>NC_045685.1:14295886-14909219 GCF_003331165.1 Xiphophorus hellerii | reverse complement strand
CCTGAGCAAATCCCAACAACAGTTTTCAAATAATGAGCTCAACAATCAAGACAACAAGCTATTCAAACTAACCTGGCCTTGAGTGAATGAGTACCCCCACTCACTATTAATTCATGAATTAACTGTGATTAATCACATCCAGAAGATGTGATTAATCACAGTTAGATGTGAGGTCCGTACTGATAACTGCCAAAGTGTTTTCATGGACATTCATTGTGCATTGATTGTTTGATTGTGAGTGGTTGGGTCACCTGGAAGCTGTTGATTTTTTTTTTTTTTTCTTTTTTTGGGAGGACGAAAGATGATCACAACACTTTGAAGGTGGAGTCTAGCACTAAACACCATCCAATATCCAATCTTGCCAATCTCATTTGCTATGGTTCAGGTTAATGTGGTAGACCTGATCCTCATGAGTCAGTATATAGATTTTTTTTTCATAGCTGAATTAAGTAAATTCTGAGACAAAAATGGGACTGGGACCTTAGGTTACCTTCAATCAAATTTTTTTTACCCCCAGCCAAAACTCCAATAATTTAGTTCAGATGGAAGCATATTCCTGTGTTAGAAGTGTCTTGACACTAAGTGATAATTGAGGCTTAAAAATAGTTGTCTCTTTATTTCCATCCAGCCTGATACAACTTAAGCTTTGTTGCAAAGACGAATGAACAGTTTTTGGTCTCTAGATAAACCTGGAAGAGTATATCACCTGCGGTTTTAACTCTATGCTAACTCTGGGAACAGAATACACATGCATGGCACACGTGCTATATTATTTTTGTGAAAATTTGTGATGAATCAGAATCATTTTTCCTTCCATCACAGACATACATCCCTTTGTATTAATCTGTCATTTTAAAAAAATAAGAATCCAAATAAACAACTTTGAAGTTTGGTGCAATGTGGCAAAAAGTGGAATATTTCAAGCCACTTTGTCAAAAAATACCCTGATTCAAAAGTGTTTTTAAAGATCCACGATCACTCCTGCCCTTTGAGATCTACCAGCGTATTTCGTCCTCAGACTCAAGCCACCGCATGAATAGATGTCAAGAGATGTTATCACAAAGATTTCAACCTTTCTGAAGCATCAAAAGCTTGCCGGAACATGTCTGAACACATGGTTGGTCAGGAGATACTTAGGCTAGCCGAGAGCTCGCTGACACCTTTGATCGGATATCTGTGTAATCAATCCGGAGGGAGCTGGCTCGCACTCTGAACATGCCTTGCATTAGAATTCCTACAGATAAAGAATTAGTGACACGGACAAGTGGGGTATCAGGAGAGATCAATGCTGTGCATATGAAATTTTACATGCTTGGTCCCTTTTTAACATCGTCTTTGAAAGTAAAAGTCTGTCATATCGGATGATGATGCTGAGATAGCTTCCTGCTTTGTTAGATCAGTTTAATAGAGGAACACTGTGGGGTGAAGATCTTAGGTTTTAAATAGGCAGGAAGAGCTTTATTACTCTGCCTGAAAGTGATTCGTAAGGGTGGACTCAAAAAAAAAAGAGAGAGAAAAAAAAACAAAGGCTGAACAAATCAAATGATGTATTAAGGATTAGTAAACTTTGAAATGTCAAAGCTTCCCTGTTTTCTGTCTCCAGGATGATAAGAACGCTCCAGCGTAACTTGAAAATTCACACGACACAAACACTTATTTGCTAAGACAAAGACAACCAACAGCCATATTTGTTTTTAGTCATAATTACCAAGAAAAGACCCCTGCTTTAAGCACTGGTCAGGGCATGTTGCTCGATCAAAAACACTCATTTCGAAACAGCAGGAGAGTCGTGTATCAGACTTCCAGCAGCAGCAGCAGCATCCACACTCTCAGGGCTCTTCAATCGAGTCTATCCAGTCACGTAAGGTGCGTGGGCGAGCGGAGGCTCTGCTTTCTACGTCTCCGCCGGCCTGTCGGTTTCATCAGCGTGTGCACCGCTCTGTTACTCGACATCCTCCTCCAGAGAAGACACCTGCTGTTTTCATCTTGAAATCTCATGTCGGCCTGTGATCAATCTCTCCCTGTCAAGCGAAAGCAATATTGATCCATAGATGTAGTATTTGGCAGTTTTGAGTGTGCTGGCTGCAATGCAGCTTGGGGTCCTTCTGTTTCTCGACGTTTGCATGTGTCTTTTATTACCGGAAGCAACGCAATATCAACAATGGACTAACCATATTGAGGCGCAGGTTCCACCTCTGCACAGACAGCACTTGTTTAAAATCAGAGAAAATGTTTGACTTTGGCTAACGGTGAGCTTCCTTAGATGTGCCACAACAAAGTAAAACTGATTCGATGAGAAGGAACCTAAAAGTGGGTGACTTTCCCGGCTAATGGCGCTGTCAGTGCCTAATCACACTGTCAGCTTCCATTACCATGAAGGTAATTAGGTGCCTTATCTCTATTCTACTTCAACCAGAACTCAGAATCTGCCAAATTATTAGACTGGTACAATTAAACAAAGCGTGTAAAGAAAGGCTTGAGTGGTTTGGAACAGTTTGATACCAAGTGAGGAGGAACTAACTTATAATGGTTTGTGAATTTATTAAAAGCCATAATTATTATTGTTATTCTAATTGCGGCCATTAACAGAACATCACATTGACTGCACAAATGAGTCTTCAACTGTGACTGGTTTCATTGGTTGTACTTGGTCTGCCTTTGTTGGTGTTCAGAAATGTTATTGCTGTATTTTCCAGACTATCGCATCAGTCAAGAAACCTCATGAAGAGTAAAAATAAGTCGCACTGTACCATAACTTTAGGAATTGTTTAATATGAGGGGAACCTCATCCATGTTGATGATAAGATCCAGTGACACATTCTTTAAGTACCCATATGTAGACTTGTTCCTGCAGCTCTGGCCATCTTGCTTTCAGCCCATGATTAGCTTTCTTCGCTGCTGCAGACAGTAATGTTTACTCCTTGGTTTATGTCAGTCAGTATGAATTAACACTTAACATATCAGTCAAAAAATGCATCATGAATGATGTAGAGCTAACAATAGCCTAAAAAAGAACTTATCGGACTAAACTTCTCAGAGGAGAAGTGCAGTGGGGAAAAGTATTACAAGCCCCACTATGAAGTGAGGCAGGCTACAGAAAACCAGGAAGAAGAGAGGAAGGAACTTAGAAAGTGTTTCTTTTTTTTCTTTTCTGTAATTCCAGCCTTGGATCTGGGAATGACAGGAAATAAAACCCAATCAGGTTGCAGTTCCAAACTAATAGGGTTTGCTAGTAGATGCTTACTGACCTACCTGTTGTCGCACAATTCAGCGTGATGAATCATTCACAACTCCTCATTCTGATCGTTGATTAGCCTAATTTGTTGAAATTCAACAGGAGAAATCAACCTCATTGTGAGGAATCTCAACTTGAACACTGACGGGAGATGAGAATTGAGTGGAATTGCATAGAAAGGCAATGGCCAAGCTAATGATTGGCCGTAGCAGGCAGCAAGGTAAACCTGTGTTTGAATTCATCATCCAAGATGCTAGACCTCTCAGTCGACTCTCCCTTTAAGCAATCTTACCTGGATACTCTCCCACTTCCATAATCATCCTTAGCAGCTTCCTTTTCCCCTGCTCTCACCTGCCTGGCCCGTCTCCGGCGCTCTCACACATCCAAACCGGAGTAAACACCTGGAGAATCACAAGTCAAGCAACGCCACTCGCCAATGACACACTCACCTCCGGAACCATCATGTCTCTCCTCAATACCATCTATCCTCTATCCATCTCCTGAGAAAACTAATATATATATATATTCCCTTATTGCTCTCATACCAGCCTCTAAGCAATTGTAACTCTTCTCCTGTCCTCTCAGACACCACCTGCAAGCTGAGATGAAAGTTATTGGACAGAAATGTGAACATCTCTCACACCTGTGGGGGAAAAAAACACGTACCTTTAGCTAAGCTTGTCTCCTTTGTGATTTCTGGGCTGAAAATTAAGCACAACTGTGACAGAATGAGATCTCAGTATATAACCTTCATAAAAGACTACAACATTTCTTGCTGTTGCTAAATGAATATATTTGTATTACACTTACAGTACAGACCAAAAGTTTGGACACACCTTGTCATTGAATTCAATGAGAAGGTGTGTCCAAACTTTTGGTCTGTACTGTATATTGATGTCATATATGGCATTTGTTATCTAGCTTTTAATGCACAGCCCTGTATAAAGATGGTGAGAAAACACTGGTAAGCACCTTAAAGCACTACCCATCTGTCCGTTCATCAGTCAGTCCATCCATCTTGTAAATGGTAAAGATTGGACTGTGGATGTCTGTGGACATAACCCAAACATCCCACTTCCCAGGAACATTCTTTGTCTCATTCTGGGAAAACTCCCTGGTCAGAACCAATATATAGTCCCTCCTACAAATTCCAGCATTCAGGAAGCATACTAATCGGATACCTATACTACTGACTCTTTTTGATTCTGGGACATGATAAAGCCAAACCATGGGAAAACGGGATGACTCTACCAGAATGGAAAATCTGGGACACCATCCTGGAAACTACACTTGAATGGAGCAACAACAACAAAAAACTTGTAAACATTGACATGCCTATTTAGGTCATGTTTTTCTGTAAAAACAGAAAAAAACCATGATATTGAGAAAAGTGTTGGATTGATTCCTGCTGAAAAGTACTTGTCTTACTGAATCAGTAGTTTGTGCTTGTCTTTCTTAATGTCAAATATAGGTTTGAAAATGAGTTACTGCTAGTGCCTCAGAGAAAAATTGTACTGTGTGTTTGACCCTTCGTTTACTACTGTATGTAGGAGCAGCATGCAATCCACATGGCAGCTTAATGCAAGTTGTCCTTTGCACAGTCAAGGGCAAAAAAAACCTAACATACATATCCTAAGGGTAAAAAGAGAATCCTGCAGCTGTGCAGTGAGCATGTGATCCATGTACTGTATAGAAATGTCCTTATGCAAGTTTAAAAGATCAGGACATCTTTACTGTAAGACAAAACCTCCTCATACACTCAGTCACACGTCCGCATTAACAGACCCATTCAAAAGTACTCATAGTTCTTGAAATATTTCATGTTTTGTCACTATATAGCCACAACCAAATATTTCTGGCAGGGAAAGAATACATCTTTTTCACAAAAATGTTAGAAATATCTGGAAAATATAGCATTTGTTCATTCTTGACCCTTTTGTTCTGCTAATGTCTAAGAGTCCAGACGTGTGTAAATTAATCTCAATATAAATGCAGCTGTTGGCTTCAGAGGTTTGCTGGAAAACATTAGTGAATGGCATCATAAAGACCAAGGAACACATTGCAGGGTTAGATTATAAAACAAAACCTAAAGCTTCAAACATCTCACAGAACAATGTGTCACAACTGCACACCATCCATCTAAACTACCAGGTCAGGCAAGGAGAGAATTATTCCCAAAGTGGAAGCTCTGGAGGAGCAACAAAGATCCAAATCCCAGGTGGGAAACTCTGACAACCATTGGTAATGCAGGCAGTCATGAAAAGTCCTATTTGCAGTTTGCCACAAGCCACGTAGGAGAGAGAGAATGTTTGGTGCTCTGGTCAGATGAGACTAACATTAAACCTTTAGGCAAACATTCATAGCTCAGTGTTTGCCAAAAAAACAAACACCCTAAACACATTGGTGTCACTGCTGAAAAATTGCAGTGGTAGTGGCATGTTGTGTGTATGTTTCCCTTTAGTAGGGACCTGGACGATGGTCAGAGCTAGTATATCAATGGATGGCGTTAAAGACATTCTGGAAGAAAACCTGTTAGAAGTTGCAAAAAGTGTGAGCCTTGGGGCAGGGCATTGCCTTACAGTTGGCCAATTTGCCTAAACATGCCTTTCTGTATGCTGCTCTGTCTAAACATTTGAAGTAGATAGCAAATCGTACTCCTAGTAACAACATAGATGATTAGAAACCTTAATATTTTTTAGCTTTTAGCCAGACAATAGCTTCTGTCATTCTTCTAACTTTATTATATTTATACAATCATATCTTAATCTATTTGTACATAGATTTTTATCAGTGCTGATCAAAATGCTGTGTCTGCTACTTTTTGCATCCGTTGGTGATCTTTAGTTCTTCATAAGGAAATTCCTTTTCCAAATCCCTAGAAAACAAATACCGCTGCTACTTTTTGTAAGCGCATCACCACTTGTGTGCTCTTATTAATCTCCGTAATTCCAACAGACATAAGAAGGGAAGCTGTCATTTTTGTGTCACACGGCGAACGCTGGAGCAGTGGCTTATTGGTTCTGGTTGAATTATTCATTTGAAGCACAGGATTGCTGTTTGGCTATGCAGTCCGTGTCAATGACTGTCTCATAGCTGACGTGCCGGGTGCTGGGAGCTTTTCAGTCATCGGAAAGTGAGAATGATCCATATTCTCCCGCTCCTAACTTTTCTTCATCAGCAGAAATGCTGCACTTTTCTTTTTTTCTGCCAGAGCAATTGATCATGGCCTTGATCCAGCTTTGCTGTTTTCATCACCCACCATATTGCACAATAAAACATTTTCTCTATGGTCTGATATGTGCTGATGAATTGATCCCTTCTGCGGCAGCAACACAGCAGTACGTCACTATGATACATGTTTTGGTAGAACTGATTCTCTCAAATCGCCAAGGCTGAGGCAATTTATGGCTGATGGCTGACAGTAACATATATCTAAAGGTTGTCTCGACAGAGGAAAAGTTCTGGACAAGGTGAATCTGTCATTGTCTTTGAGAGGGAACTTTGGTTGGGTTCATTTCTTCTCAATGACTCCCATTTTCTAAAATCATAAAGGCCCATGAAGAGTCTTGGTATGAAATAAGTAGGGCTTTTATTGTTGCTCTTAGACTTCTCTTTGGTATTTATGGCAAACATTTTAGCCTTTATTATGAAGAGAACATGATTGAAGGTTTTAGTTTAATTATGTTGGATAATCAGTGCAGGAAGTGTTTGTGAATACTTGTTTTTACTGATCCTAACAGAGTTTGGGGAGGGCATATTTGATTAAAGGCCTTCATATTTACCGTGATGTCAGGAGATCTTGCCCCTTACAAATTTCCTCTGGTTTTTTTTCACTCTTAATCCTTTGCAGGCCAGAATCAGTCAATAATTGCCTGAGTAAATTGAAAAAAAACTTGTTTTTTAAAAGCCGATTATAGAAATACTTATCACAACCAACCAAAACTAATGTGTAAACAGGTCTGGCCATAGACTCAGGTCATTTCATTATCGGATGATAGGCATGTGTTGTTTCTAGTTGGGATATATATATACATCTTTCTTCATATAATCGGAGGTGGGTAGAGTACCCAAAATGGTACTCAAGTAAGATAGCTGTCAAAGTAACTACTGAATTAAGAGTGAAAAAGTAAGTACTTTGTACTGATCAGATCAGATTGGTTTTTCAGAAGCTGGCAACACTTTTGCTTGTCATTGTACAATATTCTCTTTTCTTTTTACAAGTAACTTGATCATGTTTATGCAGAACTGATGATTTAACACCAACACTCCCAACAAAAGTAAACCCTTAACAAATCTTCAACATTTTGCAGTTGCTTGATTTTGAGGGTTGCTAACATGTTCAAGTTGTAAAGGTAAACCTTTTTTTTTTACAAACAGAAAAAAATATTTTTTGAGAAATAGCTATGAGTAGTTTTATCAAACTTAGGTTATTCATATTACTGTCAAATAGAAAGTTTAGTCTCTCTTCAGCTGGTTCTGAGAGTGTTTTATATGAGAGTATATGGATATATTTCCACTCATTTCTAACACACACATACCAATTTATTATCTGGTTAAGGAATTGTATAATTTTAGCCACAAATAGCAATGATGTAACTGAACATTCAACCATTAGTAGATGGCTTTTATTCTATGGCAGATTGATTTGGCCATTTAAACAATTAGAAACACTTGTCCAGCCAATTATTTTTTATTTACATCCCTTTTTAGCAATGATGATACCAAAATCCATCCAATTTCTTGTCCAAACTGGCGGCAAATATTTTTGGCACCCTTTCGCTGACATAAATGTCTAATTCCATATCTTGACTAAACTGAGGAATGGCTGGGCCCTTAAGCCCATCAATGACAATGCCAAATAAAATGTAATAGCCCTGGAGCTCATGATTCATGGTTTGATCCCTGCAGCTACATTAAACAAGCATTGATCGTCCTCAACGCCCACCCTAATCCTAATGCAAAAAATAAATACCGTGTAAATTCCCCCAGCAGATATCCCTCTGCTCTTTCAGAGACCGTGCCGAGCGCGCGCAATCAATACAAGCTTTTTGGGTGTAAAATAACCTTTTGATGACCATCGAGGAAATGCAAGCTGCTTGGACCGTTTCTCACACACCCTTATTGATTTCCCCATCTGTGCACCTTTTTTTTTTTTTTTTTGCTTTTTTCATCCCCTTCTTTTCTCTCGCTCCAACACACCGCCCCAGCCTCCTCTTTCTTCAGTCTTTCAGTGAAAAACCTCCTCTCTCAGCAGCACATGAGGAGCTTTGAGTTTAACATCAACGTGGCTGCAAGTTCAGGCCTGGGGGTGGTGAATCCTGCCCCACCTCGTTCTTATTTCCCCAGCGGCTTTAGAGGTTTGTTTGACTGTTCCGCTCAGAAGAAGCCGTCCTGCTGTGCTTACTCAGCTGAGTCCACTTAGTCATTTCTAGAGGTGTTGCTTTGTTTAGTCCTATAGGGAAGATGAAACAGAAAAGACTCTTGTTACCTTTTATTATTGACCTTACTTACATTTAGGGGATCTATACGATTCTTAAACTCATAATAAATGTTATTTTGTCATAATGTTAAGTTTTAGCAGACATTATGTACTTTTTATGTACAAGCATAGTACTTATTCCACATATTTGATCAAAGTTTAACAGAAAGACATCTACAGTTCCAATCAAAGATTACATAAAATAATCGTAGGGAGTAATACATTTGAACCATTTGGTTTTTAGCCATCAACATGATTCTAGTATATGTTTGATAATTTTTCTTGAAAACAAAGACAGCCAATGAAATTGGCTGGTCTTCAGGTCTACTCTACCCATTCCAGAACCAGTTTTGATATACATTTAGGACCATTGTCCTACTGAGACACGCCATCATATCCAAGCTGTAACTATCTGACCTAACCTGTCATCGTACAATTAAAGGACACAAATTGGGGGGCGTGCTGTGGTGGCACAGGGGGTTAGCACGCCCCACGTTTGGAGGCCTTAGTCCTCGACACGGACGTCGCGGGTTCGACTCCCGGTCCCGACGACCTTTGCTGCATGTCTTCCCCCCTCTCCTCACCCTCCTTCCTGTCTGCCTACTGTGGAAAAAATACGAGCCACTAGGGCCGCAAAAACTCGGAGGAAAAAAAAAAAAAGAACAACCCAGGAAACCAGCCAGACTCTTCAAGTCATGAACTATACGCCACCATAGGGCCTTGAAAGATGCTCCAAAATTGACACCTTTAAGCTTAACAGACTTTTGTAGCTGCCCATATGAAAAAAAACACTTCCCTTCTGGGTTTTGTTCAGACAAGACAAAAATTGATCTTTGCAGGAGTCATAGTAATGGTTTTAAGCCTAAAAATGTGTCGAGCATGTGAGGATGTTAAACAATTATGTCATCCTGATAAACTTTGTATTCATTAAATTTAAAGTAAAAAAAAAAAAAAAAGGTTTTGAATAAATTTCAAACTTGGATGAGCTGGAGAACACATGCCTGGGCTCCACTGTCCATGTTACGGTCAGTATCCACCATTGATTGTACATGTGCAGAGTCCATGAACTTTTGTTTGAGATAAGTCAATGAAACCCTTAAGTGCTTTGTTTCCAGAGGTCAGATCATCAGTCTCTGCGGCCTCTTTATGGCGCAGAATATAGTGGCTCGTGTTCCTGGACCTTACGCAATGGTGTTGATGAGTTTCCTTGGCAGAGCTGCTCTCCTAGCAGCTGCTCAGAGACATCACCATCGCTCTCCCCACAACGAGCTCTCTGAGTGAGATGGGAAGGTTCGGCCGGCAGGTAGTGGGTGGGGAGGCCTCACGTGATGCTGAGGGAAAAACCCCTGCGGTGACACAAGCTGTCTGTGTGGACACTTCATCTGACCTCATAAATAGAGTTTTATGAAATCCCAACCCTAGATCAGATTTTTTTTGTTTGTTTTTCCACCATTGTTGTAAGCCTCAATGCCAGGTTGGTTATAACATTTAAGATATCAAAGTGAACCTTAAATAGCATGTCACTTTCTCTCCCACATTATAATTTCGTGCCCTCTTGCCTTGGATCTCGTCGCATCATGCAGCGGCAAGTAATCGGTCTCAATTGTTGCTAATCAGCGAAAACATCCCTACAATTTCTTAAGCACAGCTGCACCTCTTCTCCCCCCCCCCCCCCCCCCCCGCCCCCCCCCTGACTCCCCTCCCCTAGTCGTCTTCCTGCATTTTCTCACAGCCCAGAAACCTGGGCAGAGAAAAAGGCAATTAAGCTAATGCAGCATGGGTGTCATAAGGTTATAGATATTTCAAGAGCGGAGCAATTTACCACTCAGAGAAAGAGGAGAGGGCTTGCATAAAACATCCCGCTCTCGCACAGATTTATTATGCTTTTAGTTGTGTTATATGTGATACAATTAGCAGTAGGTGCCAGGAAGGCTTGCAGCTCAAGGACGTGGTCATCGCCCGGCCATCTGTCATTAATTGCATTCCTCTGTTATGCAGGCAGGCAAGTGGGCAAGCCCAAAGGGGGAAGAGAGTTGGGCCGGGTGTGACATGGCACATCACACCACAGGTGTGGGCTGACCAGTCATGTCACTGTGCTTTAGTGCATGAAGAAAATGGGACACTGGACATGTCCTAGAAACAGCTTTTAGAGGTCTCTGAATGTTCGCCCTATTGCAACATGTTGCATAGGTTTGGAGGGATTTTATTAAGGGAGATTAAGTTTTAATATGAAACTTTCAGAGGTGATACTTTATTGTGATGAATGTCTACAACAATTACTGAGCAATACCTTTGACCAAAACTCCATCAAGGGGCAATAAAAGCCGGTATGATTATAAATTAGTGTCTGGTTCGGCTGAGCTTTTTTCATTAAAGAGGGTGTAGAACTACAGAGGGCAGCAATGATATGTACAAGGACAGCCCCCTATTGCCATATTATCTATCCAAAGGGAGTGGGGGGAAGGGCCAACTGCAGAATCTCCCGTTGTGCTTGTTGCTTGTACACGGCACCAGTAAGTATGACTTATGTATGAGGAGCAGCCAAACAGACTCTTAATCTACTCTTTTTAATCAAGAGTCCTGCTCATTTTATGGCCTCCAGTTTATGAGCTTTCTCCTAAATGCTGTCTGGTTGGTGGATAAACTAAGAAGAGAGCGCATGTGGTCTTATTTGGGCTGCTGCAGCAATGAGCGTGCTTCTTTTTAGACAATGCCACGGATGCGATGTTGGTCAGAAGTTTGCATACACTTATCATGGGTGCAAGTATCGGTTTGGACTTTCTGTAATTGTTTTTCCAGGGTGAAATGACGACACAATAAACACCTGCAAACAAATTCCAAAATATCATTTTGGTGCACAAGTTTCTACAATGTAGATAGGTTTTAAAAAATTCCACATAAAATACATGCATGTTAAATTAATATGACCCCCTAATATTTGGTAAAATCACCTTTGGCATCTTGCTAACAAACTACATGCTTTTTATAGCACTCAGCAAGGTCCTGGCATGATTCTGGCATGGACATCGTGGGACAACCTGTTTTGGTGGGATTGCAGAATCTAATTTGAGCCGGTAGGTTTCCTCAGACAGACATGGCGCTTAGGCCTGTTGGGTTTAAGTTTTGGCTTTACTGTTAGCGTCCCAATTCTGAGTCGGTGTGTTGGTAAACTGAACAGAGTTAAAGCTCTGCCAAACAATTGGCGTAAAAACAAAGTTAAAACAAAATAGATCCGACAATCAAGTATCCAGTAAGTAGAAGTTAATGGGACACCAGTGTCATTGTCCAATGTGAAGTACAGTAAGTTTATGTTAAAGAATTAATGAAAAGATGGTTAGCATAAAAAAGCCCCTGCTAAAGAAAGACGCCTTCAAGATTAGCAACTGCCTATGTGGACAAGTCAAATGTTTTCTGGAAAAACGTTTCATGTTTGGATGAGTCGAGTTGCTTGACCACAGTGACCTAAGCAGATTCTACTCATCTTTAACAGCATCGTAATATAATGCTGGTTAACTGTCAGGTTCACTGTCGATCAGTGAAGAAGGATGAACTCAACTTTTTATTTTAACTTCAAATCAATCAAAGTTAGATGGTTACAGTTGTGTGAACAAACACGGCAATATTTCCACACACACATCAGACAGGCTTGGAATGGATGAAGCCGGATAATGATAAGTTTCTAGGAGATCTCCAATCTCAACGCTTATTGAAAATGTCAGGACTATGCTCTTCAGTCAGTGGTGTGGCAGCAAATCAACCACAAGCCCATGAAATACTTTAGAATAAAATATCAAATCTGATATAATTGTCATCAAAAACCTGCATAATAGACATAACCATTCTTTTGTATTTTAAAGAAAGAATAGATGCATCAGTAAAATACAGCAAAGTATTATGACATTCATGCTGAGTATGACTGTATGTTCTGACTTCTGACTGGAACTCTATTTTACTCTGTACTTTTTTAACGGCCTATTTCTAAGCTCCTGTGGCATGCTTTAGCCGGAGCTGTGATAATGCACTGTGAAGATTTCGAAGCAAGCGTGAAAATCTTAATAGGTCAGAGAAAAAAAAACAGTGTAGTCCACACCAAGAAGTCTCTTTAGCCTCATATCCACTGTCATTTTCATAAAGAATTGCTCTTAGCAGACTTTCAGATGCAAAATTAAAAACTTCTCAAAAATCGGTGATGTTTCTGTGACACTGCCTGTGTTCTAGCTGGAATATCCACAATATCGAACGTGTGAAAGTAATAAAAACCTTAGAATATACCTGTTAAACACTGCATTGCATGAAAATCTTGCATCCACACCCTCCAACTGTGTGTCACTTGGGTTTGCAAGCTTTAATAGGATTTGATCTAAATTTAGAAGGAGCACGTCTGACTTCCGTTTAGAAATCAGGATACCTGGGCAAATTGCTACTTTGCGTTGCTCTCTGACAGCGTGTCATGACAAGAAAGACTCACTGCTGCCAAGAGGGACAACAAGACTATGAGGTCTATTTTTGGGGTTAAGCAGGAGGGGAAATTGCACCCCGTCAAATGAACCCCCACCATCCTGCACACGCACGCCCACCCCCACACACATCGACTCATCAGTGAAAGTGAGTAAAAAGCAAGATGGCACCCTGCTGCGTGTTTGAAGGACAGGTGGGGAGATGAGTTCCTGACACACTTTGGCACGTATGCGTAACATCGCTCATCTTGTCAGCATTTGACAGCGTTCATTTTAGGAGAAGAGGGCTTTGACTTGACAGAGGAGCAGAGATGCAAATGATCATTGCCTGCTTGTTGGTTCCAAAAGTTGCCAGTGGATGACTGACTTCTTTTGGAGGTAGGCCAAAAGGAACACTGAATGGTCCAACACTGGTCGCATAGAAAATCTAAAATCCTATTTTAACTCACTCCTCATCAAACAGAGGCCTTTTAATACATTGTTGACTCTCAAAGTCCACCACAGCATTCTTGCCACAATTTACATCACATTCGAGTACAAACACGACATGTTTGCATGTCTTTTTTTTTTTAGAAGAAGACGAAGAGCACAGGAAACAAAAGTGTGAGCATAGATCAATAGACACAGGCAGGATTTATTGATTGGCCAAGGCATGGCAGCCTGTGAAGGACCATCTGGACTGTTCTGCATGGGCTTTCCATTTGAATTGCAGATTGCGAGGTAGACAGAGATTTTGGAATGTGAGGTGGCAGACTTCGCAGAGGAACAAGCTAAGCAGAAACAACAAAACAATGATAAACAGGACTAAATTAGAACCAGCAATTCTGTCGCCCTGCCATATTCATTCATGTTTTGATTGTCAATGATAAACAGTGTGAAATATTAAGACTTTTTAAAAGGTCTACAAAATGCTACACAACCTTGAACGGAGAGGTAACAGTGGATCAAATATTTGTGTGATGTGCTACTACAAAGACTGGTAAAATAGCAATATAATATTTAAACAGAGGTGTTATGCAAAGTACTTACCTGCTACTTGCCAACTCTAAAAAGGCCTTGAACCACAAAACTGACATCTGTTTCTGTCGCCTCTGTGCCATTTTGGCCGTTTTCTTTACAGCAAATGTTGCATAAATTTACAAACCCGTCATCCCCAGAACCTCAGACAGTGACTCAAGTTTCAGACTTTCACTCCACTTGGAGGGATTTAAAGCATTGAAATTGAGTTCATAAATACTCATCTGATTATTAAATATGGATTACATATATTAAACACAGTTTTTGGGTGCTGGATGCTGTGTAGAATATTTTTCTCTGTAGCCACAAGTCCTGGTTCCGAGGGAAATTGCAGTGTTTGTAGGATTAGAGCTCTCCCTAAATAAAATGTCCTTGAAACTTGAAATTTCGTTGGGAAATTGGAGGTTTCTAAACCTCCTCAGATTATTTAGAGACCTCGGAAAATCACTGTCATGTACAAAATTACTGCCATGTACGTAAATGTAATGATAGCTGCAGAATTAAACTGTTTATTCTCACTTCTGATGTTTTATGTCCTATAAATCCATAGCAACTCTAGTTTCTTCTAGTAAAGTGGTTACTGCGGTATTTCAAAGCAGAAAATGTTAGAAATGCATTGCTTTCAGTTTGGATTGCTAATTTTCTTTAGCCAGGCCGCCAAGGACAATGATGAGCAACAACCCACAGCCATTGTGACCTCCAACTATAAAATGCTACAGATGAGTATTAACGCATACTCATTGTGGTAAAGACTTCAAGGGTAAATGAAAAGTTAAATTTAGTTTGTTTTACACAATTCACATCCTTTAAGAAAGACATGACATCCCATTATATCTAAGAAATGTCATCTTTATAACAGAAATCATAAAATCTTACAGGATTTAATTTTTCTCAATCTCAATCATTTCAACTCAGGATTTACATTGAACTCCTAAAGTCATCATTCCCCTTTGTAGAGACAAGTAAAGACTTGTCTAACTTTTATCATAAACACATGTTGTTTTTGACAGGAATGTATGTCACTACATATATATATATTTTTTCTTGCGTTCTTTGATCTGTGATGTTGAGGAGGAGTAACAGAAACTGAAACTAGGAACAAGTGGTGTCTTGCATTTTATTCTCCTTCATCTCTCATCCTCAGCGTGTGTGAGAGAATCCTCCTTCGTTGGAAGATGAAATGAAGCTTTACTTTTAAGGTCATTATTTGAAAAATAATATGAGAGTTTAATGCTAATTATGTTTTCAAAGTACTTGCGTCCTTAGATCTACAGATCCTATGAAAGTAAAATAACCTCAATTTCCTCACTGACTTCTGGATTAGAGCTAAATTTCTTGTTCAGAAGAGATAATCTGTGAATAAAAATTTTTTATAGTAAACTTGTCCAAATATCTACTCCGCTAATTGTCAAGGAAAGTTGACAGTAACTGCTCACGCCATGCCCCTTGCTCTCTGCTACGCTGCAGCTCCTTCCTGGCCTGCTATGAATGCACATGCCAGTAAGCATGGCTAGCGGTGATGGTGGATAAACTTGGAGGAGCTGTTTGGATGAGGGTGTGAGCAGCGCAAACATTAGCTGATTGACAGAATTAAGACATTTCTCTTGGCTATGATTGGTAGCTTCTGGTGCATTTCCGCAGATGGCAGTGGGAAGCAGACGAGCTTGGTGACATAATGACAGTTTTAAAAAAATATGTAAAGAATTTATACATATATTTTATAAATGTTACCTACTGCAGCAATACTTTCAAAGTAGGGTTTTTCCTTTTTTTACACAAACTCTTAAATCATATATGGTTCCGTAAGAATAATGACTCAGCCAGTGTTTACATGGACTTGAAAATATTCTTTTCTGTCATTTCTATACACATTACTTCTATGAATTTAACTTATTTAAGAAAGTGCTGAACTAATCGGATAGACTTAAATCTAGTCACCCAAATCCTATTAAACCTAAAGTCTGACCTTTGTGTTAAAGTATCAAGAAAAAAGACACTGTATTGGGGAAAAGAAATGTTCTCCAAGTCATTTAGGGAATATAGCAAATATATTTAAAAATGTGCTCTTTGTGGTTGAACATTTGAGATCTCAATTTGATATAGTGGGCATTATAAATATGCTTTTTTTCAGCATGTATCAGAAAAAGGAAAACACTGTTAAAGGCTATAAAAGGCTTGGCGGTCCTAAACAGAGCTACAGTGAAATTGTTTAGCTTAAATTATATTTATGTGTTAGAACGGCCCAGTAAAACTCCAGACTTAGGAGAATCTTTGACACATTTTGAAACTGTTCTTCATGGATGCTTTAGATCCAGTCTGACTGAGCTTCAGCTGTATTACAAACAAGAATGAACAAAGGAGTCCAAGGAGAAGCAAACTTTTGCAAGGGAGTGTAATTGCAAAACTTCAACTCTCCAGTCATTCATATCCTCTGCTGAGCCATGTGGACCAAAGGTCTACAAAAAACCACAAAACTCCACGGCTCTTGTTTTACCATACACTTTTAAAATGCCGGCCATGATGTGATCGAACGAACTGTGATCAATGTTTATGAACAAACATAAAGGAAAACTTAGTGTACTGTCACAACCAGGCTATTATGCAATAAACGTTAATGTCCATGAAGGAAGAGGGGTAAAAATGGGAACAATGCTTTCATTAGAGAGAAAAATACAGCTGTGTCACTCAATTGTATTCACTGAATACTGCCTGCGTTTAAGTTTCTGGTATAATTGTGACTGTAGCATAGCAACTTTAAGCTCATCAAACCGCGTAGCAGAAAATGCTGTTATTCACCACGCCGACGTCTGAGAAACAGATCTGCAGATTCACTTTGAGAGGAAGCCTGAATGCATGAATCTCTCCAAACCTGGCCAGTGACTCAGAGCACAGGGAAAAAAAATCAATAGAAACAGATGCCCTGGATTTCTCTTTGTCTTGGAAAATAAACACACACACACATACTGTATATACACACATGCATGTACACGCCTTATCCTCATAGGTGGATCTCATGCCTTCTGCCCGTGCTGGAGAACTCCAGTCTGGGGACAGGAGTATTAGGAACAAGGAGCCGTGCACACGGCCTGGAACATCTCTGCAATTTCATCCTCGTGTGGAAGAGTTGCAACATTCCCCCTCACATTGCTCAGCCCTGGGAAGATAAATTTCATGCTCACAACTAAGCCATGATAAACTGTTTTTTTTTTTTTAAGCATTCTAAAAAGGCCACTGTTATTATAGTATAACATTAGATCTAGATTAAAAGCAAGGATTTATCATTTACTGATTAAAAGTATATCTATATAATATCACAACACTAAATAAACCTAAATGCTGTAACTCAGGTTGAAGACATGTTTTCCCCTTTTGTGATTAAATGCTTTACTTATGAGTCATTCGGGGCATCATTTAGCACTAAAAGCAATACACTGAGATAATGGGAAAGTCCTGGTGGGTGGTCAGGGAACATAAATCTTGTTTTGACCTAAAAGCTTCTCTGTAATTCATATATATATATATATAATTTATTTATTTATTTTTGGTTTGAATGAGAACATGCGCGTCTCTTGGGTTGCAGTTATTCAGCATGGGTGCAGTGCAGCTGCATGCAATACTATTAACACTTTCTCTGTCTCTTGTTTCATGGTCTCAGAGATGGTATGTCTTTGCATCAACAAAACTTAATAAGAGTTACTTTGCATAACATTTTTTATTTTTTTTTGCAGATTACATAAAGCCCCACATCCCACGCTCCTCAATGCCGGCTCCAGACAACCTACTTGTTACCACATGCTATCGGGAATGTTTCTTGAAAAAAGAGCAATTATTGAACACCTTCGGTGTGCAAGGCATTGTAGTATTTAGCATTTCAGTTTGGTGTCTTTCGAACTTTGGTCCTTTTGAACTTTTTTCGGTCAATCAGGATATCTCCCTTTATGCGAAGGAAGAGGAGCCGGCTGACCTCGGAAAAGGACAAACAGCGAGCTGCCGCCTGCCACAGACAGCAGATTACGCTTTATCGCATTTAAAGGACTGGGACCTTGAAATAATGCACATTTAATAAAATTACCTGCCAGTAGCGCAGGAAGGCGCACATCTTTTGAGTGTCACCTCATATCTGTCCTGACCCTTGCTAAGCCACTTAGACTTTCTGCTGGTGGAAAGTATTTTATCTTCCTAAACTTAATTTTCGTTTCATTTAGGGACCAAAGGTAAGCCAAAGCTTTCAGTCAAATTCAAAACAGTTCAATTTTGCTCTCATCTTGAATCTTTTTGTGAGTTTTAAATGGATCAAAGCGCATTACAATTACACTACAATAGACAGAAATTTAGCTATTTGCAACTCCCAAAATGTTTTAAATCTGCATGCTAATTAAAACCCCCCCCACAATTTTACACTTTCTTCTTGCTTATCTCATGTTTTACTGATGCACATTTACATTTCTGTTACAACAAATACCATCCGATGCAATTTGGGACAATTTATTTAATTGCACATTAAATTAACTAATCATTAATTTACTTCCAGATTGAATTTTATACACTAGAAGAAAGTACAAATTACATTAAGTCCTTCATTTATTATAGACTGGAGAAACATTTGTCAAAGACTTTCCAGACAATTTTAGTTGTTACAATCAATGCACCTCTTGCATTAATCTGGATTGTTTTAGACCAGGGGTGTCAAACTCGAGTCCTCAAGGGCCGGTGTCCTGCAACTTTTAGATGTGCCTCTGCTGCACCACACCTGAATAGAATAATTAAGTCATTAGCAAGGCTCTGGAGAACTGATCTACACAAGGAGGAGGTAATTAAGTCATTTCATTCCAGTGTTTTGTACCTGTGGCACATCTAAAAACTGCAGGACACCGGCCCTTGAGGACTGGAGTTTGACACATGTGTTTTAGACAGTAGCTCGATCAACTCATATTCTATTGTGTCTCGTAACAAAAAGCAAAGCCTGTTCTCTTTTAATGAGTTCATCATCGGTGTCCTGATCAAAATAGCTTGTAACTTGCTTTTAAATCGTGAAAAAGGGAAATTCTAATACTAATGAAGCATATTTGTTGCAGCGATCATATTTGATTTAGTTTTAGTGGCTAAACTTAAAATATTTAAATCTAATCCAGTCATTTTGACTAATTCTTGACAAAAACTAAATCTTGACAAAATCATGTTAAGGAATACAGAATAAAATTTCCCCCCAGCGGAATACTGGTGCTGTAGCTTAAAAGTTTAGAGGATGTAAGATGTATGACTTTTCAGTAGCAATAATAACCAGTAAAGGGACTTCCTCCATCCTCCATCTGTTTAATGGGTCAAAAGAAAATCTGGGTTATACAAGATCACAGTAGGTAAAAGCAGAAATACTAAACCTCACCCAGGAATTTGGGATTCACTTTACGTGCAACTGTTACTAAGCTCTCTGTTCTCATTTTAAGACTTAAGCACCAGTTTATTGTTGGCCATCTTGGACAGCAATAAAACCAGAATACGTAACACTGGGCTCGCATAATGTCTAGTTTCAAGCAAACCGCAAACGGCTAATTCTGATGGTGTGTTTCTGTCAACAAATCTCCAAGGTACATGAGGTGTGTTAGTTTTGCCATAGGTAGAATTCCTTTTCTATCCTTTTTAAATGTAAACCGGTACTGTCTCAACCTCATTTCCTGCTTCACGCCAGCTTTCTGCTGCTATTTTCAGTGAATTTCACCGAGTAGCTTGTGGCTGTGTATAAAAGATAACATCCTCACACTTAATCCTGTCTGCAGAGCTCTGGTTTATTTTCTCATCCTGTTGAAACATCCCTCTCACCCCCCTCAATAAACAGGACAGAAAAAGATAAATACCGTCCATGCCACTCCCTTTATTGTCAATAGGAATGACGTCCGCAGTTTTGTTGAGCCAGTTGTCTTGCCAGTCAGTGAAGTCGTGCTGTTCTGACTCATGGCAGAGGACATTTTAGCATCGCAGCAGCATTAACAGTCACAAAACATACCAGCAATCCTTTTATATATCTCTTTTTAGATGCTTCTGTGACTCATCGGTGAATTGTCCGATGTTAATTTCTTTTCTAATGTCCTTGGAGGCTCCCACTCCGTGCTGTCAATATTTTTGTCCAAGCTGTTTGCTGGCTTTTAGGGGGCCCAGCTCCTAATAATTTTAATCGTCTCTGTTGGTAATGATCTCTATTAGCTCCGTTATTGCACACTATAAAGCTCAGCGAAGACGACTCATCCTTGTTAATATCAATATCTTTAAACCGTAAAGACTCTGAGGTGGAAATTGAAACGGAGGCGCAGGAGACAGACTGGCAGAGGGAAAGGGAAAGAGATGTTCTGAAGCACTGCAGCAGAGTGAACGTGTATCCAATCTGACACCTAGAACTCCAGGCTAATGTCTTGATAGGCCATAAGTGGATCATTGCTGCCCCTTAGAAAATCTTCCCTCGGTGCGAGATAGAAGAAAAAGAGCTGAACAATCCTTATGCCTTTTAGCTGAACTGTGCACCTTGTTCTCTTACTGTTCCTGGAAATTTTTTTTCCTCCACTGTCTGTAGCCTTATTGATTTCAGATCAGGGTTGTTTTATGCTTTTCCTGCATCTCGTGCACTGTTACTGTGAGATATACCTCTCAATGCTGTGCATGATTCCAGCTCATCGAGCCCCAGGGCTGTTTATAGTCCACTGCTGCATGGGTTCAAATGTCAACTTGGATTTCTCAATGCTGAGCTGCACAACGGTGTGACCCAGGTGACTTTTGCTTTGTCATAACTGAAACGAGGGTCCGTACATGCAAATTGTCCTATGTGATATGCTAGCAATGCATTTGACCCTCTTCCTCTTGTTAAAAAGAAACTCATCTCATCCTCCTCTTTCATTCTATCTGACACAGCTTTCTCTTTATTTCTTTGTTGAGATTTCAGCCATATTCTTTGTTTGTACAACTACAGTAATTCTCTCAAACACTGCAAACTGTTTTAATAAATCTTTACGTTGCAGCCTTTACCCATAAATTGTGATCCTAGTGGCAAAAAGTGCTGTCTATTTTGTGAAATAGGATAAATGTTAAATGAATGTTAAAATGTCATTAAGAATCTAATGTCACCACAGAGATATACAGTTCGGATTTTTGAAACATAAGTCTAAAAAGTAGTTGAAAAAAATTTTTGTACCACTGCGCGCATGTTAGTAAAGTATTTTTCTGTCACCAAAAAGTAAACAAAAAAAGTTTTGCTTAAGCACTTGATGATGAAACAGTATTTCAAAGCTAGAAAACGTAAACCAACTGTTGCTGTAGATAAAAGTTTTTACATAAAACACTCTCAAAGTGTTCAAAAAATTCTTGTTTGTTTGCTTTGGAGCTGGCTTTCAGTTCGTCTTCATATGAAATGTACATTGAGAGGACTGGAATATGATTGGCTACACGCCTGTAGTGTCGCAATCAACGTTGACACTGATAGGCCACGACTGTAGGTGGGCCTTATATCACGGACGGTAGTCTGATGCAATTATTTGAAATAGGTCAGTCAAGAGAGGAGAAGCTGGTGCCTGTTTTGCCTTGATGGTTTTCAGAAATCTTTCTTTTAGTGGTGACGTTCTGAAAGCAGACTTGTATGTATGTGAGTTGTAAGGTGCAGGGAAGCTGATAAGAGGGTCACTGATAAGGTAATGTCAAGCGAATGCTGATTTCAGTAGCAAATACCTCATGTTTAGTCTCAAAAGAGTTTACAAATCATTTGTATGCTATCTGTCCTTCTTTCAGATAAATGGTTTTAAAGTGGTTTCCGTCTTGGCAGATATTTCATTCTGTGTGATGAAGTTAAACAAAAAATTTTTTATTGAATTCCCAAAATAAATTGATTTTTTGATAATATTTTGGTTTATTAAAATGAATTTCTGTAATGCAAGAAGACATGTTGATGTACTGTCAGATGTTTTCATGGTGTGTTAAGATAACTGAATGTTACTGGCACCTGATCTAAGGGAATCTGAGCCAGTATCAAGTGGTGCACAGGGAGATGAATCCTGTGCAACCAGTATCTGTGGATCACAGAGGAAGCAAGTTGATACAATGTTACTCTGGCAAGAGCTCCTTTATTCTGACACACTTTTTCAATTAAAGAAAAACAAATAAATAAATTTAAAAAATACAATTACAATACAATTCAAATTCAATCAACAACATCCGGAGTTTCCACAAAGAACTAAACTAAAACAAAATGCACACATAAAATAACAATGCCAAAAAAATTAAGAAAATCTAATCCTAAATTAACATAACCAAACTGAACAAAACATTCCATCTACAACACACAGTAAACACCAACGTTTGTCGGTTACAACGGTTTTCTTAGTCACTAACGTTTGGAAAGTTATAACCGTTACAGTGGTTACAAAGAAGATCAAGCCTGCCACAAATAAATACACTTTTATGAGAAATAAAAATACTACAACACTACCCAAATACAAGCACAACATTGACTAATCTAGCAATTTAAATAAATCCAAAATCCCAAGGCTCCAACAACAAAAAGCAAGCCATATGCCGACACAGATCAACGCTAGTATAAAACTGACCAAATGACAATATAAGTTATACAAAACACTACAAAACTAATCTTAATATATTTACAGAACATTTTAAATAGGCTTGTAAAAGTTGCCTTTTATCCTACTTGTGGATCACAGCGGAAGCAAGTTGATACAATGTTACTCTGGCAAGAGCTCGTTTATTCTGAGCCGCGCATGCCCAGAGCCGGGAAACTCTTTTCCCTGTTAGACCCACAGAGCACAAGAGCGCCCCCACTGGCAAGAAGATACATGCACACACAACAAAGACGTCTATATACAGTACATGAGAAAATAAGAAGAAAAAAACAAAGATAAAAGACAAGACCAACTCTGATTCAAAAATAGGGGGTGTATTAATTTTTTTTTTTACTGTTTCTCAACCTACTACATGAACATTAAGGCACAACACAATTTGAAAGAACTGTAAAGAAAAAAACCCAGCTGTATATCAAGCATTTATGTATGTTAATATTAACAGCGGTATGACAACAATTGTTTTTCCTTACACTCAACTTTCAGTCAATGTAATTGGATGAAGTGCAATTATTTCTGAATAACATTTCTGCATCTACTTTTAGAAATAAAAGAACTTTTTGAGTATATTCCAACTTAATGAAATGCATCTGTAATAACAATCATCTTTTTGTCTCCTGGAGTTAAAACTGAAAAGTTGTTAGCTTTCTTTGCTGCTTAGAGAATCTAATAACGCAGAGAAAAAAAACCCAAAAATGTTAAAGACCAGAAAATTCTCTTCTTCTTTCATGAAACTAAACAGGGTGATGATAAAGTGGGTTGCAAATGGCTTCCTTAATGTATGCTTTCACATAGAAAATGTTTACCAATAGATCATTTAGGAAATGGTAACCATCCCTTTTGGCAATCGCAACAATAATCACATGCAGGAGGCCAGAGTCGGCAATGCATTCAGCACTGCAAGTCAACAATTACCGGACGGCTGGTGGAAATGACAGGGTAGACGTTAGCCGATCCCGTGTTCCCACTCAGGCCGATTGATGAGTTCACTTATCTCTCCCCTGCTTGTCTTCTGGCTTTTCGCCCCTCTGTTGCTATGAAAATGAATAGCCTTCGTAAAATGGAGAAATCATACGCTGAAAAAAAAAGAAAGGAGAAAAAAAACGTGCCTTTACAATACCACTGAGGCATATTTATTTCATCTTAAAGGGGGACGTTTGAGGTCACCCCCCAGTCCTTCCCCAGTGACATTTTCCAACTTGACATTCTGTGACATTTCCAGTTAAATATTGCTGATATTCCTGCAGAGGAATTAAAAGCATGTCTAAAAAGGAGACCCACATTAAAGCTGTTTCTCTCCCTTTCTGTCTTCCTCCCTCTCTCCACCGCTCAGTCTCTTTATCCCAAACATTCGGTTTCCCTCCTCTCCATGCAGCAACACAGGCTTACACACGCTACCTTCTAAGTGTGGTTGACTCGCATCTCCAGGTATTAGAGGAAGTCTTTCTAATCCAGAGGGATTACTAAAAATTCTATCGTGTGGAAAATATAGGAGACAGACACAAAGTGTCTGACTGAGGAAACTTGTGGTGTTTTTTCGGCAAACATTCAAAGATTTAGATGCAGTAACATGACAGGAAGCAGTCATGCAAGAGGGGAAATAGCTTTACCTTCTACGTATGTCCTACATATCAGTGGATTGGATTTTGAAAATTCTCCCACTTTTGCTAAAGTGTGTCTGTGCCTTCATGTCGACAAGAATTACAAAATACTGAACACAAGCCAATATATACAGTTTTATAGACTAGATCTGTTTCCGTTTACAAAATCTTTTACTAGACCTATGTCTTGGAATAATTCACAATCTTGTTTACCATCTCCTGCTCTCTAGAGGAAATACTCCTCTAAAAAGCTGTTAATTGATGTATTGTAAATATTCAAGCTGTTTATTTTACCTTCGTTTACACGTACAAGTAATTTTATTGAGGTGAAAATCTATTTTTTACAAGGCAGACTTGGCCAAGGGAGCAGCATTACAGTATACTAAAATGCAAGATGTAAAACATAAAGCCAGGATGAAATATGAGACGGCGAGACAGTTGGACCTTAGCAGCTATTAAAACACAATGACCTCTCAAATAAACTCACTACAGTCATCCTTGACTTCTATCTTCATGAGTTTAAGCTTACTAAATGAGATTTTGGCTTGTATATTTAATTAAACATGATACAACTTTTATGGTCAAAGACAAATCTCTCGTGAGGATTTTCCGTCAGAAGTATTTATGATAAATATGCAACCTGCTGAGCTGCAAATGGCTGTTTGGACCTCTGCAATGCCTCATAATAACTGACTAAAAATTTGAAATAACTAATGCTTTTAAATATCAATTTCATAGCAGATGGAGCTGTTAGCCATTTTCAGTTTTTCCACTGAATAATATCACTGAATTTCCACAACAGGATGTCACCCAAAGTACCAATAACATTCTTAGATCCAATTTCTTCATCATCAGGTTGAAAACTGTTTTGCCCCAAAAATCAACATCCCACGAAAGAAAACACGCCCATCATCGTTTTTGCAAGTTTTTTTTCTTTATTTTGAAAACCCCAAAATAGAAATAAAAGGTGTTTTTTTTAAAAATGACAACAAATTTCCTGTACTATATATTTATTAAAAAAATATATAGGCTGTCTGTTTTCAAAATGCTGTTTTCTTCTGGTTTTAAACAAGTTTTATTTATCTGGACTTGACGCAAAAATAACTTTATGGATGGTAAAAGTTGCAGGCCACTTCCCTAATCTATATGAGTAATAATTAAAAAGTTCTAAGCAACTGAAACTGAGACGAATGACGCAGGACAAGGACCCAAGATTATTTTGCCCACACGCACATGTGGATGGCAAAAGTTTTAGAAAAAATCTCCAAATATCACTGTCAGAGACCTGCAGAAGGAGTGGCATATTGCAGTTACTTAGTCTCTGTAATAATTTTTTTTAAGTGCATGAGAAACAACGATACTTCTGTACCCACCTGTAGAGATGACCATTTTGTACCATGGCTGCTCCCCAAGTATTAATCATTCATCATGGGCTGGGTTTTCACTTTGGACGTTGGTGAGGCAGGCCTTTTAACATTTGGACAGGACCGCAGAATCAGATTTGCAGCAAGGGATGGTGATTGATTGTAATCAAAATGTAAAGTAAGGCTAAGCTGTCTCACTAATGGATTTAATAGTTTATTCGACTGAAGGGGTGAATCACTCTTAAGGTATTGACTGCAGGATCCTGAAGGATTACAGATGGGCCCAGGGGTCGCAGGGGCAGGTGGGTGTGCTTTGCTCCAACAAAACCGCTGTGCGGATAAAGTGGTGGGTTCTAAGCAGTTTAGCAAATTAATTGGGAATTAATCTTTCTCTAAATGAGAGCCTAAGACAAGCAAATCCTCTTGTTTTAATTCCTGTATTTGCAGAAGACTACTATCAATGGTGGTTTTAGTTTTCAGTTCTTAAAAACTAAAACTTAGAGATGTGTTTTGGTTGAAGGATGAAGTTATGAGAAGAGAAATATTTGGCTTTGAAGCACAAGCATGTGATTGAAAGCGTTCATAGCCTAATTGGTACTGAATAACGCCTTGCCATCAAGCTGATGCGTACATTCTC
Organism: Xiphophorus hellerii; assembly: GCF_003331165.1. Classification (NCBI taxonomy): domain Eukaryota; kingdom Metazoa; phylum Chordata; class Actinopteri; order Cyprinodontiformes; family Poeciliidae; genus Xiphophorus; species Xiphophorus hellerii. The sequence goes on along the minus strand of NC_045685.1, from coordinate 14,882,820 downwards.
CATCCAGGCTCCACTGTGAGCATCTTCCTGGAGGATAATGCAGGATCAAGAGCTCGGTATATTGACATAATAAGCACGGTGGTAATAGAGGGCCCCAATGGAGCACAAGCGATAATTTCTTCTGCTGTTTGTGTTGAAGCCAGTAAACTGAAAAGATAAGAAACATCTGTTCAATAGAATTAAGAAAAAGAGAGCTTTGTTTATCACACTTGGCGTTGGTTCATAGGCCAGTGATACTGTCACAGTAAACGGAGGTAAACTATTGACCCATCTCTTCCTGAGATTCTTGTACACTCGGTTGGCTCTTTGCTGCTTCTTTTTATTGTGGCAATAAACGGGCCGATCCGTTTGTTGTAATTCAGGGGATCTGACTGAGACTAATCAATTACAGTCATTATCCAGGCAGCTGATGGGTTTGTGGTCAGACAAACACCTTGTGGAGGAGCTGGGCAGGCTGACAGCACCACAAGCCCCCCAGCAGAAACACATAACCTGTGCAGCTGGCCATTTGCAAACAAAGTATAGTTCCAGTACAAACACACACACACACACTTTTGCTAAAGTGTGTGTGTGTGTGGGGGTGCACGCACACAGAAAACCAGATAAATCTGACTGAATAATGGAAGATGGTGCCATTGTATTCAGTTAATTAGCTGTTTTCATTATTTAAGAAGCCTTTGTTGTTTGACTGGTTGACTTAATTCCTACACTGACAATTTGAAAGATGTGAAACTTGTACCACTTTCTCTAAAAAGAACATGTACAATTAATGGCTATCCATTTGATTTCATGTGCTTTCCATGATATTCTAAAACAATGTTTTTGGAATATTATGTACAACCCCTGGCAAAAAGTATGGAATCACCAGTCTTGGATGAGCACTCATTCAGACATTTCATGCTGTAAAACAAACTCAGATCAAAAACATGATACAATATTAAGGTCGTTCCAAAGTGCAACTTGTTGGCCTTCAGGAACACTCAAAGAAATGAAGAGAAAACATTGTGGAAGTCAGTGAATGATACTTTTATTGACCAAGCACAGGGAAATAAATATGGAATCACTCAATTCTGAGGAAAAAAGTATGGAATCATGAAAAACGCATAAACAAAAGACCATTCAAAATACATCACTAGTATTTAGTTGCACCACCTTTGGCTTTTATAACAGCTTTCAGTCTGTGAGGCATGGACTTGATGAGTGACAAACAGTATTCTGCATCAATTTGGTGCCAACTCTCTTTGATAGCAGTTGCCAGATCAGCTTTGCTGGTTGGACCCTTCTTGTGGACCATTTTTTTCAATCTCCACCACAGGTTTTCAATTGGGTTGAGATCTGGACTATTTGCAGGCCATGACATCGACTGAATGTGTCTTTCTTCAAGGAATGCCTTCACTGTTTTTGCCCGATGGCACGATGCATTGTCATCTTGGAAAATTATTTCATCATCACCAAACATCTGTTCAATTGAAGGGATGAGAAAACTGTCCAAAATGTCAATGTAAACTTGTGCATTGATAGAAGAATTAACCACAGTCATCTCCCCAGTGCCTTTGCCTGACATGCAGCCCCATATCATCAAGGACTGTGGAAATTTGGTTGTTTTCTTCAGGCAGGCCTCTTCATAAATCTCACTGGAACGGCACCAAACAAAAGTTCCAGCATCATCACCTTGTCCAATGCAGATTCTTGACTCATCACTGAAGACAACTTTCATCCAGTCATCCACAGTCCATGATTGCCTCTCCTTAGCCCATTGGAGTCTCGTTCTTTTATGTTTAGGTGTCAATACTGGTTTTCGTTTAGCTTTCCTGTATTGAAATCCCATCTCCTTTAGGCGATTTCTTACGGTTCGGTCACATACATTGACTCCAACTTCCTCCCATTTATGCTTCATCTGTTTAGTTGTACTTTTTCGGTTTTCAAGACAAATGGCCTTAAGTTGTTTGTCTTGACGCTTTGATGTCTTTCTTGGTCTACCAGTACGCTTGGCTTTAACAACCATTCCATGCTGTTTGTATTTGGTCCATATCTTGGATACAGCTGACTGTGAACAGCCCACATCTTTAGCAACCATGCGTGAAGGGTTACCTTCTTCAAGAAGTTTCACAATCCTCTCTTTTGTTTCAAGGGACATTTCTCTTGTTGGAGCCATGGTTCTCACCACTCCACTTCGTCCAGCAGCCCTCCAAGGTGTCATGACTGCAGGTGTTTTGAACTGCACACTAACGGGCACATCTAATCTGGGGCAGGTGTCCATTTAGGGAAAGGAAATAGACTGGGTGTGTCCTTTTTTTTCTACCTCCAATTTGAGTGATTCCACACTTTTTTCCTCAGAATTGAGTGATTCCATATTTATTTCCCTGTGCTTGGTCAATAAAAGTATCATTCACTGACTTCCACAATATTTTCTCTTCATTTCTTTGAGTGTTCCTGAAAGCCAACAAGTTGCACTTTGGAACGACCTTAATATTGTATCATGTTTTTGATCTGAGTTTGTTTTACAGCATGAAATGTCTGAATGAGTGCTCATCCAAGACTGGTGATTCCATACTTTTTGCCAGGGGTTGTAAATTCCATTGTCCATCTTAGGTCTCAGATGAAATGTTCATTGGTTCTTGTTTTGCTTTGTTTTTTTCAGGACAAAGGCAACGTCTTTAGGCAAGTTTGAGTCGAAACTAAAGGCTTTAAGTGACAAGTCAAGGCTAAAGTTTTCAACGGCCATGTATAGTAAGTCAACTCTTTAGTTTTTAACAACTGTAATTAATGTCCCTGCTCTAGAAGTATGGCCTGAAGCACTGCATTGCTGTAGGCTAGGCAATGAAATCATTACCGTTCTGTCCTATGGCCTAATTAACTCATAAATACTTTTTAAACTTTTTTTTTTCTGGAGTCTTTCAACTTTAAATCTTTGAAGTCTGAAGTCATTTTTGCAACTTGAGCAAAACTTCACTCCAAGTGTGTGGCTCAAATCACAATTTACGCAATTGGTACGATAAGTAGTTAAGTTACTGAAGAGCCCACATCAGTGGTTCAAAACGTTTCTTCTCACTTATGGTAACTCTAGTGACAATTCCTATGTCTTGTAGTTGAAATAGGCAGTAAAAGCCCCCACACACTTCCCCACATGCATGTGGAGAAGTAAAGAAGCCAGGTGCCCAGCTAGCGCATCAAACTTCCTAGCATCCATTCGGATTGTGGGAAACAAAAGAAATTGTCATGAGAAATGTATGCAGTCGATGCGCTCTGTTATGAAATCTCAGCCATCTATTGACAGTGTGCTCAGAGAATGCTCACCGTTCACCTAAGTATGTGGGAAAATTCAAGATAAAAAGATTGTGGCATGGCATCGGTTGGTCCCCGGTCTCTGGACATACAAACGTTTCCAAAAGAAATGGTTTTAAGACTGCAAGCATTCTTTGTTATATGATTTCAAGTTATATTAATAAGATACGAGAGAAAGTGCTGGAACAATCTGAGTTTTCTTTGGCTGTTCTGAACACAGAGAAATACAGAACTTCTCCAGCCCCACTTGCTGCTGCACACAGCTGATAAGCTGGCTGAAAACCAATATAATTTATTATGCTTACAAGAAAGATAAATTTGACTTTATGTGATAAATAAACTAAAGAGCCACCCAATGCTCTTGTTTTAAAATTACAGACAGCAAGCTACAGTTAGCATGTGTCTTGAGCACAACACTGAGGTTTTTTTTTTATTTTTATTCAACTCTTTAAAGAGTAGAACAACAAAGAGGTACAATTCTGTGCAACATGTATTTAAAAACTACAACAATTTAGCATCTATTTCCATGTTATCTCTATTATTCTATATTTTTCAATGAATGTGTCTCAAATTTTACAATAAATAAACATATAACAATATACAGTAAATACTGTTTTAGTTGAAGTATGTACAATTGATCTGATTACTTTGTGAAACATTTTAAATATTTGTGTTTAAAAATCTTATGCAAGTAGCTACTGAAAAATTGTGGTAAGGCTAGTCAATGTTGTCATATAGAGAATCGCCTATACCCCATTCTGGATTCTAATATTTTATACTTTTTAAACAAAGGTTCTCAAACTATTTTTTTAGCCTTACTAAAGCACAGGGAGGTTCTGTTTCTCTTTTGTGTATCATAACATCATGCAGGGGGTGCAAGATGAAAAGAGCCCAAATGCATTATTCATGAAAACGGCAGGTTTGAAAACAAAAAGTTTAATTACTTACTAACAAAGAGAAAAAACCGAGAGTGCTGAAGATAATTAAAAAAGTAAAGTTCACATAAGTTCAAAAGGGACAAAGCAGGAACAAAAACAAATGCTGACGAAAACAAAACACACAAAGAGCCGGCAGAAAGCAAAGGAAACCAGAGAAAACAAGCCATGTATCTGACAGCATTTCAGTAACCGTAGGTTGTGGGTCAGTGACTGACAACCAGCGGCAGAACTCACGAGGAAGATCAGGACACAAGAGAACAACGCAAAGAATTATAGAAAACTGCAAAACATTGTAACAAAATGGCAGAAACAAGAAAAGCCAAGACTATACCAGCCTTTTGTTTTGGTTGCCGAGAGTAAGCCGAAATATAGGTGTGAAAATAATCTCATTAAACCTTAAGAAAAATGTGGAAAAAAACTACAATGGAAGTTAAAGACAAACTTTCTTTTGTTTTGAGACAAGACATTACGCATTAGTGTTGAGATTTCAGCTCCATGTTACTTTATCTTTATATATTAATGCAATATAAAGATATTGCATTTATATGTTGCACTCAGACATTACTTTTTCATCCCATCCTTTCCAGTCTAGTTCCTATGTACCGACTTTAAGATAAGCTGATATTCATACTCGCAATTCTTAGGTGCTTGGTGAATGGTTAAAATTCAACCACATGAAACGGACCTAAATTGCAAGTATAAGGTCTGATATACTGATAACAGAACCTGCACGCATTTTTCTACCTTGTTTGTATCCGACCCTGTTATTTGTAGATTACTTGCGAGAAAAGATTTCGAAACAGCTGGACACCTTTTAACTCCCCAGATACCATCCTTTGGTAGTTGTTGCCACTTCTTGGTGTGGCACCAGCATGGCAAGTGGCAAGATCTGCACTAATCAGTCCAATTTTGCACAACTGCACTGTGGCACACTTGCTGTACATATATTTAAATATACATATCTGCATTTTTTGAATCTTTGCAAGGACTGCTCTAAGTTGCTTTTTATATTAACAGCATTTTATATTTTTACAATTCATAGCATTTTATATTTTATTTTTATTTTTTATTTTATCTACAACTACTACTCAGTGGTAGTTGTTGTTGTGTCTTTCCCATTTTGAAGAGTGGCTAACAGAAATGGGTCTCGTGTCACATCATGTTTATCCCCTTGGTAAACAAGAAGTAAAGAATTGCTATCTAATACTCGGCATACTCTGACCAATTTTTTTTTTTTTAAAGTAAAATATAAATTAGGAAAATCCTTTAGGACAATGTATTTACCAGAGTATTGTGGGTGCCTTTGTTTTAAAAAAAATATTTATACATTTCTCAATAAAGGACTGTTTTCCATTAATTTACTGAAAGTCTATATTTTCCAGCAGCATTCTATATGTTCAGTGAATGGTTAATTTATTTTTAAGCTTTCCAGTCATTTATACCACTGTATCTGACAGCATACAATATTTATATTGCCAAAGCAATTGATCTTTCACAGCTGAAGTTTTAATGTCTCTTCCGCCTGAAAAATGAAGAACACTATTAGACATAGAGGCAACAGTGAGACTCCTGATCTGGGAACGTGTCTCACTGCACTCTGCTAACCATTAGTTCTGATAGCACTTCTACATGTTGGAAATTCACTGTTGGAAAGGCCTGGATGGCTGTGGAACTTAAGAAAAAGGGCTTTGGACGTGTAGATTATGCAGTTACTTTGGGAAACAAACAAAAAGAAAGAAGAGTGGCAAAAATTAGTTTTATGAGTGGCCTTGTGTTTTTGATAACCACATTTGTGATTATGTGTTCAAACAGAAACTATAACTGAAGAGAAAAAAGATTCCCTTCTCCTCTCACTAGCAGAGTTCTGACATTTGGAAGTCTTTCCATAGATTCTTTGTTGAATTTAGGCTTGGACTTTGACTGAGCCATCTTGGCACTCTAAACTGAACTCATTCCACTTCAGGCATGGCTGTATTTTTAGGCATGTTCTCAATCTGGTTGCAGCTTCTTCCCTGTCCCTTTTTGAAGAAACTCATCCCCACAGCGTGATGATTGCATCTCCAAGTTTTGCCGTGGGGATGCAGTGTTCAGGACAATATGCAGTGTTAATTTGTCCAGAAAGTTCTGCTTTGGTCTCCTTTAAACAGAGTAACTTTTCTGTGTCCTCTGCAGTTTGTAGCAAACGGCACACGTGGCCTTGTCATGACTTTCTTTCATCAGGTCTTTCTACTTGTCACACTTCCTCTGACGTCTTAAAGGAACAGCTGTTGGCTGTGGTTCTTGTTCCTCATTATGCTGTTTTTTTCACTGATGTTTTCTAGCAAACCTCTGGATTTATATTGAAATTAAATCACACTCCAGTGGACACAATTTAATATTTATTTAATATATCTTGACATATTTAAGTAAAGGGGGCAAAACACAAAGGCTTTCCACACTTCAGACTTTTGTTTTAAAATAATGAATAGCTTTTCCTTCTACTTGAGAATTGTCCAATACTTAGTGTTTTTCCACGACGAAATTGTAGCAAATTACTCTTAGGTTTGTGGTTCTAACATGACAAAATGTACAAGTATTCAAGAGTTTTGAAAAGGTTTTGCTGGCTGCGGTAACGCTGTGTTACTAGTCATAGCCCACACTGCATTAAAACTCCAGATTGCTTCTTCAAAACGCAATTTCCTTCATATGTTTGAGAAGTTATTCTCGCCTACACATCCTGTCCTTACCATCAGAGACAAATTCAACTGAGCCGCTTAAAGCTTTCAGCATTGACAGTAATATATGGTACCTATGCTTGTCAAAGTATTTGCACTCTAATCACACTTTCACTCTCCTGTTCATCTAAAAGAAACTTGAGAACACGTCGTCTTTCCCGTTTGGGATAATGCACATTTTATCTCTTAGTCAAGAAAAAGCGATGAATTCAGACAAATGGTTGATGGAACTTGCATTTCTTGGTGGAAAAACCTCAGTAATCAATGCCAAATTAACCTTTCTCATCTGAGAGATATTTGCTGCTCAGATTTGTAGCCCCTCCACCGCCCCTTGCTCATCCTTTGTGCATTAAACCACAAATACCACTATTTGCACTCATCGACAGAGTTCTTCTTGTTGACAGAGCTATTAGTCTGAGAGATACCACAAAATTTATCATAGTCACCCTGCGGTTATTTTACAAATTCATCATTTCATTACTTTCCCCTCAGAGGGTGGTAGCAGGGAGGGTGTCAATGGAGAAGAAGTGTTTGTGATAACATCAAAATCCCTGAAGGCAAAACAAGACATCGTGGTGCAGATAGGGCGCGGGGAGAGGAATCTAAACTCTGGTGAGTGCTAAAGTAAGAAGAGCAGAAATTAATATGTAAATTGACGAGTGGTTGGTTGGAGGACATAAAAAGGATTTCATTATGTCTCGATCAGAAAGTCATTTATCTCAAGACTCTCAATAATTCTGGGCTCCTAATCTGCTGGACAGATAATTAATATCTGCTTATTGAGTAAATGAAAGTCATTACCTTGATTTCCTTTAGATAATTTATCTGTCTCATTGTCACACTAGGGACGTTTTCCACTTTACCCCAACTGGCATTAATCAAAGGCTCAACAAAAAGCGTATGGGCTTGATTTACTTTGACAAAGCAGAGCAGAGCAGCTTTCAAACAATACATTAAATGAATTAATATTCGCAACAGGTTCTTCTGAGCAAGTGTCAAAAATGATCAGATTCTTCTGCTTTAAGTTGTCCTCAACACACCAGAAAATGCAAAGATCAAACAGAAACACAATTCACAAAGATGAACCATAACTCATTATGATATGAGTGGATAAATGTGGGTTTCCATTCTAAAATCTTTGTCCAGAATCATGGATTGTTTTTTCTTTGGGACTATTCGGTTTTCTCTTAGTTTCCAACTCGCCTGCCAGGCCAAAAATAGAAGATCTGGGTAGAAATTTATCTACCCAGATATTCATTTTGAAAATATTCTGAACCTGGTGGGTGCTTTCATGAACCTTTGGTCCCCTGATTTTCTTAACATGAGTTTCCAGTGCAGTAGCCATTTTATGGGGCCGTTTCATATTTCTACCATTTTTACTACACAAATCAATGACCAAGCAAAAAATAATAATAATAATAGTAATAATTTTTTTGGTGGCAGGGTGCTAAACATTTCTTACTGGTTGAAAATCTCCAACAGTTTTTGCTAACTTCCAGTTTAAACTCCTTTTTTGTTTTGACTTTAACCTTTAAAAACTGGAGCACAGGCAACTAATTATTTTTATTGAAAATGTGTGACAGAGTTTACAAAAGCTTGCTAAGATGCAGAGCAGCTAACCAACTTTGGGGCAAATTGCTCTTGATGTTTCTTTCAGTCACATTTTTTTTTTACATCTCATACAGTGGAATAAATACAATAAAAGCTGGTGGAGCAGCAGCCTGTTTTCACGACTTAAAAAGTGGTTGGTCTTCAAGAATTCCCACACATCAGGCATTGCAAGGATTGTTGAAATATGCAAAAAGAAATAAATAAAAATTGATGTTTAGCTCCCTTTTCATCACAGATTTGGCTCAGGACAGCATTTTGACTCTCCATCCTGTTGTGAAACCCGAGTGGTTTCAGATTCTGCATCGCTTATCACCCAGGTGGACATTCGGCTCCTGGACCCAAAGCCTCCCCGCCCTTCAACTTCGGCCAGGTGCTGTGGCTTATCTTCCCCCTTGTCGTCTGGCTCAGCAGGTGGACTGCAGGCGGTGCTCTCTAACAGAGGTTGTCCATCTGCCCGGCGGAGTTTTGAGTGGAAACAAAAGCAGTGGGGCTTCTCCCGTAATGGACTGAGACATTACCACAAGATTGTGCTACTGACGCTGTTGTTCACACTCGCTCAAAGCCAAGCAAACTTACAGCTGACGGCTGTCAGAGTTGCGTGGGATGCATCATGCCTCAGGCTAAAACTCAAACTGCTCATACAGTTGCTACGTGTCGTAGCTGCTGTTTGTGGCCTGTTTTAAATGGAACATGGTGACAATGACTCGTTGACTCGGTTATGCTGCCAAACAAACCTCAACTGCCTCCTGCCTTAGTTGTTACTAGACCTTTCAATCAGTCGAAGTTTGTCTGTGTGGCACATCTCAGCAACACGGCAGTTCAAAGTGTTTTACATCATGAAACATAAAAGCAAAAATACATAATAAACATGTCTTATAGTCAACAGTTTTAAAAACCAATAACAGACATTGCATTTTGTCAAGTGCTATCAGTAGAATCATCAATAGATGTAAGATATGTGTATAATAACCAACCCAGACCTGAACCAGAAGACCTGAGAGACCTGGAACAAAAAAGCAAATCTTTAAAGTTTTGTGGTGCTAAGCTGTTCAGTGATTTATAAACTGTATTTTAAAGTCTATTCTATCTTTTTCTATAGTAGGCTGTTACTTAAAAGAGAGATAAACTTTGGAGTGACTAATCAGAAAAAAACTACCCAACCAGATGTAGCAGGTTCATAAATCCATCTCTTGTTTTTCATTTGTAAAGAATAGTTGGAATTGTAATGATTTAGGGGGTGATAGGGCCCAAGATGCAGATGGAAAATGGAGGCAGAAAAATCTGTGATGAAAATCTGAATAATCATCGTAGGACAGGAACTTACAATATCTAAAGTATCCTGGCAAGGAGCAGACATGGAACAAAAGGAGTGCAGGGATTAAACAGGCCGAGAACTGAACAAACAGGAGAGTCCAGCAAGTAGGGAAGGAGAGAGAGGGGCTTCAACACTGGGGAGTTTGATTACAGACGAGTGGCAGGTGGTTGATTATTAACAGGATGCAGCTGAGAGAGGAAAAAAAGGCATGTAGGCTGAGGGAGAGAGGGTGACAGCATTACAGGAGCAGAGGAAGAGTGACACAAATCAGGGAACAAGTAAAACAAATCTAACTACAAACGGTAATAAAGGTGAAACCAAATACAAAAGAATGAACTACCACAGAGAGCTCTAAACATAAATAAATAAAAAGTAGTGATGGTGAGATGAAGCCTCATGAGGCATTGAACCACTTGAGCCAACTGGTTCGAGAAAGGGTTCATTTCTTGAGGCTTCATGTGCACACGAAACCACCTACTGGCCAGGTGTATAATCACAGCCAGCTGTATCTTAACACATGTGATGCATTGAATTTTTGTCTATTATGGCTCTTGGGAATGACGTCACAAAAGGTGTAGGACAAAATCATTTGTCTACATAAATTATGTATACACATATGTGTATAATAAAATATTGTTTGAATGTATTCTCTGTGTGTAATTATTCCCAAAATAGTAGTGTCATGTGATATGGCATGTTGTGTAATAATGTTTTTCTGTGACTCTAGAAAAATGGCATGGGCCTAATCAGGCAGAGGACAGTGAAAGTGCTTGTGGAACTAGGGAGGGGGTAGTGAATAGGCTAATGCTTGTGTAACTTGGATGATTTCATGCATTTTTATTAAGAAACAACAATTTCTCCACAGTTTTTGGTTTCACACGATTTCCCTTTTTTGACACTACATGGATGAGGTGTTATTATTGTACCCCAACTCCTTGGAGCACAATAAACACCTCACCTTTACAGAAAATAAGAAACAGTGAAAAATACAGTTCCTCATAAGCAAACCTAATGCATCTGCAAATGTTCAGTTCACCTTACCTTGTTAGGGCTTATCAAATCGAAATGTTCCCACATAGGAGAAATCCTCCTCTTTCTCGCCGGCTCCATCCTACTCATATCCTGTCCTCGCGCTCCTAAATCTCCTATCTATCTATCTCTCCTAAACTCTCCAAACACCGAATTAACTGTCTCAAACTAAATAACCACTATCCAAACTCTGCTATCCAAACTATCAAAACTCTATCCACTCTCTCAACTGACCGCAACTCGCCTACAACAACCCACATTTTGAATGGAGCCTGTGGGGTTTTTAAAGCTGTCAAACCCCGCGCCAAACTCTGAGCCACTTCCCGAAGCAGTCACGTGGTACAGCCAGGCAGCGAGGCTTCGGACGTCATCGTTTTCGGCTCCTCCCCTAAATGAAGCAAGCCTCGATACGCGCTTTACGGAAACGCCCCCTCCATTACTCGACACACGCCTCGAAGCCTCGGCACATCACGTAACATCACTAATAAAAAGCTAAAAAAAAAGAAGAAAAAAGAATGTAAAGCAATGATGACAGAAAATAGAGAGGAACTCGTATCTCAGAACAGAGTCCAGTCAAGCTGCTCTTGATTCCGGCTGTTCTGGGTCAGTTTCCATTTGGCTAATTCATGCCATGACTTTGTACCCACTCATTTTCCATTTTGCCCCTTCCTAAAAAAAAATACATTCCGTTTTGTTCCCCAAACCGAGTTATTAACTATTCAATTAACCAGAACACAAAGCTAGTCTATTTTTCTTTTTAGTTCGCTATTTTGAGAAAATCTGAAGAGAAATAATTGTAAAAATGACATCATCAAACCAGTTTTACTTTTCATGCTGTCAGTTGAGACAGTTCCTCACCTGACCGCACATCACTGATGAAAATGTTTGCATGCATATTTTGTTGCCACATTGAAAGTTGAGGTGGGTCATTATATTGCATTTTTTTGTTTGTTTTGTTTTTTTGTAACCCTCCTATTATGTTGCGGGTCCAATTGACCCGTTTTAAAATTTAAAGAAAATTTTTAAATAGTTGGAAGTATTGTTCTTGCATGAAACTTTTTGTATTAATAAGTACACTCTACATATAAATTGAAAATGTATTCATTTTACACATGTGCAACCCCCCCTGTGTCTACATTTTACATAGATACTGTTTGGGTCAATTTGACCCGGCAGGCAAGTGGAAGGATAAAAAAAATAAAAAAATGTCCAATACTATATGCTTCCTTGCAGCTATGAACCACACAGCTGCATGTGGTTCATGCAGTGGTGGTGTGATTTTTCCACACACAATACACCACACCCCTACATGCACACACACAAGCCCATTCTCTTGCTATTCTCTTTACTCCTCTAGGAAACTGCGAGAAAGCAGGTGTTCATACAACTTTTGACGGGAACATTTTCTGGTCCCATGGGTAAACTCCAACCACATTCAGTGGATACTCAGCAGAAGTGGAGGAAAACATAAATACTCTCTGCATGACTCATTTGTCTTGATTTTAGTCAGCGGGTCAACTTGACCCTGAACAGTATACATGTCTCAAGTTCAACTATAAAGGTCGCCGATTGAAAAAAAAAAAAATCAAAATGTAATATAAAATTTTTTATCAGAGATCAATTTCAAGGAAATTGTTTTTTGTGTCCAGGTTTTTTTCATTGGACATGAAAAATGTAAATTCCATTTTTTATATTCAAATCAGTAAATGAGTAAGTTGTCGTCATTGATCCTTTATTTGTGAGAAATGAAAAAAAACATCATTGCACAAATATTGATTGAAATGGTTAGTATTGGAGTTAATAATCAGATACAAAAAAGTTTTGGATGAGTTTTTTTGATTTCTGGCACTTTTGCATGATTAAACACTCTCTGGGTGAAATTGACCCAGGAACATTATTTCTGTACCTCAGATATGAACATAACAGGAGGGTTAACTACACTTAGGGAAGAGAAACCACAAACAAAATTGATAGATTGAATGATGGACAATCTGAATACATATTTTAAAAACTAAAAGAAAAATAAAACAGCATGAGAGATAATACCAACGTAACCAAACAAAAAGAGCAAATAAATCAACAAATATGTAATGATAATGGGTTGGGGCTGATTCCCAGGCGTAAGGAAGCCCAATGGGAGATGCCAACTCAGGCCAGGACACCATCAACAAAGCCTACAGGTTCATTTGTTGTTTATGGTAAATAATCCAATCTCCCACTCCTTTGTCTTTGCACAGTGCCGTTCTGCTGCAGGCTGCCCACAGGCATGTGGAGGGTTGCTGACATGTCACATGTCAACTGTCCTTTAGAAGAGATCTGTCCCCAACAGCACAAGACAATAAATTTGTCTCCTACAGTTGCTGCTTGAATGTAAGTAAATAGCTTTCACAGCCCTATGGGAGCCTCCCATATTTAAACTGATCTGTTCTGTCTTTGTAATTCCTTGTGTAATTCAGCAGAATCAATTGATAGGGTCAACATAAGTTAACATAAAAGTCATTTGCATAAAAATCGTAAATCAAATGTAGTGAATATAGATGGTATTAATCGCAGTAGCACAGTTTATTTGTGTTAAACGTCTGGTCACTGATGGTTGACATCGGGCACACATGTGCAGTCAGGTCAGTTTACGACAATCAGAATGACATAATCAGAACAAGTGCTTACATCGGATGATCAGTCTGCATAACCCAACCCTCTGATTCTACAATTTCATCCTGATCAATCTGATTGATTTGTGGCGTTTAAGTGACGCATTTTGATTCCGATCGGCCATTTATCAAATTGAGAGGTGCTCAACAATGAGTTGTGTACCACAAAAGTCTGGAAGGAGCGACAACAACTATTGTGAAACATGGTGGTGGCTGCATTGTCCTGTGGGTTTTACCTTTTCATTTAGTAAGGACATTGAACCTGCAAAGTGTTGAGAAAAGATGGATGGAACTAAATACAAGGTAACCCTGTTGGAGGCTAATTTGATTTTCAAACAATGTACTTGTTACTTGGTCACAGGCATCAATCAGTTTTGTTTTTTTTATTTAAATTTCTATATAAAATAATAATAATAAAACATTAAAATATGCCTTCCATCCTTAACCATGTGCATTTGATTTTCTCTTTTCTTTGGATTTTTTTTCCTTTTTTCACTCAAAGACCTTTTAATAAAGGCAATAAGTCTCATACATGAACTTAAATTACTCTACTTTGTATATCATATAACAAGGTTAACTTTCCAATTCTCATTTTCTCCCTTTCTTTTGGCAAAACCGAGCTACCTGCCTTCTTGCATTATCCAGAGGATTCTGGTTTTGATCTTCCCAGCTACCTCTGAAATGAATAAATATTCATCTTGCACCTATTCAAACCACGGAGAATGTCTACAAAAGACAACTAAGAACGGTAAAACTGACGTTTGTGACAAAAATGCCCTGAGTAAAAAGTTAAGAGTCAAACCTGTCCTGGGGCAAATTGTCAATTTTTGCGTGTCTGTTCTGTCAGCAAAAATCAAAGCGTTGCACGAATCTATGTTCTATTATTTCTCTTTAATATTTAAATGAAGTTTCTTTAAAGTCAAGGAGAGAAAGAAAGAAGATTTACTGGGAATTAAGAAAGAGAAGCTGTACGTGTCTTTGTTAACTAGACTTTTGGGTTTTCTGATGTTGAAGAGTCGCATCATATTTAAGATCTTCTCTGTCCTGTCTGTGAGTCCCCTCAGGGGTAAATACGTGGCGGGGGCTGGCAGTGACGGTGGGCAACACTTGCTGGGGACCGACAGGAAGCTTTATCTCGACATATCTGTCACTCACCCGTGTTAGACCTTCCCTCTGCTTTCAGAGAGCTGTCAAGCCACGGTCTGCCGCTCAACTCGTCTGCACCCCCCCGCCGTCCCCCCATCGTTATATAACCTGCCACCCCTATCACAAAGCCCCATCACAAACCCGAGGCCTCACACACACACACACACGCACCCACACCGCACGGTCGATGAAATCCGACTGCCGTGAGTGCGCTGTAAAGGGTGCTAGAAGATATAAGACTGAATGTGGTCTTTTGCCTTGATATCACTGATCATACAGTGCTGGAGTCCAAAATAATTTCCTCTTCTCTTCCCAGCAGCCCCGTCTCTGTATCGGACATAACATCCTGAGACAGCGGAGATTGGTGGCCAGGATACTGAATTTTTCATGAGGCAGGAAAGGTTAGATAAGATCCTCCCACGTTCTGGAGATAGTGCACTTACAGATCTGTCTTTGCAGCCCGACGGTTGAAAAAAAAACAACAAAAAAAACATTTGCATCACGTCTCAAGGGTGTGAATGTGTCCTTTTTCGTGCTTAAAAGTAAATACATAGACTAAACCTTAAAAATCTACATTCTCTTTATTCTGTTGCTGATGTTTGTGAAATTTTACTAAACAGTTTTTTTTTCTTGTGATGTATTGTTAGTACTATGTTTTCAAATTGCAGCTAGACAGCTGTAAAATATATTTTTATGTTACTTTTATGTATTTTTCCCTCTTTCTAAGCGTAGCATAAATAGTTTGAAATGATTTGCACATATTTTCGGGGGTATTTCAATATATTGTACAGGTGCTCCTCGTAACATGGTCAATTTAATTTCATTCACTACATACAGAGGGACGTGTTTCAAGCATTTGCGTTTTCACTTTGATCACTGTGGCTTACAGTTGATGAAAATCTAGAGCTTAGTTTTTCAAACACTAAGGATAATATATAACGGTGAAAAAGGGGTTTTAAAAACACAATTGTGATGTGTTTTCTCTCTATACTTGATCATATAGAGAGATCTATGTGATCTCTCCATCATGTCGATAGATCATGGCTCATTTTACATGAAATCCTACACCAACGCAGCGCGTCAACCAAGAGATCTATTCAAGGATTAATGAAGCCAAAGACGCCTTAAAAAGTGGCCATCATCAATTCTGCATTGTTAGCAGGACTGATTATTCTGCTAGTAATTTTATCATTATTATTATTAACAACTGCACCCATGTGACCTGTATTTGTGTGGGTCAGGTACATTATGAAGGCGATGTGATGTGCATTGGGGGATGTGTTTGTGTTTGTGTGAGTCAGGTGTGGTGATGGTTTTCGTGCGTGCCAACCAACGATATCCCGCAGGCGTCCAAGGCCTCACACACACTTCTTTCCGTCTCTCTTTCGTTGTCACTCTGAATAACACTTTGCTCCTGAGCCTGTGCTGTCCTCTTCATCACGCAGCAGTTCAGCCGTTGTTAAAAAGCTGCACATTAGCCGCATCACAACGTTTAAAGCATGCGAAAAAGGTAGTGGCTTATAGTCCGGAAATTATGGTACATTTATGTCATTGTCAGTAATGGCCGTGGTTGTGGTTGTCTGCCGGGTGCCACGTTCTGTTTTGAAATTGAAATCAACATCTCTTGTCTGCCAGAGGAAGCATGAAGATCTCTAAAATTGCCTGGCAGATTTGTAGCCCATGTCCTCACACTCTTGATGGGGTTTCACTTCACAATTGTCCCACAAGATTATGCTTTTCTTTGTTGCTTCCGCACTGTTTTTACATCACACTTTTCCCGCCACTAAACTTTACATTAATACGGTTGGGTACGACACGGTGTGAACCAGTGTTGTATAGTAACGAAGTAAAAATACTTCACTACTTTACTTAAGTATATTTTGGAGTACTTCATACTTTCCTCGAGTATGAAAATTTTTGATGACTTTCACTTTTACTTCACTACATTTCCGAACTTAATTGCGTACTTTTACTCCGATACATTTTCAATGTGTGGTTTAGTTACTCGTTACAAAAAAGCGAGAGAGAGAAACAAAGTGTTTTGACCCCACCTACTGATTAGCAAGTAGGCTACCGAACAAAGTCCGTAGCCTGCTTGCCTGGGCTTGTTCATCACCTCCAATAGGATACACCTGTTTCGCTTCTCCCATTGTTGGGGAAATCAGAAATCAGAACACCGTACAGCGGATGGGAGGGAGGGACGAACACAGAAGAGTGCTGCCCGCACTGACGCGGCTCAGGGATTACGTGACACGCAGCGCCGTGCCCTATAATGCACTGTAAGCTATGTAATGTGTTTGAGGCAGTTGACCAAAATCCCGGACAATTTTTAAATTCCCCCCGGACATCTTTTTAGGTCTGAAAAGTAGGACATGTCCGGGAAAAAGAGGACGTCTGGTCACCCTAGTTCAATGGGGGACAGAAGCCATAGCGATAACAATTTAGACTAAATTTAACGAATATAGGAAAGGCATGCAAGTTCAAAACCACAAACCATTAACATGCGCTACTCTTTAAAACTGGAACAATTTATTAGCAGGTTTCATTTTGCCTGCACTTGGTTGGGTACATTATTTTAAGTTTATTTGACAAGTTTACCAAAATATAAGAAATGTCATTCACACTTGCCTTGTTTTACTTTTTACTTGTACTTTTCATTACATTACTTGAGTACATCCATTTTTACAGTAATTTCCATACTTAAGTACAAGACGTTTCAGATACTTTAAGACTTTTACTCAAGTAACATTTCAGTCAGTGACTTCGACTTTTACCAAAGTCGTATTTTGGAGAGGTACTTGTACTTTTACTTGACTCTGAGATTTCAGTACTTTATACAACACTGGTGTGAACAGCTGTCGTTATCTTTTGTGGTTTACCCTTCTTGTAGGACATGAAAAGCAGCAAAATAGTATTCAAAATAACTGGAAAATGGATTTAATTGCTTTTAAGTAGCAAAATTACAGGCAATGAGATACCTTCTGAAGCCATGCGAGGAAGAATCCTATACCAAAATGTGAGCTGGGTTGTCGGGAAAGCCTTGAAGGCGTGCCCGGTAAATACTCCCTGGGGTCCTTCCCCCCCCAGGCGGAGGCATTCACAAATATTGCCATAATCGCTGAAAAGCACAGTGCTTGCCAAGCCCAAAGCCCAGATGTAGCGCACAACATGTTTCAGCTCTCAGTCGTAAAGGTCAGCGGCTGCTTTTCGAACATGGATAAGAAAGCTGCGCTGCCTTTTCCAGTCATATTCTCAACCACAGGTTGCAGTCTTTTTGCAGACAGCAAAAACCTTCCTTCTCTCTGTCTCAGCCAAAACAAGATGGCATCAGAGTGGAGGGGGGTGAAGAGAGCTTTGAATCGTATTTGCTGGAACTTTCCAGCAGTTTATTCCGAGAGTCGATTCACGCCCACATCATTTAAGGACTTTCTGTGAATGCATGCATCCAACCTAATTAACTGGTAAATATGTCATATTCCGACACTTCTTTTTGCTGCAGCAGCCCACCAAATCAGTTCAGTCTCTGTTCAACTTCCCCGGGTGGTCTTCAACGGAGGGCATGTTTTGACACACAGGTCGCCACTAAATTAAGCTTACGCGACACCAGCAATAATCAAGAAATGGCATTCCATTTGTGTTAAGCTCCGGCTCGTTGAGCTGACCATTAACCAATGATGACTCACCACTTGTTTGGCAGCTACAATAGCATGAGATCCATTTTTTTTTTTTTTTGCAAATAATGTTTCAGGAACTTTTATCGGAGTTAAGCTGCTTTTTTTCACATCACGGGTTAAAAATGACCTTTAAGTGCTTTTCATAGCTGAAGACTTGTCAAAGCATGATGTGGGAGGGTGAGCTGATGGGGGTGTAATTTGTGGGAACATTGTGAATTTTGAGTATGCAGAAAAAAAAAGGCAAATTCCAGCCTCTATGAAAGCTTTTTTTTTTTGCCAAATGACACTATGTTTTTTTGTCAGAGAACATCAATAAGCAAAAAAAAAAAAGTTACATTTTTAATCATTTTGATGAACAATTCAGGATTACCTGGAAAACAATTCTGTTCTTGTCATCTCGGCGCACAGAGCTTGTAACTTGAGCTCATTTTACCACATTAGGGATTCCTTTGATAATGGTTCACAATGCCAAGTGAGGGTCTGGTAAATATTCTACAAGTGCAGGTATACTCTCCTCCTCTGACACTCAAGGACGTACTTTGTTTAAACGGGAAGAGAAGCTGGACGAGAACTGCGCTGCTCATTTGATGACCCCTACTGATGTGCTTTGATAAATATGTATGTGCTAGTAGTGTTTCTGTGCAGTCAAGCAAGGTTATTTTACAAAAGTAGGCATTTGTAAATTCAGAGCAGACATGGGTAATTCTGTTAGGAGCAGAAAAAAAAGGCAGTTTTTACCCTGCTGAATAAAGTGCCTTCTGAGAAACCGAACCTCTTTGTTACAACCAAGACAGCCTGAGGGGTAAGGGTGAGTTTTCCATTAAATGAAACATGATAAATCATACATCAATGTCAGCACCACTGATTTTTGGCATTCATGTGAGAAGCTTTTAGTCAGGCGTAAAACATTATTGATTGATGGTATGATCTCGCAAATGTTGAATGTCTTTTCTTTTTAAGTTATTGTGCTAGCATGTCTGATAAAAAAAAAACAAAAAAAAAACAAAACATGGAAAGCATGTAGTAATGCATAAATATACCAGCAAAAATAAACTTTCTTCTGCCTTTTAATTGCAACTTTTACCAGTTTTAGAAATGATTTGAGATAAGTTATTGGTCCCTTTGAAATATGGTTTGTTTGCTTGAATTGCGCAGATTATACTGCCCAACTGGAATTTCTCACAACTAACAAGGGTAAGTACAAATTACCCAGGTATAACTTCAAAACTGGTGGAAGTGCTTTTTTCCATTTAGAACAAGTCTTTAAACTGAGTTTTTTTATTTTTTTTTTGACAGGGTGTGCTGAGCATTTTGGATTGTTATACTTCAGTTTTAGCAGTTTTAAACTCATATATAGCCCATATTTGCTGGCAAGTTAAATAATCAACACCTGTTTACAGTAGACTGCTTCTTATTTAAAATGACAGCCGGTAGACTCGACCAAGATAAAGCTACATAGAAACACAGAATTCGTTTGACTCAAAAGAACAACGTGAAATGTAACGATGGCTGGAACTGTACACTGAGAATATCCTATTACATATGACTGTGTTCCACCAATACGGACATTTCAGTTTGAGGTGAAACAGATGACATAAGTATACACAGACCCATAATAAATCAGATTATTGTTGAAAAGTTAATCTATTTCAATTAAAGTTGGCTAAACACATTATATGGTTTATTAACACCCAGGCTGATGGCTTTCAAGCCTTTAGTTATGTTAATTATGATGATTTGAGTTAATGAAAACAGGATATTTAAGATTACAATATTACATCAGACCAGTTAAGACATTTTTAATACAGAAATGTGGGTTAATGACCTTCCCATGTAGGTGAACTAAAACCAGTCTAAAGAAAAATGGGCCAAAATTCCCCCACAGCAGTTGTAAAGGAATCATAGCAAGCAACTACGATTGATGAGTAGCAGACCAGGGGCAATCATTTTTTAAAAAAACAGGCACGTCTTGATTTGGATTCCTCTAACGATTTAAATTATCCTTTAAAAACTATTTGTTTTTATGCCTTTCTTTTTTCTTTGCCTTTTGAAATGGGATGATTTGAGAGATTCAGGAGTGCTGAAAAAGCAAAACGGGAAAAAATTTATAGGACAATTGTTTGTAACATTTTTAAACTTTTGTAGAGAAGAAAAATTTACCAAAAAAAAAAAAAAAAAGATTTTTTTGCACCAAATTATTGCTTTAATTGTCATTGCTGTTGTTTGTGATATTATCAGTCTCCTTTAAAAAAATAAGTTGAAATAATATAATTTTTATTCAACTGAATATAACATTCATTCTGTTGGTGTACAGAAAAGTCTTACAAATTTTGGAGCGAGTAAGCTTAGGCCAAAGTTCTAAAACGAATAATACTACAGGATTAAATAAAACTTAAGTTTTCTTTGTTGGTACAAAAAAATAATCCTCAAGCCACCAAGGATCCATCATGGTGACCCCACTCAAAGTCTATGCCATCACATTAATGTCCTTAGCTTGATTCCTACCTGCATTACTAAAACAACAGTTGTGAGATCAATGGCGCCGCTTCAATAATAAATGGTGTTTCATCGCTTGTGACATTACTGCCAGGCTTTATTTCTTGTGAACTCGACTCCATTTGTGGTTGACATCATTTATTGTGATGCTGACACGACTTTGTCAGGAAGATTATCGATGGTTTTGTTATTCATTGATAAAATGTGTTTATGTGCTCCGTCCTTTAGCAGCTTTGCATTATTAAAGAGAAAATGCCAAAAATAATTTATTTCTCCCCGAGGAAGCCTTGAAATGCCACCCTGTTTTGTATTTTCTTTTTTTCTTCTACAATAAATCACAGTTATTCTTTAAATATTGAACAAAGAATCTTCCTTCCAATCATTTTGGCAACGCGTGGCCTTCTCAAGTTCCCAAAGGGGTAATCACTACATTTCCCAGTGATGCCTGCTTGGCTAAGCAGTTTTAATACACAAATCAATTTTGCATTACCCCCCTTTGGCTGTGAGTGCTCATAGTGTGAGAGCCATGAAAAATTGATGGGCCTTAGCATGCAGATTGCAACTCCAGTGAATCTTAAATTTGTCCAGGCCCTCTTTTTAAGAAGACAATGTCAAAAGGGTGTTTGTTTTACGAGTAAACTGTTGGTATAAGTCTTCTGGTTATTTATTTATTTTATATGTTTTACTGTTGAAAGAACAGCAGCTGCACTTGTTAAAAGCACAGCATGTAAGAATATTAAGGGGGATAGAAACATTTTAGTATCCCCAAATGGCGTTAACATGCAAAGAAATAGACAATATAAACAAGCCTCCCACTCCTCCAGACAAAAGAAAAAATCATCATCAATATAATGACCAATATCTTAAAAGTCATTTGTTTTTGCCATACTAATTATACCGTGTCATTTTGTGAGGTGCTCTGTATTTTCGCCGGCTGATGACTTGAGTGCTCGAAGAAATTACAGCTCCCATAATTAGCTCTAGCTATGAAATGTAGCTATCACGGGAGAGAATGAGGAGATTTCACACCTCGGAAATTAGATTTTGCAAGGTGCTGTGCTGATGTCCTTGAGTACGGGCACATCAAAAGCCCTTTTGTTCCGCTCGCACTCGGCCCTTTCTGTGACAGATGTAGACAAAAATATGCGGGGAGCAGCAAAATGATCAGCAGGGAGGTATTTTGAAGATGTACCTGCCAAATTTCATATTAGATGTCAATTATAACTCCTACCGTGGTATTTTAAATTGTGCTGTTTATTCTTTGTTGTTAAAATTTGTTAAATTTATACCTGCAAATTTGAATTTATTTTGGATTTTCTCTAATCTGTCCGCCCTGACTACAAAATGTCTAATCGCCTGTCATCATCATCGTGTGTATATATATATATATTTATTTATTTACTGCAACATTTTGCAAAATGTATCACAGAGCATATACATATGTATCATCATACATTTTTCTATTTTACATTACCCTGAATGCATAAGTCCCACTGTGAAACATGGTGGTGGCAGCATCATGCTGTGGGGATGCATTGTCACAGAAGATGGTGAGAGTTGGAAAGGTGATTAGAGCTAAATAAATAGAGCTAGCTCTGGGTAGAAGCTGCAAAAGACTTGAGACTGAAGCAGAGTTTCGCCTTCCAGCTGGCCAAAAGGTCCAAACACAGAATCAAAGCTTCTTTAGTTGGTTGAATTTAATAGTTAAAGTCTTTATAGATGCTCTCCATTCAGTCTGACTGAACTTGAGTCTCTAGACTTTTAGACATAGACAGACTTTCAGCTGGCTGTGATTGCAGAAAAATGTTATTCTTTATACTATTGGCTCATAGAAGCTGAATTTAATGCAGATCACCTCTGTTTCAATTTTATTTTTGTAAAGAAATTTAACACTGTATCAATTTTCTTCTGTGTCACAATCAGGCACTAAATTGTGTTGCTCTATTGACTAAAGTCTAAGCATAATGCATTGATGTCTGTGACTATAAAAAGACAAAAACGTTGAAAGTCAGAAAGGTATGAATACTTTTGCAAGTCGCTGCATCAGAAGGTAATTTACACTTTTGAATAACTGATGCTTGAACAATTTGAAGTGCTTCAGTTTTCAGTTCTATTTAATTGGAAACTGAGGTGTTCATTTATTCCCAACGTAGGTAATCTCATGATAATTATTCCTGAAGTGTTTTTGTTAACTTTAATAATGTTTTTCTTCTTTTTTCCCCCTTTCTTTTAAGCCCCTCTGCCTATTGTCTTTTGTGCCTTTTCACCAGCCCATTTTTTTAGTCTATGCTAGAGCTCTCGGTATTGCCTGGTTTATGAAAGGTGATTTAGAAATGAACCTGCCTCGCTTTCTAGTTTCTCTGCGGAGATGGGAGTTTGTTGCCATGACAATAGTAATGTCACTTCAATGGCAGAGATGTTAAGATGGCGGGTGCGTAGCGTTTCATATGCAGGTGCTGCGCGCAGAGGAAAAGTGATACAGATAATGGAATCAATTTCCTGTGATTTCTGAAGCAGAGAGCTCACTGAGGGGAAAAAAAATAAAGGAATTAAATGAGGTTGTGCTAAACATCAGCCGCTGGTTACCGACGGCTATTTGACTTCAGATTTCTGCTTTGCAAGTAAAATGGGGACAAAAACACACAAATGTCTGCTTCCTTTTTATTATCTTCTGGGTGCCCAGCACAAGGGGCTTCATATTATTTTCGGCTGCTGTTTAAAAATGGAAGGAAAACAGGCGCCCATGACAACTTGATATTCCAGCGGAATCTGGTTAGAAGTAAAAGAAGTAGGGGCCTTTACCCCTAACAGTGGATCCAGAGCAATTAGGACGAAAATAAAGATCTGAAAAGCGGTTATAATGTTTCCTATTTAATGCATTTCTAAGTTGCACGCCCTGCATATTCAATAGTCTGCAATACGATATGCTTGCTGATGTATAATGACCAAGATTTTTTCAGCCACTCGTGTCTGGTCAGCACTTATACGTTTGTCTTCTATTTATGACCTGATTAACCTTGTAAAAGATGGAGTCCTTCTACAACAAAAGAAGTATCAGTCACGATTAAAGGGATAGCTTAGGATTTCTGAACTGATATAGTGTTAAAAGTGTGAAGGCATTTATTAACCAAGCTCCAGCAGATAACTCTCTTGGCATATTGTGTAAATTCAGATTAGGTGCTCCAAAGTGAAATTCTATAACCTTGCAAAATGCCATGTTTGTTATGTTTGCACTGGATTATTTACACAGAAACTGATGGTTATTACACATAAATAGCAGAGGAAGTTCAACAGCAGCCATGTTCTTTTGTGATACGAGCAGAGAATTGAAAACATAAAAAGTGTTTCCAGTTAGAGAACCTTTTGGAAATAAAAAGTTTCTCAAACTTTTTATTTAGTTAAGATAACTAAATAAGAATATATTCTATTTTGCTTTTTAGAATAAAAAGTTAAATAGAATACACCCAAATATTTTATTTTTAGAATAAAAAGTAAAATTGAATACACCCATCATTCACATAAAGGCAGAAGGGTTTTTAAACAATAGTTAGCCATGTCAACAATGGTATTCCTGCTAAGCCCAAAGCAAATAACCTTGGAACAGCCTTGAAATTCTACTGGGCAAATCCACTTCAATGTGTGAAAGCCTAGACAGACCAGTGAAGAGAGATGAGAATCGAATTGTGTACAGTATGTACGGGAAGGCAATGACCAGGCCACTGAGATGTGAAAGTCAGTTAAAATCAAAATGGTTGTACTTTATGGTGTAGTATGCCAACAAAAAATTTATTTTTTAGGGTAGATTTTGACTGTGCAGATTTTTTTTTTTCCTACCTTTTTTTGAATCGCATTTATTTATAAAGTAGCTGAGCTTCACCAGCCACCAGTAGTTGGGGTTGTATCCAGATTTACTTTTCAGGCTGCATGCTTGTTTTTGTGAGGAGATGTCCCAGTTGGTTTCATACATGTTTGCCAAAACCCAGAGAGCCAACTAAACTGAATGCATTTTTTTTTTTTTTGGCAAGTTATTTTTATTTTTTTTTGGGTTGTAAAAAAAAACAAAAAAAAACAACTCCCCAATAAATCAATTATTTGTTTCCACATTTCCAGCTTTTGCTTTATTTGTATTTATTTATCAATTTCCCATACCATATACACTATGTATCTATAATATTGGCTAGAGTTATTTTGAAAATCTTTCTTTGCTTAAATTACATCAGCCTTGGAAGATACATACCACATGTTGCATCAGAATAAATTTCCTACAGGGCCTCACACGGCAAGTTCACAACTGGTCACCTACAATGTCTGGCTTGTCTATCTTTCTTGTGTTTCTTTTTTTTGTTTTTTTTTTGTTTTGTTTTGTTTTTGTGTAACTTATCGCTGACTGACTCGGCAGGCATCTGGTTGTCCTCTGAGACATATGAGTATGGCTGACAACTCAGTGTAGTTCCTTCCTGTATAAAAATATCCAAAGACTTCTAAAGAATATAGAAAGCAAACACTATGAATCCGCACCTCGCTCAGGTTCTTGTTTTACATCGTTGGATTTTCAAAACAAACAATTTCACAAAAATTTAAATGTAATTTAGATGAACAGTACAAAGCAATTCAGCAGAGACATTGCTTACACACCATTGTCATTAGAAACACCAAGCCTAGGGTACAGCGAATATTTCAGCAGCAAAATGTTAACAGGATGATTTGTTATAGTGCAACTGCAACGAGTCTAAGTCTAGCCCTGTGATTAATATCTAGAGGTTTTTGTTTACGAAGTCAAAAGAAAAAGTAACTGTGAAAAATCCCTTTAACAAACCTGTCTGACAACATGAAGTAGGCTAACAGATTCAAAAAAGCAGCCATTATTTAACATCATTTAAACATTTTTCAGTGTTTGCTTTCACGTATAAATGGAACACAAAGCATTTGTTTTATGTTTTTTACACAAATGTAATGTTATTGGGTTTTTATTTTTGCAGGAAAATGGCTTTTAAGATTGAAGTGTTTACATCAAACTATTGCTTACAAGAAAAAGGTAAGGCAATGTAGCAAGTTACCAATAAGGATTTGCTTCCATAATATTTATAGATTATTTACTCTTTATGCCTGCTAGTTGGACTGGAAATTGGCAAACATGGTTTAGAACATTAGAATCAAGTTTGCTCCTCACATGGGATACTTTTATTTTTTGGTGTATGTCTTAAAGCCTCACTATGCAACTTTTACAAAAAAATATGTTTGTTATATAATTGTTATAAATGTCGCCATGTTGTGACAGTATAATATGATACAGATAATCTGTGAAAATATCAAGCTCCTGCATCTCCTCCCAGTGCTAATATTGCCAATTGAAGAAATGCATCGCTCCCAGTCATAAACAACCAATCAGAGCTAGGAGGAGGATCTTAGCGCTGTCTATCAATGTTGTGTGCTAAAGTCAGAGAAACAACAGTTTTCTGAAATGTTTTGCTGTTCCAGGAAAACTGTTTATTTGCCGTCATTTATGGCTATGCTAACTAGCCTGAGCAGTCATGGCAGGCTCTGTTGTGGTGAGCCAGCTGTGAACCAGGGGTGCATACACATGGATGATTGATAGCGCTAAGACCCTGCTTCTGGCTCTGATTGGTTGTTTCTGACTGTGTAATTGTTCAGATGACAGGAGGTAGAGAAGCTCAATTTCTTCACAAACTGTCACTATAGTTTTAACAAATAGGTAAAACACACACACCTATATACATATATATACAGTACAGACCAAAAGTTTGGACACAACTGTGTGTCACACTTTCTCATTGAATTCAATGAGAAGGTGTGTACAAACTTTTGGTCTGAACACTTTTGCCATTTTCGTGATGTCTTCTAACTTTTGCAGGGCAGCGGGTTGAGTACACTACCTCTGTGTAATGCTCTTTTCCTTTTCTCCAACACTTAAATTCTGTTTGTTCCGTCAGGCAATAGCAAAGTGAAAGGTATCTGTTTTTGTCATCCTCCTGTAGACTCGGTCCAGCTGCAATGAATTTAGCTCGCCATTATGAACCACAAAGCCACTTGGCTGGAAGGTGGCCCGGTCTCCCATCACTGGACAATCCCATTGATTGGACAGTTCACCGAACATAATTTTAGACATGTTGAAAGGGACATTAGCTGCCTGTGCAATCTGTTCCCAGAAATACTGGGCTTCTATATCAAGTCAAAGCAGCTTTGCAGCCAAGCTTTTCCCTGTTCACTGACAATTATCTGCATTAGAGCAGCTTGATGGTAAGGTGCCTTACCTGTTTAATGAGGACGCTGAAAGATGAGATTGCTGCACTTATAAAGCAAATAATACCAAATTAGTCTGCACTACATATGAATCGTATTTCTTATTGTATACTCAAGAATTAGCTACAAGACTGTAGAGCTAAGGCAGCAAGAAATTAGGTGCCTTTTAAAACCTTAGACGTTGACTTAACCTTGCATATCTATTGAGGATTATTTTTATAGTCTCAAAGAACATAAGAGAAAAAAAGCATATTATTAGAGTGGGTTGTACTTTGTAAGTCAGGTTTTTACTGAATGGTGAGAAATGTTATTGATAAAAACAATAAAAAAGTAAGTTCTGAATTAAAAGGGAAGTGGGAGTTTAATCAGTTATCTAAATTCATGATTTTGTTAATCATTGCATCAACCAGTTGAGCTTGTGGCAGCATATGGAAGTTTCTCTGAAGTTGTTAGATTTAGGGTCTAAACTTGGTTGTAAACACCAGTTTATGATGATTCCAGTTTTGCATGGTAATGTTATTTGCCTTCTGATGCTTCAGGCAAGAGGAAGTGCTTGAGTCTCACATCCATACTGCTGTGTGTGTGTGTGTGCGCACTCTGCTGACACTCAATGTATAACTTTTAATAAACAACCAAGCATTTTATTGACTTTTGATCATCTTGTAGAGCATCTTGGTGAATATTTCCTTTTCTCAATAAGCTTGGTGTACTTAGAATGTTTACGTTTTTATAAGATCATATAAAATCTTAAATATAGCCAAATGTTGAAGTGCTATGGGTCACATTTTGGGCTTCTAGTCTAAAATGACATTTGAGAGTCTCTTTTATGCTGTTGTGCAAATTACAAATGGAGGAAATGCTTTTTGACATTTTTGTTCTCAGCAGAACATAAGCTTATTGAAAGGAGCTCTAAAAAAGGTGTCGAGTACCCAGACTATATTTAACCTAGTTTTCAGTTAGAAATCAAACTTTAAAAGCCAGTTCTTCCTCACTAATTAGTTTCTCTGGGAGTTTTTTTTTTATTGTTTCATAACACATGAAAGCTCTTTCAGTTTTTTTTTTTTACAAAATGCTTGTGAGCAGTTGCTGCATCTGAAGATGCAGGTCTTTTGGTTTTTCTGCCATCTTTGCACAAGTAACTTAGGTTGAAGTTTTTACACATTCTTTTTTGCAAAACTTCTATAGCGCAATCAGATTGGATGAAGAGTATTGGTGAATAGCAGTGTTCATGTCTTGTCTTATTATTATCAATTAGATTTATATCTGGACTTTCACTAGACCATTATCACACATCTGTTGGTTTTGACCTTAACTACTTCAAAGCATCTCTAGTTGAATGTTTAGGGTTAGCATGATGATGTTAGCACCACATCTCATCCTCTGGATGGTTTATTCAAGTTGTTTTCCTCCAAAGAAAGTATCTCTATTGATGGCAAAAGGTTTTATTTTGGTCTTATTTAACCAGAGATTCTTTCTTCCACATGTTTGCTGGGGTTGCCTATATAGGAAACTATTAAGGGGATTTCTTATTACTTTTTTGCTGGTCTTCCATCTAGGCTCTTTGTGTGGAGTACATGACTAACAGCTGTCCTGTCAACAAATCCTCTCACATAAGCCTTGAGTGGCTACAGCTACTTGTTTGGGGGGAGAGGCATGGAGAGACCTCCATGCCTCTCCCCCCAAACAAGATTGAAGTTTGTGGTTGTAACATGTGAAAAGCACTAAATAAAAAAGGGAACCCGCGTGCCCAAAACTCTTTACCCTGTCTGCGTTCGAACTTACCACAGAAAGGTCAACTGTTTGTATTCAAAGCATGCTCTCCTTTGGAGTGGGAATTTTAGAACCATTTAGCATAAAGTCAGCAAGAGTCTGCCTTGTGCATTTGCTATATACCTAAAAGCATGTGTTAGCAAGTAAGAGGAAGAGGGGGAAAAATGTTGAAGGAGAATGGGAGAGATGTGAGTGGCCCATCTATGAAAGCACCATTAAATTGTCAGTTATGATGGATGTTCCGCCTTCTCTGCATTAACTGGTACATTAGAAGTCATTAATTCTTCAGGATGTGCACTGGAGATCAGAGCCTCCCAGGGGGTCTCGCTGCCTTGATAAAGGGGGTGACAGTGAGAGGAGGATAGAGAGATATTGGGATGCAGGAAGAGATAAAGAGTCCACCAGCTGAGATGAGAGAGACGGGACGACTGGGAGTCTGAGTTTTGATTTTGACACAACATATGCTGTCTTGTTTCAAGAGGGGTGGGTAGGTGAGAAGGGATTGTCCACAGTCATTAATAGGCACTGAAGAAGCAGAAGCATTTTGTTTTGTCAAAATAATAATGAAGAAGAAAACATACTTGGTACTCTTTAAGGAATTGCTGTCTCAATTACAGATACATTTGGTCCCTGTGGAACCGAAGTGTTCAAAGCAAATGGTATCCTTGTTAATACCCTTGGATCTAGTTGTTTCTAAAAGCAAACATAGAAAACCAAAATATGTGGTAACTTGTAAAAATAAATCCCCAACCATAGTTTGTGAAAAATTTCCATAAAACAGATAAACTTATCAAGTTATAAAAGCAATTAAATGTGGTTTCTTAAAAAACAAATAGCAGCTCCCCCTGGTTGTTCTTTGTAACTTGTCAAGCCAGAAAACAACATTTCAGCGTCAATTAAACAACAATTACCAGACAGCCGCATTTTGATGGGTGACTAGAAATTGCTCACAATGTTGCTAATGCATTCCTCTCGCCCCACGCAGGCCACAAGCAAGTACAGCAGAAGCTCAAACATCACAAAAAGCACTGGAAAGAAACATTTTGAAGACTGGGCATTTATCTGGCCTTCCCAATAACACCCTAAGGATTTGAGATGGTTCTTGTGGCTCCTTGAGATTTGGTTTTAATGACTTGCTTTGCACATGAGTGACCTGCACCATCTGCCGTGTTTAAATGGAGTAAGTATGTTGAATAGACAGGTCAACAGGGACAAACAGTGGAAGTCAGCGCCTCGCAGCGGGCCAAAGCAAAGCTCTCAACAGTGTCCCAAAGTACTTGTTATGTTTGGGCCGACCACAACCACCGGCAGGTATTTATCATGTGATGACAGCAGGTCACAGCCAGGTGACACCACTTTTGTTACAGCTACTTCCTCTGAAATGAGTGTTGATGTAACACACTCTCTATTTCGGAATAATATTTATATATCTTTTTTTTATTTTTTGGTTTTCTTGGATGTACCTAAGACATAAATGTGCGTACAATTTGTTTTTTTGTCAGTATATCCAAATATTCCAGAAATATCTCATTATCTTTATCAATTTTTGTTGTATTTTGATTGCTTCAGTACTAATCTGTAGAACCTGTAGAATCTGTAGAATTCCCGTCTTTACATTATTCAGGGGTACGAATACCTCGTAATCCTAGTGTCTGTGTGGTCTTGGACTTCAATTGGGTCAAATATGGTGTCTCTAATGGCAAATTAACCTTTGGAGACAGGTCAAACTAGAAGCAAAATTGAGGGAAAAGAAAGAAACTGGGACACACTCCTGGAAGCAGACTTTTTGTGGTGTTCCAGGTAGGGGGGACTAAGTGTGCCCATTTCTTGTGGCAAAATCTGGTTCTAGGGACAGTTTCACCTCACCCATGGCAATTGAGCTAAAGCTGGTGTCTGATGTTAAGGGATATCAACCAAACTTTGGCAGTCCTGGAAAAAGGCAGAACCTTATCCTACTTCAGGGTATACCCCTGTCCTTTTGTGACATTGTTCAGGGAGAAAGTTCCAGATTGATGTGGGAGCCTGGCAATACTCCGGCAGGGTTTATGTGTTCTGAGTTTGCTTATGCACTGAACAGCAGCTCAGATTATTTGGCCTTCTTTCTTCTGGCGATTTCTTATTGCTTATGGGAACTATGATGCGCATCCAAGCAATGATGAGACTAACCTTCATAAGTTCAGAGTTTGAGTGTTGTTTTATATGCATCTGTGTGAGGGATGTTAAGCTAACTCCAAAGGGTTATGTTGTAACTGTACAGCTAAAGTAACAGTGATCTTATTGAACAGTTCTGTCTATACTGCTCAGCTCTAGGAATAAGCTCTGCACAAACTTAGACTTGTGTTCCCATTGCAGTGACCAGTCCTGTTTGTAGTGACCATTGACAGGATCGTAGGACATTCATGGTGTTAATGCATTGTCTGCTTTTTAAAGTGTAGGTTTTTCAGCAGATTATATTGTTTTATTGGATTCCTCAAACTATGACTTCTGGCAAGTTGTGAACTATTAAGTTGAAATAGTTCAACTTAAGTTTAATTTGATTAAATTGATTAAACTTGGATAGAATCGAGGCCATCTAGCTCAGTGGTCCCCACTCAGTGGTAGTACCGCGGACCGGTCGAGACTTTGCATATTTGCTGCGGACCGGGGGGGTGAGGGGGTTGCGCGTCGAGACGACCGACACCGATGCTGTTGCTGCTGTTTTTCTAACTCATTCTGCTGCTTGTGGGCTCAATGTTGGCTCACAAGACGTAACTGACAGATTCCGGTTAAAGGATTTTCAAAATAAAAGATCCTCCAGACTCAACACATAAAACGGAAGTATTTAATTATTTCTTGCGCGGCCCGGTACCAATTGGTCCACGGACCGGTACCGGTCCGCGGCCCGGGGGTTGGGGACCACTGATCTAGCTAATGCCTTGCATCTAAACAAGAAAAGGTTTCTTTTTTGTTTTTGGTTTTTTTGTCATTACACTCGTCTCTTCTACTTTGTTTAGGTATGGAAGGTATTAAACACCACAATGAAAGCTCTGAATATTGTTTAAAAATCCAAATTTTATTTCTTGTGAAGAAACACGTTTCAACTTTTTCTGTGAGCTTAACAAGTCCTTGACCAAAGGTTGTTCTAAAAAGGTTGTTTGAAAATCTAATCAAGATAATGAACATATAATGACTCATTATAATGACTCACAAAAACTCTCCAAAAACACAAAAGCTGAATAAAGAGTTCATGAACTTTTGCTCTAGATGGTGTTCTCCTTTCCCTGTTTGCTAGATCTGTTGATTTTTTTTTTTTGCGCTGTGAGTGAGATTGTGTTTTGAACAGGCAGGTGTTCAATCCCCAAATTCTGTATTCTACATTGTTAACCACTCCACCAACCCCTTACCTCCATGCCCACAATCTTGTTCTGGTCTTATAAATTGGTTAACATAAAAATTATCTCCAAAACATATATATTCAACATCAGGTCATTGTTCCACAGTTATCACATTTACAGCAACAGCAGGTATCAGGAGAGCGAAACGTATTTTGCATGTCAAGGTAGATCATTTTCTACTAACCCTCTGACATATCTAACTCATCATCCCTTTGATGTAGACTGCAGCTAATAAACGGAATAAAAAGTCCTCACGGTGATTGGGCGTGTTTGTTTTTATCCTTTATGGTTCTTGTCTGGTGATGATCATGGCTGATCTCGAGGGCGTTGAGCGTGCTGCACCTTCACTCTATTACTCCACTTCAGTGCAGCCCACACATTTCCGAGTGAGGAGCTGAATGGAGTGGGGCTCTCAAAGCACTGAACCCTCTACTGAGCTGACTGACCTGTAGCACATTTCTCTCATCTCCCAAGACCTTCCTGGAAAACGGGCAGGCCCTGACTAATTACTCTTAACAACAAGTGGGATGTGGGCGGTTTGTAATTGGCAAGAGTCAGCATTCAGTGAAAGATCACTCATCCTAAGGGCATTCGTGTCTGAGCCTTCCTTTTTTAGTTGTCTCTCCTCGGCCGGATGATTTCTGTTACTGTTCCCCACTGCTTTTTATGAATACACACATTTTGTCTCGGAATGGGTCAATCATTTATCATTTGATTCAGAGTGTAAATCCAGAGGAGAATGGCTTGATGGGAACATAAAAACAAGGTCATAAATACTGCTGAGACAAATAAAATTCATGGGCAGGTTTCTTAACTAATGGCTTTAAAAATGGCCAGCCAAAGTAGTCAGAAAAATGTGGAAAACGTCGCGCTCCAACATGAGCTTGCTATGCGTGGGTGGGATGCCATAGATTACAGTGGCATACCCACTGACAGGAGGCCAGCAAGAACAAAGCCTCTCTGTTTGCAGTCTTGAGTCGCAGCAACAACTGCCATACAGATGGTGATTACAGGAATGTACTATAAAGAATTATGCAATGTAAAAAACCCCCAAAAACTTCATATGTTTTTCTCCAACTCTTCTAAGCCTAAAACCACCATTCTCAATTGAAAAAGGCAGATCGATCCTTCTGTGTTGGAAGTCAGACTCAAGAGAAGCAGTTCAAGTATCGTGTGGTCTTGTTGATTGTGATGGCTGGATGGGTTGCAGAATGAACAGACAGCGCTGAGTTTTTCTACCCTTCTAGGTTCTGGCCTATGAGGATCGTCATGAGATATGTATCATGACAAAGACAACAAGATGCTGGATACCTTCAAAGGATAACTAGGCTCATCCATAGAGACATACCATCAACCATGGAGTCAGCTGAGGTTGTTCAGGTATCTGGTCAAGATGCCTCGTAGGAGGTTTTCTTGGAATATCCCACCGGGATAAGACTCAGGCAGACCTAGCAACTAAGGAAAGACATGATACAAACCCCAACTAATCTTTCCTATGATCATATACTGTATTTCTTCTCACCTGAACAAAGAACCTTAGGATCACCCAGAATGTTCTGGAGAGTGTCACTGGGGAGTGGAATATCTGGGTTTTGCTCCTGAACTCATTTCCCCTGAGACTCGATCTCGGATAAAAGGAAGACAAAGGATGGATGTTTCTATTGTTGCAGAGTAAGGAGATGGTGTTTAAGGTGAAGCTGGAGTTTTCGACTTTGTATTTTACCAGTGCAGCACCTTTGGGAGTTCCTTTGCTTGCTCTGGTTTGAATTGAAGTTGTTTTACTTGGTGTGACAAGGACTGGTATTGACTTCCACTGAAACCTGCAGCCTGAGAGTAGGGATACCATCCATAGATAATTCAAAATCCATTTTTCCCCCAAAGCAGGTCGAGCCAGGAGCCGAGGCCCCGCTGTTGAAGTCGACGCTCATCGGTTCATCATTCTCAATAAAGCTGCAAGTCCGATACCCTTTTCAGGGGGAGCTGTAATTATGGTGCATTCAAAGTGATTATGCAGGGGTGTAAGAGCGGCTGGCAAATAATAAAGGAGACTTCACTTCAGCTGTCAGCTGCCATAATGCTGAATGACAAAGGAAAATGTAGAGAAGGAGGACTTCATTTCAAAAGACATATATGAGATATGCCAAGTACATCAAGAGCGACCTTAAACTTTTAAAGGAAAAGATATTGGAAATGGAATTATGAACTGTCATGGGCAAAGTCATTTCCTTTATCCCCATGGCCATGCTTGGCCTTTGCAATGCCTCTAATATTAGAAAATATTACTGCAAGAATTATTTTCTGACATTCAAATGTTATTGCTTCCAATAGTACGTGGATGTTGCTACTCCCTTGTTCATTTAGATATTTAACAAGACGCAGCGTGATAAACAGTAGTGAAGGAAAATATGCCTCTTACAGGCTTGCAGCTTTGTGGACAGATCATACATGCATCAATAATTGAGTTTGGCACTAAAAAAGTGGGGTGTGGAAGGATTAAAAATTTCATGGGTTGTCAAGAGCCCCCAACCCCCTCCTCTTGAACACCACCATCACCACCACTTTTGCCTTTATTTCCCCTAGGCAGTGTGTCTCCTGCTCTAGCAGTGCGTACAGTGAAATGGAGACATCTCACATGGTGGGCACACTCCTGCTATTCCTCAGGTTATGCCGTCATATGAGCTTTCAGTACATCTCACGTAGCTGAACTGCAATGATCGGCACTGAAAAGTATTTTGCAGGTCAGATTTTAGTAAAGTAGTTGGGAGAAAAAAGTTATTTTCTCCAACATTCTCCCATGCATTTACATGAATCTTCTGTAGGATGATTTAATACAAGCAGGAAAAATAGAGAAATGTGAAAATTAGAGCTTGACAGGGACCACACGACCAGAGTAGAGCACCTACGGAACTTTGGTCTATAGCAGTCACAGTAGGACAATGTTTTTATCCCCATCACAGATTTCTTCTTGCTTTTGACTTTTTTGTCATACCTAAATCTAACAGGTCAAAGTTATTTTAACGTCACACAAACATTTCTGGAAGAAGTAAGAGAAAATAAGCTCCAGTTTGAAATATGTGAAAAAGTAATCCCCCTCTTTAATTATTAGCTAACTGTGATTACCTTTGAATTTTGGTTCAGTTTTATTCATCTGATTAGTGCTTGAATCAAGGAATAACTAAGACAGAACTAATTTAAGAAAATGAGATTCTATTGCAGAGTTAAAAAAGCAATGCAGCACGGCCTGATCTAATAAAAAATAATAATTCAGAAGCCATTTATTGGATTTTGGACTCCAAAGGACGTTAAGAACCTTTCTTCAAAAATGAAGAAAACATGGAACACGGGTTAACCATCCCAGGCGTGGCTGACCTACCAAAATTACTCCAAGCATTGACAAAAAGACCTGGCACAACATCAAGCATAATAGAGGCCTCACTTGCATCAGCTAAGGTCAGTGTTCGTGGTTTGACAATAAGTAAGAGACTTGGCAAAAATGGCACCGAGAGAATTTCAAGTAGAAAATCACTGCTGACTAAAAGGAACACATAGTTCTGTCTCACATTTTCTGAAAAACATCCATACAGTCCACAGGAGGTTTTGGGGAAAAAAAATTGTGTGTACTGGAGAAAAGAAAAAGTTAAACTTTTTGGAGTTGTGTGCATCCCATTGCGTCTTGCTTAAAGAGGAGGAAAGGTTATGCAAAATTGACTTTTTTTAATGTTTACATCATGTTACAATGTTATTCCCTCATTAAAAACAGTCCTGGAATGTTACTTTCATTCTTTCATGTGTATTTGAAAAATCCTTGAATCTCCTGTGGAAGCTAAATACTTTCTCTGACAAAGTGCCACCTATTTCCACTGTTAAAAAAGAGGTAATTTAACGTTAACTTTGGACAAAACGTTTGGCTCTTTCCTCTTTAATTTTTCCCGGGATCCTCAGCGGGCGGCGTGCTGCTAAAACGAAACAACAACAAAGCGCGTTGACGTCACAGATCACAGAGTTTAACCTCATACAAAGCAATCAACAACAAAGCTGCAGAGGAACAGAGATATGCATATTTCTCATAAAAATAAAGACAGACAAGGGGAAGACAGACAAACACAAAACAAAGACAAACAAAGAGCAAAGACGTCTTTGGAGAGAGAGCCAATGCAAAAAGGCAAAATGGTGGCCGCTCTCTGCATTTTCTCTCCCGACGCGAAATCTTATACTAAAGAGGTGTTTCTCTATTTAATTTATGCACTCAAGGCGTTCCTCTTGTTGACCAACTGGAAACTCCCTTAAGCACTCAGAGAAACTTGGAAACTCCCCCTGATCTACGCAAAGATCAAAGGACCATCTGCCTTCTACCGAGACAAAGAAGCGGATCGCTGCGCTCTGACCCCCCGTGGCTCCCACGGTCATTCTGAGTACAGAACGATCCCAAGATAAGACCTCACAGATACCTGAGAAATCTAAAGTCTCTGTCTCCCAAGGAAAATGCTAATTTTATGGCCTCCTATAGCCCGGCCTCACAGTGGGGAGGCTCCATTGAGTGATCTGCATTTTGGCCCCCGTTTGTCTGAATGCCTGCTCATCTGCTCAACAGAAAACTGTTCCAAAAAAGAGTGCTGAATATACCTTTAACACATGTCGTAAGATTAACTGTATTAAGCACTAAAAATAATCATTTTTCCTTAACACCACATAACTTCTCCTTGGAGCTTCAGTCTCCAGCTGAGCTTTGGCCTCACAGAGTGTCCCTTCCCCATGCTTTTCCCATTCTGCTCCTTCAGACTAGTGGCAGCAGGAGTTAGCAAACACCTGTTGAAACTGCACATCTTCTGACGTTAGCATACAAACTCCATCTCAGTGCAACACTTTTAAGAATAGTTGCAAACAGCTTAATGGAGAAACACTGTTGTGATGGGGGACTGAAGGCGACGTGTCGGAAGGAGCAGGAGCTTCTCAAAGAGACAAAAGCCCAATTTTAAAGCATCAAATTTCTTGTTAAGTTAGTTTTGATATATTCAGCATTTTTAGAACAACTCAAAGCAACATTTACTTGATTGTGCTATAAAAGAGAAAGCTGTGAGACTCTGTGCTTTCAGGCCACGGCAGGACAGCTTCACGTATTCAACTGCTTGATGTGCGATGGGACAATATGGCTCTTCAGCTTTTTTGGACTGAATATTAGTTAAAATTAATAATAGTGAAAGACTATTGAATATGCCACTATTATTATTTTAAAAACTGATGGATAAAAATAGATTGATGGGAATTTTTCTACTCTGTCAGTCTAAATGATAGAATGAACAAGTCTAGCCCAAACTCTGGTGTGAAAACATCTTGCTGTTCAAGCACAAACCGCTATAGCTCACGCACTAGGCTGTGTTTTTTTGTCATAACTGCAAGATCCTGAGTGGGACTTGAACCCAGCACCTTCTCCTACATCGTCAAAAGGAATGTCACACCACAGAACTTTCTGCTTGATTTTTTTGTGGTGCAACAAAAAGGCTGCAGTCACATCCTGCTGACCCCACCTTGACAGGAGGCCATTTTGTTTTTTCTAGGTGTGTGTCAAGTTTTTCTATTTTTGCACTTCACGGAGCTCCTCTGTGTGCACACTGTGACATTGTGGTCCTTGAATGCTCGCTGGAGCATAACACTGTGTTGTTCGAGACAGCAGGGTCTTTGGTACATTACCTGGTGTTTGACAACTTCTCGGACCGTCTCTGCTCCTGATGATAGCACTTTCATGACAGCTGGTGGGCTTTTGGTCCTTCAGCACACAGTCTGTGACTGTGTTCCTCTTGGCGGGACAACCCCGCGCCCCTAACCCTGCGGAAAAGTGAGTTCTGTGAGGTGAGACTTGCAAACTCCCACTTTCGCTATAATTCCTTGGTATTAGTGGAGGTGGTGGATTTCTCTTTATTCCTTCTGTTCATGCATTTCCTTTTTTTTTTCTTCTTTTGGTTGTGGGGGCGATGCTTCCCCAAGCTTGCACTTCACTTAATATTTTTTCCGGAAACGGTCCTGCTGTGGTAAATCAGCGGGTCAGGGGAATTCACCCTGCAGCAGCTTCCATTTACAACCCTGCTCTGAAGCTTTGTTTTAGCAGCCCCAGATACATATCGGAGCTACATCAAACGCTGTCAAAGAAAGGGCTTTTTGGAACCCACTTTGCCCTTCTTCTTCATCTTTTCTTCTTCCTCCTCTCTTGTAACTTTCCTCCCTCTCTTTCCCAATCCCAGAATCCTCCTTCTTCTACCCAAAATGCTTGTGTGTCATCCTTCTTTTCTAATGAGAGGCAGGGATCAGCGAGGTAGACCCCTGGAGTTTGACAGAAATACCTGTTGTGCCTCCACATTTCTTCTTCCACGCTCTCCTCCTCTCACCCTCTTTCTGTCTCTCTTCCTCTCCCTAAACGCCGGAGCTGTCGACTCCTGCCAGTTTGATTTTAAACTGTTCCCCCATGTCGGCAGTAGCTGCCATGACAGAGAATAAAACGAGTGAAATGTAAAGTTTTAAGTGAACAATGTGAGGATTGGCTTCCTGCTTTACATGGCGTGTGGAAAAGTGGAGTCGTCTATTTTTAAATTTTTTTATTTTTGTATATTTGTCTGATATCTAGAAAGTAAATAACTAGAGAAACTTAATTTTCCCGGGGAACTTCATTCATCAATATACAAACACCTCCGAAGTTTACTGTCAGTATATAGATAAACATTCAAGGCTTGAGAAATACATTGCTTCGTAGGTTTATTAAGCAGTCATACTCAGGGGGAATTCAGAGCGAAGCTCCTAATAAGCAACAATAAAAATTTACAAATAGAAGAATAATCTGTGTGAAACGCATTAAGTGGTCAAGTGCTGAATTAGTTTAGCCCTTGTAATAGAAATTCCTACACCTGAGATGTGACTCTTCGCTGCTCTTCTTTACCACATCTCTGCATAATACTCTTAGTGGTCAGAGAACTGGACAAAGTCCAACACTGCTGCATTTTAACGGTCCGCTAAAGTATTTTTGTTGTCCTGGCTGATATTGTCTGAAGTTTATCTTACAAAATGAATATTTATAATTTAATTTCCTAATAAACAAAATAAGAGCATTTATTCTTAAGCACTATCTTTGTCCAAATGCCGTAGTAACAATTGGTATATTCAAAATACTAGATGAATTGAAGCAAAGGGAGGCAAGAAGAGAAAGACTTTGACTGCTGAAGCTCTCACTGTTCAGCTCGGCACTGTCAAGTAGGTCAATGCGACAGGCTTGACTGATTTACCCCCCCTGTTTTTTTCTGTTCAGACCCTTGCTCAGCAGGTGCTACTCTGGATCCACCTGTCTCATAAAAACTCGCACAGATGCAGAGTGAACCGCAAAAGATTATTTATCGACTTAAGCAGGCAAAAGAATCATTAAGTTATATTTGCATGCATATAAAAAGGGGAGAATATTTAAAAGACTACTGAAGTTCATCTGGAGTTCATGAAATGCCATTGGACATGTGATGGCCTTTAAGCTTGGGTGCCTGTTTTTCTTCTTTTTCTTCTTTTTTTTTTTTTTGGCAGGAACAGATTATCTCCATCGGTTTCAGTTCTCATTGAAGTCATATTCCCTCTTACAATTGTGCGTTTTGCAAAATACAGAGCATAATGACTTGCACCCTCCACTTCACAGGCCCTCTTCCTGCACACTCAGCTGCTTCAAAAAGGACCAGATCTGACTCATAATAGACCTCATTAGACCGGTATTGAATAAGCTCAGAGCCGGCGTAACCCACTTCCACTGTTTGCCCGATTGTGTGTGTGTTCTCCATTAGAGAATTAAAGATTAATTGCCAAATTTCTAAGCTTTAAAGCATTGATTAATGACAATGAGAGTCACCGGTGGATCCAGGAGATTAATGTTGTGAGATTCGCCTCCTTTAGATAGCTATTGATTTTGATTTGCTGAAAAACGCCTGCCTTCTCCTGCCGGGAGGGCAGAAGGCTACACCAAGCACCGGCAACGTGCTCTAAATTACATTTCAGCAAGCACGGCTTAAAATATGAGCATTAGGAATTAACATTCACTTAATTGGGCTGCAAGTGGTTGTGCTAAAAGAGGTTACCAATGGCAACAAAGACTTCCCTGTATTGTAGGGAAACGGTTCTTATTCAAATCAGGAATTAGCTCAGCACAGAAGAACTAAATAGAACCTTTTGCTACTTTTCTGCTTTTTAAATCTAGGTGCTGACTAATTTACGACAAAAAGTGATATGCAAGGTGGGATTTGTTTTTATTAAAACTAGACAGCATTTCAATTGCTTTGTCTCCTTTTCAGTGACAGTCTTTCACTATTCAGTCTCAGTTTCAGCCCCAACAAATCAAAGCAACCAGAGCATTTTGTCTGCCTCTTTAGTGTAAGCATGCCATTGGGAGGTAAATCTTCCCAAGGCGGCACTAGGCCCATTCTGATCAGCCTAAGCGCACCGCATTATCCGTATTATCAGAAAATCATATTAGAGCCACTTTGAAATGTGGGTTGCTTCTGATATCTCTGTGCCGGGGGATCTTGCATTAAAAATCTCATATTCAATTATGCTTCCATTTTAAATGAGGTGTCTTTAATGTGATATTTCCAGATAGTAAAACTTGTGTGGTTGAATTAACAAGACCTGTTTTTTTTTTACTGTGAAAACACAAGTATGTTTAACATTGCATGAGAATGGGGGATACATATGAGAGCATAGATGAGCGTTACAGGACAACACACAGCTGCTTGAGGTGTACAAATCAGAGAAACTGTAGAATTTTTACATACATTCACACACGCACACGCTCGCATATATGTATATACAAAATCTCAGCATCTAATTCTGAATTAAAGTGCTATGAAAATATATTTTCCCCCCTTATAGGTTAATAACGTTTTGCTTTTTGTCAGGCTTAAAACATTCAGGTCAATTAATTGGACTTTTATGTCAGACAATATGATTACACAAATACAAAAATTTGGTTTTACAATAATTATTTTACTACTTAAGGGACTAAAGCTGTTAAAACCATCCTTGTTCTATGTAAGCACGAATTCCCTGTTTAATGAATGTCACCATCACAATACGGTCAGACTTTTATTTTAGCTTTTGCTTTGAATCCTTGTCATGTAGTCCAAGTTCATTGAGTTTAAGGTCTCAAACTGATGGATGGACATTGTCCTGTCGTCTCTAGATTTTCAGCTAGAGAGCCGAGTTCATGGTCCCATCAGCTGTGGTAAGTCGACCAGATCCTGTCAAAGCAGGCCCGTACCATCACACTGACACCCCTGTGCTCATGCCTGCTGCTATGATGTTCTTTTGCTCAAATGCTGTGATTGTTCTGTCATGTCAACTGGCACTGGCAATGTTGCATGCTGTCCTGAGATGTAGAAAAAGGAGAGGAGAGAAACAGCTGCACAGTTCACCACTCTTCCAACACCTCAAAGCCCCTTGGAATGGCTTTGTAAGCCTCTTCATGCTGGTAGGTGATGGATTTGCCACTCATCTGCTCTTTCATTTTGTAAGTTGAATGCATGATTTGTTGCTTTTTGAGATATTTTACCCTACTTCGCATTGTCACATACTGAATGAGTTACATTTTTTCTAGATCAAGCCTGGCTGTGGCTTGTGAATCTGAACAAAGATATATGGTAGGTCAGAGTTAGGTCATGATTTAATCCGTGGTCAAACAGATACTTTTTCACTTAGGACTGGGTTGGTTCGGATAGTTTCCCATTAATTAATAAAATCATCATCATCTGAATGCTTTTGTACATACTCAGGATACCTTCGTCTGAAATTAAAATGCATTCAGTGATCTTGATGAAACAGACAGGTGTGATAA
The DNA here is from genome assembly GCF_003331165.1 of Xiphophorus hellerii. Lineage (NCBI taxonomy): Eukaryota > Metazoa > Chordata > Actinopteri > Cyprinodontiformes > Poeciliidae > Xiphophorus > Xiphophorus hellerii. The sequence goes on along the minus strand of NC_045685.1, from coordinate 14,840,709 downwards.
AAGAGCTGAAACAAGAAATTTGTTAGGAAGTAAAAACTTTTTTACATTGTTGCAGCTGTAAGTGATTTAAAGCGGGTATGTTTGAGGTCCACTATTCCAAACCTATTGAACTCAATCAGTGGAGCTAAGATGGACCAATGATTGCAGGTCACGTAGGCAGTGACAGGGAAATGTTTGTCTCTGTGACTGAACTGTCCCCTGAGCCAACATTAATTGAGCTCCCTGTAATCACACACAGGCACATATGATTGGTGTCTGTGTCTCTTGAAAAGACTGAGATTACCTTTTCTACTGCATGTTCCATTCCGGGACGGTAATGGATATAGATTTTTGTTTGCGTCTTCTCCATTCTGATTGTCACCCAAACATATTTCTGCAGCATCAATTTGTGTACTACATCATAAATTCATGAGAACATTTTACGCCTTCAAAGCAGGATATGTTGATTTGTCTGTTTCTGTTGTTGATTTAACAATTTAGCATTTAGCAGATGGTTGAATGACACAGAAAAGATTAAAGAGGCCTTAGATTAATAAAATACTGTGAAGGATTATATAAATAAAAAAATTGTGCTATAGTTTCTTTCAAGAGCTGAGCAGGTTCAGGTGCCGGTTAATGACAGATATCTCAGTGTGTGGGTCCTCATGTATACACTACTGGAACAATCAGCTACTAGGAACATGTCTTTCCACAAAACAACAAGCAAAACAGAATGCAAAAAAATAAAATATACAAATTTTTGATCATTTTTCCACAAAAAAAAAGCGATTTCTCATTTATGACCAGTATTAAAAATGTTTTGTGATTCATAACTTTCTTATTTTGTGGCAGCGTTCCTGTCTCTCCCTAAAAGCAAAACAAATATCTATTCTAATACTCCTCTTTGAAATCGAATGCTTTAAATATTTTCTTGTAGCTAAAATGTAAATTAAAACGTACGTCCAATTTCAACTTGATTCAACAAAATCAGCTAGACGCACCAAAGGCAGAGTTTTAAAACCTTCGTAAAGTTTCAAAAGTTCCTTATATTTATTGATTTTAACCCAATTTTTATACATTTTATACAAGGTATAAATAGTGATCAGGTCCTTTTTGTCCTCTCTGGATTTGTTCTTACTCATAAAAATACAGAAATAATAGATGAGGCAGGTGATTAAGTCATCTTGTAAGGCCTCACTGTGCAATTTGTACAAATATTTCTTTCGCTGGAAGCAATTAAATGCGGAGATCCACCGAGGTAACACTTCCCAGCCAAATCAAAGCTCAGATGGAGAATCAAAACAGGAGCCATCACGTTTCTCTTTAGTTAAATTCATTAGGTCTAAGAAGCCATTATCTCAGCAAACTGCCATGGCTGAATAATTAAACATCCTATCAACTGTTTGTTTGACCTGAGTTTATAACATTATTATTCCTCACTCTGTGCCTCCTTATAAAATCATCCCTTTAATTTGAGAATAAATGTTGGCTCCTCATGTGGAGAGCTGCAATGTCCTGGCTGACTCTTGATTTGACTTATGCATAATAAATTGCAATTATGTGCCACTTTTGAGGGCGAAGCTCAAGAACACCTTGAATTACAGCAAGTGGCCTTTCGTAATTTAAAACGTATATACAAAGAAAACAATTAGAGTGAAAATCAGTGTCAACATTTTTACGTTTTTTTTTTTACATTTACATTTCCACTCATAAAACCCTTTGGTCTTGTTATATCTTTTATAGGTTGTTTTGCGGTAAAACTGTTTTTTTTTTTTAACATTTTCAGTGGGAGATTTAAAAAGATGTAAGAAAAAACGTGCAAATAAAATTGTAAAATGTCAGTGGGTTTCAGTCCTTTTTTTCCACATGACAAAATGCCATCGAATCGCACATTTTTTGTAATTTTGTGACCCCAACCAGGTCAGTTTAGCTCAAATTGCTCCACCTTGTATGGACTGAGAAGTCCCTGATTTTTTTGTGCAAAGTGAAGCTGTCAAGCCCTTCAGTCTTCAAAAGAAAGGGGCATTATTTATGCTTGCAAATGCTCTCACAAATGAAAATATGCTGTCTTTTGAAAAATGCTTTATCCCCACAGCCCCAATTGGAATGCCTGGCTTGACAAAGTTTTATGCGTTATCGCATCAGATGTCCCTGCAAGGCCTTACAAGCATGAAGCAACAACATATTGCAGGAGATGAATTTCTCAGATTATCAATTTCAATTTAACGCCAGACAAGCACAACTTCAGTGTGTACAAAAAACATTTTTCAATTGTTTATATATGCCACTGTGGTCTGTATTCTATAGCACTATTTGTGTGTAGTGGTCTTTATTACTTATGAACCAAATGCGCAGTGAGAGAGGAGAATCAAATGATTTTTTTTTTTTTTTGGCTAACTGGCTTTCCGGGACAGACAGATAAGCATGACATCAAATGAAACCATTTAGTGTTTGGGAAAAGTGTAAAATAATAATAATTTACATAAAAAAATTTATGTTTAATGATGTTAGAAATACTTGAATATGTAAAAAGACAAAAAAAAACCCTGAAATTTAAGACTGAAGGCATACAGATAAATCCAAAGTAAGATATTGTTTGATTCTATGGAACGAGAAATTTACAAGAAAAATACATTCTTTTGGATTCCAATTTATGATGTATTAAAACTGTGTTAAAACTTGCAAGTGGTTGTGTCGTGGTCTCTGAGATATTTTTCCTCGGCACATTCTGCACTTCTAGTTTATAATTAAGCATTGTCTCTGATCACCTTGATCTCTTAATAACTACAGTATGTCCGTGTTACGAAGCACAGATCCCCCTACTTGGTTTTCTTGCAACGTGCTCCAGTTTCCATCTGATCACATTTAAAAGATAAAATATGAGGAAAAAGAAGAGGAACTTCTCAAAGCACGTTCCTCTCCAAATATTTGGATTCATTTGTTTAAACCAGAGAACAGGAAGACATTTTCAGCTGACATTTTGGAGCTGCAGTTCTTTGCTTTCTCACATGGAAACCGTCAAAACATCACAACAAAGAGAGCTGAAGGTTAAAACAGATTTCACCTGACGACAGGCACAGTTAATCATGCCTGTGTGCCTTCGGTGCGAGTGGAGTTTTTCATGCTTTTAAGCCTTAATAAAGGTAACAGAACGCTCTCCCTGAGCTGCTTTATGTGCCTCGTTTTCCCGACCTGATTGGAGGGCAAGAATGATACCCGGGCAGGCTGTGAGCTTGGGGCCAGTTTTAAAACAAAGAGTGCAAATTGACCTGTGGTTTGTTATTGTTCTATTCATTAGAGTTACTGAGAAGACCTCCTTTAAGAACTTTAATGAATCAGTAGTAAATTATCTCATGATTAACTTTCCACTGGTTGGTTTGACCCTCTTTGCACTAAAAATCTGTTGGTGAGGGAATAAAAAGCCAGCACCTTTTAAAGCACAATAAAATGCTGCCTTTGTTGAGAATGCTCCAGAAAGCTTTGGCTGGCGATACAAAGAAATAACTACCTTAAATTGGACTATTTTCTCTGAAAAGTTAGGGCAGTTCTTGTTAAAGCTCACGCCAGAGACTGAAGGAAAAGACAATTGGCTTTCCATCAAACGAGATCTTAAAGGCAACCTCTTCTTCTGGATTTAAAAGGGAGGCAAAAGAGCAAATTCCACTTAGGAGAGAAAGTGCGCGCAGTCGCTGCTTTAATGATGCCTTTTGTTTGTTTTCTGGGAAATTCCCTCTCAGATCTGTTGGAGCCTCCTAAGGCCTGTCAGGGAGCGCTGTCACAACTCCCCCCCTTCACATCCCCGCAACCCCCTTGATTTCTTATTTTATCTGCAGACAACCAAATCGATCGCTGCCTCACCTGCACCTGCTCGTCCTACGCTCAGTCGGGCTGTTTTTCCTGCTCTCCAATCAGACTGTTTAGACCATGTTATCCCAGAGGCAGAAGGGGGCGCTTCCTGGTCAGGGATTCCTCAGCATTCGTCCGCAAGAGATGAACAAGTGTTAAAAATGGGGGGCAGGGGGGAGGTTGTGAGAGTAAGGAGAAAACATACAAATTACTCAGGATCTCGACATGTCTAATTGAAATTTCATGCCCCATTTTCTTCAAGATCCACTACTTCACAGTGAGATGTTTTTTTTCTCAGAGGAACAAGATGAAAGAAACAGTTTTCAGGTTTTTTTTATTTTTGGGATTATCAGGGCTTTTTTTTATTTTTATGGAATACAATTTAATAAAACACACCAAATATGATTTATTATTGAAACTGTGCTTTTTGTGTTGAATACACGAAAAATAAACAAAACTGATTTGGTTTCTCAAATAAAGAATGAAAATAGCTTCATACTGCACATGCACAGCTTGTTAAAGTCCCTGACAAAGGGATCACAACTCACTGTTATTCTTTTTGACTCATTTAAGCATCCCACAACGCCTTCAACTGATGATGGCTTGCTACCGAAATGCTTCATAAATAACATACAGTGCCTTAGCAAAGGCGTTCATACTGCTTTAGCTTTGTCCCATTTTATCACATTACAACTATTACATTTCATCCGTATTTTTAAGGGTTGCACCGTTTTTTAAAACTTTTTCACAGAAAAAGAGGCATTCCATTGTATTCCAGCTCCAGCCTGATGTTTACTGCCTTTTTCCGATCCAACTGGAAGGAGAACCTTTTGTCTCTTTCTCAATTGGTAGGGAGCAACCCCGCATTTGTTTTCTCTTTCCGTCATCTACAGCATCTTCCATCAGCTTTAACCAGATTCCACTTCCCTGAAAAAACCCCACAAGAAAGCTCAGTTAGTTGATTTTCTTTTAGTGTTATAGAGAAAGAGGACTGAATACAAATTCCCTTCACACTTTTCAGATTTTTAATACTGTGAAGATTTCTTTTTTTAACCATGTATCCTTTATCATCCACTTTACAGTTGTGCACTACTTTGTGTTTGTCTGCCTTATGATGTCCCTATAAATACATTACAGTTCTTGGTTACAATATGAGAAAACATTTATGAGGTTTCAGTATTTTTGTAAGCCGTTGTAAAACACATTTTAGTGCGTTGCACAAAATTCTGTCTCCACACAGAGTCATAATAAAATAAATACCAAGAAGAAAAGAAAAATATTTTTCTATTAACCTCAAATCTGTCATGTTGGTGGTGTGCCGGTGCATCACTGTGTCATCTGTGTCCCTGTGGTTCCAGTGCTTCTACAATGACATCATCCAGTCTGATATAACCCAGCATTAACAGTCACTCTGGGACCACCGACTTCCCGGCAGGACCAGCATTGGATGGCCTAGCTCTGTGACGTCATGCTCTATCATCTACTGTACCTCTGCTATTGACTGGGAAATATAAAACAAGTGAACATGATCTCAGACCCTGTGAGCCTTTTTTTCTGTCTCTCATTGTGTGCGTGTGTGTAGGAGCTTGCATGACAGTTGGACATTAACGTCACATTCCCAAATTACTTTTCAGTATTATGTTCTTCAGGAGGAGATGTCTGTTTTTTTTTTTTGTCTCAGGCATTTAGTGCAAAAACAAAGCAGTACATTTTCAATATATATCCTAGACAAAGTAGTATACGATCATGGTTATGTGACCCTCTTTGTGTAGTACGTCACCAACTGTGAAGTCTGTTTCAAAAAAACTTTTTTTTTTTTTTGGTTTTATGTATTATAGGATTTTGTTTTTCTTGCCTGTAAGTTAGAATCATCCAAACTAACAGAAATAATCACCTAAGAGATATGTCTGTGTGTGATGAATATATAGTATATTAGTTTTGTTTTTTATTTTTTAATTCAATAACTAAAATAAATTGCATTCTAATTTACTAAGACTCAGTATCTAGTGTTGGAACTGCAGCACAACTAGCTGCTACTGGAAGCAAAAAAGTTTTAAAAAGTCGTAGTTTGAACATAGTAACATGGTGGTCATCTCACTGAGGAGATTTTCAGACAATGCTCTGTAGAGAGAATCATGTTTCACCCTGAAAACACCTTGAGGATTCCCAATGAATTCTCAAGTTCTTTTCAGTTCCAGGAGAGGAATGTCTGGGTGTCTCCACTGAACTTGTTACCTGCATGACGAGATCTCGGTTTGAAATAATGGATGCAAATGCATGTTAATAATGGCAAAGAAAGTGGTAGATTTTTCTGTCTGTCGACAAAATAACAGTGCTGGAGAATGGGATTTCCAGCTGTCTGTCATCACACAGATTTCTACACACCCATTTCCCTCAGTCAGCTTTATAAAGTCTGGGTCTTCCCACTTTTAGTGTCAACGCTTTGTGGGTCACAAACTGCAGCTTGCAGACAGAATGAACAGTGAAGTCTCGACCACAGCTGATTGGTCGGGTACCTCAGGGTGACGCCCTGTGACATCTCACATGTTGAAAATTGTCTCAATATTTCATTGTGATTGGTGAAGTGATATACAGGTCATTTATTTTACCATTAATGTTACAAAATATACTTCCCTAAAAGCAGACTTGAAAAGCCCTTTTCCAGATTTCCAAATGTACATCATTTGCTGACAAATCTAGAAATAAACGAATATTTCCTGCAGAACTGAGTGATCCCATTTTGTTTCTCCATTTTAGAACGATTTAACGCACCAAAAGAAACACTTCCTGCATTGCCTGCAGAGTTAAATGACCTGCACTAAAGTCAGAAGAGGAAGATCTTCTTCCCAACCTCACACTTATCTAAGATTCTTCCTCTGTTTCTCTAATCACTGCAATCTTTGGGACCGAAGACAAAAATGAGTCACTCTAAGGGATATTTCAGAGCAGTTTTACTTATTATCCTCTTTTTGCAGCATCTTCCTGAGCTCATCTCGGGATGCTTTTATTCTGGCAACAGCAGGGAGTCTTAATAATCACCTCCATGCCACACTGGGACCATCGTTGCACAAAAGGCTCCTGCACGGCGTCCAATAATGTCTCGAAGGAAGTACTATTGACATCTCACTCCTCTGCAGACACTGTGGGAAAAGAATGCCCATGTGTGATGAAATGCCCGGCCTCTCGTCGCCGCAGAATGCCACCGAGTTCACAGAAAGGGAGGCAAGGTCAAGAGAGAACCTACCTTTGACATTTAGAGGGAATGCTACAATGAAACAAAAGTATGATTGGAGGCATAAAGGCAAGGCTCCCAAAGCTCAGGACACTACGCAGTCTAAAGCATGGTGGTGGCAGTATCATGCTATAGCTCTATTTCACTACTATTGGTTCTGGTGGTTTTGAGGTTTATGCCAATGATAGATGCACAAACTTCTGACCTGCGTTGTATTTTAATGAATAAATGCAGGCATTCAAAATATAAGGTTTCAGGGACAGATGCAATATAATAGAACAACGTAACAAAACTGTCTTAATTTGTTGATTTTTAGTTTAGAAGATAATTGTTTCAGAATCTTTCCGCATCAAATAATGTCTCCACATATTCAAGAGAGGAGGTAGGTTTTACCATGTAAAGATAAAGAAACAAAGTTCAAGGAAATGTCTATGCTGTAGAAAAATCATCTTGTTAGAAAATATTTCCAGTAATTCACCAGACTAGCTGGAAATCCTACAACTTTTCAATTCAAAGAGATTCTTCTGGCTGCAAAATACAGTTGGCCTCAAGCTTGACACTTTGGGAGAGGTTGGGGGAGGGTAGGAAGAAGGAGAGAAAAAAAAAAAATATATATATAGATATATATATATCTATATATATAGATATATATAGATATATATATAGATATATAGATCTATATCTATCTATATATAGATAGATAGATAGATAGATAGATAGATAGATAGATAGATACTCTGTAAATAATAAAATAATAATAATATTATTATTTTATTATTTACAGAGTAAAATTCTGCTTCATTGTGAAAGTGAAGGGCTCAAATTTATTTATGTATTTATTTGTTTAAAGTTGGGCTGGAGCCCACTGATCAAATGCCTGCTTTTATTGTTTGAACTTTAAGTAGATTAAACTCAGTGTTTTGTCATCTGTGACTGTCAGTCCGTCCCATACCTATGCAAAGGGGAAAACGGTAACTCCTTAAAAACAATAAAGTCTATTTTTTTCAGCAAAATAATGAATATCACTAGTTTCATTCTGTTGTAGAAGTTATATGCACATACAGCACAAAAAACATGGAATAGGATTTTTTTATATATATATTGCTTATTTCAACATAATTTTTCTTCAAGGAGTGTATTCAAATATTTGATGGCCCTAATTTGGAAATAGCTTCAAAAATATGCATCCTTTGCATTTTTTTCCCATTATGCCCCATTATAGTTCCTGTGTTAACAATTCTATGTTTATAGCAAAGAGTTTTCTCAATCAGCCTGTTTATGGGTTACTTGGACTCAATGTATTCACTTAATAAAACAAACAACAAAAGTATGTTTTTTGCTGGTCTTATGCTCAGTGTCTGGAAGGCTTATTCGAGTAATATCCCTTTAAGGCCACACCCTCTTGGACAGCACACTGCTACTAGGAAATGGCGAGCTAATGTTGCGTTCCAGTTGTACACGGAACTGGGAAATCCCGTCTTCCCAGTCCGAACAATTAACTGCAACACCCTATGACGCTGGAGCAACTCCAACGACCCATAATTTTGGACTTGTAAGGCGGACTTCGGGCTTCATGCGCTCCTCGCATTAACAATAGCAGGAAGTGGTGAAAAAATGTTTACTTTACAATACAGACGTGCAAATGTGCGTCCAAAATCAGTGATACATGTTGCACCTGGAACTCTAATCTGAAAAAAAATTAAAAGTGGTGTTAGTTTATGACACGTAAAGTTAAAGAATTATGGTTGCCAGAACTATTGGAAATGATGTTTATGGGCGTCGCCACGTTGAAATTCCGACTTTTTAACTAGAACGCTGTTACCTTGGGTCTAACGTCAAACCCAGCTCCGAGTTCCAACTTCTCAGGTAACTGGAGCTCAGCATGATTTTACCTTTTGAGAACCTCTGAGAAGAGTAGGTAAATTTCATACAAGCAGCAAAACTGGGTGTCAAACTGATAACAGCTGCTGCCTGTATGTGTGTTTAAAAAAAAAAATAAAGGTGAACAAATGCATTACATTTGCATGCTCTTGAGCCAAACACTCCTGGTTGAATACTTTTTTTCATAAGATGGGAAGCAGTAGTGTGCTAACCATAATTCAACAGGACTTGGAGGAATACTTCAGGCCTCTTGGAGCCACTGAATCACTTTCATTTGCTTCATGTGAGCCATCTTTGTGTGATGTATTGGGCTTGTTTCCAATAGTATGCGATTTGTCAGCTCTAATTAATCTTTCACCCAGAGGGTGCTCTGCAGCTCGCAGCCTAATATGTCTGGTCTCCTTGGTGGAACGGAGACGGCTGATTTCCTACAGCTCCCTGGGTATGGTGTGGTTGGCCAGGAGCGTGCTGCGAGGCCCTGACAGCAAGACAGTGCTGGACCAAAGCTGCAGGAAGCTGGTAAGATTTGCTAATGATTGTTGCCTTGGCTGCCACGCAGGGAATTCTCCTGAGCAGCATAGCATTTAATACACCATTGCTCTAGGAGTACTTGCCGGCTGTTTGTTCAGTCCCAAGCCAGAACGACTGAGACCGACACTGTGTCTGGGTATTTAATGTAGGCTTTAAGAGGTAACTCAGGAATACTTGGACCGAAAGGGTTTACTTTAAAAATTAAACAAGAAACAATAAGGCACATAACTGAACGTATGGATAGAGATCCAAGTCTGTATTTTAAAACTCCCTTTGATGTCTTTAGGTGGATGACTGTGGGTTTGCCGGTTTGCCTTGCTTTCTGTCTTCAGAGGATTGGCTCAACAATTGAAATGCTCAAAATTTAGTATATAGTTTACAGTTGAATAGCCTGGCCGGCTTTAAGCATCTACACAATAGATCTATACCTAATCTATCTATACCTAATCTTTGTTAAATGATGATCCCTAAGAAATCAGTGAGGAAGTTCATAGAACGGCTGGATTCTGAGGTTAAATTACACACAGGTTGACTCTGTTCCCGAGTTAGGTGACTTCAGAGGCTTGTTGGGATTTTTTTAGGGGTATTACAGAATAGGGCGCCAAATACAAATGCACCCCATGCTTTTCAGTTTTTATTGGTTGGTGTTGGTCCATCACATAAAATCCCCCCAAAAATACATTGAGGTCTGTGCTTTCAATTAGTCATTTTTTTAAGTGTCTTGATCAGTAGTTTTTTGGGGGGCTTCCAGAAAATCTTTTGAAATTTCTCTTTCGAATTGGTCTGCCTTTTCATGTTTTTTTTTTTATCCAAACTTCCCTTATGTTTTTGAAAAATATGTAATCATCCAACAAAGTTCTGCCACATATAATGAGCGAAATATGTTCTTTAAATAGTGTGCCTGCAAAGTTTTCAACTGACAGCTGTTTCGAGAATCTACTTGTTTATGCCAAAATACACTTCCTGTCCTTCAAACTTGGTTATTCTTGTTGTTTTCCATTGATTAAGTTCCGTAAATCGACAAGCTGCAGGTAGGAAAATGTCTAACGTTTCAAATAAGCTGGTTGTTTGTAACAGCAGCATCAACAAGTGTGACAACGTGAAGAAATGAGAGAAGACTTTTGCACCGTGCTGTACGTTCACAAATTACCATAAAATGAGACAATAGGCTTAGGTCCTTCTTTCATCTTAAGAGGTCTAAATGTTAATGATTTGTGAGTGACAATAACTTCAAGGAGATTCAGAAACTAGACTGGATGTAAACGTCTTGATTCTGATTGCTTTTGTCTTTACCTTTCTTTAATGTTGGCAGTAAGAAAAAAAAATGATTATTTTAAAAGCAGACATCTGAAAAGGATTTCCAGGTTTTACATCATGATCACATGCTAGTGCCACCTACTGTGAGCCAGAAAGCTGGACCTACATCAGACTACCAAGAGTGATGCAGAGCAACAAAATTGCTCTGAAACACACTACTGGTGCACTATTTACTCAGCCTTATTTAAAACAAACAGAAGTTTTGTTTGGTTGTGCTAGATGAATGTGTGGTGTGTAGCATAGATTGGATATTTATGTTTTCTGGTAACACCTGCTTGCAATATGTGCATTTTTAAAAGATCTTTGTTTTTCCCTTTTTTCAGTTCAGACCTGTCAGCAAAGCTGCCAAGACGAGCACAAGCTGCGAGAAGATCTGCAGGCAAATTCTCCTTTCAACACTTCCAGACACTGTATCACAACTTCTCTACTTTCTTTATGGAATACTAGAATCCACGCTAACCCTTATGTGGTTTCATGTCGATTTACGTAAAATGATTTGCCATTTACCTCCCTTGAATGGACTTCAAGTTTAGCAGATACAGCATAGCATTCAACGATGGCACAGACCTTAGTTCTTTGTTTTCTAGCAGCTGCAGTTGGAATAGTTTGAACAAAATTCTTGGTAAAATGGAATTTGCATGTCTGCATTTTTCAAATTTAATTAAAAATGGCTCAAGACAAACAATTTTGCACTTATGTTCTTGTGTCTGTTGTGTTTTTTGATTACTTGTATAATCAAGTATACAGTCTTGCAAAAAGCACTGAATCAGGAGCACAAAATTACTTATAAATGAGAATTGATTTATGGTTGCTGTGCTTCTTGCTGTTTTTAAATTGGCTGTGATTTGGTCAGTCTGGATTTGGGCTCGCTGCCTTAGATTAGTTTTGGCATTAGGTCAAGGAACAAATATAATGCCTTGCAAAAGTATTCATACACCTTGAACTTTTTGCCCATTTAGTCACTGCACAGCCACCCTCTTCAAGGTAATTTATTGGGATTTAATATTCTGTGAAGGCCTCAGATTTGTTAGAGAACATTGGTGAAAAATGTGTTTCAATCCCCTATTGATTCATGACATTAAATACGAAGCTATAGCAAATGTTTCTGTTTTTATTATTTGAAAACCATGTATTCTTTTTATTCTATTCTCCATGTACCTGCATAGGTTTATTGGGAACACTACAGGGTCCTCCAGACCCCAGTCTGGACTTGACTGGGGTCATTTCAAAATCTACATGTGGGCCAAAATGTTGAACTTTGATCTCACCTGATCATAGCATCTTCTTGTGTTTGTACCTGTGGCAAATTTTAATGCAACTTGTCATCATTTTTGTGTAACAACAGCTTTCTTCTTACCTTTCTTCTGTGTTCCTTGGACATAATGATGCTGTTTGTCAGTAATATTCTCTAACCAAAACTATTGGGTTATCAAAGAACATCTGACTTTATACTAAGCTAAATTTCACACAGGTGGACTCATAATTCAGTAACTAAGCAAGCGTGTGGATTGCACAGGTTTTTGTATTGGTGTGTCAGTTGTATGAACATATTTGCATGGCATTTGTTTGAGTCTTAGGATGCCTTGGAATTAATAAATTGGCAAAGCTATTTTCTATGTAAGGAGTTTTGCTGGTTCCTGCCCAGAAACACTTTTCTTTCTCCCAGTCTAACTGTTGCTCCACTCAGGCTGTACAATGGGCCTCACAAGTGATTTAAGCTGGAGCTTTTAGCAGCCTGTTCGTAACGTAAACGCCTATCTTTGTTTCTCATCCGAGTTCTGGACGCTGAACTGTACTGTACTCGGTTCTGACTGAAGAGCAGGCGGTCTATATGCGAGCGCGGCGCTGTCTGTGGTGCTGAAATCAGCAGCTTTCGATTAGCGTATAGACGGGTTTGCGGCAGAATTACACGCTGATGCCTGCTGTTATTTACTCTGATGATACATTATGCGAATGAACCAGATAAAGACGGACAGAGAGAGGCGGGAAAAGGGCGACGGAGATGGGTTTTTGTTTTAAATAGTGTTTAATCTGACGATACAACAAAAGCCAACACGTTGAAAGTAGCGCACCCTAAATGGCCATCGGGTCATTTCAATGCAGAATGTGGGTTGAAAGTGAAACGAATGACGCTTGTCCGTCCTTCAGTGGAACGGTGTTTGACTTCAAATGCCATATAAAGGGAGAAGAAAGAAAAGAGGATGAGGAATAAACGCGCTGTCTCTTTGAGTGACTGTCTCGGGGACGAATTGCAGCTTGTGATCCAGGAGCTAAGAGCCAATGGCGTTTAAGAGCCGCCGCACGCAAGGAGCAGCGGACGGGGAGCCACTCCGGGTATACCTCCGCGTCCGACGCATGCTCGTGAGTAGGTTGAATGGGATGAAACGGCGAGTGCGGAGAGTTATATAGGCGCGCTGTGATGCGGCCCGCATATATTCCCCGGCAGGACTAGCTTCTTTTAAAGACAGCCTCCTCTTCCGCGTCGCTTTCCACTCCAGTGATGTGGCGTATTTGTGTGGCGCACCTGTAAAGAGCGAGACACGGGGCAGAAAGCCGGGCTCTTTTTTTGTTTCATTATTTGATTCCTTTTTCTTTCTTCTGTTGGCTTTGGATTTTTTTTTTTATCTTCCCCCCTCTCCCTTCCTCCTCCTCCCTTTTACCTTTTTGTTTGTTTCGTGCATTTGCTGAAACGATATCATTCCTGTTTTTTTTTTTTTTTTTTGATTTAATAAAACATTTTATTTTTCTCATTTTATCTCGTTTGTGTTGGCTTTTTTGTTATGTTTCCCAGTTTGAACTAAAAAAAAGAGAGAGAGAAAAAGAGAGCGCGGAATCCACATCATTTGACCAGGTGTTTCATTCAGAGATTGTTTGCCCCAAGGACGCCCCTAACTTTCGTTTATAGAAACGGTAAGATCTTTTTCTGCACATTTGCTCATCCGCTTCAAGCATTTTGAAATCAACCCATTGGAATAGTCTGTTTCGGTTGGTCCTTTTGGTGTGCAGAGCAGATCATCTTATTGCATGCAGACGTGACGGGGGTGGGGGGGGAAAGTCACTGTGGTGCATTCATGTGACGGCTGATTTTCAACTATGAGCTGGAGAGCTTTCGGGTAATCAATGAGGGTTTTATGGTAACGCTTTTTTCTATCGTGTGCAGTGCTGAGACATGGGGAAGAGTAATTTTGGAAAACGATCACTACAACAGGCTAATTTAAAACATAGTTTATCTTCTAGAGGCCTTTATATTAAGTGCAAAACAACCCTCTTGAAATAAACTCTTTGTTTTTATGCTCTATTTTCAAACACTAACTTATTAAAAATAGATATATCCTGTGTAACTCTTGACGTGAACAAAGCTATGTAGGTTACACTCTGCAGCCTGCATGTTGTGCCACTTGGAGTTGCTGGATGAAGTTCTTGCTTTCATAGGCACATTGTGTATACTCTTTCTGAATTTCCGTGCAGGTGTGACTGCACAAGTCAAGTCTATTTGTGGAAGGGGGGGGAAAAAAGTCACTGGAGAGAGGCTACTTTCAAGAATGTATTCCCAATGTAATGTATTAAGAATATCAGCATTGCTTAGAGTTCATGCTTGTAGTTGTACAATTGTAGGCCAGTGGATCAAGGTAATTTATAGTGATACACATTAGGCAACTAAAAACTATTATTAGTGGGTGTTCTGCTGTTGGTCATAAAACTTGAAGTAAACTTAAAGCAAAATACCAAAAAAAAAAAAGCTAGTGATGTGCTACTGCAAACCAACCCATTTCTTCTTTTTTTATGTCAAATGTTTCCACATGATCATATTAATCTCTGTTTTATTTATAATGATGTATTAATTTTTAAAACTAAATTTTACATTTTAGTTGAGGTTTAATAGCAGACTTTGCTCTAAAACTACAAAAACAAGACAATTAATACAATAATTTGTAAGCTGACACCAAAAATATATGAAAGCATGATTTAAAATGTGTAGACGTGTAAAATAAAAAGAAGCCTAGCAAGCATGGACAAGTAGCTGGAACAATTCTTTTTATTATTTGTAAGTGCCATCATAGTACTACTTACAGCACCATGCAGATGTATAAGTTCACAACAAATATCTAACAGACAGTCTACCCTCTAACAGATTTTCCATGGCACCACTGTGCAACTTCTGCTCCTAGTAGGTAGTTTTCACCGGATGTCCACAGATGGGCAGTAGAGAGCGATCTGCAATTTCAGAGTTAAACGATCTGTGCAACTGTGTTTGTATAATCTTGGATTGTTCAAGTTCCATTTTCTTACTCAATGTGTTAAAAAAAAATATATCTTACAGGGATTGATCTCCAGTTTTGTCTATATATATTCTACACAAGCTAAAAACAATATGGAAAACTGATTCAGTTGTATTTTTTTCCTCTTTTCTAACTTTTGCTATGTTGAATTGTTAGCCGACAAAGTTGTCCTTTTTATTTTAAATTTTTGTTTGTTTTTTTTTTGTTTTACTTTGCCAAACGAAGCGGCTTCTGAAAAAGACGCATTCCCTCCAGAGCCTGCAGCTGCAGCTCATCATCTAATGAATAAACTAGCGATGGACCCTCTGCATGGCTGCTGATTGGCTAACGCCTTGATCAGTTTATTTAGGACGTGCGCGTTCCCGCCACCGCCCCCATATGCTTCACGAAGACTTCGACCAAACATTTGTCTTCAGGGACTTCATTAAATACCCGCGGCGCCACGTCAACACCTCGAGGTAAGACACGTAACAACAGTGGAGTTGAACCGGTCACTGTGGTGTTGCGCCCGTTCCTCTTAAGGCCTTTTAAATGGAAGGGGGTTTGCCAGCTAGCAGGGCAGCTAGCAGTTTGTGTCTGCCTATCATAAGGTGTTGCATTGGCCTTATTATTATACTCGAAAAACGAGTTGCTCCTAAAAAATAATTTAAAAAAAAGGTGGCTAACTTAAAACTAGCGTATGACAAAATGAACCCAACTTGAACCAGAAAACATGGGAGTTGCTACTTTTGATAACGGTCCTGCTAATGCTCGCCATACTTTTAGTAATAACTCCTCTTATAAATATAATCCGCTCCTGGAGCTTTATGAGTAGGGTTTTTTTATGTTTTGTTTTTAAACAAATGGAATGCCAAAAAAAAAAAAAAATTCTTTGCGCTATTGGCTCTTTTTCGAGTTAACGGTAACTACTAGCTTAGTCGCAGTAGCACAGCTGCAACGCATTAATTAAACATGGCGCCTCCACTCGGTTTTTCAGACGCCACACTCAAAATTGTATTTAATTTTTTTTCAAATACAGCTCAGAATTGGAACCCGCTCTATGCATAATTCAAGTACGTTTTGTGGCGGTATTCAGTCAATTTCGCTTCCTGTTTGTTTGGTTGGTTTGCTAACATTTCAAGTTTAATCTATAAACAAATCATGTGGTTGCTGTTTTGTTGAGTCGCTTACAAAAATATTCTAATTTTGATTCAAGCTCTAATCTCTGAAAACAGTTGTCTGTTCTTCACAAGGAACGACTTCATCTTCTCTCAAGTATAAACGCTTGGATACATGATTATAGAACATTTAATTGTGATATTGAGTCATTTATAGTTTTGGACATCCGTTGCACTGACACTCCAAACAGGTAGCTTTAGATTTTTGGCATAAAACTGTTCAAGATGGCTAAAAATCAAAATTAACAAGTACTGCTTTCCAAACTGTCTTGTCCAATATTATCGATGTACACACTGTAAAGCCCCCACGTGCCATGAACTCTACACCCTGTATTAACCTTGCTTTAGTTTGAGCCAAGCAGAAATGCTAATGTTGCTACTTGGAGAAACAGCTAAAGCCTTTTAAAGTAGAAGTGTTTTTTTTCTCTATTTTCTTTCCAAAAAATTGTGCTTTGTGTCCAGTTTTGCCTTTAGTGTTACATTTGAATATACTGTTTTAAACCTCATGTGCCAGCTAATATTAAGATCATATGTCTAAGTTTGAAAAACTGCTGAGTTGCATAATTTTTAAATGGTATATATTTTGCTGCAGGTAATGGTGCTAATGTACTATCGGGTGGTTTTGATAAACAGAAGCCTAATAAAGGAAAAATATTTTAACCTGAATTTCAATGGACTATGTCACTATTTGCACCGTATAACATTCTAAAGCATTTTTTGTTAAATTTGTACTCTTAGAATTTTTTTTTTTGAGCAACATGTTAGTGAGAATGTTAAAGTGAAAGTAAAATATTTCCAACTTAGTTCAAGTCCCCTGTCAATAGTTTTGATTTATTCAAATTTTTGTGCATTTTTTTGCCATAAAAATAAGCTGATGGAGGGGAAAAGAAACGTGAGGCAGTAAATATACAAGCAGATGCTTGACGAACTGAAAAGCATACAATCAATTGCTTGATATAACTTT
Organism: Xiphophorus hellerii; assembly: GCF_003331165.1. Taxonomy (NCBI): domain Eukaryota; kingdom Metazoa; phylum Chordata; class Actinopteri; order Cyprinodontiformes; family Poeciliidae; genus Xiphophorus; species Xiphophorus hellerii. The sequence continues at coordinate 14,823,522 of NC_045685.1, read as the reverse complement.
TTATACCCATGAAAGTCACAATATTCCTTTTGGACTGGGTGCCTATCACTGCTGATTCTGATGAGTCTCCATGATCAATTGCAGAGGAACAGCAGATAACTAAACGCATCCAAAACAGATCAGGTGGTGATGCAGTAAATTTTGACTCGAATGACGGGGACCTCAGATTTTACAGACCTGTCAACGTAAGAAGTTTTTATTCAGAATTTAAATAAATTGTGATTCTCACCACCAAGGACTTGAATTCAGGAAAAATGACTAGTTTGGGAAATCTGAATACAATGATGCTTCCCCGATTCTGAATTCACATCTTTTTATATTCTACATATTTTTGATTGGGTCCTCAAAGTCAGATCAGGGGTCAATACAATTATATTCTGGCCTCAAACAATTGCAGGTCACTTTTGGGCATATTTGAAGAAAATTATGGGAATTTGGCATAGAAATCATTGGAAAACCTGTGTTGTGTAGTTTCCAACACTGGAAGCACTTTTAGTGAGAGCAGAAGGAAATAAAATCAGTCATGTCCTTGGTATTGCAGCGCTGAGTTATATTGGCAGTGAGTTGGACAGTAATTTATGTCATTAATTTTGGCTATTGTAGATGGTCCTAATCACTGAACTTCTTACTGCTTGTGTTTTTCTTACCACTGCACTTGCTCTCAATCACTAATTTTGGCAGCAGTGGTTTTACCCCTCTGTCTTGGAGTCTAACATGATAGTAATTTCAGTAAACTTGTTTTTTGCATATTTCTCTGACAATTTACTTGTAGGTTACTAAAATATGTGATCTCTCTGTAAGGATTTGGTTAGGTTTTTTATGGTTTAAAGATTTTGTAGTTCACTAAAATTTTACCTTTTTAAGACAAGGTAATTTTGACTGGAAAGAAAATGCTGACCTGAAAGTGCTAAGATGCACTTTTTTGAGCACACTTTAAAGCCAGGCATATAAAATAGAGCCTCTTAATATTGAAATCATTTTTGGAAGCAACTGCATGGTTGTGAAATGTTATATAGTGTCTGTTATTTATGGTTTTCAAGTAGCGTTTGTGAGAGCACAAGAGCTCTTCATTTTAATTAAGTTGCTGCAGATGAAGTCTCAACGTGTGATGAATATCTGCTGTTTTAGCCGTTTTCTCCCCCTCTATTCTTGCAACCATTCCAGCTTCAGCAACCCCTATACTGCTGAGGACATGAGATAAGAGTTGCTGTCTCTGTGTATTGCGACTACGTTTGCCTTTCTAAATAAAGGCTGCTGACAGGGACTAAAATGCAGGACTCAGAGGCCACACATCACTTTTCTCTGTATTTCATTGTGTGTCGCTGTCAGAACCAGGTTAGTATGCAGGGACTCGCTGAAAAGAGAAGCAATTTTACTTCTTTTGTCCTTCCTAAATGGTCATCCGTCCCCTTTTCTTTTCATAACATGGCCTCCTCCTCTAGTGTAGTAGAGCTTGTCTGGATGTTGCACAAGATTTAGTCTGTTGGCCACAGGGTGGCCCTCCCTCTGCATGGGCAGATCGTCACTGCAGGCCAGTAATGCATTGCCCTTGAAAACACTCAGTGAATTACAACAGCCTCCACAGACGCAACATCTCATGCTCATGGGCTTTTGTGCCTTGCAGTTTTTATCAGCATAAAAAAGAAATGGATTTTAAACATGACTTAACCCTCCCCCAAACACAGTCAAAATAATTGTTTTGGATTGGGGCATGTATAAGTTCTATATCTTAAACAAAAAATTCTCTAAATTCAATTAGTCTATGGAACAATCTGCTGTAAAAGGTGCTAAAGGATTGTAGATTTGCTTTTGACATTTTGTTGATAGACCTGTTGAGTCTACAGTTTTTTTCCTCACAGGTTTTTTTTAAAAGGAAAAAAAAATCAGTCTTAAGCCAAGCTGCACAGAATTTGACTTGAGAAACCGTTTACCTAGAGATTTCACAGTGTGGTGGAGGACCAAGACTGGCCTTTTGTGTGTGGTGATGGCCTACAAAATGGCTCTGCAAGATACTGAAGTAATGTTAATGTTTTTGTTCCCAATATAGGAAGGTTTTTTTTATTTAGAATTGGTTCTCAAAGATAATGTTGGTCTTTAGCTGCATATCTGTGCTTCTCTGTTTTCAGCACATAAAGAGCTACAAAAAACAACCTACTTGAATAGTTTGTGTCTATGGTTGATTTACATGAAATGGCAAGTTTTAAGATCAGTTAAGTACATTCTGTGTTGATTACCTTGTAGATAGAAAGAGATAAGACAACACATTGGCTACCAAGCAAATGTAATTAAAGTTGCAGACATAAAATTATTAAATTCATGCTGCTTGAAAATAAAATGTAATCTACATGAAAATACAAATGGATGTTTATGGGCAGTACAAATAATGTGACTCTAATTTAAAGCTCTTTGCTCCAGCAGCCAAACACCATCAATGCTTTAATTTCCTTGTCACAGAATTTAGGCCTTTTTGTTAATGTACGATTGTAAAGTGCAGCATTTGCCTCTGTACACTTAGTGTGTCTGTAAGGAAGTTACATCTGTGGTTTCAACAGATATTTTGAACTGTTACTTGTGGGCTTTTAGTTTTCAAGGACGGGTTGTGCATGTCAGTGTATGCACTCTGGAAGGTTATTTTGCTCTGCATCTTGTCACGCATACTTGGTCAACTTAATTCTCTGAGGAGCAAGTAGCTGGGATTCGTACCTCCTCACTTTGAGTGCTCTGTGTCACATCGGTACATCTGATCTCAGTTATCTTCATGTTTAGCATAAAATTGTATAGGTAGTCTTATGTGAATTAGCTTTTTTGTTTAAAAAAAAGGCTTATTTTTACTTCTCTGCCTTGTATTAATCTGGAAATAAAGCACCTTTTTGGCAAATATTTCATCTTGTTTTCTGATGTGATGCAGAATCTTTACTTTTGTACAGCTATGTTTTCACGGACTCTGGCACCAGGTGTAAAATTTTTACTGTACGCAGTTTTCACTTTTTAGGTGAAAAAGCTTTGTAAATCCTGGCTGTGGAATAAATCTGAGAACCTGTGAAACATTGATAATCTGGATTATAACTACTTTTAACTGATTGTTTTATCTGAAGGGGGAGGCACATCAGGACTGCTTTAAGGTTATACATCAGGGGTCTCAAACTCGTGGCCCGCGGGCCAACTGCAGCCCTCGGGACGATAGTTTGTGGCCCCCGCCTTAATATGAAAGTTTAATCTTAGTGCAGCCCGCGAGTTTGATATAATTGGCACTTTTCAGTGTTGTGTGCGGAGCTGAACGAACTTACCAATCACGGTGGAGTATATTGCTCTCGGGGGCGGGACATCGGCCGGGCCTATTTGCATTTTCTATTTGTCATTATTTGCATGCGGTACATGCGCAATTTCCGCGGCCGCTCCCGCTTCACGTGCTTCAGCATCCAGTCTAGACCCGGAAGTTGCTGATCAGTGTAACGTAATTAAGGTTAGGCGCTGTAACGCTTGGGTTGTGTTTAAGGGAGCAGAGGAGGCGGCAGATTCGTCAGGACGGTCAAAAACTCACAACCACACTGGTACTGGGAATTCCACAGTGTTGTCCTTTAATAAACACTCTCTTCACCAACCTTACAAAGCCCGGTTGAACGACTGCTATATTATCAGACATGAAAATTGAGCAGCGTCCAAACAACCCGTAACATTACTAAAAAGTTAGGGAGCTAACATGTCCGTCTAGCACGTTTCTCCCACGTTCTCTACAGAGAAGCCGTGGCGCATACTTCTGACATGATTAGCAATACTAGAGTATCTTAAAGAGCCACTACACAATTACGGCTGTTACAGCGCCTGACTACGGCCAAATATGGTAATAGGCAATCAGAAAGGTTCGGCTGAGGAGACCGTGTGTGTGAATGCGGCCCAGCCTCACCCAGACTCTACCTCCAGCGGCCCCCGGGTAAATTGAGTTTGAGACCCCTGTTCTACATTAAATAACTCCTTTAACACAGATTGGATATCATGCTGAAGTCTGCTGAAACTGAACAACTTGGTTATGGATTTTAGCCAAATGCACTTTCTTATTTATGCCAGGAAGTGGCATAGTCTACCAAAAGAAACTTGGTTTAGTAGAATAAAATCAGTTATACCGTAAAATGCATCTCTTTTGGCGTTGCCCTTATAATGGTGACATTGTGGGTCTCTTTAATCTCAAATTAATCTTGATACTGAAAACTTTTTTTTTTTTACCTTAAATGGTTGTAGAATACGACCATAGAAGAACTAGCAACTTGGTGTAGAAGACGAGCTACCCGAGGTGGAATATTGTGGTATTTGGGTTTATGTTTCTTTCAGGACCGTCGGCACTCCTGAGACTCTCCTGGTTTGAAAAGGCTCGCTGGTCAAACATATGTTCCAAGGCGGGAAATAATGGAGGCTTTTTTTTTTTTTTTTTGACATCTTTGGTGTGCATTATCCTTAAAGTGAAAATATTAGTTATTAGTTTCACAAGATGTTAAAATGTTTTTTCCCCTCATCAATATATGCATGTTTTATCATTTTGGGAGTATAGTATTATGTGAACATCTTGCTGTTTCAGAGGTAAGATGACTTTCCTTGGAATATTTATGAACACACATTGTGGTTTTCTTTAGATTAACACCATGCCCGTCAAAGTTTGACAGTTGCATGTCACACTCCAAAAGAGTTGAGTAGGCTGTAATGTTTATCAGTGTATTTTCCTGAAATCACCCATGACTTTGCAAAAATCTTTCCCTCCTCCCCCCCCTCTTCCAGCATAGATGCAGTGGGATCTGAACTAGTCTCTAATTAAACATGTTACATTTGAATGCCTCCTAAAATGTTCCACTCATTGGGGTGAAAATGTGGAGGTGGAAAAGAATGAGTATAACTAAAGAACCTTATAGTTTTTCTCTAACCTAGTTTCTGATGTAAACTATAAGGTCTCTGTGGAACAAGATGCTCTGCACTCGGATGCCTGCATTAAGACGATGCTGTAGGTTGGCTCCACACAGTGAAAGCCTTGACTGAGTTTTTTTTTTTTTTTTTTGCTTTTTTTTTTTTTGGAAAGGGGCGTCTTGCCAAGCTTGCTGTTCCAAGGGTTTATCTAATGAAATATTGCTGCTTTGTGGCAGTATCTCAATTGGAACAATAGCCTGTGTTTGTGCTTAGAATAAAAGGAAAACCATAATGAAGACTGAAGTTAACAATATGTTCTTGTTGCCTGATTAACCAGATACATGAACACGAAAGAAGCTCCTTGAGTAAATAACTTAGAATAGTAAATCTTTTTCTAAAAAACATTTTCATCTGTCCTTCATTGTTTAATATGGGATAGAGAAGTTGAAGACTTAAACTTTGCTTTTAAATCCCCAGCCAAGGAATCTTAATTATATACCCAACACCAAGATTGAAGAATATTGAGTAAATATTTACTTGCAGTGCTATTGTTGAAAATTGCATTAGACATTTTCACTTTTCTGTTATTACGCGACATCTGTCCCACTCTGATCTTTAACATCCCATGCATGCATCATAGGTGCGTATCAAGGGCACTTGGATGTCTAACTGGTCAAAAATGTTACCCATATCAGCAGCAGGGTGATATAGGTAATGTGCAAGTCATGCAAGAGTCATGGCTCTTGCAAGAGCCATGCAAGAGTTCATGGCTCTTGAAATGGAATATCCTACCAAAAATTGCATCCAAGTAGTTGTTTTGCAATTGCTGCATTGCACACAATGATACTGCAATTTGATATATTGTGCAGATTTATTATAGCTTATAATAAGTGCAAAACCAAGATTTGTTACATTTTGTTGTGTAGAGTGATTTTAACAATTTATGTGTGAGGTGTGTGCAAATGGTTAACTCTTTATTTTGACATTGGAAAAATATTATTTGACTTGTTTGGCATTTTCAAATGTGCAAGAATGTTCTAGTTTTCTGTTGTCCCTCAACTGATGCATACATCAGTCCCTTACAATGCAGAACCAATGTGCTACGGGACCTAGTTCTTAAAGTTTCATAGACATTTCAGAAAGAGGAGATGACTGGCAAAGCATTCTCCTGACTGGTAAAAGCTGATGCTTTGTTAGTGCAACACATTTGGCAGTATACACAGCCATTCTACCTGGAAAAGCAGGAGATGGCTATGAAATGGTGGTGAGATTACAAACACCTGTGCCAACAGCAGCAATGGTGTTTGGCAATCAACAAGGTTGGAGTCTAAGATAAAAAACACATGGTGGTGTCTGCACCACTGTCCAACACAACTCTGCAACCTCTTGAAATTTAAATAGCTACATTTTAATCTATTTTTTTCATACAAGAAATGGTAAAACTCTGAAACACTTATTACAATGTTAATGTTCTGAAAATGTTGCTAAATATGTAGAAAGTAATTGGAGAACACAAGCTTAATTAAAGCAGGAATATTTAGCTGCATTTAAACTAAATTGCTTTATAAGGCCAATCCAAAAATGATAGATTTTGACTGAATTCAAAAGATGAAAATGTACATGGTTTACTTCACTTTGTCTAGCAGAGGAAGGGGCAGCTACTATGGAGAAATTTAAAGGTGCCTAAACTCATGGGATATATAAATAAAGAAATGATACCAATTCCCTCTGTTCATAGCCAAAACGGGAAGAGATTTAGGTTGGGTGCCAGAACTTTCTTGCACAACAGCTTAAAACTAATATCTTTCCTCTCTTAAGTGATTGTTATTCCACATCTCTCTAACATCTCTGACCTAGAAGGAATTCCTTCTGACTGTAGAATTCCTTCCTGACTTCTACAGTCCTGGCCAAAAGTATTGAGAATGACACAAATATTATATTTTCACATGATCTTCTGCCCTCTGCTTTTCATGTGTGTATGTCAGATGTTGTCATCACATACAGAAATACAATTGCAATCATATTATGAGTAACTGAAGCTTTTAATGACAGAATGAGTTAATGCAGCAAGTCAATATTTGCAGTGTTGACCCCTCTTCTTCAGGACCTCTGCAATTCTTCCTGGCATGCTCTCAATCAATTTCTGGACAAAATCCTGACTGATAGCAGTCCATTCTTGCACAATCAATGCTTGCATTTTGTCAGAATTCCTAGGTTTTCGTTTGTCCACCCGTCTCTTGATGATTGACCACAAGTTTTCAATGGGATTAAGGTCAGGGGAGTTTCCAGGCCATGGACCCAAAATCTCTGTTTTGTTCCCTGAGCCAGTTAGATATCACCTTTGCTTTATGGCAAGGTGCTCCATCATGCTGGAAAAGGCATTGTTCATCACCAAACTGCTCTTGGACGGTTGGGAGAAGTTGCTCTCGGAGGACATTCTGGTACCATTCTTTATTCATGGCTGTGTTTTTAGGCAAGACTGCGAGAGAGCCGACTCCCTTGGCTGAGAAGCAACCCCACACATGAATGGTTTCAGGATGCTTTACAGTTGGCATGAGACAAGACTGGTGGTAGCTCTCACCTCGTCTTCTCCGAACAAGCTGTTTTCCAGATGTCCCAATCGGAAAGGGGATTCATCAGAGAAAATGACTTTACCCCAGTCCTCCGCAGTCCACTCCCTGTACCTTTTGCAGAATATCAGTCTGTCCCTGATGTTTTTCCTGGAGAGAAGTGGCTTCTTTGCTACCCTCCTTGAGACCAGGCCTTGCTCCAAGAGTCTCCGCCTCACAGTGCGTGCAGATGCACTCACACCTGCCTGCTGCCATTCCTGAGCAAGCTCTGCACTGCTAGTAGCCCGATCCCGCAGCTGAAGCACTTTTAAGAGACGGTCCTGGCGCTTGCTGATCTTTCTTGGGCGCCCTGGAGCCTTTTTGGCAACAATGGAACCTCTCTCCTTGAAGTTCTTGATGATGCGATAGATTGTTGACTGAGGTGCAATCTTTCTAGCTGCGATTCTCTTTCCTGTTAGGCCATTTTTGTGCAGTGCAATGATGACTGCATGTGTTTCTTTCGAGATAACCATGGTTCACAGAAGAGAAACAATGATGCCAAGCACCAGCCTCTTTTTAAAGTGTCCAGTGGTGTCATTCTTACGTAATCATGACAGATTGATCTCCAGCCCTGTCCTCATTACCACCCACACCTGTGTTAATGGAGCAATCACTGAAACGATGTTAGCTGGTCCTTTTAAGGCAGGGCTGCAATGAAGTTGAAATGTGTTTTGGGGGATAAAGTTCATTTTCTAGGCAAATATTGACTTTACAATTAATTGCTGTTACGCTGATCACTCTTTATAACATTCTGGAGTATATGCAAATTGCCGTTATAAAAACTGAAGCAGTAGACTTTGTAAATATTAACATTTGAATCATTCTCAAAACATTTGGCCATGACTGTAGGTCAGATTGACCCAGTACATTTGACACAGTACATTTCTTTTAGGTTAAAACATATCTTAGTGCGAACCAACCAAACAACATAATCTTTATCTATTAATATAATTATATTCCTCTACACTACTTAAAGTTGAAAGGAGTGGATTAGACTAGTGAAATATTATTTTACAAGTTATGTGCCAAGCAGTAAACAATCCAGAGCACAGTATTCAACTTTAATACTGTTAATGGAATTGGCATTGCACTTCTGGGCAAAAGGTTTTTTGTGGGTTCCTGTAAAAAGTCAAGCATCCAAAATAACAACCAATAAGTGCCATTGAGCCTAATCTACTTTGTATCATTTATTATAAAACTCAGTTGAAATTTTGAGACAAAGGGCTACAGTAATTGGGTTCACAATATTGAGGTAGAAATTTTAAGCTTTAGCCTGATGTCCAACTTGGGCCTTGCATAATGTGGGTAAGTTCTTGGCTAGATTGTAATCTTTCACTATACCTTATTACAGCTCTTAGTGCTACAGCTGTGAGAATGGAGTGTTGAGTACCAGTAATTCAGAAATGAAACTAAACTTGGAGACAATAGTTAAAGACAGAACATTGTTCTACTATCCAACTTCAACATTAACTTTTTGTAATTAATCTCTTTAATCAAATTTGTTGGAGTTATATTGTGGGTAAATTGTGGTAATATCTGAGATTAGCAGTGGATAATGTGGTAAATGTATTCCTCTTCCTACAGAAAAATTAATCGCACTGAATAATGGATGGCCTCCATGTTATCAGGCTAAATGATTCTCTGTGTTTTTCCGAGGTTCATCTTCTCCATAAGTAAATCTTGTGTAGTTGAAGCCATTAGGGTTAAAGCGGTCTGCATTATTACTCTTTCTGTTTGTGCTGTAAACAGAAAGTTGTTCTCTGGGTTCTGACCTTGCTTTAAGGACATGCGTGTAAATCATGACTCATTCTGTTGTGCAATGCATTGTCGGTTGTGCAGTCTATGAAGCCTACATTCAGAACTCTGAATACTACAGTGTGGACATCAGATTTTTCTGTAAATTGGCATGATTCTTTATAATGATAATCTTTGTCTGCAATTGCCAACATTTCCAGCTTTCTCTATATCAAATAAGCATTCATACTTCTGCACCTTCACCCAGATACAGTCATGCTGTCATTAACAGTCGGTGAAGTCACCAGAAAGTTTGCAGGTTGAGATGCTGAGTTAAAATACTTATGAAGAATAGTAAAAGACCTCAACAACAGACAATGTTTGGTCGATGATACTAATGCATATAAATTGCACTGACTGTTATTGCTTTGTCCCTTTTCTTCTCTTTGAAGGTGATTTGGGAGCCCGATGAGCTCATATTAACCTATCTGAGTTATCTGTCTCTGCTTCAAGAAACTCTTTGTAAACTATAGATACTTTAGATTAGGGCTGAAATGATTTCTTGAATGAGTTGAGTACCTCAATTATTAAAATTTCTTGAGGAAAATTTACCTTTCTCAAAGCTTCATTCATTTATATTTTATTATTTCGCACACCGTGTTCCGGCCAGGACATTATTTGCATTGCACAGAGCTCTAACTTCCTCCTCTGAGTTGTTGACGAATGCTAAGTGTTAGCGACATAACGTCCAATTTTCAAGTTCGGCCATGGGTATTTTATTGATTGATAATAATGCCCGGGTTTTCATCGTTTTTGGGGGACCAATAAGCATCCTTAAAATGACTGGCGCAATGCCTGGCGTACGGCAGCCTTTCTCCTCTGGGAGCTGCTGATTCAAAGCGAACAACGGAAAGAGTGCTGCGGGAATATTTATACTGGTGACCGGATAGACTGAACACGGCGGGCGGCTGAGTAGTTAATGCTTACAGTGCATGTGTAACTTTACGGATGAATCACACAATAAATTTCATATCATCCCAGTCTCAACAAATGAGTGGCGGAGCGCATCGTGGCGGTACATGGCTGGTAAATGAGTTTCCGAAGGTGCAGTAAATATTACGTATTGCTCCCCCCGTTCTTACTTTTCTCCCATGGTACCCTGGGAGTTCTGGATTGAAGTTCAGCAAATATATTCTGTAATATGTATTATCTATTGATTTTTATCACGTGTATCACAATCAGAGGTCGCGTTAACCGAATTTTGCAGCTGCACAACCAATGCGGGCTCCACCACTGCAAAGAATTAAACTTAACTCATCCTGCGGTTTCAATAAAAGGAGCCTTCTTTGTTCACATTACCCTCCTGTGCCCAGAAGGAGAACATTTGTCCGTTTCGGGGAAGTGAAACCACGCAAAAAGATAATCATAAAAGCGCACGCCTGCACCGCGCACAGGGTAAAAAACTCGCAGAGTTCAATTGATTGGTTTGGATCAGACGGATCCAACTGACTGATGAAGTAGCGCAAATTTCTCTGCAGATGCGACCAGGAGGAATTTGAGAGGCACTGTTCGTTCAGACACCAGTGGGTGATTTTTGTCAATACAGAGGAAATCTGCTTTATGTGTGATGGGATCTGGTTTCGGTTAAACTAGGTGAATATTAACTAAACCGCATAAAAATGCGGCTAAATAGCCAATAATATGATTATAATTTGATGGGTAAAAATAGCACATGACCGATTTTTTTTTTAAATTTATTTTTTATTTTATTTTTTTAATACTGTCGGTCAAGATGACTGAGAACAAGAGTCTAGCGCGACCTCTGATCACAATATATATTATTGATTTATTGTCTAGCTCTAAGTCTAATTTAACTTAGTCTGAAATCAATCAAATTTGAAAGTATCACCATATCAGATCTTCAGAGATTAGGTGTTCTCTGAAAACAGATTAAATTTTTTTTGCTCTTGCATATTTTTAAATTGGCTTCATAAACTAGCTTTTAAATGGTATAAAATTGTTTTATAATAAGAATGTAAAATTAAGAATCAATAATTTATTAGTAAAATGTACATAATTACACTTGTGTTAAAACACTAAAGAACGATTCTGATTTAATCGACTGCCGCATCTTGGACGTGGCATCTTGGACAGCTAAAATGTTTAAAGCAATTAAACATTTAGTTGAATGTTTTGGTCTTGGAATGGTTTGGTTTGTTTGCCATTCATGCATCTGACTCGGCAGACCTATATTGCTCTTTAAAACAGTTTTCAGTCTGCTGGCTGCATTTGGTGCTCGGACTAAAAGCTCCTAGAGGGACATAGCAGTCAGGGTTTCACCCATTCTATTGTAAGACCGGCGGGCCACCAGGCTTTCCTTATTCCCCCGCAACCCTCAGGCTAAGCATTAATTGTTATAGGGTTTTTTTGTTTTATACACTAGTAACAGCAAAGACAGACCAGAGAGTATTTCTCATTGCAACCACTGTCCACATGCTGACAACTTTGGTGAAAAAAGTGACGGGTCACAGATAAAGGATCACTTTAAATGGAATGAAACAACTATAAAGCATTTAAGATTTTATAGTATATTTTATAGCTATTCTCTTGTAATGATGATACCTTGTGTGCCTCAGATTTATATCCACTTATTTGAAGGAATTGTGGTGACCTTTAACATTTTTCATATTTTGCACTGTACTTCAAACATGGTAGATAAAGGTTTTACATATGCTCAAGACAATCCTCTCTGCTTGGATGCGGTGAAATATAGAGACCTGTTGAGGATCACTGTACCATGGAAGATGATTTAAATCCTACAATGACTCAGCTCAAATCTGTTACCTAAAGATAAACACAACCAAAGCACACTTTGGTCATAACATTGTGACATCAGCACAATCATTTCAGTTTTTTTAATGGCAAATGAGACAGATTTGTCACATTATACAGCGCTGCGGTTTTCAAGATTTTTTTTTTTATAAAGCAATCCGTTTGCAAGACTAGAGGGAAACCGGTTCAAACGTTCCACATTACTACATTTTAACTGGAAACCTGCTGATGTCATTATAAAGCATGAGCAGCATTTTTATTCAAAGATTCATAGTCAATGAAGTATGTTGTAGGTGTGAATAGTAGACATTTTGGTTTGTCTGAATACAGAACTAATCTGAGATTGCCTACCTGCAGAAATTGCCATCTACATGTTTCATGTTTCAAAGAAACATGTAAATGGAAATTTCTGCTGTTGGTAGCAAATAAATTAGATGACACAAATTGAAATGATTGCTTCAACTCAATAAATGGCTTAAAAGCTGATGTGCAAAATACCCAGTACCACAAATGGTTGTAATTGGTGAATTATTTTCATATCTTTTGATGGAAACTTGGGGAACTACTCTCAATGAGATGTAAGGATGTTGTATATTCCATGGTACAGATTTAAATTTCCATGCTGAGAAGGGGAAAAAATGTTTTAGGTTTATTATTATTATTTTGGCTTCCACACAATCAGACTGTAATCTGAGCTGTTTGCCAGATTTCTGATTTAATTCCTAAGAAACCTGAAGGCTGTTGGCTCTGTGTGAAGGTTTGCCACTCTGAGGAAGTATACCAATGATCCAATTGAAAAGAACACCATTTTTATTTTCAGTATTTACTGTAGAACTAACAAATGCTTTTTCCTTTGGTCCTTTTATAACAGAATTCAGTTTTTATGTTGAAAATGCTTGCTTGTTAGTGTACCTTTATTGTATTTGCGTAATGCAAGGTCCTGGTGCTGCAAGATATGTAAAACATACTTAAATAATATTTTAAGTTGCTGAAACGGATACCGTTGCTGAAAGTTCAGATAGTGATTCACCACATTTCTTGACTGCCTTCTTGATGATCTACCAAGATTTGAGCTTTTCTGCTCTGCCACTCAGAAGTTTGTCCAACCTGCTGAAAATATTTGCATACATACTCTGCATGTATGGCTTTTGGAACGTATCCCACCAAATATTTCCAATCAATGTTTTGTATTGCAATATTGCATGCAATGGCATTGTGGTGTCTCTTACAAGTTGAGACACTTATTTCCTTACTATATGAAAGACTGTAAATGAATAATAAAAAAAAAATCCTGGAAAGTGGCATTCCCACGGTTTATGGCCTGATTTTGTAAATGTGTGATGAAGACCCTCACCACTTATCACACCCCTAAAATTACTGCCTTGATAACACATGTTTGCAAATGCCCACAAATTTCACTAAAATGTTAAGGTCCCTCTGTATTAAGATAAGTATAGATGTACATGAGGAAATGTTTTCCGCTTTATGCCTCCCACACTCGAGGCTTCACACTTTGAGCTGAGCTTTAATATTTAACATTTTGAATCTAGAGCAATGGGTACGTCTGTTTGAATGATATTTCATATAACAGCTAAGAGCTTTGTTGTAAATGCTAAGAACAAGCATTAAAATGGTATAATCCTAAATGCCAGTCACCTAAAAATATATTTCCCCAGGAATTCATTATGAAGCCATGTTTTTAATCTGCAAATTTCAGTAAATTTTATCTTTTTCTGATGACATTCCATGGAAAACTTTCAATGTAGAGCCATGTTCAGATTTTTTTTTTGTTGGTATTTTTAAAGATGAAGCAAATGTGGGTTGGTATGTGAAGACTTATTGAGTAATAAAAATGTTTTTCATTCTCTTAGCGCGGTCAGTCACCCTTGTGTACACACTGCTCAATATGCTAATAGCAGTGAAACAACTTACAATTAAAGGAAAACTGTATCTGCCATCAATGGTGGACATTCTTACTAGACTGCATATTCATGGTATTCTCTGTTGTGGGAAAGGAGCTGTAGCAAAGCAGAGAGCAGTGGAGGAGAATGAGCAGTGTGTACACGAGGATGATTGACATCACTAAGACCTCTTGCCTCTGATTGTTTTCTTACAGTTGTGTATTTCTGTAGATAACACTAAGATCACAAGGAGTAGACTTTATTTTTTCACTTTTATCTATAATGTTGTACTGCTATGACATAGTGACAGATATAAAAAATATTAAAAAATTTATAAGTTACATAGTGCAGCTCTAACACAAAATTAGTTGGAATTTAAGCTGCAGGATCTAAACTAATTGTAAGCAAACATATTAGTTTAGATGTTAGTATCCAAACAGAAGTGTTGAAATAAAAACAAACTTATCTGTCTTTTTTTTTTTTTTTTTACACTTTTCAGAGTATCTTTTAAGACGTATTGATTAGGATTGTTGGTTTTTGCCTGTTCACTTGGCAAAAGCTGTTTTCTGTGCTTGAGTAAAGAAAATCAATTGGTGTTTGAGTTATGACAGGCTGACATTTTCATCACTTCAACCTCCAAGCTGAAAGCACTGGAACTTTGAGAACAACAACTTTAAAGCAACTACTATAAAAGTGTTAAATTTCTCTCTGCTCAATGTGCACAAAACATCCCACTGAATGTATTTTACTTTTAAATTGCCATGAATCTCTTTATGAAGTCGATTTTGCACACATGTTGCTGCTTTGTCTTTCTTCAAGAAGTAATCTGTTTCTGACATTTTGATACATTTAATTTCTGGCCTCTTAATTTATACAGAGATCTCTGCAAATTACTTCCCCTGAGATGAAGTTGTGCTTGTTTGTAGCTGGATGCTGTTCAGTCACAGGCAGAAATGTTCTAAAGGTACTTTGAAGACGAAGTTCACTAATGTAGCATAAAACTGTCTTGACTCCAAAACGGATCTTATTTTACTCAGTTTTAGAAGTTTATTTTTATGGCCCCTTATTGATTAATTGGGGCTTTCTGTAGTAAATGTGGTGGGGGGGATTCTACATCCACATATTGCATGGTAGTTAAATTACAATTGTATTATTTTGATGCTCACAAAGGTTATTTCATGGCTGATTTGCTGGTATTCTGACGTTTATGACTTTTTGACAAATCACTGAAATGATGTTACATTGGCACATGAGTTTACTGTACAAGAGCTTTGAGTACACCTACTATTTTGCAGTATTGCACAAAATTTAAAATTCAAATGTATGTCCTTGCAGGGTTTCCCCCAGAAAACCTAAGTGCAGTGGCAGGAGAGGGCAGTCCACCAGTTAGAAAATGTGAAAAATTGGCAGGAGACTTGAAACTAGTACTAGGTACAGTAGTTGCGTGGTATTACGTGGAAGATGTTATTGACAACTATTAAATACCCACTATTTAAGGCAAACACAAAATTGCTGATAAAATAAATACCAATTAAGTAATCAGATCGTGAATCTTGCAAGAAGTGATGTAATGGCAGTCACATTTAAAAGTGAAAGAGATGTAACCTATTATTAACAAAGAGTAAGTGTATTTATATGCTTAACTAAATATGAGGTACAAAATTCAAGTGTTTGAAATTTTCTTGTGATTTTCTAAATCTTTCTGTCCGGTCAGGTTCTGGTTTGCTGGTTGTGATTGGTCCTTTATGCGAGCGAACGGCAGTATTTGGATGAGAGACTTATCTGACTGGTAGTGTGGTTTGTGTACATTAGCTTTATGTAGATGAAGGCGTAGCAAAGTACATGCCTGACCACTTATTAGACAAACATGGCAGAAATATAATGCCACACATTCTTTCTTTACAAAGATGGATATGCTTGCATCAGTCTCACTGTTCACTCAACAGAAACCTCTCAGAGCATTTAGCCTTCATAGATGCGCTTTGAGGCTTGTGTTGAGCGTGAGCTGAGCAAGCGTTTAGCCTGTTATACTTGCTGTGTACATGGGTACAGTACTCTGAAAAGGCAGTAGTCATAGAGAAATCATATAAATGCTGCTAGAGGTGAACCTGCTCTGCAAGAGCACCGTAAGTAAAGCCTGGCAGTCCGGCAAGCTTATAATACACTGGGGGAAACCTTTAGTTGCTTTTATTTAAAACAGAAAAGCAACCGTTATTCCTACTGCTGATAATATATAAGATTATTTATTACATCACATTTTCTGATGCATAAACTTAAGGCGGACTAAAAGATTGCCAAGCTTATTGGTTTCCATTAAAGCAGCTTTTTGTACATTTTTGTCATTAAGCTGTTTGAGTTAAATAAGAACTAAGAGGTTATTCAAGTTATCTACATCAGTAGAGCATTCAGTCATCTGTAATACATGTTCTTAGCTATCAAACCATAAATTTAAAATGGCATTATCTTAATTAGTGATGGGAACTCTGGTTTCTGCACGACTTTTTTACCAGTGGTTATTCAGTTGTGTTCTGAATGTCTGCAAATTAGAAATATATATTGCTAAAATGTGCAGATGTTGGAAATGTTTGTCAAATCACTATTGGATTAGTGTTTTTATTTTATTTATTTTATTATTATTTTATTATTTAATTATTTTATTTATTTTTATTTGTTTCAGTGTGGTTTTTGTAGAAAGCTGATCACTTGCCTTTTGTCCATGCTGTTGAGATCAGATGTTTCTTAGCTAAAAGCTTTTGACATCTTAAGGCAGGTCTTGCATAACTTCTGACTAACTTAAACATATTGGGTTTTTTTCTTATTGAAGTGACTGTGCATGGACTGCCTGTAATAAAAATGGTCTTCTCAATCAACCTCCCTACAATAATCATCTGTTTTTTTGTGTGTTTTTTTTTACCCTTGTTTCTCTAACGTGACGTACTTTTTGTGTCCACATTTTCAGACGACAACTCCAAACTAACATGGCAGTCAGACTGTGCGATGTGGCTTCTCTGCTTAGAAGTGGTTCGTGGGCGCCTGAGCCTTGGACTGGGGTCTGTGGCCATTTTTCACATCTTGAAATCATTTGGCCAGAAGGTCATTTTTGCTCTCTGCTCAGGCCATACCAATGATATTGGCATTGTTGTATTCTGATGTTCAAACTAAGGTATTTCTGCTTAAATTTGGGGGAAAATTGCTCACTGTTGGGGTTGAAACTTCCTTAATGGTCAATGTTTTGAATTGGTATGGTCTCAACTAGGCCTGTCATGATAGCAAATTTTGCTCAACGATTAATTGTCTCAAAAATTATTGCGATAAACGATAATATTGTTTGAAGACCTTTTTCCACTGATTTAATGGAAATGACGTAATAATGCATGCGATTTCCTGCCAAAGATAGATACACTTTGTTTTCAAAAGAACACTAAACACTTGAGCTAATAAACAAAATAAACAAAACAACCAAAAACAAAAATAAAATGGATTCTCAGTCTTCATTAACAAAAAACTGACTTGAATAAAAAAAACTAAACAACATAAAGCCAAAGTGGAAATAAATACTGCATTCAACCAAAAGATTATGACGTCTGTATATTATGTTGCCCTTCAGTAATAATTAGATTTAAATAGAGAAGATGGGCACATCGACTACCTGATGCAATCGTTCACACTTAGGCCTGTCGCGATAAACGGTAAATCAATTAATCGTACGATAAATTAAAACTATCGACGTCATTTTAATTATCGGCATTATCGTCTCTTCCGGCCTTATTCTCTTTCTGTTGATGACACCGAATGAAAAAAGGCTCAACTCCAGTGCTCTCCACTGACCCTCCCTTCCTCATTTTACTTAGTGTAATGCCCAGCGCACACGAGCTGTCGGCCGATTGTCGGCCCATTTTCAAAACCTGACAGATCACACATTACCCGACAGAAATCCTAGGTATAACGGTTTGATCGGGTTCGTTCCTGCCCTGTGGTGTCCAACAATGGGCACAAAATAATGGCTACAAGTTCAGTTAACTAATTTTAAAACCAGGCATTAATCAATGCTTTACTACAATCTACCTGCAATGCATGTGGCTAGTGTCAGTCCTGACCGAATGGAAATCATTATAACCTATTTATGTCACGTTGACGAAGAACAGCTGAAAAGTTACCGGGTTTATCAACTGCGGTAGCAGTTTCGCTCCAACTCCTCCTCTTGTCATTTCTATATTTTTTACATGTTGAATAAACATTAATGTTGTTTCCACATATCATCTCCAATGTCCGCTGGACTTCGGGTTGCGCTGTATCAGCTGTTTGGGATTCCCCTCTGTAATTTCCCCTCAGAAAGCGCGGAGGAGAATCCGCGCTTTCTGATTGTCTACCCGTTACATTCAACAGGCTGCGTTAAGCTCCCAGTCGGGGAAAAAAACCCTGATTTAGAAAGGAGCGGCAACGACGATCTACCATAACACACCACACAATCTTAGAAAGACCAACGTTCTAAGATTGTTGTAAGGGGAAAAATAGCAGCAAAAAATCATGTAGTGTGAACTATTGCATCAGGTAGTCGATGTGCCCATCTTCTCTATTTAAATGTAATTATTACTGAAGGGCAACATAATATACAGACTTCATAATCTGCACTCTTTTGGTTGAATGCAGTATTTATTTCCACTTTGGCTTTATGTTGTTTAGGGGTTTTTTTCCAAGTGAGTTTTTTGTTAATGGAGACTGAGAATCCATTTTATTTTTGTTTTTGGTTGTTTTGTTTATTTTGTTTATCAGTTCCAGTGTTTAGTGTTCTTTTGAAAATAAAGTGTATCTATCTTTGGCAGGAGATCGCATGCATTATTACGTCATTTCCATTAAATCAGTGTAAAAAAGTCTTCAAACAATATTATCGTTTATCACAATAATTTTTGAGACAATTAATCGTTGAGCAAAATTTGCTATCGTGACAGGCCTATTCACACTACACGATGTTTTGCTGCTATTTTTCCCCTTACGACAATCTTAAAACGTTGGTCTTTCTAAGATTGTGTGGTGTGTTATGGTAGATCGTCGTTGCCGCTCTGATCCAAATCAGGGGTTTTCCCGACCTACAGAGTTAACGTTGCCTGTTGAATGTGACAGGTAGCCAATCAGAAAGCGTGGATTCTCCTCCTGGCTTTCTGAGGGGAAATTACAGAGGGGAATCCCAAACAGCTGATACAGCAACCCGAAGTCCAGGGGACATTGGAGATGATATGTGGAAACAACCTTAAGGTTTATTCAACATGCAAAGAATACAGAAATGACAAGGGGAGGAGTTGGAGCGAAATTGCTACCGCAGTTGATAAACCCGGTAACTTTTCAGCTGTTCTTCGTTAACGCGACGTAAATAGGTTATAATGATTTTCATTCGGTCAGGACTTTACGCTGACACTAGCCACATGCATTGCAGGTAGATTGTAGTAAAGCATTGATTAATGCCTGGTTTTAAAATTAGTTCACTGGACTTGTAGCCATTATTTTGTGCCCATTGTTGGACACCACACTTTCTGTCGGCTAATGTGTGGTCTGTCAGGTTTTGAAAATGGGCCGACAATCGGCGGACAGCTGTAAGATGGTGCAGGATAAGATAGTGTGCGCTGGGCTTTACACTAAGGAAATGAGGAAGGGGGGGTCAGTGGAGAGCACCCGGAGTTGAGCCTTTTTTCATTCGGTGTCATTAACAGAAAGAGAAAAAGGCCGGAAGAGACGATGATGCCGATAATTAAAATGACGTCGATAGTTTTAATTTATCGTACGATTAATTGATTTATCGTTTATCGCGACAGGCCTAGTCTCAACCTTTATCCCACTCTTTTCAAATTATATTTGTATGTTTGATGTCTAAAGAGAAATAGCTTTTTTTTGGCGTGTCTATGCAGATCAACTGTCTGCATATGGTGAATTTGTTAATAAAGGATGACTCTTCATACATAAACATGTTGCTGCCTGTCTCGCTGATCACGCAAGGGCTTTTTGTCTGCTAGTAGTAATTCAATGCTGCCTATATTTATTTAATTGTGCTGAATAGTGATTTTATTTTTGTTATAACATTTAATATTTATAAGAGTCATAAGGGCCTTAAAGTTTTTTTTTGTTTTTTTTTTAACTAGTAACAAAAATTCTGTTATGAAATTGTCAAGATCCTTTTTTTTAAAACTATGCAATTGTTCTGTAGTGAATGTCCCACCTTCTTTTAAAATGCACGAAAGTCATTCTGACATGTAAATTTGGTCAATGCCAATCAGCCAATACTTGTTTTACTTCATCAAATCATTATTTTGACGTGTGAAGAGCTTCCTTTCTTAACTGCTGTTTTATTCTTTTATTACCAATATCAATCAAAGTATTATTTACATAATTTTCCTTCTCTCTTTAGCAGGTAATTGCGACCATGGAAACACAGCTGTCCAATGGGCCAACGTGCAACAACACGAGCAATGGTCCCTCAACAATCTCAAACAACTGCTCCTCACCAGTAGAGTCGGGGAGCATAGAGGACAGTAAAACTAACTTGATAGTCAACTATCTGCCTCAGAACATGACCCAGGAGGAGCTGAAGAGTTTGTTTGGAAGTATTGGAGAAATCGAATCCTGCAAACTGGTTCGAGACAAAATAACAGGTAATGTCTGTTTTCTAGTGCTGGCTTGTTTTATTTATTTTTGCTGGGGAGCTTTACTGTATGTTTTTATACATTTGGGACATTTAAAGAGGACCAATTATGCAAAATTCACATTTTGCACGTTTTGTACTTCTATTCAGATCTCTGTATTAAAACGGCTAAAGCACTAAAAAAAAAATCTCTCGATTAAGTCTCAATTGATTGCCACTGTGCCATTGCCTAGCAACTCCAGCTGAGACCAGCCACTCACCTTGCAACCTAAGCGGAGCTTGAGCACGTTTGGTCAGCCGGTTTTACTACTGTATGTATTGCAGAATGGCTGCTGGAAAAGACAAGTGTTTAGTAGTGGACTTTTCATGCAGAAACTGCTGCTCCATTCTTGTTAGTTGTGAAGAAGGCTTATCTACTTCTGTTTTTGGTTCTGATTCAGGGTCAAAGATGTACAGTTGTATAAAAGGACATCGGTTTGCAGCCGTTTAAGTGTGTAAATGTTGAGTTGGGTGGTGTGGCCAGCAGCTTATTTGGATTTAAAGTGACTAGAGATCCCAAAACAGCATGTTTTGAAAAGAGCTCAAAATAAGCAGAACTAACCTATTTTGTTGTGGACTGAACTGGAAACTGAACTCTTATTATCCATTAATGATTTTGTGCAAGAATTGTAATGAGCATGTTTTGTACAGCGCATAAACTTATCCTAACCTGTTCAAGGAAGCATAATGGGTCCCCTTTAATCTTACTGGATCTTATATTTTGCTTACAGTAGGAATAATTCTACTCAACGAGATGAGAGATTATCTTTATTTTGACCTCAATAATAGAAATGTACATCAAATTAATAAGGAAGATGTGTGTCCAGCTGGAACTTGCTTTTTGGAAACATGTTTTTCTTGTTTCATATGGGCTGCAGATGTTGTTTGCAGGGCTGTATGAGGGTTGCTGCTGTCCTTAAGACTGGTTACTGATGTGTCGTCTTAGCAAAAATTGTTTTTTTTTGTACAATGCAAAGCTGATTGTAAATACAATAAGTGTGTTAATTTTTTTAAAAAGTGAAATAGAGTTTCCAAGTGTGTAGTAATTAATTTACTGTTTAAAAGGGGAAAAAAAGCAGCATCCATTTATTCTGCTTTTGAAATATTGATCAGTTTAAGCTTACATTTTCATACGTATTTTTCATACATGGAGTGAAAACAACTAATTGTGTTCATTATAGAGCTGAAGTTTTGTCCATCTGGCTGCTTGTGCAGAGCCAGAAGTTTGTGCTCAAGAGGATCTGACCAAAAAAATATTCTAAATGGCCAAATGTCTCTTAAGGTTCACTAGTCGTCTTTCCTTTTTTAAAATTTTTTTATACATATATATATATACTGTATATTTTTTGTACCCCACCAGGGGGTCTTTTTGTGGGCTCTAGTGTCCCTTATTTTTTGAAAGTAGGCTGACAGGAAAGTGGGAAAGACAGGGGGGAAGACATCCGGCAAATGTCACCGGGTCCGGGAGTCGAACCTGCGACGGGCGCGTCGAGGACTCAAGGCCTCCAAACATGGGTCGCACTATCCCCTACGCCACCACGGCACGCCCACTAGTTGTCTTTTCTTGTGGTAAATAATCACCTAGATTGTTGGAGTACCTGAAATAATTTATGCCTGGAATGTCTTGTGCTTTTCAAAATGTTTTTTGGTAGATATGTTGATGCCTTTCGTCTTTTCTGTACTTTATTTCTTTTTGTACATTTAACTTGACTTGACTTCTGTAAACTTAAATTACACTTTCATTTGTAAGTTGCTTACATATGGACAAGGCTACTTACCTTGTCCAAGTAGCTTGGATGTTAACTTTGAGCTAGATTTACACTGGCATCAAAGCAATTTATTTTCACCTTAGGAAACACTTGACTTGTTGGATTTATATTTTAAATTTAAAAGGTATAAAAAGGTGGTATCATGCAAAACAAACAATCCTTAATGGTCTTTGCTGGATCTTTGCTGCTAGGCCACCCTCAAAGATTTTGGTGCAGGAATTTCTGTTGCTGTTAAATGCAAGTTGAATGTGTTGTAATTTTGAATTTATGGTCAGTCTCTAACCAACACTATATGTTTACCAACACATACCATTTTTAAAAAATTCCCTTTTTTACTTCAAGACTTGAATTGACTTGGGAATAATTAGCAGCTTCATTTTATTCAAAGCCTCAAAGTGAAATTTCTCTGGATTGGTGCTCTGATTTTAGCTCTGCTTAAAAACCCTCTATCCCCTCCAGACTGTTGCTTTTGTCTCTCCCTTGGCCCTGTGGCGACGGCTTTAAGCCAGCTTACATCTGTGTACGTGTGCTACATCAGATGTTTAGTAATCACCAGAGATGTGTGCTTCCTCTTTTCTTTAAATGTTCATGCTTTGGCTGCTGCTGCAGAAACGGCTCAGTCATTTTGTAAAATTTTTTCTTCTACTGTGAGTAACGGTAACATTTTACTCAAATCTGGGTGTTTGAAAGATTGTCTTAGCAAGTCTCCTCTTTACTTTAGCAACAGCTAAACTTGGTAAATGGTTTGTTTTAATGCCTCTTAGTTATAAAAAGATGCTATGGGTGTTTATTTCCCGAAACGAATCGGTTCAGTAAAGGCTTAACGTGTACATTACAACATGCCCTGCAGGTTTAAGTGAAAGTGTCATTTTACTTGCTCATTTGAAAGGCTTTATTCATTTCTGTTGGGTATATTGAATCCAGCCTTGCAAGGTGAAATTAAGTTCATGAACTTGATAACGGAAATTAAATGAAGTATGAATGGGATGCTTAAAGCAACTTGATACATTATTAGTTTCCTCTTTAGTGTCTGAGGTAACCTTTTAATTGTAACATAATTTGAATGTCTATTTTTTTTTTCATTCTTGATGAGAACCCAAAACATTGGTTTATATTTTATTTTGTGTGAAGTTGTGCTAAAATTGCAGAAAATCTAAGTTAAAGCTCTTATGGATTAAGTGTCCATTTTGTTCCAATACTTCGACAGCATCACAAACCTACTGTGGAAAAGCAGTTCAGTGTTAGTTACTCCTGCTTCAATAGACACTTGTAAATATTATGTGCTTACAGTTTTTATGTAATTGGAGGTAGGTTTATGCAGGTCAATATCACAAAGAAAAATACTGGGAAGAAGAAACGGCTCAACCAATTGAAGCCCGTCAGGAAGAAAAAAGTTCCATACAACTGCATTTGTACTGGAACGAACTAGTAATAAATCGGAATGCAAGATTACCAAGTGGCCTTGAAAACCTTACATTTTGATTTTTTTTTTCCCTGTTGTGTAATACAAGTTGCCTGCTTTAGTTTCTGGACTTTATTCCTCATTAGTTTCTAGAGCATAAAATGGGAATTTATGAAAATAGAGCATTTTGTAAATCAAATTTTCACATCCCTTCAGTTGGCTGTATTTGGGATGGAGCCTCTGACAAAACCCTGAGATAATAATCATTCCCTCATTGGCTTCTATATAAACTCTGTTCTGCTAGTTCTTGCTAAAGCATCAAATTGCCTCTAATTTAAAATTTTCATAATATAAATAAAATCAGAATATCTCAACCCCTCTAGAGTATTTTCCAAAATCTGCACTTTGTGTAATGTACTCTAGTCCTAATTTGAGAAAGATAATTTAGAGATTTTGAATTGGATCGTCTAAGTTGGTCCAGGTGCCAAATAAGGAGCAATCCTGTGACTCAGTCAGCTCGTCAATGCGTTTTAAAACTGTAGAAACAAATATCAGGCTGAAACTGGTACAAATTTTAAAATGGGAATTTTGTAGCAACTCTGAAAATAATTGATTATTTTACATTTGTGTAACATAAAACAAACTGAAGATATATTATGTCTTAACGGATAATACGATAGAAGAGTTTTTGTTGAAGTAGCAGCAGTTATGAGTTTGTCCTCTCTGGAGGGTTTTGAGTTTGTTGCTGATAGAAGCTGCTTTTTTGTTTCAGCCTCCATTCTTGCATGGGGTTATTTCTAGTTTATTAGGATGTTACAACTTTCCCTAATTTCAATTTGGTCTCTCAAGGTATTTCATAGTGATGTACCATTTTCATCACACCTTGCTGATTACATTTAGTAAGTTGATCTAATAAGGCAAGTAGGTAGTTGAAGGGTTTGGGAAAGCTGGTGTTTTATATTATAGAAAGGCAAATATTTGTGTGTAAATCAGCTTGCACTGCTCTTTGTGTAAGAAGAATGTAGTACCAGGAGCAAGATGTAGACGAACAGACTATGACATGCTGCCGTGAAACAGAGGATTTAAGTTTTCCAATTGCATTCATGCCCATAAATCGTATTCTAGGGATGTCACTTCCTCCCTTTAGTTTAATTTTTCTCTCTTGTTGATTGAGTAGACTGACCGTATCCAAACAGCATCAAGGTTTGCTGGCAGGCAGACCAGAGTTTCCATGTTTGGTTTTCAACAGTTTCATTCTGGAATCAAGCTGCTCACGGTGGCAGCATGTTGGAATTGCTGTTTTCGTAGTTCTGATTTGTTTGACGTTTGACAGTTATTGCCGCTTGTTCTGAATGTTCAATTGGAAGGATTTATTTTTTTAATTTCAGACTAGGGCTAGGCTATGTGGGTTAAAAATTAGATGTATGTTTTTTAAATCCAAAATTTAATTTACTTTTTCTTTCTCCTCCCTTCTCTTTTCCTTCTGTGGATACAATTGAAGAGACAATTTTATGAGTCAGGAGCATATCCCTTCACTCGGAATATCTGTGCTGCTTTCAACCTATATTGCCAGACAACGATTGAAAGAGGAGTGCTTGCCGGGGTGCTGTGGTGGCGCAGGGGTTGAGCACAACCCATGTGTGGGGGGACTTTGGTCCTCGACACAGGTGTCGCGGGTTCGATTCTGGGCCGGGCGACCTTTGCTGCATGTCTTCCCCCTTCTCTCATTACCCACTTTCCAGTCAATTCACTATTAAATAAAGGCCATTAGAGCCAATAAAACCTTAAAAAGGAAAAGAAAGAGGAGTGCTTGCCAACAACTGGCATCGTCCAGGACATGTTACTGACCTGGGTGATGTCTCTACTGCCCTGAAATTGAGCTGTTGGCACATCATGACTGTAATGAGATTGTCATTCAGCAACAGTCTTCAGTCAGGCCTCTTCAAATTTCCTGCTAGACTCCCTGCTACCAGAGATCTGTCTTGCTCACAGATACTTGGATGATATGAGTTACAACAATTAAGTTCTCTTTGAGATAAGTATTTTGTAATTGACTTTAGATTAGACTTCACGCATAAAGTGGAGTGCACTATCTGAGGAAGCAAACTCTGGTCCAGCTTAAATAGAGCAAATAATCTGTTATGAAAACCCTTAAAGATGTAAAGAAGGTGACTGGGAACATATCCCAGTGGTGTACCTGCAGTAGACGGAGGTTTTTTCCCTACTAGTGACATTGTGGTCACTAGTAGATGACCACAATGTTGGTTGCTGTGATGATGTGTCCTGTGATCCTTGGTTATATTTTATAATAAGAAGTGTTTAGTAATCCATTATCGAGGAGGAAGCATTTTTGTTTTTATCTATGCCCTTAGTTCAGGTTTGTAATTAGGGTAATGACTGTTAAAGCAAACGTCCATATTTCTTTGTAGCTGGCTCGGTGATCTGCTGCTTGACGAAGGCTGTAGTTAAAGTATCTTGAGTATAGTTGAACTTTTTGTGCATTGATTATCCACTTGATGTGCATTTGTAGACTTAGCTCATCAGCACAGTAACAATAAAAAAAGTAACTGTAAATATTGTTTCAGTTACATCAACTTATTTGTTATCATAGGTATATCATTTTTAATTATTTTTTTTTCCACAGAGGTGTAGCAATATTTATATTTTGACTTCTAAGAAGAGATTAAAAGCATTTGTTTTACACTCAACGTAAAACTTTCAGGCTTCTCTTGCTGTTTATGAAGTCTTTCTTGAAATTGTTTATTTTCACTATTTTAACAGAGCTGGTTTGTTAATCTACTGTAAAGACTGCAGTATAATTTTATGTTTTGTTTTTAAGTACATGATTTGGATTTTTAAAACTATTCATTTATCTTTTTTTGTGGGAAGTTATTGAATATCTCCAAACAACGGCTCTCCACGTTGGAAGGTTCATTCTGCGTTGAATGGATTTAGGGTTAAACATTTTGCCTGGCAGAAAGAATGGTTGCGTTTTTTTCAGGAGAAACTTTTATAATAGAAAAACTCACAAAGGGTAAAAGTTCTCAGCCTGGTAGAATGGGAACATCTGGTGAGATTGGAAAATCCCAGGGAGGTTCAACAATCAAATTTTAATAATCCTTATCTTCTAAACCAGGAATCCAAGATTTTTTGTTTTGTTTTTTGAAAACTGATGCCAATGGGCAACGCTGAGTTGATCACAAAATATGCTCCCACTCAGTTTGACTTGCCCAAAACCATGCAGTTAGTGCACTACGAACCTGTGGAAGCTGTCTCATATGTATTTGGCTCTGGAAAGGACTTTCACTGCCAGATGCATCTCCAAATGTCTTGTTGTTGATACAATTTGGGAGAAGTAGGTGGGCGAGGAGGTCTATTGTTTCTGTGTCAGACTGTGCACAGCACCCTGGTGTGCATTTTCTCCTTTTTTCCCCTCCTGCGGTAGCAAACTTAACAAAGGACCCAGGAGGGAGTCTGTCAGTTGCAGAGTAATCAAATGTCAGCTTAAGGTCCAGACCCATTAAGGAATCTTGGCTCGAGAAATGTTACATGCTGAAAGCTTAAAAGAAAAAAGTTCACATGAAAACATAGATGTCTTAGGAGTTAACTGTCTGTGGAGTTATTTCACGGTATAGCAGAATGGATGAGTGAGCAGGTATAAACCAGACTCTGGGATTGAAAGTACAATACATCTGTGTGGCGTTAACCAGTGACTCAAGTTTTGTTTCCACTTTGCTTGTGGTGTCGGTTTGAGTGCAGTTTTTACCTGCTGCTTTT
Organism: Xiphophorus hellerii; assembly: GCF_003331165.1. Taxonomy (NCBI): domain Eukaryota; kingdom Metazoa; phylum Chordata; class Actinopteri; order Cyprinodontiformes; family Poeciliidae; genus Xiphophorus; species Xiphophorus hellerii. The sequence goes on along the minus strand of NC_045685.1, from coordinate 14,795,938 downwards.
AGCACAGAGATTACAGCCACTGACATTTTCCCCTTCGATATTTAAGAAGTCTATCCCTTAGTTCTTAGCATGCAGAGTTTCTTTTTCTTAAAAAAAGAAACTGGAGAACCTCAGTGCTGTTGGAATAATTTCAGATTTAAGGTTGCACAGTAGCCCATCAGTGTGTGCAATATTCATAGTGCAACGGATTGTTTGGAGTTCAATAATTGTTTGTTAATGTATTCAAAGATTAATGAACTTGCATTCTCACGGCAGCAGGAACAAGTGACATTGCCCAAAATGCGAAAGGTTACAGAGTGATGGACACACAGATGAGAAATGAAGGAAAGAAGAAATCCCATGGTTATTTCAATATTTGTAAATGGTGTCGCCATTGCAAGATTTTTTTAAAATATTGGACAGCTCTAGTTCGTGCATAATCATCTCAAACTGCACTGATTTATTGTGCAGTTTGAGATGAGCTGAATAAATGAAAATATTTCTTTGTCATGGATTGTAACTTGAAACCTTTTGGTTGTAGAACATATTTGAGATTCCTACCAAGTTTTCAAGCAGATAATTTAAAAATGGACTTCTGACCTGAATAACTGTATAATCTGACAAAGATAAGACTGTTCTCTGCAACTTGCCTCAGTCTGTTGGTTTCCATAAAATGGCATTGGATCTTTTTCCACAATTGCATTCCCCCATGGTTTATAAGTCATTGTATCCACATTATGTTGAAATGTCAGTCTTTGTAATGGCTTTCTTTTTTCTTACCCAGTTTTTACACTTTGAGTCTAAAACGTTTTATTTTTGTGTTTTGCAGGGCAGAGCCTAGGCTATGGATTTGTCAATTATGTGGATCCTAAAGATGCAGAAAAGGCCATCAATACCTTAAACGGCTTGAGACTTCAGACTAAAACCATCAAGGTAAGTTATCAAGGTATTAAAGAACTCCTCCAATATGTGTTGCTCATATCTACCTCTGCTGAGTTGAGCTGAGGCATTATAATGCTGGAGCAATGTGGGGCAGTAAGGGAGCCTATTGTTAATCTGGGCACAGACTGCTTTGCTTGAGCCTCAAGTAGAGCAGAACTGTTTCTATGGTTGCATATGAACTAGCTCCGCTGTATGCCTTTACAGGGAGGCAGCTGCCATTAGCATTCATCATACAACATGACACTCGACATGCTTGTGGGGGGAAAACTCATTTGCTCCATGTAGTTCTACTGGAATGTGGACAGTAGAGTTAGCTTATTCTTTAGTGCTTTATATTTTACTTTTTTTTTTTTTTTTACTGAAGTAAATCTTTTAAGTGACTTTTGCTTGAAAAAGCTTTAAGTTGCGTGTTTTTTTTGTTGTTTTTTTTTTGTTCAGCGTTAAAAATTGGTATCGATGTGGCATATTATAAACCATATTGCTTTGTTTTCACAAGCAGAGCAGACACATTTTTTTCATGTCTGTGCCTCAGTTAATCTCCCAGTTTGTGCCCCTGAAAGTAGGACATGGTAAGGTTTCTTTGTCTCGTGTCTGAAGTTCTCTTGCTGCACCGTCAGATGTGCAAATAAACCGTAGTCTACCCTTGCAAAGAAAGAGTACCCTTTCTTTGCATCAAATAAAGTGTGAAGGTGAGGCTGATGGAGGCAGAGGTGAGAGGACAGCGTATTCTGGATCCAGTCATGAAGCTGCAGCTTTTACACTTTTTGCATTCATGTCAGTTCAGATTTTGAGGTGTGCTCATCAAATAGTTTGACTCTGTTCTCCTACCATAAAAGGAGGCATTTCGCACTATTACTGCATTAAAACGGAATGCAGAATAGCTGCACCACTCTGATAATCAAATCGGTCCTGTCTAACATTCCTAAAATGTAAAATAAACGGCAGCATTTGAACTGGATACGCTCCTCGCCTCTCATTGGTTAAATGTCTGCTTGCCTGAAAAATGAGCTGCAGAACTGAAGAAAAATTAATTAGACTACTGAGGGGTATAATGACATATTGATTGGCGAGGCATTTTTGCTTTTCTTGTCAGTTTATGGATAAATGTGTTTGTAATGCATTATTTTATCTAATTGATTGCTACTGGCAATTCAGATAAGTCCTTACTTTGGAAAGGAATGGATGATACTGGCCATAAAGAGCTGCCACGTTAAAATGTAATTTTAAAAGCTGTCCAGATGGGCTTGGTGCTGCCGTTATTGCTTTTGGATCTTGAAAGTGTATTTTCTTTTTTACAATGATGCTAAATGCTGTTAATTTGACAAAGATTAGATTGATTTGATCATTGCTCAGTTGAAGTGCCCTAAAACTCTTAATTCTCAAAGGTGAATTTCTAGTGATTCCCTAAGCAGTTGAACTGATGACTATATTGTTTGTAGTTTTTTCTAAACAAAGAACACTTAAAATGCTAGTGTTCAAAATTACAGGTGTTTTCAAAAATTGAAGTCCAAAATGGTAAAGGTCTTTGAAGTTATTTAAAGAATATTTTCTGACGGATAACACTTAAGTATCACCTTTGACAGTTAAAAATTACAGTAGTAGAAACATGAAAGACATGACATTTTTGATACCTGACCAAGTTTGGTACCAAATAGCCAAAACTGCAAAGGTTGAAGCAATCAGCAAACTCTGAAGTCTAACTGTAGGCCTTGGCAATTAAAGCCTAACAATGGTATCTGCAGCTTCTATTTCAACAACTGTGGCCTGGCAGCATTTGTTGTTTATAGATCAGAAAAATAACAAATGTTTTAATTTCTCAAGGATTGATCTAGCTGAAAAGCTTGTGATTTTAGTCTCCAATGAAATTCTTTTCATTTATAATATTAGCCTGTTGGTTGGACTTTCACTGCAATTGATCTCCAGAACTGAAATAGATTTTTGTGACAGAGATGCTAAACATGTCATGATTAATGTGGGAATAAAAAAAAACAATAAGAAAATATAAAATGTTGCTCAGCTCTAACGTATGTCACATTCACAATATTTAATAGTTTTATAGCAATCGTGAGTTAACCTAATATTGTGCAGTCTTATAGTTTAGCTTTTTTTGTAGCTGTAATTTTTCTTCACTTGGCAATTGATGGTGAAAAGCAGTTGATTAATGATCGTTATTAATTTTAATTCACCTTCCTGAAACTCTGCAGTGTAATGAAGAAATTTTAAATGAGGTTTTGCTTTAAAATTGTATCCAATGGTTTTCAATTGAGTTTTGCATCTGTTAAATTCTGTCATTGAGTTGAAAATGGGTTTAATAACAGGCTTAGTAGGCTAAAATATTTTGGAGATTATGAATCTAAATTGGTGTACAAGTTAAAGTTGTTTCTCTGCTTCTACTGATGGATAATATGATGTAGGTAAATGCTACCAAGTATTGTTTGCATTGAAGGTGTCCCCTTCTACAATTGAATATCAAAGGTGACCAGCAGCCTACCCAGTCGGTAGGCAGTCTATAATGAGTTAATCACCAGGTGCTGCTGTGATGTTTATCTTGTGGTGTTCATGTAAGCTTTCCTACTGCAGGTTTCCTATGCGCGCCCAAGCTCCGCTTCCATCAGAGATGCAAATTTGTACGTCAGTGGCTTACCAAAAACCATGACGCAGAAAGAACTTGAACAGCTCTTCTCTCAGTACGGACGAATTATTACCTCGCGTATCCTGGTAGACCAGGTGACCGGTGAGTAGAACAGGACTACCTCCCCCTGTGTTTTTTAACTTTCACATTTTTTCCTTTCGGCTTCTCCCTTTGGGAATACTGAACAAAAAGACACCGCCTGAGCTGAGAAATGCATCAGAGGTGCTGGTGTGAGACTTTTCCCCAAAATGCAATTTTCCACTAGAGCTGTTCATAAATATGCATCGACAGAATATGAAAGTGGTGGCTGTAAAGTAGCAGGAGTCAGTGCTTTAAATTTTCTTTCCACTTCAGCCTCTTCTCTTCACATTTGCCTTTAAATTTTTGGATTCCATTCTCTGAGGTCTGCATTTGATGCCTGTATTTAGACTACTTATGATTTTTCTCAGACATCATTTAAAAGCAGAATCCTTATAAAAAAAACAAAATGGATCTGCTTATTTTTTTTTTTTGTTTATTTTCTCTCTCCCAGTAGATGGGTGCAAAATCATTTTGCATTCATATTGGACAACGGTTGTACCATAACCTGCATTGGTGTACAAGTTAAAGTTATTTCTCTGCTTCTACTGAGAAGCAGAAAAACTGCTTCTCAGTAAAAGTGAACTTTTTAGTTTAAAAGTTCACTTAAACTTTTAAACTAAAAGTTTAAGTGAACTCAAACTTTTAGTACTTGTTCTTAAAATTTGAGAGAAGGCACTAATTCCTTTACATTCACACAAATTCAACAAGACAGTTTCTCTAAGATGCAAGTTTAAGACAAAATTGTGATTAGACTCTTTCAGTGCCTGATTACACGTCACTCTAGTGAGTGACGTGCTCCCTTCACATTAATATTTTGTTATACAACATTGGGATACTTTTTTGTGTAGATAAATCTGTTTGTCAATTTATAACACGAGGAATGTGAAAACTTAGTAAAAGCCTTTAGAAAAACCTGCAGATGTTTCCAAAAGGTGTTTTTAAACAAACAATTATTGCCACAATATCATTATGGAGAAATAAATGCTGAAATTCCGAAAGTGACACAACAAAGCTGTGCAATGTATTTTAGGGAAAAGTAAACAAAAGCACACTATTTTCACTTAAATACTGAAAGCAGAATCAAAGGTTGGCTTCTTGGATGATTTTGCAAATGTGGGAAGAAAATTGAGTCTACAGTGAACCCCAATTTATTTGTGTTAGGGTTTCCGAAAGATCTCTGAATACCAACTCCAGCTTATTTACAGAAAATTCACTTAGTCATGGATTTTTAATTTATTTTTATTTTTATCTTTATCTAAAATTATGATGCAGTTTGGAAAGCTGAAATACCAAGATACAATGAGGCTTGGCAAGCTATTGGCTGGCCTTTGCAAAGCCACTAATCCAGTAGTGACATTACTTTTTCTTAGTACTGATTGACTTGAGCCTCAAAGTCAGTAGTTTTTTATATTGGCTTCTGCAGTAGCGTTAAAATGGCTTCAACTGTGTATTGATGTACATTAAGGTATAGTTATTTGGAATATTAAAATAGGCATCTGTTGTTGGGGTGGGTCTCAAATATTTGTGGATTTCAGCTATTCACAGGCAGCTGTGGTCATGCAACCTGCAAATACTGGGAGTACACTGCACATGAGCCAAGTAAATAATCTGACAATGGTACATAGACATTTTTTTTAGCTATCAAAGCAACTGTGTAAAGTTTGTAGGTTAAATGTCCTTTGGCTTAAGGGTGGTAGAAGTATCTGCTTGGCAGTAAAGCAAAATGCTCATGAATGAATGAAAGATGTAACGGAAATAAAAGGAACCCTAAAAGAAATCAATCTTGCATGTGTACACTGGCAGAAGTAACTGCAGTTTCAATAACATGGGGTTCTAGATGTATAACCTTTTTTTCTTGTCAAAGGTTAGTTACATGAGTGTTCTGCTCTCCTTAGGTGTTTCTAGGGGGGTCGGCTTCATCCGTTTTGACCGGCGAATTGAGGCTGAGGAGGCAATCAAGGGTCTGAACTGTCAGAAGCCACCTGGTGCAACCGAACCCATTACAGTCAAGTTTGCAAACAACCCGAGCCAGAAGACCAGTCAGGCGCTGCTGTCTCAGCTGTATCAGTCTCCCAATCGAAGGTACCCGGGACCCCTCGCACAGCAGGCACAACGTTTCAGGTAGGGACGCATCTAAACAGAAGTAAATCTGATTAGAGACAACCTGAACGAATGATTCGACTCCATGATTACATTCACCACCATATTTGTTTTTTCCCCCTCATTTTTATTTTATTTTATTTTTTTCAAATATAGAAAATGATGAATCCTGGGTTGATGTGTTAATTTCAAATCATTTTCAGCCCACTCACCATACTGATCTCTAAAGAGTTTCTTGTAACATGCTGCTAAAGCCCTTTTTAAAAGCTCTGTGTAAACTGAATGTCTCCTGTTGACTAAGCTGTGTAGGTTGATTATTGAAAAATAAGTACAGTCAGCAGGTTATTAAAGGTCATAACAGTCCTGGGATTCCCTTGAGTGGAACAACTGACTTTAATCATTGTATCGTAACCATTTTTCGTCTGTCATCTTTTCAAAATGCATAATTTTCAGCAAAGCTTTCCACTTACTGAAATGTTTGTTCTGTTTTCCTCAAGGTTGGACAATTTGCTGAACATGGCCTATGGAGTCAAAAGGTAATCAGGTTTTCTTTTGAAATCTTTTTTAATTGATCTTCAAGGATCACTGACCTAATGGGAGGGCTTATTTTGTTGCGTAGGTAGTTGATGCTTCACAAGGTCGACCTGATTCAATAAGGGATCACTGACAGAATGGATGAACAGATACTGAGTGTAATTTATTCACAGAATTCAGTAGGAGTGAATATTAATATTTAAAGATTGTGAGTAAGACTCAAAGGTTGATTTGTGGAGTGATAAGAGAAGGTAGAGGCTCTAATGGGTACAATCAAGGGGACCCTGAATTGAAGTCTCTAAATATTACCTGTTGCCCAGTGAAATCAGCTGACTATCTTTTAGGACATCTGTAAGCTCTGTTCAAAGGTTCTAAGTAAATTCTGTTGCTTATACATAAATAACCAAAATCTTCACACTGTTGAGGTGTCATACTTGCTGAATAAAAATTTATGGTAAAATCTTGACAGTAGCTCATACACTGCCATGGATGTAAGGGTGTCTATTGTGAGCTTGAGTGTTGGGGGGACTCTTCTTAAAAACTGGCCTTAAAAGCTATACTATTTGAAATGGGTATCTTCAGGATACCAGTCGCATAAAGATGTGATTTGTTTTACCAAACTGCACACAGTAACTTCTTTTAATCATATTATTGAATTATTTTACATTTATTGACATAAAATTAAACTGGTTGACAGCACTGCCAGTGTTTTTTATTCCAAATTTAATAAATTCAAATAAATTTTTTTTCTCAAATGATGCAATAAGTACCCCCCCTCCTCACACAATTTTTACAGGAATGGGCCTCGTGCATAAGGTCCCTGTTGCCAAATTTTGAACAGTGCAATGGACCAAAAATGTGTGTAAAACTGTTTATGTGGCTGCGATTCCTTCATACGCCCAAATTTGCGTGAAATGGTGCAGCTGCCATGTAGACCGCCCTGTTCCCACCCATAAATACCTATGCAATAGAAAATGCAAGGCACTTGTGCTGGACGATGAAGCAATAGCTATTACAATACACATGACCAATATCAATAGAAAATATGTCTGAATGGTTCACAGAATACACACAGAGCGTCTAATTATCTGGGAGCAGTTTTTAGTTTTGCCACCGTGCCACAAAATAAAATAAAACGCGAAGCAGCCTAAGAGAAAATTGTGGATAAAAGGAAAATTCATGCAAATTTTTTTTTTCCTTTGGCTTAAATGTACAAAATACTGCCAATTATCTAGTCACTATGAAATGCTTAGATCATGATGCATTTTTGAGCCATATCGCCCAGCCCTAGCTCCCACCTCATCTTCAAATAACCATGGCAACAGTTCCAACAAGTTCAGTTTTTAGTCAACTTTTGATATATTTTGTGGAAAATGGCTCAAGTAAATTGTTCCACTTGATGGTCCTACTATTGTTACAAAGATAAAATGTTAAAATCTTACCATTTTAAAAAAAATTATTTGCAGTTATGACTTGCGTATATCTTTCTGAAATTTGGAATTCACCTTCGTCAGTTTATACTCTAAAGCTTTGTGGGTTTTTTTATGGATGAATGTTTGAAAATCCAAAACCATTGACCTAACTGAAGGTTTTCTTTAAAAAAAAAAAAAGGTTCTGTGGTATCAGATTGTTTTCATTACATCATTGCTTAGTATTTGCATTATATCTCACATGTACTTCATCCTAACATGCATATTCATTACAAATAGAAGGCATTCTGCGATTGGTTTGAAGTCACTGTGAGGTTGGTGTTTGTATGGATAAACGTCGATTAGAAACTGCACAGTCGAAGTTTTCCCTCAAGTGCTCATTCAAACCTAGGCATGAAGAACTGTGACACATGAAGGTCACATATCTAGATTACTGTGTTTACATCATAAAGACCTACATTTTACAATCAGCCCTTCTATTGCACAAAATTGCGTACCTATATTTTGAGCTTCACTTTTCCTACCTTGATCTATTATGGACAGCCCTGTTCTGTTTAAACTTGGTTGCATCAGACACCTTTCAGGATTTGTCAGAGTATTGGTGTTGCTTCCTCGAGTGTGATTGAAGTCCAGCTTTCTGAAAGCTCAAAGGGCCATCAGCAGCAACAATACACTTGTGATTTCATGTCTGCCTCGCTCCTCTGCGTACGTCTTCGTTGCCAAATCTATCTGTGGGTCCTTGATGCTAGGAGCACACCTGTCACAGTGGATGTTCCCTGAGAGGCCAACTGGAGCAGCTAATCCTGTGTGACACCTGCTGCAATAATTCATAGGCTTTCCAAGCACTCCGAATTTTGTTTCCACAAACCCCAAAACCACACTCGCTAATGGCTAGGGCTTTTTTATGCCACTTTCTTTTGGTCTGAGGAAAAACTTAAACTGTAATGGGATATGGATTTTCAGTTATGTTGTGCCTTTGACTTCAAGGGATTTTTTTTTTTTAGGAATCATAGCTTGAAAAGCAGCTGTTTTTCAACAAGTGTGGAAAGCTGTATTTTCTGGCTGACTTGTGAGATTAAGCATTGACTCGTATGAGATTCAGCTTGAAGAGCCTTGAGCAAAAAGGTCAGTTTAAGGGCGTGGCAGTGTTGAGCAAAAAATCCAATGAAAAGTTTAAAAAAAGAAAAATCACAATTAATTGAAATTCAAAGAATAAATGCAACTTGTTTTGTTGTTGCTTCTAAGGTCATATTTCTTTAATATATCCTGGTAAATATCATGGATAAAAAGGCTTGTCTTTGGCTATCAAATTACATCTCTTGTGACTTGTCCATGAAAGTAATTCCACTTCAAGCATGAATTGTAGCTTTCTGTGGAGATGGATGTACTTATGAAATTTTATGTAAAAGATTAAAATTGGCAGCTGATGTTGCAGTACCACTAGTCTTATGGCAGCGAGTCGTGAAGAGGTTGCAAGAAGTTCCTGACCATGGTCAGAATTATGCTCCTAGAAGGGCTCTGAAACTGAGGATACTCCAATGACCTTCTCTGTGCCCCTAATTGTCCTCTGCACAGCCCTTTGAGCTTTATTTTTGCAAAGCTGAGATGCAGTATGTAATAGTTAAAAAAGTAATGAAAGTGCTCATTTAACTCCTTGCCTCTGAAGGATGAAGCATCATAATTTGTAAGGACATTTAATTCTCACACCATTAGTTTACGTTAAAGGTCAAACTCGATGGTATATCTAATTTCGTAATTTCATTTGTGTGGACTTTGCAATAACAAAGGGCTTGGTTGAACTTTTTTTTTTTTTTTGTAAAATATGCTGGCATAGTATGCTTATTGATGATGATTACTGACATGGTTTTTGTGGAACACTTGCATTTTAAGGATTTGGTCCAACAACAACCACTGTTGGTGGGGAACTGCATTTGTAATGTAGTTAACGTAGAGGCTAGTTAATGGATATCCAACAACCTCTTATATCCCAGCTGTATGAAAATGCAAAGTGACTCCAGCTGCACTAAACATGTCCATCATATCAACAAAGAATCACTCTTGAATGCTTACTGGGGGTAGAGGTCCCTACAGAGCTGATCCCTAAAATCAGACCTCTTGGTCCATTACAATTCACGTCCACAATTTTAACCGTCTGGGTCCTCTTAAGAGGTAACAAGTGTTTTTGTAACGTATTGGTTTTTATAACTAAAGGGCTTTTAAAGGTAAAGGAAAAGTGTAGGATGAGATTCCAACTTTAATGTTCTCTTGGTTTTGTAAGATTTCCATTTTATTATTCACAACCTAATGCACTGTCTTCTATAGCAAAGTAAGGTTTTGAATCCTTTTTTTTTTCTTCATTGCAATGAATGCTAAGGATGAAGGATGGATGAGGCTGAACCCTGTAGACAATTGTCAGATTTGATTAAAAACTGATCTTTGTTTAAACAGGCCATTCTGTTCTCATTCTGGTTTTGCCTTGAACCATGTTTGGGATTTTTCTTTTTTGTTGTTTTTTTCAGCCGGTTCTCCCCCATGGCCATTGACGGGGTGACCAGTCTGGCTGGCATCAACATCCCGGGGCACGCGGGGACCGGCTGGTGCATCTTCGTCTACAACTTGGCTCCAGACGCGGACGAAAGCATCCTGTGGCAGATGTTCGGGCCTTTCGGCGCCGTTACAAACGTCAAGGTCATCCGCGACTTCAACACAAACAAGTGCAAAGGATTTGGTTTTGTCACCATGACTAATTACGACGAGGCGGCCGTGGCCATTGCCAGCTTGAACGGATACCGCCTCGGGGACAGAGTTCTGCAAGTCTCGTTCAAAACCAACAAAACACACAAAGCCTAAAAAAACCCACTGAGATTGTTTCTAGAAAACTCACCAAGGAAAAAGAAAATGGAAGCATATTGACCGTAACTTTCTACATTAGTAAAACATCTTTGTAATCTATATTTAGAGTCCAACAATGTTTTTGTTTTTCCTCATTGCAACACTTTGAATATTTTAATTAGTTTAAAGCATAAAAAAAACCCCAGCAGGACTTAAAACCTGACATTGTATCTCGCTGTCTTCACAGATGGATTACCTATAAGGTTACTACAGTTTTCTTCATTTTTCTTGCACATTACGTTTGATACCGTTAGTCTCGTAAGGTTATGTGTTGTGATTTTTCTTTGTGTCCTGATTTGCCATCGGTGCGTTACGCTTTGAGTGGTTAGCAAGTACTTATTTTGAGCCGTTTCTGTTAGTTTATTGTACTGAGTTGGTAATTGGTTGGCTGCATAATGTTGCTTCTTGTAAACCTAACGGATAAAAAGACAAAAAAAATTCTTAAAGCAGTACCTTGCCAAAGAGCTAAGAACCTCTTTGATGTGGGTTTAAAAAAAAAGCATCTATTTTTATAAAAGAAAAATTTGGAGAAACTTTTTACTGGACCTGGAACAAAATATTTTGACTTGGATACTTTGAGAAATATCTTCATATGACACCTTGTGAGCTTTTGAACTTTAAATGGAAAGTTTGCAGTGGTTGATGTTTCTGGAGAGATTTATGATGTAAAAGATACCTTTTGAGATCTTTGTATTACCTTTAGATTACAGAATCGGCACCAGTGCTGGTTTCATTTGTAAATCATCTTGTGGGTCCTCCTTCATCCCGGTCGTCTGCTCGACTACAAACTCGCTTTTCTGATTTTTAGATTTGGAAACTGACAAAAATAAAGATGGAGATTTATTTGCTTCAAAAAAGTGCATGCAAAATTACAGTAAGGAGAGATCTTAAAAGGATCTGGGGGATTAAAATCAGTTCTTCCTCTAAGATTTCCTTCAGATGGAGCTCATGGTGTTTTTGTGGTGTACCTACGGTATCATTAGACGGATTTTTGTCTTAATATCGACCATTAGGGGTTTTTACATACTTTGTATGAAAGATTGTGGATAAGCTGATGAAGGCAGCTGCAAGAAAGTCGGAAGAATCAAATGGATAACTTCTGAGCTTTGAGCTTTGTAAATAAGTCTTTTTTTTATGTTGTATTAAGCAGACCTTTTTTTGGTTCTAGGTTAGACTTTGTTGGAAAGTGTGATTATACCTTTTTTTTCCAGAGTATGTAAGATATTGTTTTTGAAGCCTTTAATTTCCCTGAGGTTAAAAGATTTTATTTGTCGTCCTATGGACTAGCATTTCAGTGCATCAAATATGTTGGTTGTTTGGTCTGTAGATAGTCTTGCTTTGTTGAAAAAAAGTATTAAAGTATAGACTTTTTTTTTTTTTTAATATATATAAACATTATAGATATATATTTATGTGGTAAAGAATGGATATAAACCACAGTTTGGAAATACTTTGATTTCTTTCATACTCATATATATGTAATGCATATAACCTGTCTTTAAAATCGTAAAAAGGTGTATATTGCTTTATAGTGTTTGGGGAAGGACAGTGAAGCAGTTGCATTAACATCGACAAAAACCATTAAAAAAAGAAATTGGCTGCTAAATTTCCTTAAACAAGATCATCATGACCAAACGTCTAGATGCACTGATTACTGCACCTGCATCCTGGTTGGTGTTTCAGCCAGTTACTAGTCATGCTTCCCCCCTCAAACGAGCAGTGTGCTATGCATTATAGAGTTCTTTGCAACTGCTTTTTTTTCTTTATCTATTTCCTCCTTTTGTTGTTACTTGTAAAAGTTAAACTTTAAGTCAAGATGAGTTGTGATACTTGCTGCTGTGGGGGGAGACGGGGAGCACATTTTTCACGCCCGACTTACTGCCGTTAATCTTTTTCATTTAGAAACCTTTTAATGATGGTTTGGTCTTTGCGAATTTTGCTGATGGTCCGGCGTGAAAAACCGCTCCCTCCAACCCTGTCTTATCTCACTACTTAATGGGATTATTTATTTGAAGTTGTATAGTCGAACTTGGTTTACAGCATTTTTGGAGCAGAATATCTTTTGACTATTTAAGAGGATGTACATGTTCTTTACTTTGTGTTTGGATACTTTGGATTTTTTCAATGTTCAGTACATCAATAAATAAGTTTGAAGGGCAAAGCATTGCTTGAGATCATTTTTTTGCAGCCAAAAATAAAATTTTATTCTTTAGATTGCAATTGGTGATTTCCATTCCACTTGATGCCTACAATAAATCCAGGATTCTTATAAAGTTTGTTTGGGAATGTTAAGCATTAAGCAGCTGGTTAGGTCAGTCACTGACAGTGATGGCACTGGCCATTGATGAACTGATGCACCTGGAGTTGAAAATGGGATACAATATATTGGTGGTGAGTTATTCAACCTCCGTATGTTGCCTAAAGTTTTGGTTCATTTCTCCAAATCATGAACTTCATGGTTTCTGATCACATCCATGACCTTGCGTGAATACTGCAGGCTGTTTCTAAAAACAGTAGTGGGAATTATGAGTAAGTCAGAAGACCTGTAAATTCCTGTAGGGTACACCTATCGAGCAGTATCTGTTCAAAATGTTTGAAATTTTCTCACAACCTAACCTTCAACACCTTAAGCAGGGAGGGATTCCTTTGCTTCTTTGAGCATTTTTTTGTCTTGTTTTTGTGCAAACTTTACACTTTAGGCTTCTTTACAGTCCACAACTTCATAGAGAACTCTAGTACTTTTACAACTATGGAAAATATTGGTAGTTTTACATAAAATTAACTGTTGGAACACTGTTTTTGACATCTCTTCACTGTAGAAACTGATTCATGTCTTCCAGCTGGATAGACTTGGACTTTGGTGTCTTTGGAGTTGTTCTTAAATATGCTAAAAAGTTTCCCTTCTTCAGAGTGGCAGTTTGCGTCTTCTTCCAGACCTGGGCAAGGTGGTGATTAATCTTTCAAACCTTTCAGTGCCTAAAAGTTATTTGAACTGCTTTTGTAGTTTGGAAATGTCTCCAAAATCTGCAGTTTCTCTTAGTTCATTTCCACTGCTTGTTTGGTTAGCCCAGTAATTGCTGCTGAGCAACTATTCCAACTCTAGCACTTTTCCATAAATACATATCCAGAGTTTAGCTGATCAATCACACTAGACATTATGGTGGTTGTAATTACTGGGTTGCAGGTGATGGGACAGTGCATACCCTATTCCTAAACAACCATAACAGATAATTGGACCTCAGTTCAGGTTCCAATGAAAAGAACTGCAGAAAGGTTGAAGGAAGAAGCCCTGCAAAAATCAATACTCTACATTTCATTAAAGTGCTCACTTGCAGTTTATGGTTGCTGAAGATGAAATGGATTTTAAGGCGAGCTTCCCCACTCATGCCAGGAACAATTTTACTGAAAACGGTATTAGTGGAACGCACATGCAGTCTTTGTAGGTTTGTTTAGAGACGGGAGGAAGAGGTTGTTACACTGTGTGAGCTGCTCCAGTCTTTCTGTATTTAACTTTCACTTCTGAATCAGAAAAAAAGTTTCTTTAATACCAGAACTTTCTGTAGATTTGAAGCCTGTAAGTGCTAGTATTGGAAGTGAAGGGCTGCTGATTTAGTTTGTGATGATTTTGAAGATGCGAGGTGATGAGTGATGCATACAGTATTTGGCTCTTATCTGCGCTGAGAAACCCTCTTAGATTGGCAGATGTTTGAGCTGTATAAAATGATTACACTCTGCTGGCTAAAGTAAGATTAGCCTTAGCAGTCGATAGCTGTCACCGATTAGCTGCTGTAAGCTGATCCTTTTAGGTATTGATGAGAAATACTGTTTATGCTTCAGCAGGGCTACATTAATTCAAATGTTTTGACAAGTTCTTGCAAAGTAGTGCCTGACTCTGACCTCACAAAGAAACATCTGAGTTTTTACTTAACAGGGCAAAGCAAATGTCTTCCAGATCTACTTGTTCCAACAAAATGTTTCCAAACTATAGAAATATTTCAAAGATGAAATATCACTTTTTATAACTAGGAATCCTGAAAATTAGATAAATAAAAAAAGCCAAAGAGGCATTTAAAAATCCACTTTTCTGTCAATATTAGGAACTCTGCCTCACTAAAACGAAATGGTACAGCCTTGAAATAATAGCTGGGTTTAGAAAAGTAATTTTTAAATATACTTACTGCAGTGGGAATAGTATAAAATAAAATATCCTGGTTTTTTTTATTTATGTTTTCAACGTAACATACTATGCAAAGCATCCTCATGCTGTAATGCTAGAGCTACCATGTTTCACATTACAGTGTCTTAAATTTATTCTTTGGGGACACCAAATTTACTTCTCTCTGGTTTTGGTTGATCTAGCTGAGAATTCTGTTTTCCGTGCTTCATCATTGTGCATTTTAAATCAGCTTAAAAATACTCATTAAAAAAAAAAACCCATTGTTTCTAGAGTAGTGTGCGTAGTCGCCAAACAGCTTCTGTTTAGATTTTAAAGTCCTGGGAGAGCTTGTCAAACTTCAGCTCTTTGATATGGATGGTTGTAATCTTTTGCTCAATACAAAGTAAATTTGAATTTATAAAGCTTTAATCACTTTTTAATTCTTAAAAATGCTTTACTGATGACTGATTTACGTCAACAGGGAATATATATATAATACATACTGTACAAAGGTTTGGTAAGTCTTGATATTCCTTTCATTCCGTTTTCAAAATGGCACACAACCACAGATTTACACTTGATGTACACTTTTTTTCTTACAAGTAAAAATCTGAAAATTGTGGTGTACTTTTATATGCAACATCACTGATTCAGTACTTTCTAGAAAAGTCTGTTTAGTCGAAACCTTTTCATTTCTACAGTAGTGCTGTCGGTTGTTGTCCTGGCAGGAGGTGACTGTCTTTCAATCCTCTAACACGTTTTCTTTCAGGATCATCTCCCTTTGCCTGCTGAAGATGTTCAATCAGTTCACCACCATGTTTCACCTTGGGCTTTGTGTTTTTTCCACCATGCATAAAATTGTGAATGTAAGCCAGAAAGTCCAGGAGTCCACCTCTCTTATTTGATCTACCACTGGAACATTTTATGCCTTTCCTTCAACAATGGTGTTCTTGCTACACTCCCATAAAGGATTAAATTATGGAAAAAAACTGCAAGCGGTATGAATATTCTTGCAGAACGCCGTCACCAACCACTTCTGATTTCTTTTACACCCAACCCTGAGGCTAATTCTTCTGGGAAGAAATGTGCTTATAGCTGTTTTGTGATGGCTTGTTACCTCCTGGTTGGATTTATGAAGCTATAAAAAAAACCCTTGTCCTGTTTGTCCTTTATGTAAAGCTGTAAAGTGATGCAGCTTTGACCTGCAGCTCCCACATGGCTCCTTACATGAAGATTTGAGCCTAGGCTCTGTGTCCTCGATACGTTTTCTGGGTCTGCCCTTCTGCTGAAACCCAGCGTAGTGTAACGTGATGGGACTGGGGATAAATAAAAGATGTTTGTCCAGAGCTGCTGATGTCAGCAGAGTCGTGCATAAACACATCTGCATACGGTCTGTCTGCTGTGATTTATAACCCAAAGTGGGTTCTGCTGGGCTCATTTATTATCCGAACCTCGCTCTTGTGCAGATTCTTCAGCATTATAAAGGTCTTTATCATCCTCAGGGTTTTCCGTCTGTGTATGCTGTGAGCTTGTATGCATTGGCAGATGAAGAAAACAGGTTTTTAATCGTGGATTATAATATATTTAGGATAAACATTTGCTTGACATGCATTCAAATATGCATGCAATGTTTGTTTTACAGCTATACATCTCTCACAAAATGCCATTGTTTCTCCAGCCAGTCAGTCCTGCTGTATTCCTCCAGCTCTCGAATTCACTGCTGTTTTGGATTGTTGATCCCAGGTGGTTACACTCCTCCACTTTCAATACATCTGCTTTTTGCAGCTTCATTCTGTCTTGCTTCTGTTTAGTTTAATTCCTCTTTTTTCAGAGGACATCTCCACCTGGCACGTTTTCACAACATCCAACAATGTCGTATGCAAACGTGAAAGCCAACGGGGACTCCTGCCTGACCTCGTCTAATTACCTGTCCAGCACCGTGTTTCTGTAAAATGATAACATATTTTTGCCAGCAAATAATTTTTCCCACAGTTGCCTTGTGATCTTCACCAAATCTTAGATGGGTGATGAATTTCCTTTGAGCAATGGCTGTTATTTATTTTGACTGCGGATTCATAAACGTTATATTAAAGTGCTAGTTATTAGAATGTATCCCTGAAGTCTACAAAGCAAGCAAGCAGATTCCACACTGCTGTTATCAAACCAAAAGGAAGCCTAAATGCATAACTAAGTACACACCTTTGGCCATTTCCATGCAATATAAACTGCATTTTTGTGCCCGTCCTCTATTTAAAGGGACATTACACTGATGCGCAGAGAAATTGCATAAAGTCCATAAATTTCATCTCAAAAGCTACAGCACAGGGTAAGCATGTTTTTATTGATGATGTGGGAGAAAAAATCCTCCCCTTTAATCAAAAACTGAATACAACTGGCTTACAAGGGTTACCAGGAGAAAACGTCCTATCTAAAAGAACATGGTTTGCACAACAAGTTTGCAAAGTGGCATTAATGGCTAATAATCTGGATTGGTTATGTGTATTTGTGCACTTGGTTAGTTTTGAATTTTCTTTTTAACCAGCTACAGACTGGAGGCTCTTTTCTTTGTTTTGTTTGAAAGAGAAAACCCTAGAACTCATAAAGGGTAAACTTTCTCTCTTTACAATGCCTTGGTCTTTATTGGTAGCATATAAACGTATATACTAATTAAACTGATATTAAAATCAATAAAAAGAGCATAAATCAACAACTTATGCTGGAAGAGGAACTGTGGAACCACCATACTGTAGGTTTGTGGAAGGAAATCCTGGAGCGAAATATTGGAATTGTTTTACTTATGTAACATTATAATGATCCGAGAGACTATTGGATTTTTTTGTTAGCCTTAAACCATAATCAAACTTAATACAAACAGTTGTTTGAAATGCATCATTCTGTGTGTAAAGAATCTTTTTAATGTCTGAGTTTCCAGTTTTGAACTGAATTACTAGAACAAATTACCTTAATTCAAATATTCAGGTTTATCAGTTTCCAGTTTCTCCTACATTACAAACATTAGAAAACTCAGTTTTGCTTTGACCCACATGGTGGGAGCGCCTTTGTTTTATTCCTTTGTCCTCCGCTGATTTACTGCTGTTCACCCTTTGTCTTTCGTCCCCAGATGAAACCCTCTTGAAGTTGTTAAATGAAAAGGCCTCGAAGCTGATTGAGGTGGAGTGGATGAGTACCGATGCTTCACGTGGCTTTAATGGCCCCGGTGTCGCAGATAAATACAAGCGCCTTCTCCACATGTGAGGTTGCTTCATTAAGCACGTCCAAGCCTTGAGGAAGGGTTCCTGATGTCGCATCTGTCTGTTATATAAGAAGACAAGTGATGATCAGTGATCTCTGCTTAAATTCAAATCAGTCATCTTTAAAGTTTAAAATGTTCATATATATATATATATATATATATATATATATATATAATATAGCTACTCTAACCCTAAGCAAAGTTCAATGAAACATGGTGATGCATTATGCTTTGAACAGGCGTTATAATAATAGAAATAATGTTTGAAACAGTCCCAGTTTTCAGCTGGGAAACTGAAACAGTTTAGATCAAAGCATAATGTCTTAAAAACGTAAAGCTGTACTGCTCTTCTTAAGTATAAAGGCCTCTTGAGCATTTTTACACGTTATAACCACAAGCTTAAAAGTATTTTATTAAGTTTACTTGTAATAGACTAACAAAAAGCAGTTCTTCAAAATGACAAACTATTGTTTTCAGACCTCTCTACTGTAAAACCTTTCAATTTAAAGAAAATGCTGTCCTTTCTATGCTATTAAACTTAGAGGGGGTAAGAAAAGCATTATTCAGAGAAGCAGCCAATATTCTATATATATTGAATATTCTATTCTATTAGCTCTATGGGTAGAGTAGAGTAGTCATCTTATGATCGGAAGGTTGTAGGTTCGATTCCAGCTTCCTCCAGCCACATGTTGATGTGCCCCTGGGCAAGGCACTTAACCTCACTCTAGTGGAGAAGTGCTATATAAGTTCAGACCATTTAGAAGTGCAACATTTCTTGCCAGTCATCACACATAGATTTACATATATCAATCATTTGCTTCTTGTAATGTTGATGATTATGGTTTACTGGTAATGAAAACTCAAAGTTCAGTGTCTTAGAAAATTAATCATTAATGGAACTTATGGGGTCGCAACCTAATCAACTAATTAAGTCAAAACATCAGCTAAGGTTTCCTGAACTTTCAAACAGTTTCTCACTCTGAGTCAGCTGGCTACACAATAATGAGGAAGACTGCTGACTTGACTGATGTCCAGAAGACCGTCATGGACACCCTTCAAAAGGAGGATAAGCCTCTGGTTGTCAATGCTTGTTATATTCAAGCATCATGAAAGAAATAAGTGTGGTAGGGATAGGACAAGGTGCACCAGCAACAGGGAGTAGAGGATTGTGAAGTGAAATCCGTTTCAGAAGAGCCTCCACACACAGACGAATCCAAGGAATGGACTACAAATATCCCATTCCCCGTTTCATGCCAAAATGGACGTCTTATATATTTATTTCTGAAAACTTTGAAAAATGTGCGTCCTTTTCCTTCCACTACACCATTCTGCATTACTTAGTGTGAGTCCATCACATTAAATCTGAATAAAATGGACTAAAGTTGCTGGTGTTAATATGGAAAAGCTCCCGCTACAAACATTTTCGTACACGTTGAAGGCTAAAACGAATGGGAGCTCATTTTCAGTCTCTGCCTGTGACTGACAAGCCGAGTAGCTTACGCAGTGGAACACACAATGCTGAATGCTCCTCTTTTGCATCATATTTCCATGTGTCTGACATCAAAGACGCGCGTCCTTGTTCAGCTGTCTTCCTATTTCTCGCTGTCCATGGTCAAACATGTTCGGTGATTGGATTTAAGTCCTTACACCACAAACGGTTGGAGCTTGGCTTCCTCCAGCCCCCGTCAGATCAGCTCTGGCTTCCATCATCTGTACCCTCACCACTCTTAACAGATTACTCTCGCCATGAGGCCTTGGCATCTCTGCTCCATAATGAGGTGGCAAAGAAAAAAGGGGCGCAGATTAGAATAACAGCCTTAACTAATCCGTAACAGCCCGATGAGGCGCCACGTTTGGGGGAAACCGTGTCATTTCTCATTCCGCGGCAAAATCTCGCCTCTCACTCTCTGCTTCTCAACCACAAACTCCCCTCCTCCCCCCATGTCACCACCCAACGCAAAACAGGCCTCAAGAATAGTGGCTGTGGCAATCTGCCGGAACGAGGACAACAGTCGGCAAACCGTTTCTGTCTTAGTCTCAGCCCTTCCCCAACATGCAGAGGAGAGCAGAAAGAGAAATCTGGGCCTCTGATTTCTAGCTGTCAGCTCTAAACAAACCGCGGAGGACGAATGAAGCCCTGTCTGGATGAGGCACGTTCTGACATGGATGGTTATTGACAGGAACTGTTTCTCAGTGATGAGTAAACAAGGATTTCAGACAGTGGTGTTTAGGAATGGGCTCATGCTGCAGCTTGAGACTTTGGATTCCCCTGTTGGACGAAAGAGATCGGCTCATTAGATCCTAGTGGTCCAATTAGGCTTTGCAATTCATGTGAATTTCATAAGAGCAGCTCATTTAAAGAAAGGGAAGAGGGAATGTTTACCACCATAATCCACTCTGTAAGCATCTTAAATGAGCTCCGACTCTGAGCAGACAGTCGCTTTCCACTTGTTTCTAGTTGGGGTTTTTTTTTGTTGTTTTTTTGCTTTCCTTCATGTGGCAGAGTTTTTACCTCTAGATGGAACAACAAACTTTGTTTACTCCCAGTGGTTTTCTGAAGTAGTTTTCGAGTTAAAATGGTGACTTTTTCATTACTGAATCATGTCGGTTTTCAGTGCTGTTCTGCCTGGGGATCACAATTCAGCATTAGTTTTCAGAGATTTTTAAGGCTTCTTTGAACATTTACCTGATTTTTGGTGCCTTAGACGGAAACAACTAACAAAACTGGAGGCATTTCAATCACAACCAGTTGCATGACTCATCCTTTCCAAATAATAGACAGATATTTTCCTATTTTTTATTATTTTTGGAACTTACACCCTACAGTTCTGGTCCCTCATCAGAGTTAGAGGATTCTCCAAGAAACATCTTCAGACTTCTCCCAAAGTAAACGAGCCTGTGGTGTCAGCAGTGGCTTTTGACAGATGCAACATGGCTCTCTGCCCGGGGTGATATGCTTTCTGTTGCTTATTTCCATGTCAAGTCAATGATTAAACATGCGGGTGGGCTAATGGCATATAAACCGATTCCTGATTTGATCATTCTAAGACGATGCATTCAACTTTTGCATTCCAGTTCATCTTTTATTGAAAATTCTAATATCTCACTTCTAATTTCTATTTATAAAGTAGCATTTGAAGATTTTATACGGTGGCATTTACTGCGTTCAGGGGTAAATGAGGGGGAACTCCAACATATAAAATATGTTAGAGTTAGATAATCACATTTCTATCTGATATCTGTAGGCAACTCCTGGTTATGCTAGTGCACATAGTTTGGAAAGAGTTAGTTGATCAGAAATCCTTTTTTAAAAATAGAATTAAACCACAACTCAAACTTTCTCAGCCTGATCATTTGGAGGTATTTTTTTCTCCTTTGAAATTATTTAATAAACTTGTTTCAGTGAAAATATTGATGTAAAGTATTGATGTAAAGTTTTTCTCAGTGCAGCTATTTACTGTATAAATTAATAAACTGCAGAATCTTCACTATACCAACATGTCGTTAGGATTCCCAAGAGAACCTTGTCTTACCAGTTACCTGAGGAAAAAAAAAGTAATGTCAGGGAGTGTTGCACAGTTGGGATTATCTGCTGTAATTAGTCCCCGAAACTCATCTCTGCTCTGCACTTGAGTGAAATCCCCAGGAAATCTCGCCGGGTAGAGAGTCCCGCTGGAGTTGTGAAGCAGCTGCAGCTCCATTCGACAAGACTGTCAGTTTTCCCTCACGGAGCGGCTGTAAGTTCGGACCTCTTCCCGACACTTTCACAACTTCTCGAGGCAACGGTTGGAGCTTCTGTAGCAGATAATTGTCGTGTTTACTATTTTGGTTTTATTTTCTCCTTCGCCGTGTTGTTGCTCGACTGATTTCCCCAAAGCAAGCAGAGCTGCAGTCTCCAAGATGAGGACGGGCCTGGAAGCAGACTCTCCTGGCAGACTGAAACGTCCCACTGAGTGTGTTGATGAGGCCCTGATGAACGCTCAGCATGGCTGTTTGTGTGCCGCACATCTGGATCATTATGGTGTGTTGACACATGCATGCGGTATGAGTTTTGTACGTCTACTAGATATCCACCCGTTGGAATGATGATGTTTGACTCGACTGACTTTGAGGTGTGCCTCTGTGAGGTCTATTTTTACCGATGAGGAAGCCACATCCACAGGAAAAATAAAACTGAAAAAAAGCCTCAGATCATAGTTTATAGATGAAGCAGAGCCGAGTATTTCTGTGCTTGGCCTTTAGAATAAGGAGCTGCCGTGCGCACCACTGGTGGAGTGACTCATCCTCTTTTTCTTGTTTTCTGTTCTTTATCTCATCTTAGATCCTCAACACTGTACGGTCCCCAGCTTTGCCAACCCCCACTCTAATTTTAATTTAGCTTAAGACCCCAAAAATGAGGGTAGAGCCAAACACGTGATCAATCACTGTCCTTGTTCAGCTGCATTTACCTCTAACTGTGACAATTTAAAATTTTCTGTCATCCTCAGTGTTTTTGATGTATTTTCCAGCTGTTTTGTTCTCTTTGTCTTTATTTAGATGTCACTATTTTATATTTATTTTTGGCTTAGCTTAATCTTCTTTGCCAGTTTTAAAACCACCCTTAAACTGGACTCTCCTAATCTTTATTAAAACATGAAGATCAAGTGGTTGAAATATTCAACAGCAAAATGGAAAGCCCTGTCAACACGACGACATCGGTTTCCTTTTTACTGAAGTTCTGCTCTGTAATATGGCACAATTCAGTTCAAACTAGATGCTTAACCCGTTTAATCCCACCGGCAACAATTGTTGCCAGACATTTTTTCTAACTTCTGGAACCTCTAAGAGAATTGTTTTGACTTTTGGCAGCTAATTGAAGTTTTTAAATCAAATAATAGAGTGTCTACTCTAAGCAATATCAATTTCATGCATCTAGTGTGAAAGGTCCGATGACCAGACCTCTTTACTTCCTGCCTGTGATGCTGGAGGTAAATTTCTGTCACAAACCTGTACAAGAGGAAGTCAGTAAAAATACTTTAATAAAAAAATCTAAATAAAATATTTTGTACATATGTTCTTTCAAGTGTCTTCTACTGATATATAGAGAAAATTGTATCCCTTCATTCATCTTTTGATCATAAGAAGAGTGAATGTAAGCATGGCAACAATTGTTGCCGCTAGCATAATACATAGACAGCACTCTGCTTTGTGTGCATAGCTTTGCTGTTTATTCTATATGCCTTGTTGTTCCCACACAGCTTAAAACTATAAGATGTTTTAGATCTTCTTGACCTGAAGGAACCTCAAAATGATGTCTTCTACATCACAGTCGTTCCCACAGCTGATCCCTTCTCCCTTTTCATCTCCCCAAAAGTGTAGTTGTGTAGTTTAGCCTATGCAGTTTCCCACCGGCAACAATTGTTGCAGAGTATAAAAACTGTATTTTCACTAACATAACCAACATAAAATTTAATAAATAAGTCATGAATATCATATGTTAGGGAGGTCCAATGATGGAAATGCATGCACTTATTTTGCAGGAAAAAAATTGGGATTAATTGGGTTAAGCACACTGTATAAAAAGACAAAACCATTTTGCTAAGCAAACTTTTTCTGTTACATATCTGTAAGGAATACTACTTCAGGATTATCTGAACTGGTCCTATCTACGAAATACCACAAAAATACAATTAAACACTTTTTAAAACCTTCACCTGGTTCTTTAGAAGTTAACATGCATTTCTTTAGTATTTGGTAGAATACTAAACCCAAGTCATACAGTATTATGAACTGTATGACTTTGATTAAATCTTTCTGGCGTCCTTTCACAAGTTTGCTGGAAACTGCGTCCATCCCTGCTGACAGAACTGCTGTAACTGAATCAGATTTGCTTCCTCGCTCGCACACACCTTGTCAGCTCTTTCCAGAAAATGTTATGTGTCTCGGATCTCAAAAACACAAACTCCTTTTTCTGTACCACCCTTCTGAAACAATTGTACGCGTTTTGTGCTGTTCCTCGGGTAACCCTGACAGCCAGCATTAGAGTTGCTATGCATGTTTCTCAACAAAATCCCATGCCATCCCATGGATCTTTGCTTTCAGGACATGTGACTATAAAGCATAGCCTTTGAAGCAACTGGGAGTAGTCGAGAGATATTATCTGCAGGTCGCATAATTTAGCAAAAATAATACCAAATCTGTGTTCTTCTGACTGTGGTAATGGCCAGTTATGGTGCTTTGCTTGATATTTTAGAACCAGTTTTAAGTAAAACAGGTCCAGTTCAGTCTAAGTTAATGTTTTCTAGCCTCTAAAACATTGTAAAAATACCCATTTTATTGTTGAAAGAGTGATGCATTCAGACAAGGATTCTGCTCAGGCATCATGCCATTAGCATGCTATCAGACCTAATTATTACACACCTGGGATTATTGATCAGCTTTCCTGCACCAACGTACTTGTAGAGGTCATGTTGTCTTTTGCTAAAGAAGAAATAGTGATCAAGGTTGTGTTTCAGCAAAGCAGTAACCAAAAACATACCAGTCAGGGAGCAGCATCTTGATTCCAGACCAATTATGGAGTAGCTAGCGCCACTTCTAGGAAAGTTAAGTCTTTACGTTTCATCAACTTAAAATGTATTACTTCATCATGAGTTGGATTATTTTGTGACACTTATTAACTTTTGTTTTGTTTTTGATTTAAAATCTTTCATTTTTTAATGTGTGAGCTTCTAGCTAACTGTTGTTAGCTTAGCTATCAGTTTGGGTATTATTGACCTTTTATCAACAATATTCACCTGTGTTTCTTTTATTTTTGATTTGGTTATGTTGTTAATGTCTTGGCACCCAAGTTGCCCAACTTGCCTAAGAAATCAGTGGAGGTCCTTGGTCAGCAATGCTTCTTTGCTAACCAACTTTCAGTCTCACTATCCTCAGTAGAGGATTTAGTGATTTTTGCATCGCTTTGTGCTTTTAATGCTTTACCGTTGATACTCTGAATCGAAACGAGTAAGCAGTTCTAAGAAAAACAACACTAAATATATCTGGTGACCCATCTACTGGAAGGTAATATATGATTTGGGAGTCTCCGTGGGCTGTATTTGTATCTCCACACCTTGAGTTACCTCAGCACTTCACAAGAAGCGCTTCTGATATTTCCAGCTACAGTAACACACACACACACACACGCATACACACCCGTTTGTACCTCATTACAGCCCCTCAGAGGAGCAGAGTGATTTGCATAGCTGCTTGTCAAACCTTGTTGGCATTGACAGAGATTTGCACCCATTTCAAACCTGCCACATATGAAGGTAGACAAAGTTGTTTATTGCAGCTCCAGGGCTGAGCAATGGGCACAATGATGCTGTGCACATTGAAAAAGGCTGCACTTTGTTCTGCGCAGCAGTCACAAATCATAGGTATCAGAGAGGTAATTGAGGCGATAAAAAAAAGTTGGCGACAGTTTGAATACGACAAAAGTGCATTTAGATATTAAACCAAGAAAGGGTCTGTTTGAACCCGCATGCTCGAGCCTGCGGTCCCTCAGCATGAGGAGGAGCAGGGGCCTCGCTGCTGAGACTGCGGTGCCGTAAATTTTGAGTTGTTTACGGATGCTGCCATCTTGGTGCGCTCCAGGAGGGAAACTTGGAGCTGGGCCTATTACTGGCAGCTTAATGGGAGTGCAGTGAGGCGAGTTAATTAATACAACATCCCTGGACCCATAAGCTAAGCTGCAAAGCCAACCCAAGTGGGGAGACGAGAAAGACAGAAAGAAAGGGGACAGCAAGAAAGGACAAATTACAAGATGGATTTATTACAGTGGAAGGAGAGAAGCTGCACATCTGCTGACAAAACGGAATGAGATCTCTGAGAGCCTCAGATACTTCTGAATTAGCGGTTTTAAAGATGCAAGCAAACCACAGCAGATTTGATTCGATAAAGCAATCAAGAATTTTAAATGACAAAACACTTTGCCAAAAAAGGCAAGCTAGACCCAGCTCATCAAATGTCATCACTCCTGTAAAGGTCCGATGTGATCTGCATCAGTATTCCCTTTACCTGCATCCTCATTACAAATGCACAAAAAACGTTGTCACAATTTTACAATTACGGTTTTTCCACTAAATAAGATATGCAATTAAAATCAGCTTTGAATAAGCTTGTTCATGTGATAAGTCATCATCGGGCATCAGAGCGAGATGTCCATCCCTAATACTTTTGGGAAATTGCAGTCAGCAATTTTTACAGAAGAGCTATGGACTCAACACTTTTTGAATGACAAACTCAACTTTTGATGAACTGTGCAACCCCTGGAGTAGCCAGTAGTTGACCAATGAGGGCATTGCCTACAGACATGCGCATCGCTACTGTTTACAAACTGGTGTGATGCGAAAAAAGTGTTTCTTTTGCAGTTTTGCAAAAATACACCAACTTTGATACTGTCAACAAAAACAACTCATCCTACTATGAAAGCTTTTTATCGAAAAACGAGTTTTTTCCCCAAGAATCTGCGTGTTTTTCCACTAAGCAAATTTATTTTCGGAATTCCAATTTTATGGCCAATCAAAACACAGCTACTGTCTACCAAAAACCCCCCCCCAAAAATCACTTTAACATGTGCAAATAGAATAATTATCCATCCAAAAACTTTAGGTTTTACGCTTTAGAAAGATGCATAGAAAGCTCTCTGCCTGCCTGACTTTTCACTTTAGCTGGATGACCATGTGTTGGTAAGGCTGCAGTCGTACCATACATAACAGTAACATGTTCGAAGCTTGAGGTGTTGCTTTATAACCAAACCCTGCTTTGAACTTCTCCACTTTACCTCTGGCTAGTCTGCTGTGTTCCTTTGTCTGCTCTGACCTTTAAAAACAATGGCTTATTTGCCTCTTCACTGGGTGACTTTGGATGAAAGAAGTCAGTCTTGTTTTTTCTGCCAAATCTTGTTTTCCTGCTAACAAGATTTAGTCAACAGTCAGATGTCGCCAGCCAGAGAATGGCTGCTGTTGCTTCCTCAGAACTTCTTCCTAGTAAGAAAAGTTGTCAGAGTCCCTTCAAACCAGAAGAACTTGCCCCGAGAAGGAAAAACTCTACAGGGAAGTCTCCCACCCCGTCTTTAACTCTTTCTCTATCCTTTTACTTTAGCAGAAAGACGCACGATTCGAGCAAACTGAGATCAGAGTCGCCAAGCAAATCCTGTGTTTTTCTCCCCAGCTGAATCTGGAAGCTCAGCTTTTACATTGTACTGCATGAAAATATCTTCAGCCTATGGAATGAATAGAAGCTAGAATAAAGCACCTTGTTAACAGAGGCTTGAACAATGGTTTTCATTCTAAATGACGGAGCGCAGTCATTGTGCGTACATTTATCACGTTTGCGAATCAGCCTGGTGACGGCAGCCGAAGCGCCGCAAATAGCTCGCCTGGGAGTGGACACAAAGGAGGAGAAGGCCTATAAATACCCTGAATAAACCCGTCTCATCAGGAAGTGAGTGGAAAGCATGAGTTGTGTTGATATTGGTGACAGGTGGCTGAATCCCATTTTAAGTGCTTTCGCCAGCTTTTCCTTTTACTCGCTGTTTAGAATTTGCCCGATAATTACCATATTAAAATGGATGTAGGAGTCTGTGCGGTTGTGCTGGGTAAAGATAAGGCTGCGAGAGTGCGGCTGGTGGAGTAAACCCGAGGCCTATCAGTCAGTCCTGAATTGCTTTATAATTACTGAGATCCACAGACATAATTTCCTTCTAAAAATAATGCAAACTTTCATTTCCCCTCTCCTGCGTTAATTCCGTGTTTCAGGGAGTAACTTAACCTCTTCCTGTATTAGTCAACGTGGTGCCATGTTAAGCACTCTGTAGCCTACTTTCTGCACAGCGTGTGCTGCTGCCTGCCTGTTTTGGGATTGGAGAAGAATCCAGATTGTGACACATTGAGGTTGTATGATTCTGACACACTGACAGGATTAAGACTCTCTTTTTTAAAATTATTTTTATTTAACTTGTTTAAGTTCCATTTTGATATACATCTTATAAGCTCGGCCTTTTATTTAGCCTATTTCAATATTTGAACAACAGGCTGAACCTGGACACATATATGAGCTATTATTGTAGTTAGTGGTGTAATTATTCAAGAAACAAACCAGGAAAATTATATGTTTGAATACCTACTGAATCCAAATTATTCAAGCATGCCCAGATGCACCCCCGCCATTCATTATCCGAACAATCATATCCTTACAGGGTCACCGGGGGGCTGGTGCCTGTCTCCAGTGATCTACCTCCACTAATACTTGTCCCTTGCAGAGAAAATATTCACCCTTAGGTAGATCAAGCCTATTATCAACCGGAAGCTCTTGGAAAACCAGCCCCACAGTCCACAGTGATGCAGTTTCATTTAACCTTTGACTGAGAGGTTGCCAACCAAGAAAGAAGCTCCTTCTTCAATATTGATCACATCTATCTAGACTGAAATCTGCAGCTTCCCACACGAACAAGCCAAAAACAGAAATTGCTTAACACATTTGACTGACTTTTATCATGGCACTATGGCGATAAAGGAAAATCTGCAGTAACTGGTGAAAGGGCAATCAAAACTACCTTACTGAGCCAGTACAAGTTATGTGATGCTGATTATTTAGAAGTGTCATGTAGAGAAATAAATGTCTGTTGTGTTTAGCACAGGTCTTCGGATCTGTCCTTTAAGTCACGATAATTGCATGGGGATGTGGTCACATATTACATTTTGTAATGAACCAAAAAGCTCATTTATTGCACCGTGATGTGGCGCCGAGGTAACAGTTGAAGTCGTCCTGTGAAGGATCATTGAAGCATATCGCTCGAACAATAAAATAACACTGAGGTGAGGTGAAAACTGATCAATAAACTGTCAAAAATGCATAATTTACATCACACATAATCTTGTTAAAATATGAAGATATCTGTAAGCACATAAATATGAATTAAATCTCTCTACCGCCGCTGGACTAGTATTTTTCTCATATAGTTGATTTGTCTTTTCTGTCTTAATAAATGAAATAATAGTGTGAAACGGTGCTTCTTGTATTGTTCTTGTTATCTTTGTATAATATGTTTAGATCTCTGAACCATTTAAGTCTGACCACAAAAAGAAAGACAGAAAAAAAAAAATCAGTAAGCAGACAGATATATTTTTCCCACTGCCTTCACTGTAAGCTACCAGGATCCAGTGTCAATAATATAAATCTATGATCCACAGGTTGGGCAACTAAGACTGAGGCGACTGTAACCCACAAAAGAATCTCTGCAGGAAAGCAAAGGACAGGAAAGAAACAAGCATTTGGCCGAGACAGTTGCAGGAGAGAGGGTGAACGGCGACCGGCTGGTTCTTCTCTGATGAAATATTGATACCGCTGACTTTGATTCTGCGATAGGTACTCTTGATCCAGATCTGTCACGGCATCAGAGACTCCCCACCACCACCACCACCACCACCACCTTCTTAGTCTTCCTCAGGTAGCATTACTGGCCTTCGGAAAACTGCTCCCCACCCTCCACCAGCTTTGATCAAACGTGTAGACTTTGAAGACCTTATAGAGATCAATGGTGTGCGTGTGTTGGTGTGTGTGTGCGTACAGGCAGGCGGATGCTGTGGGCCTGGAACTCAATAAGCAGCTGGACGGGGTTTCGCTGTTAGTCAGTTGTTGACTTTTATTTATCACGACTGCTGCTGCTGTAATTGATGACTGAATCAACAGACGCTGCAGCAGCCAGTGCTGACTTCTCTTCTTTTTTTTGCCTTTTTTTTAGCGGAGCAGCAGTCGTATCTCTTTTCCCCTCGCAGCACTCATCTGAAATTTAAATCCAATACTTTGAAAGGAGGGTAAAAAACAAGCTTTATTATTTAAAGAGACCAGTTTCATTAACGAAAACCCAGGGCATTGTTCATGCAATAAATCCTGAGGCTGCAACATCAGCGCACTCACATCTCTGGTTCGTCCTTTTATAGACTTTCCCAACACATCTCTGCATGCTTCTCTGCCTCTTTTATTCTCTTAAAAGACTAAAGTGCTCATTTTCTCTCTCTTTCTCTCGCTCTTTTTGTGTGTGCGCGTGCGTGCGTGTGTGTGTGGAGTGGAAAGTATCCAGTGCAGTGCTGTATTCCTGAGTAATGGAGCAGAGAACCATCTGTCTGTCTGGCCAGCCATTCGACTGTATCCCAAGATCCTATCAGTGTGTCTCACCTGCTAATGAGAAGCTAGCAGGTCTTCTGCTGCTTGCAGCCCTTAAAATGGATGACTTCCCTGCACTGTGGAGGCTGCTGAGCACACATGGTTCCTCCTCAATCGTCTTTCTCGTCAGCACAATCAGTTGTTGACTAATTCAGATCAGCGGAATCAAAAATGGCACGTGACACAACAGTTCACATGAATTTGACATTAGTTGAACTTTCTTCTATTGTAGCTGACCAAAATTTTGAATGCAGTGTTGTTTCTAATATTTCTTTATTTACAACATTTAAGATGCCGTTTTCTTTTTTCCACACCCAAACAAATTGTAGTCTTTGGTTTAGTCAATGAATCGCTAAAGCAAATACAGTAGAAAGGGACATGATATGAAATAGTACGATATTGGCTGGCCCCAAACAGAAGGCAGTTTGAGCTTTGTTAAAAATGGCTATAATTGAATAAGTATAAGGAGTCTGCTACACAAAACCAGAGCAATGACTATTATCAGGTTGATAACCAATAATTACTTAAAAATCTCTGTGCTCATTAAGCAGCTCCTGTAGAGAGGCTGGGCTCAATATAGCCCTCCAGAATCCCCTCCCCTCGCCCACCAAGATCCCGCTGCTCTCCCTCTCGTTATATCCCACTTTTCCTCCTCTCTGCTTTTCATTCCTGCTTCCTTTTTAATCACTTTCCATCCCCTCACTCGGTCGTGCTCGGCTACGTCCCTTTCCTCTTGCTCTCCCATCCTCCCATCTTTTCAGGGGCGATGGCAGTCATTTTTCATCTGTCCTGCGATGCCCTGTTTATTTATGTACAGGCCACGCTGGTCTCTTCCTCCCCCCCACTCCGTCTCCTCCACTCCCTCTCCCCAGTTTTTCTCTCCCTGGAAGATTAACCATACCCTCTCCATCTCTTCTCATCTATCATCCTAATGGGGGCTACAAGAGGGAAAAAACAACAATTTGCAGAGGGTGAAGCAGCCACAGAAGGGCATGGCGAGTGTCTAGAATGCCACCTCGGATCAATTTCCACTTTGTCCTCGGTTTAATTTACGCGCCCGTTTTCATCCTGTCAGATGTAGCAATCTTCTTTCACCTTGCATGCATGAAAACCAGAAAATGTTTTGCATTGGATTTATGGCGACATTAGAGATGCCAGCACAGAGCTGTTCTCCTACCCTAAGTGAATGCAGAGCTATCACACTGGAAATAATATCCAGGAACGTTCCCTGACTAATTTACAATATTTATCTGGTGAATTACGAAGAAGGATGGGGGAAAAAAAAGTATCTTCACAGACCAGTGATGTCTGACAAACTGAAAATTGGATATTTCAGATGGAATATTTTACAAATATTTTGGGTAGTGACTTTTCATTGTTCTGTGTTTTACCTTAGTTTCTCAGATATCCTCATTGCTATTGCAAACAGGAACATGAAACAGCCTGTGTACAGAAGTGAAACTAATCTGAACAAACGACACAAGAAGCAGAAAATCATCCAGCATGCCGGATAGGTCAACATTAGACTGAATCACTTTTTTTGGATTCTGCTGCTAACTACAAGCTATGGGTGGAGAGTTATCCTGTTTCTGATTAAGATTTCAGTCAAATTTTATTTCACCTCCTAGCCCTAAAGGGCAGAGCATGGTGCAGATGAAGTTGAACTTCCACACGGCCTCGGACAAAACCATCCATCCTGGCTTAGTCCGAGTGTTTCTAATGGACTAATTTAGTTTCTAATTGAACTAATTAATCCTAATTTAGTTCATTTACTAACTGAACTGTCTGCAACTGGATTGAACCACTTGCAGAGTGTTCTTTCAATTGTTGGTACACGTTGCACTGTGGATAATGTCTTACCAGCCTTATCCAATGTCTTTATTAGGTGTTTGGCTTTTGCTGTGGGGTCAATCTGCAGATTTTGAACTAAAATATGTTCATCTTTGTGATCCATCGTAAGCGGTATGATGGCTGGACATTCCCATCATGTCTGTACTTGGTGTAGATGAATGCAGCACCTTCAAACGTCTGGAAATCGTTCCCAAGAATGAACCATACGTGTGCAATTCCACAGTTCTCCTTCTGATAGCTGATTGTTTTTATTTTTACTTTCCTTTTGTGTCAATTAAGAAAACTGTGTTTTCCCGGTGCGGTCTTAAAATACATATACGTATTTTACGGTTGTACTGTTGTTTTTTTCTAGCTTCATTCGCTGTGTTTTTTTCAGATTTTCTGCCACAACCTGAAAGTGACACTTGCATTAAATGTCCTTGACTGCCTCCACACCATTTTGAAATTTTTTCCTCTCTCTAAAATGTAGACCCCCGTGTAGTTGCTGGCTTCCATGGCCCTGATCGCCCTCTCCACCAGCATCCTTCGCTGTAAGAAGCCAACTGCGGGAGGCTCCTGCGAACCACATGCTATCACAGCTCGGCCTTCCAGCCTCCAACCGCGGCATGCTTACACTCATCCACTCCACAGGGGAAGTGTTGAGCCTCGTTCGCCGACATGGCAGCACACACACAGAAACACCCTTTACCATACTGGCAGTGCTGCCTCGAACCCCTCCTCTCCTTTTACAGTTTCGCATTTCTCTCTTCTCGCCTGCTCCTCCCATCACTGTTTTCTCCTCAGTCTCTCTCCTCCTCTCAAAGAGCAGTTTTCCCTCGAGCGTCGTTGCGCACTGCCGTCTTTGTTGGTGTTTACTTGTCTGAGTGTCTTTCTAATCCTCCCCCATCTTTCTGTCAATATTAGTCTTTGTTCATCTGTATCTAGGATTTTTTTTTCTCTCACCCCCCCCCCAACACAATGTCTGTGTGCTGAATAAAGTGAAATGTGACGCATATGATGCTGAAGCATACACACTGCTGGTTTAAGCTCAATCCAAATACAGGCTTCAACTGTTTGGTCCGATTAAGATTATTAAAAATCCCATTTCTTTAAGGTTTTCTGCAGAGTTGACTCTGTTTGCTTCCCTTGCTAGACAACTCTTCTTTTTTATTCCCACGTTATTATAGCTAATGCAACCAATGAATCTGGATATATTACATTTAATTTAACCATAACTGGGCAGAAATAAACCCCGTGTCAATGTAATTAACTGGGATGCATGCAATCAATATTAATATAACCAAATAAGACTGTTAGTAAGAGACATTAATTGGACTACGCAAATCAGATTAACTGGACTGAATGGGATTCTGTTTTTAGAATCATTTTTGACTGCATTTGGATTTCAAATTGATTTAAAGTAATTGGATTGAATTGAACTGCATGCTGTGGGAAGTAATTAGAATAAACTGAACTGCCTGCAACCGGATTGAATCATAAGAGAGTCGTGAAAATAAGTGACGCAGACGCTTTCAGGGTTTTAATGTTTAAGTGATTTGGTCTTTTCCAGATTCTGTAGTTATTTACACAAGCTCACCCAACAGACTCCACTCTCTTGTCATGTATTAAGCCAAAAATGGGGTGCTGTGGTGGCAGAGGGGTTAGTCCTTGACGTGGCCGTCGCAGGTTCAAATCCTGGCCTGGTGACCTTTGCCACATGCCTTCCCTCACTCTCATTACCTGCTTTCCTGTCTGAGCACTTTCAAATAAAGACCTTTTAAAAAAAATAAGAGCCAAAATATCAGTTAAAATGGTGCTCTAATATATTGTAAGCAATACAGCATGGGTTTTTGCGGTTTGGTACGCTGTCTTGTCTGTTTCCAACGTAAAAGCGGCCCATAAAACTGACCCAGGACAATGGCACGGTGTGGTTAGTGTGGAGCTACTGGTTTCACACAACACAGTCCATTGATTGGGGGACAGAAAAACGTCACTGCTTATAACAACTGCCTTCATCGTCGCACTGCTTTGACACAATGGTTTGTGTTTCACCCCGCTTGCCCCGTCAGAGTCCAACTGGCATGGAAACGCTCTCCTGCAGCTAAAAACAGTTTACCAAACCGACTCATTCTGCACTGCTCAGTGGAAATGAGGCAATACTAGCAATACTTGTTTGCAAATGCCAGTCAATACCATGTCAAACTGCATTGCGCCTGGGTATTTTCAGCTCACTTGTTAAGTGTATTTCTTTAGAATATTTTAGAAAAAAAAATCCATAAAGTTGCTTGTCATTGTGGAGGGCATTGTAAAACATATGGTCACTTATTTGTGTTTCAATCAATTTTGTTGTCCCTCATTTGATGACTGATTTAACGATTGTGAATGTTATTTTATTACATATCACGGTAAGGACTAAAGCATATAATGTCCATGGGGAATCCTTGACTATTTAGTCAAGACAGAAACATAAATAAACAATTTTGCATTCAGCTTTGGTGGTAGAACTTCCATTATCAGCAGCAGGATTGAAAATGTACAATTTATGATGAACATAGTGCTGTTTAGGAAAACGAACTGTTAAATGTTTTGGGACTGAAGCATCTCCATTGTGACTAATTGGAATAAAGTGGAGACAAGAGGAAGTCAGATGAGTCTGTGTCTTGCCAACTCAGCGCTGAGCTTTCTCTCCCCCCGCCCCCAGGCCTGAGGCCACAACTGGCCTCCCTTTAAAAGGAGCTGGCTTATAAAACACTCTCCAAAAGAGCGAAACTGGCGCTGGGCTGTGGTGGGCGTCAGTCAGCCAGTCAGTCAGGCGAAGGCCCCGCTGTCTCCCACTCTAGAGGACAGGTACCTTGAACTAGTTTCTCCAAAGCTGACTCTGAGATTTAATGCAATCGAAAGCCTCTGGGCCCTTTTAGCAATTTGGAGTCAACACACAAATACACCCACGCTCAACTGGAACGACTTTCCATCCCTGCCCCTTCATGTGTTAATGTGCTGAATGGAGGTGTGTAAGAATCTGCTCGGGAGCGTGTGTGTTTGGTTTCCCTGCTGATAGCGTCCCACCGCTCCCTCCTTCTTCTTTTTTCTTTCCCTTTTGATCCAGAGCCGCACATCACTGGACTTAAAAAAGAAAAATACACACACGCTGCAGACTCACACAGGGTTAATGTGGGTTTTTAATAACTGTCCATCTAAAACAAATTTTTCCACCCACGCTGCGTGTGGGGTGAAGCACAGAACTCATTTAACACATGATGATCAGTCAGTAAAGTGAGGAGCTGTTAATGCCCTGCAGACTGTCGAATCGGTTTCTTTGTGGGTTTTAAGCAAACTCAAAAGTTCTATAAAGGAAACAGCCACATGTCATTATGTGGCAGAGCTCCCAGATAGAGGCGGTCTGGTAGATTAGGAGGATTTGCAGCTGTGTTATAAACAGCTAAATTATTAGAACACAATTGTGAACTGGAGACGTATTCAAAATGTTTCAAAAATAAAAATCTGAATCTTAGATAGAAACTGAAAATTTGCCAGTCTTGGGCAAAAACACTCGAGCTCAATCAGAGTTAATGTGGAAGCATAATCTTTGATGTTTGACTAAACAAGGATTAGTTTAGTTATGAACTTTATTTGGGACAATTTAATAGGGTTATGTTTTGAATGTAAGCAGAGGCATGGGTCCTAATTTCAGCCCTCATTTTAACCCTAACTCCAAACCTCCCCCTACCCTGGTGGTTTATAATGCCCCATGTGAGATGGCTCTATGTTGGTGCCAAGAAGATGTAAAATAACTTCAGAATTTTCAAATATTTGAGCATTGTCTACATTAATAAACATGGAAAACTGTTAGAACTTGTCACCACATATTAAAGGACCTATGAGTTTCATATGAGGTGCAATGCTTGAAAACATGCGTTCATAACAAAAACATCCTAAAGTTTTGGGGAACCCAAAATTTGGGGCCCCTATAAGCTCTTTCTAAAGTCTGGCCCAAAGTGAAGGGCAGTGTTTCAGTGTTTTCATGTTTTTATCTGCTTTAGCTCAAATGCTGCTTTGTACAGAGATCCAAAAAAAATTTCCCAGTTATTTAGCTTTTTTTAATTTCATTTATCCAGGGTTCATTTCAAAACTGCAAACCTATTGTAATTACAACATTTTATCCATAAATATGATTGAAAAGATTTTGCGTAACTTCCAGTTTGTTCCTTTGTTCCACTTTACATCTGATCTCTGATCCCTTCACCATCTTTTGCATTTTCTGCATAACTCAATATCATTTTTGAAAGCTTCGGGAGCAATGCGGTAAATCCAATTTGGCCGGCTCCCTGAACAAAACGGGCCATTATTATTCTGGAAAATCGAAGGTGAAGGCAAATGGTTAGGCTCGCCATCAAACAGAGCATGTGGATGAGAGCCGAGGCCAGATAAATAAAAAGCAGCAGTTCCTGAGCTGCAGGGCCTCGGGCTATTGCATTGCTAGCAGGCAAACAGCCACCCAGCTGCCCCAGCAGGCCAGGAATATATCAGGCAGACTATTGGAAACCTGACAGCTGATTTAGCTCCCCCTTAATGAGCAGAGGGCTCTGCTGCAGAAACCCCTACAATCTGTTACATAACGTCACAGACAGCAGGCCGGGGAAGAGGCAGACTGCTTGGCCTGCAAGGATGTTGGAAAATCAATAGCTGTTAAATTCAGCGTAGAATAAGAACGGAAAGTCTGCAAATATTGCAGAAGACTTCTAAGATTGCATATTAACGTAGCATGAGGGTGCAGGAAACTGCAACCCCTCGTTGCTTTAATTTTCCAACTAAACTGAAGATTTTTCTTATCTTTTGAAATGGTCTTGATAAATAGTTTCCCCGATTTTTCTGAAGGTTTTTTAAAATTCATCTTTGAACTCTGTATAGCTACCTTATGACATCATAACGTCCAACACAGTGTAGTGAGAAAAATGGATGGACAAAAAAAAATTAAAAATGGATGAAACAAATTAAATAAATAAAATGATCAGGCATCTCAAAGTTGTGTCTTTACATAATTCTACATCTTAGCGATAGTGCAAAATTAAAAGCAAGGTTTTCCTACCCCAAGCTTTGGCATTGTGTCCTTATCTAAGTGCCATCAAAGCAGTGCAATAGTGGGGGATTAGTTATTTAAAACATGAGAAGGAGTACAATGTGAAGATACTCTCAAAAACATTCACACACACTCAGGTTTAGATGCCAGATTATTCAGAATTTATTCACCACTAGTGACAAATTCTCTTCCATTTATCCAATATTTGGATGCAGAGGTGAAAGGTCCATTTGAGAAACCCAGAAGTCAACATGTCCGACACCTGCTTTGCCCCATGACACGGTCAGCTCTCTGAGGAAGGCTTCCCCAAAGGCGAGTGGCTACACAAACTTTTGACCGTTTTTGTAGGAACCTCATGTGAACTCGGAGAGTGTTGGATGAGTTTGCCTGTCTCACAGGCTTTGCTCTATCTTATGCTAAACGTGTTTTGTTGGATTGGAGTCAGGACTATGAGCCTACCAGTCAAGTTCTTCCACATCAAGTTTTTTATGGACCTTGGTTTGTACAGTGTCGTGTAACATTTCCAGAAAACGTACAAGTAAACTACTCAAAACTCCCTGTGAAATTATTTTAAATTAGATGGAAAAAGGACAAAACTGTTTAGAAATAAAACTTTAATACAGCAGCTATGTGTAACGTAATCACTTTCTATAATATACAGTTACAAATATTTCATCTCTGAAGTGTAAGTGGAAAGTACTGCAACACTTTACCATCTGATGGACATACTGAGAAGTTTTTGTGCGTTCCTGAATACTTTCTGACCTTCCCTGCTGGACCTCAGCCTTCAGGGCGTTTAAAATGTAAATATGTAACGGTCACAGAGGCTCAGATTTACATATTTGTTCCTCCGAAGACAAAAAATTCATGTTTACTGCTAAATAAACCAGATTCATTAGCTCTTGACACAGTGAGGTACATTAAATTAATGTTGAATTAAACAGTTTCTTTCATTTTTAATATTAAGAGATCTGGCCTAAATAAATGTGTGGCGCCTCATCAGTCTAACTTGAAGGGCATGGCTGCTCTGGATGTTTGGTGACCACTGTCGTCACATCCAACTGGAGTTGTCAGAAAAAAAAAAAAGTTCATTGCACAATTTATCGGACTCTAAAAAAAACCCCCCAGGACAGCAATGTCAACATGTCCAAGATGAGGCTTTTTGTAAGAATTACACAAACCAAAGTTGGAGCTAAAATGATCCACTAGCCGCCTGTCCAAACATGTAACATTTACAATCCGGCCATCCCATCTGATTCAACATAAACTTTGGCATTGATACTTTAAAACTGACTAAAAGTGACTGGAAATCCTACAAATTTCAGTCGGGGAAAAGAAAAACTGAACTCTTGACATTAACAATCTGTCTGCTGATTATCGCTCTTTTTTTTTTGCTTTTTGGTCTTTTTGGTGATTTTTTAAATATAACTGTTTTATTTATACATGTATGAGGATATATCAGTATTTCTTCTTCTGATATTAAATAAAGGCTATAATAAAGCGAGCTCTACAATCGAGAAGAATGACAAAGCCACCATCGAAAGTAGCGCTTAGATTTGCAACGATAGTAACCTAACTGGCCTGACTTTATGAAATCATTTATTGTAATATTGCTCTGTTTTGTAATGAAACCAAGCTATTTCACAAATGTTCCCGTCTCAGAAATGTCTCAGTAATTGCTATATGGAAGCACAGAATGGATATAAAATAGCAAAGTAAGTCTATGCAAACCACAGAAAGTGTTCATGGAACATCATTACAAAAAAATACTTTCTGACCTCAGTCAAACTTGCTTGGAAGTATATACGTTCTGACAACACAGATGTCAGAGGGGACCCTCAGGACCCCGGCCTGTCACTGTGGGCAAGCCAACAAGGGCAGGGGTCCAAGTTATTCCAGGCTAAGGCGGCAAAGGGAAGGCGAGGTCACAGTTCGCTGTGCACGCCCCTCTGCTTCAGCACCGGCTGACAGGCCACCGGAGTCTCAAAGTCCATGATGTACTGGCATTTGCTGGGTTCCTTCACCGATCGCAGGGCTGTCTCCGTTCCGCATGTCATAGTGACCTAGAAAAGCACAGAGGAGGAGAATCCGAGGTGAAGTGAGGACAAGAGCTGCTGTTCCTCGAGTCGGGAGCCTTTTAACGGTTTTAACGCACAAAGTGAGCCGACTGAAGATGCTCGGCTGCCTGCTTCTGCGATTCTGCTAGGAAAAGGTGGAAACAAATAAGACTTTCAGGGCATTTCACATATTCACAGTGCATGTTGGCAGTTCCAGTGCCTGCAACCAACATGAGTGCATCTTCCTGCTGTCTCTGTACTTTGGGGACGCTGTGGGATAATGGAATATCACTGCTGTCTTCACACAAGCAAACAGATCTGGAAATGACGTGATTACAGTCGCCGTGGGTCCAACGGTTTCACCTCTTTCACAAGACAGCAAAGAAAGACTTATATTATTTTTTTTACCGTTTGTTTAGGGAGCCCTCATATCATCCTGAATCTTCAGCAGACAGTTCCCTTTGTTTAACAACAATCATTTGAGGCCAGAACCAGACAGATATTACCATGCTGGTGGTTCAGTTTTGTTCAGTTCTTGGATAAAAACGAAAACAAACCATTTTTTCCCCTTTATGTCACCTTGAATCTAGTTCAACAGAAATGTTAAATGTTTTTGTTGTGCCTGGTTAGACAAAATGCTTTGTTGTGTGCATAATTTATGTGAGGTCTGACTCAGACATACGAAACAATATTCAAATTGAGGTTTTTTGGGAAAAACAGCCGTTTTAGTTCCACTGTTTGCTTTACTTGTCATAAACAATCGAACATAAACACTTAACAACAACAACATTGATTCAAAACATATGGTTTGACTAACAAACATCTGTGAGATGCTTAGTTGTCACTATGATTCATAAGTATTTATATGTAGGAGAGTATTAAACATTGCCCTAGGCAGCTCCATTAAGAGTAAAAATCATGATGATGAAATTATCATAACTTGTCAGAATTACCGATCTTGAGATTATTCCTGATTTATTGCTCAAATATGTTTCTTTTTCAAATAACCCCTAACGCTATTAAACCAATTAAATATTTCCAAGCATTTTTAGAGGGGATCTTGCTTATTCACAGATTTCATCTAAACTTCAACTAAAAATACAGGTAATTGAATTTCAGTACAGCAGAACTAATTCTAGCTTTAGCATGCTAAGTTTAGCATGCCATGCTAAAGGGTAGAATTAGCATAGCCAATAATTATGTAT
The DNA here is from genome assembly GCF_003331165.1 of Xiphophorus hellerii. Classification (NCBI taxonomy): domain Eukaryota; kingdom Metazoa; phylum Chordata; class Actinopteri; order Cyprinodontiformes; family Poeciliidae; genus Xiphophorus; species Xiphophorus hellerii. Next base: position 14,755,584 of record NC_045685.1, on the reverse strand, counting down.
ATATGTAGTGACTATGATGTTGATGGAGAAAGATAGAAAATGCAAAATTTTAAGAACAGGAAAATGCATTACCTATTAGCTAGTTTAGCAAAGCAGACAAATGTTTTTTTTTTGTTTTGTTTTTTTTATCAAACTGGTTGACTAAACTAATATTGCAGCTAAATCCTTTATCACCACACATTTTTGATTGTGACTTTACTGTTTTGTGTTGATCAAATTTGTATGTTAGAATTTCAAATGGCAAAGAAAAGCAACCAGCTACTTCTTTTGAATATAGTCATCTGACTTTGTGACACGAGGATGTCTATAAATTATTTCGGCTACATTGAGCGTCAAGAACAAACGTACGCTGGCCCAATTTTTCACACAGTGAGAGCAGCTGGTTACCAAGCTGCAGTTGTTGTAGTCAGTGCTCACGTGTTACAGCCCCGGCCTGAGAATTTAATTAATAAATTAAACAGTTGACTTCCCTCCTTCCCCACAGACCTGGTAAGATTAACTGCACAGTGCTTGAATTTGGATTACCCCAAGTAAAACAATACATCACTGGTCCCTACTTAGGTGCAAAAAAGAAAGTGTTACTTCATCCGAGTGAGAGAGAGGGAGCACCATCCAAGGCTAACTTTCGACATTTCAGATATAATGAGCGTCAAGTTCTGACGAGTCTTCATCTATGCTGCCTGCACACGGTTAGGGGGTCGCATCAAAGGAATTCAATTTAGTCTTTTCAAAGGGGGCCCCTGGAAGGTTAGAGTACATACATTTACAAACGACGTTCACTGGGATCTGATCTGAAGAGGGGGCAAAGGAGAAAAAGAAGCAGAGAGTATTAAACGTGCTACATATTTAATTGAGCAAATTCTGGCAAAAAAAAAGAAAAAAGAAAACATGTAAATGGGTATAGTAAAAGCGACTGTAAGAGTGTTTGTGGGAAAAATGAAGATGATGTATGAGTCGAGGATGCAAACGGAGGACCACTGATCATAAAAAAAATATATGTTTGGCGACAAATAGGAGGCCAATTGGTTTGTTTTTATCATTCGGTATTAGCAAAAAAAGCTGATTTTGGAGAGGCCACGGAAGAAGCCATGAAAATGTTAACCTTTCATCCGGTTGATGAAGAGCTAATTGTTGGATTTTCAGCAAGACCCTTGTAGAAAGCAGAGAAATCTCCTAATTGCCCTTTATTAATGTGCTGTTATGAGGTTCATGTCATTGTTCTGTTTAGCTATCTCCTACATGTCCCATTTGCATTGTTAATTCAAGTGTGTTCATGCTTAAAGGGGATTTAGCCTTGCAACATTTATTACGGAACTTTTTTCACCTCTGTGGTTGAAGCAGGATTCTTCACTTCCAGTTTCCCTCATTAAAATAAATTCAAAATCTGACCCCAGTTTATGTTTTGTTCTGAAGAAAACGCTTCTGAAGAAAATCTCTTTGGATCGCGATTATATTAACACCATAACATGTTATGCTGCTGCGGAACATCTTCATAGCAGCTTGTTTGGCCTCCCTTTAAACAAAAAATAAAATAAAATAAAATAAAAATCTATATGTACACTGCCATTTCTGACAAACACAATGACCAGTCAGAGCAGATAAAGCTTTTATGGGTGGTGGAAATTTGGAATAATCATGATATAAAGTAGAAAATGTGATTGCAGCACAAATATTTAAAAGGGAAAATTGGAATCAGATCAGGAAAAAATAGGCTTTCTTCAAACAGAAGATAAAAAAAATGTACAGAATGTGTTATAAAACCTGATGTTCTCTACAGTGGTAGTAAATAAAAACCCTTAATTGCAGAGGACTATTATCTGGGCAGATTGACATTTTTAGAATTGAGCTGAGGTTTTTTTTTTTACTATTATTTTTATTTTTTACTACATTTAATCATCTTAATATTTATTCTGATTTGTTTCTTGAGAATGCTGGCTAGATATGATAAAATTAGGTAAGCCATAAAAAATCTTCAGCCTTTCACTCCAGATTAAGGTCAAACTATATTCTTATCGCTGGATAACAGCAAGCTTGGAAAAACGTATTCTATGTGAAGGTAAGTGCTCACATATTTTCCCCCCACCATCCTTCTTGGTACTCCAGTCAAAATGCCATTGCTAAAGACTCACATCTGAACCTCAATGTTTTCCCATAATTTACAAAAACTCTCTTTAAGGCTTCCAGGCAGGCATATAATCACTTTCTGGATAAAGGCTCCAGAGCTTGAAGTTGTTCTTTATCATTTTTGCTGCAACTGTATGAACTATTCCATGCTTTTGTAGTTTCCGCTTCCTTTGTCGCATCACTAAATATGATGCTACAGCTTCTTTTGAATGTCGTGTACCACCTAGCTTACTCAGCACTTCCCTATCTCAGATCACCACATGCACAATTTGGAGGTGTGTGTAAGCGTCCTGCCATTTCTGCTTTTTGGACAGTAAATTTTTAATATCAGGAGCTTGGTAAGATTTTTTATTTGTTTTTGGTACAGTTTTTGAAAAGCTTAACTAATACAACAGTCTCAGGCATTGATACATTTTACCTCAGCTATTTTAATGTTCACATCGGCCTCTCGCTTTATTCGTTAAGACATGAAAAGTAATTTTATTGCTCAAGTTTAAGTTCAGATTTATTACAAATAAACTCCAAAGCTTATGCGTTTCTGTAAATTGTTTGACCTGTTTAAAAGCAACTTGTCAAAAGTGATTTCCTCGACCACATTTGGATCTCTGAGCCAAATGTCTGAGAACTTTAGTGACCTATTTAATTGTTTTATCTGATAAAATTTGTGTCCCAGTTAATGAATAAGCAGGTAAATAAGAGAGCGTGTGAACGAAGCATGACCCAAAAGTCCCAGGGATTGACATTAGCAGAGGTAATGCAGCGCATAAAGTTTGATTGCGTGGACAGGTCTGAGTGTGTGTGTGCTTGCCAGGGCTGCATGTTGATCTTTACTTACAGAGGTAGTGCGAGATCCTCCTTGCCAGCACGGCTCTCCGTTCTCATACACCATCTGACTGTAGTGGTTCTTTGCTGGTCCTGCCCACATTCCCCACAGCCTGGAGCAAAAAGTGAAAGAAAAACAGAAAAAAAACTATTGGGGCATCTTTTCTGACTTTTACTGTGGTCTTTAAAGAACATTTGAGACAAAGTGAGTCTTTTTTTTCTTTAAACATCACTCAGTTGGCACATGGAAAAACACTTGTCTTTCAGCTAAAATAATAAAAACAACAACAACAAAAAAAACTGGCAAGATGGCGAGTTTGGCAGTGCCCTTCTTTGGCACTGTTACTCAAACGTCCTCTCTTGCTCAACAATGGAGAGAAAATATTAATTACGGTTTTGTCAGAGCTAGAACGGCGCGCAACAACACACAGGAGGAACACGTTGATACCAGTCTCGGATGAGTGTGCCTGCCCATCGCTAGCTAATTATATTCTCACCAAATATTTCAAGGGAAGAACGGAAACCAAACCAGGGTGCCAGTGAAAGCAGTCCAACGTTGCGTCGACATATGCACTTTCATTATGTTTTCTGACTTTCTCTGATCTGCTGCTAAGCCTCAATATCTTAATTAAGGTAACAATTGCAGCCAGTTTGGCTGATTTAGTTTTGGTAAGACACTTTTTTTTTGTTTTGCGCTAATCTCAATTTCAACTCTAGTGACTACTTTTTATCTGAAATAGTGATGGCAGAGCACAAAGAATGAGATCAATCTTTGTCTGATTCTCTTGCGGTCTTTTTCCAGCCGCAAATTAATCATTGGGATAAGGAGCTATAAGAAAATATTAGAATAGCTTTACTGTTCATTTGCGTAAGTGCCGTCCACACTGTTGCCAGTTCTTTCGCAAAGCTGCAACAGCTGATCTACGTGCCTCCACTGACCCTTCCACGAGGAAATAAAGCAGGGATTTTAATATTAGGAATGGCAATTTGCTTTATTTTACAACCTATTATGACTTTACTTGTTTTATTGATGGTCATAAAAATATTTTACAGACTGAATAAAAAGGCACACCACACTCATCTGAAGCTGCATGTTTTAAAAAATGTAAAAAGCTAGAAAAAAAAAAGTACATATATATATTTTTTTCTTTTGCTTTGATATTACATACAATCTCAGTAAAATACTGTAAAGCTCATAGCTTATTGCATTTGCATGGCTCTGTATACCATAGGCTTACTGTGAGTATTTTGCTCAAGCTGATATCTGACATTATCAGATTTTATTGAGTTGTATCTAGGAAGATTTCAGAAATATCATTTGCTACTCATTTGACCTTGATGAGTCCAAACATGATGTCCTCTTTTAGAAAAAAAAGGAAAAAAAAACACTCCTTTGCTTTTACAGACCCACAGCTGTCTTTGGGTTTTTCAACGTAGATGTAGTGCTCTTCACGATGCGCAAAGCTTATTTAAAAAGCCCGAGCGGGTCAGTCAGAGGTGAATTGCTCACACGAGTGGACGCCGGCGTGGTCCGAGTGCCTCGCCTTTTCTTCCCTTTCAGCATGTCTGATTGGGTTTTAGCACCCTGTTAGCATCGGGATGCTTTAAAATGGATTGCTGTCAAGATGAGTGCAGAAAGCTCCGGCGCTCCGGTTTTTCAGGCTGGTTGACTGGCGATCTCTTGTGCATCACCTCCTCGTACAATCGTTCCCGAGCTTCGCTGCCGTTCCTCCATTCGCCTCTGCTCTCGCTCTGCCGGCCCTTGTGTGCCCCAGGAGGAAGCGCAGACGCTGTCAATTAGGAGATGAGTTATCGCTGGGATGTGGCCAACACACCGGTCTTTTGGACTCATGAGATGGGAAGTTATTGACAGATCATTTCCTGTAATAATACCTACCTAGGCTTGGTATTGGCAGGCCATTTTCTAAAGTCAGTCTGCAGTTGTTTTTTTTCTCTACTAGTTATTAACACCATCAACACAAGTATACATGGGGTCTTATTGCTTAATTGGATAAGATTAGGGTCCCCATCATCACTAGGTGTTAGTCTGACCTGCTGTCAGACCATGTAACCCCCCACCCCGGCTTTGCACAATGGACCCCCTGGGTTCAGTGACAACTTCATTTTCTCATCCAATTTGTCACAGTTTGGCTCTAAGCTGCATCCCTGACACAAGTCATGCTTGCCTGCACTTGTAGCAGCAGGATCAGATTCCTTAACTCATCCGGTCTACTATCTGAATGTTCTCATTTGCACCCATGTCTGCAGGGACTCATCCATCCCACCCGGACCGGTCACCTCACTTAATACCAAACATCTCTATCGGAATGAAGGGCAGGGACAACATTTTGTCAGTGCTCCATAAAATGCCAGATGAACGACCTCAGTTTCAGTCGACAAAAGGATAACCAGTGCCGCTGAGGAATTAATCTCTTTCAGGCTTCCTTCACTGTGTTTCAGCTAATAATCTAATACCTGGCAGTTCATTTTGCATTTATAGAAGACATTTGATCAGAGACACAGAAGGAATGGAGAAAGAGAGAGAAGAAAGAAAGATAAAAAAGAAATATAGGAAAAACACAAATTAGACAACAGGTTGGAAAAATTGTTTGGAAATGTACATTTTTTCATATTTTTGTAGACTGGGTAGGGGGAACTTGTTCTAGTCCATTCACAATGTGGAAAAAGAAGCAGGCTACAAAATGCAGGCTTCCGTTTTAACAATTAACTGATGCCAAATAGTAAAGAAACTCACCGTTTGGCGTGTAAAACACAGAGAATCTTATTTACAGACATCTGGATGGAGATTCAGTCTGTTACCTGCCCTTCCTTAATGCCATGAAAAGCACCGTCCATCAAAGTTAAACCTGTAATAGGAATCACATCCAACCAGCTAAACCTACTATCCACACATTGGGTAAAAACAGGACCACTGGGGACCTCCGATGTGTCTAACTACACACATTAAGCAGACAATCTCATTTAGTTTTCCTCTGAATTACTAAGGTGTGATTTCGATTGACAAAAGCAGATGGAGTTTTGATTAAATCACAACATTAAATTTGTTGTACATGCAGTATTACCTCCAGGGTTAAATTAATAAATGATGAAATATGTGAATCCTGATAAATACTGTTTATAAGTGAAAGGTCTCATAAAATTTTTTTTGGTTTTTAATGTCTAAACACTGATTTAGAACAAAAAAAAAAATGAAATAGTCTAATCCCGATGAAGGGTAATTACCATTTAAAAAAGCTGATTAGCTCCTCTTCTTCTACTATTAGCTTGAGCTGATTTAAGCTTCTCTCGCTTCCTTTAAAACGCCGTGGTGACCACCGATTCTGTTTTAAACTTCATCGTTGCGCTAATCCGAATGCCTCGAGTGATAAGTCCTGAAGATCCACTGCTAATCTCGCTCAACGCTGAAAGGAGAGCTGCCCCCTCTGCTACAGCCACAAATCAACCTTTCAGAAGCAATTATCGTTTGGACAACCCCGCTCTGGTGTTAAAACACCCTGAAGATGCTGAGGAGGGAGGGAGGCAGGCGCGGGGGGGAAACTGGGGCAAAATTTCTGCTTGTGTTGATGTTTGTGGGATTTTAGTCTCCGGGTGTTCGCTTGAGAAAAAGACGAGGAGCAGAACTCGAAGAAGAAGCAAACATAATGGTGGCCTCAAATGAACCCAGCATAAATCTGCTCATTTGCCTTCAGTAATGTCTGGTATGTTTGTTAAGCTGATGCAAACTCACTGAAGCTTGTTTCTTCAGACAGAGAAAAGCACCGACATTATATACGCTTGGGTGAATATGTACTGCCTTCAATAAAAGAAATTATACTTCAGATGTAGAGTTTCTACCCAGTTTGATTTAAGTATTACAATTTGCATTGTTTTAATGTCCACAATTGTGCCAAAACACAGCAAAACAACTTAAAAAGAGACATATTTAAAGTGCGGGAGTTGAATACACCTGCCCTTAACGATCGCAGTGCCAGCACCAGTCTGAACCATTGATACAATGCAGGGTGGATCCATGCTTTTATGTTGTTATGCCAAACTTTGACGATTTGAATGTTGCAGCTGAAATCAAACTCATTGGACAGCGCAACTTTTTTCGAATCTGTTATTGAGTAATTGTTGCAAGACTGTGTGAACTGTAGCCACAGTTTTGTGTTCTTAGCAGACTAGCAAGGCATTATTTGTTGTTCTGCATGATATCGGCTTCAAGGTTTGACTTCAGAGTGTGTACAGTGAAGGTATTCTGCATACATTGGTTGTAATGAGCTACTGAATCATTTCTATTATCACAAACAAGTCTGCCCGTTCTCCTCTGACCTTTGAGATCAACAGGGCATTTCCATCAACCCGACTGCTGCTAATTGGATATTTGTGAAAATATATATGTGTGAAAATCCCAGTAGATCAGCAGTTTCTGTAATGGTCCGTAATACCAGCCCTTTCTCACATCAACAACCATGCCACATTCAAAGTCCCTTTTCTTCCCAATTCTGATACTCAGTTAGAACTTCAGCAAGGCCCCTTAACAGCCTCCAGGTCCTTAAGGGTAGTGAGTTGATGCTGTATGATTCACTGAGTCGCGAGAGACTGTCTGCCCCATGCTACCCATAACAAAGAAGACTAGTGTACACATCCAATATTTAATTGGATATGCACAAAAAAAAGAAACTGATTGCATTAAGTATACTCAGACAACTGTTCTCCAGTAGCAGCTCCTGAAACATAATGTAAACCTTCTTTAGGCTGTGTAAAGTCTAAGCTCTTTCCTTTCACCTTCCCACCATAGCATCCGCTCATTAGCCAGCGCTGCCATAAATTAGGCCTCACAGCTATGCTTTTCACTGCTCTAACAAGGGGTCTGGTGCAGCAGGTTAGTCTGCTCACTAGGCTGCTAATGTGCTAATCATTTACAACATGAGACATGGCAATGTTCTGGAAGGTAGAGAGAGTCACTTTAGAGCTGCTGGATGATTTCAATGAGCCAACTTGCACCCCTCTTGCCTCCCCCCACAAAACGCCCGTTCGCGTAGCCCAGCGGTGCAGAGGACTGCTAATCTCTGCCACTCTTGTCGGGTCACCAATCAGAGAGTGGCGCTCTGAGACGAGCCCGGGCGATGTCATTACTCTGCCAGGCGCCGATGCTGCTCTCGCCCTCCTGCCGCCCACTGTGCCCAGCACCTTCATGAATAATTCATACGCACAGGAACACATGAAGGGCACATGCAGCCAGGGCTTTTTTTTTCTTTTTTAGATTCACAAACTCTGCATTTATGATTGTTATTTCTTTACCTTTACACTTTTCTGAACAATAGAGTAGAGAACTGTATAATGGTGTCCAAATAAATGTACTGCACTTGCAGTAGGTCTGCCAGGTATATGTTTGGAAAACAGGTTAAAGGTTTTGTTTTTCACAACAACCTCTCAAGTATTTCTCTCATGTACATCACCCTGACCCACACGGTTGCTATAAAAACATCGATGGCACATTTTCTTTCACTTTCAAGGCCAAAGCAATTTCATGTGGTGATAGAAAAAAAAGGGAGAGGGGGAAAATAAAAAAAGCTAAGGATGTACATTTCATCAGGACCTCATGACAGACATTGAGCAGGGACTGATGTCGACCCCAAAAATCAGCATTCTGCTAACAGTTCACTTGTGCCTCATTAAAGACCGAGCTGTTGCCATGAAAACCCAGCAGAAAGGCCATCAGGGGTTCACAGAGTCAGCTCCCCGTGCCCTCCGCTCCACGCCACTCTAACACACGCGAGAGTCATTACCAATCTGGCTTGATTACCAGATATTGTGTGGGCCGTCAGGAAAGAGGGCCATATATCATAAACACATTAGGGACCGGAAGCTCTGTATGTAGGCCGAACATTTCCCTGCAACCGTGAATGAACGGAGAGGCTTCTGGCTGCATCGTGGCACGATCCTCCTCGAAAGCACTGGGCACTAAGAGGCCGCCATGTTTCCAGGTAGAGAGGGCCTCTCTCTCCGCTAATGGCACTCCAGCGAATGACCTTGACAGCTTGAAAATGAGCACATTAAGTAGAGCACTTAAATGTGCAATTATGCACTTGTTCCAGTCGAGGTGTCACTGCTCCGAAGGTTAAGATGAGGGTGGGGAAAAAAAAGTAAAACAAAAAAATTAAATAAATCATGTTTTTCAAATAGCTATCAAAACAATTAAAGGACCGGTGTGAAATGAACAGGAACTGCAATCACTTAGATAAGAGTTCTTTTTTTTAAAAAAGCAAACATATAGGAGATTTATACAGAGTTAGTCTAATGCTATACATCCTGTATCTTGTTTAGACTGAATAATACAAACCATCTCACTGGGACATATTAGCCAGCAATTCAACAAAATGTTCACATAGTCGATGTTTCAACAGGAATAAAAATAGTCAAGCGTAAGATTCTGGGGCCAAATTGTTATGGCAAGATGATTGCATCAATTTATCTTCAAATATATAAGGAATATATAGATATGAGGAATTTGCCAAGCTCCTTCTGTTGTTTTCTTCCCACTTTGTCTTACTATCTATATGTCTACGCTGCAATTTACTGCTAACTGAAATAATAATATTCAAGAAGACAGAAATGTTTCTGTTACTGATGGAATGATTATTTTAAATTTAGCTAGAATACATATAGCTGAACTACTTTCATAAACCTCAAAAGATTAACTTTAATATACAGAAATGTACAGAATGCTGGATGCTCAAAGAGAAACCCCCCAAACCCCATCTATCGCTATGTAAATATCTGCAAATCCATTGTGTAACACATATAGAACATATTTAAAGAACTGTGAATCATTTATCATCTGCTATCTAGAGTCTGTTGCTCCTACACTGTGCTGCTTTCTGTTATTATTCATCAAGTACAGTTGTCAGATGCATTAGAAATAATTGATAGGAGCAGAAACAAATACTTTTAGCTGTTAAAATATTTAAAATACTATTACACAAATACCATGATTGGACTTTTAGTCCATAACTGGAACTCCAAGCCAGGCTATTTTGCCACGAGCTCTTTCAGTGTCATTCATTGATTCAGCCTGAGTCAAAGTTAGTTTCTTTTTGTTTCTGTTGCGCTCATCTGTAACCTGTTTGTGTTCGATCAGTTTTACAGTTATAATCTTACAGCTCCCTAGTGACTGCAGTAAAATGGCCACCAATGGAGATAATTAGCTGCCGTACTTATCTCCTGTTTATACAGTTCATGTGCAGCTGCTGCAGAAAACTGCTAGCGCGCAGTAATTAATCTGAAAACAAGACGGAATCTGAAATCTTTTCCGTCAGAATCCCATTCCTGTGCCGCTCTTTAAAAAAAAGATGTCAGGCTTTTGAGCCGTCCTCACGAGAAATAGACTCTTATTGATCAAAAGAGCATATTTCCATATTACCATGGTCACAGAGTGGAGTCTCTGCTTTCATGCCAATAAATTTGCTCAGCTGGATCATTCAAACTAAAGCCCCTCGAGGGACTTCGACAGCCTGGAGGCACTCACGTCGATGTACCTGTTTCTCTCAGCACCTGGGAGTTTTTTCTCACAATCAGAGGATCTTCCACACAGAGGACAAAATAAAAGTGATAAAATAAAACACAGTTGTGCCAATGCAGTTGGGTTTTAAAGTGAGGCGGCAGTGAATGCGAGAGGAAAAAAAACCATCTTTACGTGCAGCAGATTTGCAAACAGCAGACAGATGTCGGCCACAAAGCACTTCCCTATTTGTATTTTCATGGTGGCCAGCACATCCCACTCTCTCTGGGGTTGCTCTGCGCTGTCATTTCAGCTGCCGAGCTCCTTCGTAGTGGGCACACACAGCCATTCGCTGTGGTTTCAATGTTGCTAGGCTACCTCACCGCTCCACTGTTTTCTGTTTGAAAATCTACTGTTCAATAAGGCAGTTCAAGGGAGATCTGTGGGTTTGAATACTGAGTGATATGAACCTGCAGGAGTCACTTGTAGCACTCATGGACTTGTTTCTTTTTCAAGATTCTTGTCTTTATTTCCTCCTTGATTTGATTACATAATTTCATTACCTGCCTCTTCAACCCATACATTCATTCAATTTCAATATTCAACCACTTCTGTGCAAACCTTGCCTATTGGTAAATTTTCTCTTCCAAGATTTTCACATTTTCATGTCTGTTTTTAGACTTTAAGATTTTGGGGATGTTATGAAATCTTTTGACATAAGACTGAAATGCAATAAATGATGTTTCTCTGTAGAGAAGTTTATCTCTTGAAGTGCTACTTGCTGAGATGAGTCTGAGCTATTGATACAGGCATCAGATATGCAAGTGAGTACTTTAAGCTTGAAACCCTATATAAATGTTTATAACTCCTATGAAAGGAATTAGTACTTTAGTGCAAAGTGATAAGGGTCCTAAGGTGATCTCAGTTTAAGCACAAAAATGTAGTTCATCCAGGGAGTTCTGGCTGTGCCACGCTAAGTAGTTTGTGATAATCTGTTTTTATGTTTTAAACACTACTTCTATTTATAACAAGTTCGAAAATCATAATAATCATCTGTGGGGGTTAACCTGAGTTAACATGCGTTAAGATGCTAGCAAGCATTATGGTCTATTTTGGACAATGAAGTGAACCACCTCTGAATACTAATTTTCATGAACCACAGGACAATGAAACGAACAAACACCACTAAAATCGGCTGACTCACTGGAAAGTGGAATATATAATAATTGAGTGGGTGAAACAAACACAGCTTATATTAGATACATTCGCGCATGGAGAATGTACTACTTTCAAATTCATCTTCTGCTGTCACTTATGCTGTGAACTACAGGGAGTGGAGGGAATTTTAAGGATTAAACCAAATTTAGCCCATATAGAAAGATCACACCAATTCATAAATATATTCTTGTATTATTATATTCATATTTTACCCTGGTAAAATAGTTAAAATGTGATTTAATGTCGGAATATTATAAAGTACAGATGATAAAACAATCTAAAACATTTAAGTAAAAAATTCAAGCAACAGGCAGGGGGTCACATCATAGAAAAACAAGCAAAAGCAGAGCTGACTGTAGAGAACCTGACAAACATGACAGAAAAAAACGTCTTAATATGGAACTCTTTCTACCTGAGAGGGTCAAAATGCTGCAAGAGGTGACAAGTAGAATTGAATTATCTATTTATTTATCGCTTAAATGAATTGCTATTCCATCATTCGTTATATGATGGAATAGGGATATAAAAATGGGTAATGACTCTCTGTTGCATACTTAATGCAAAAAAAGTGAGATTCCAAATATATCGGAAACAAATGAACTACCAAAAAATCTCCACCCAAAACCCATTACAAGACTTTGTGAGGCACAAAACATATATGATAGTAAAACGTAAACAATGCTCAACAATATAAAATATGGATAACTCCCCCCTCCCCCTGCCCTTTCTATTCTGGCATGCATTCAGCTTTGGATTTTGGGCTTATCCAAAGCTTGAACTGTCAAACACGCCGATTGCAAGGGTGAAGGGTGAACAAGCAAGCTGGTTGCCAGGACCCACACAATTTCAGTATTTCAGTTTTTTTTTTTCTCCTTGTGTGCTCCCAATAATCACAAGTGTAAAGCAGTTTGACCCCTGCACAATAGAAGGTCGGGCTTCTTGAACTTTGCTGGGCAACACAAGCCGACCCCCCCGACCCCAAATGCGTGGCTACCTGATTTCCCCCGAGTCTCAAAACAAAAACTCATTTAATGACCCCTCCACTGATCCCATCCTCCTCCACAGCTAGATTCAAATCATCTCTTTGTCCTCTGAATTTCATATATTTATGCTGCTTTCTTGTGTGTTTGGTTTCCTCTGGAAACACAAGTCACTTATAAATTGAATTTGTATTCTTTTATCATCTTACATATTTACTGATCAAACAAAAGATGTGAAAAACAATTATTTTGTGTTTTTAGAACAATTTGCAGCAGCTGTGGCTATTTCTATGTGCCTTACCTTGGGCTAAGTTAGAAAGGATCTTCATTAATATTTCAAATACACTTCTGGTGGTGGTGAAAGGTTGTTATATACAGATACACTGTTAGCATACTCAACGTTTGTTTTTTTGTTTTGTTTTTTTTTGCTGTAGTTGGGGTTGTTTACAGGAAATGGGCTGAACGACAATTACAGGATGTTGACAACATTCTTCCAGAATAACCTGTGTTTTCAAACTTGAATGGGTAAAATACTAAGCAGTGATGCTGCCTTTATTTATCTAACAAATAGGGAATTAAAAGTGAAAGTAATATCCGCAACTTGTTTCTAACTTGAAAGAACGAGTGACGTTTTGGATTATTGTGGGTATTATTCTACTTCTTGTTAGTGGCTGGCTTTAAACTTTTCATTTGTGTTTAGCTTTGCCTTCTGAAAACCGGTGGTGCAATATCTATAAATTAAGATTATTTTTTAAATTTACATTTATTTTTTTTAAATAAAGGACCAAGATTTGTCACAAACATTGCTAAACAATGCACCTCCAGTGCTTACGGAGTCCTGTCAGAATGTGGCAAATTTTATACACCAATGATTGCAACACGTGAATTCAATAAACTACTGTCAATAATTTTGACAGTACAATTTAAATGATTGTCATCATCATTGCTGTTCTTCTTCTCATTAGTATTATATTCAATAATAATTGTTCCAAAAATTATCAGCTAGTTTAGAAAAAAATGTCAAGAAAGGTAACTGTTTACTTTTGGAGAAACTGAGATGAAGACATTACTGCATTTCTTTGTTTACCTTTCACAGAATGCATCACAATTGCAAGTGTGAAATTATTGAATACTCAGGTAAATATTCTTCCTCTTCAGACTAAATTCTCTATTTTTCAGTCAAGAAGAGCCATTGCTTTCAAATGATTTCACCCCATTGAAGCATTAGCCAAATAATGTAGTTGTGTATTTATCTGTTTTTTCAGGTGGACTATTTCCGGTTTTGTGCATTTACCAACTTATTTCACCAAGTGTGTCTTGTTTTTTAGGGAAGAGGTTGGTGTGTAGAGGGGGCATCATGAAGACGGACGACGCTGTCACACTGGGATGGTGTTTGTCGCAATGCAAGCATTTTCCACTGCTCTATTATCATTACTATTGCTGATGTTATTGTTACAACAGCCATCTCAGGAAGTTGTTGAGCTGCTGAGGCCGAAAGGCAGAGAAGTGAAAATGGGGGAACTGAGAAATTGGAATTCAAGAAGCGGAGTGTGTGTTGTATAATATCTGCATTTACAGATAATTGGGAGCATGGAGTATGACTGCTGTACAGTCAGAATGTTTTTGATTATTTTTTTTACTGCCACACATGTGGCCACATTAAAAGAACAAACAGAGTGTTCCCAGTTGGTTTGTCGTTAAGAACATTTGTATAGTTAATGGTCTGATGTCAAACATGCTGCAAAACCAAGAATAAAGAAGGGCTTAGGGAACAATTTTCACTTCATAAGCTGCAACCACAATGAGCTGTAATCACATGCAAAGCATCAAATCCAATTTTGTTCAAATGGTTTAAGCATGCGTCAGTAATGGCATAAAAACAATAGCTAGAGTCGAGGTTTCACATGTTACCCTCTGTTGCTCCTCTCCTCCGTTTCATTCGGCTGTCCTTTAGGACGCTGGAGCAGGTGTGATAAATGCTAGCGTTTAAATCAAAGCCCTCCACTCTCTCCCCCTCAGCCCTCTGGGGAGAAACAGGATGCCTCCATGCAGATTGATATCAGGAGGCCCAGCCATCTCCTGCAAGCTCTGACTGATGGTCTGTCTGGATAAAAAATGAACTTTATACCCACCATTCTGGTTGTGATTCATGTGTCTCCTCTGCCATCCGCACAGACCTTAACTACTCTACATGCTCTCTGAAAACTGTACATTTGATCATATACATGTCCAGAAAATACCAAAGTGTTTGCATTCACCACCAATGTAAATTTGCAAATTTACATTTGCAAATTTTCCAGAGGCTGAGCTAAACCTAATATCAAAGGCAGCTTAAGTCTCCTTGTCAGATTAAGTACTAATCAAATGTACAGCTTCCCCTCAACAAATTAAAATGTTATTGAAAAGTATGTTTCAGTAATTGAATTTAAAAAAGGACATTCATTTATTACATAATTTCATTGCACACAGAACTATAACAAGATCTCAACTCTGTTAGTTTTGTTTATTATGTCTTATTGCTAAGGAAAACACAAAATTCACAAACTAGAGAATTGGTATTTTACATAAAACTAATAAAAAGGACTTAAATACGGCAAACACAATCATGATAAAGATTGTCAACTTGACAGCTGGTAAGCTATCAACAAGAAGATAAGAAACAAAAACATACCGGTAAAGGCTCATAGACTGCTGTGTCTAAGCTTACTTATGGAAAGCTTAATGAAAGAAAACACAGTAGAAGAAAAATGCCAAGCAACAGGGATAATTCCAGTCTTTAAATGAAAATGATGCAAATCTCATCCTGTAGTTTGACGGAGATTCACAGGGTATAGAGTGCTGCTGCCAGACAGACCTAGGACATGGACCAAAAACTGTTGCCTTTCTCTGTTAAGGGACTCTATATTCAGAGATACCCGGGGTTTTTTAGTCTGGTTAAGGAGTAAACGACTGGACGGCTGTAAAGTAGTCCGAAGTCTTCTATTAGAAATAAAGGTATCGGACTCTGGAGGAAGAACGCAAAAGCAGAGATCCAAATTACCTAATGTTAGTGAATGATGATTTGGGGAGCCATGTCATTAGCTGGTGTTGGTCCAGTGTTTTTTTTCCAAGTCTACAGTCAGTCAGAGAAATCACCTACATTATTTTAGAGTGCTTTATAAATCTTCCTACTGACAAGCTTCATGGAGATGTACACTGGACAGATACAAACCACACAGAAAAACTAAAGAGAATTATCAAGAAAAAGACGACACACAAGACTCAGCAGGATGAGGTGAGGGTTTTTCTACACTCACCTCATCCTGCTGAGGGTAGAAAATGGTTTCAATAGACCCATTTTTGGGTCTATTGAAACCCAGGCTGGCTACCAGGCTGGACTTCCTCAACGCCTCAGCAAAGCAACAGGCTGATCACCTGATGCAGTAATTCATGCAAGAAGAGCATGTGTTGAGAGCATATACTGTGAAGTTTATGGACATACTTCTCAGTAGGTAGATATTTCTAGAATCCACATATTCTAATGGCCTGATGTAATATTCTAATAGGTCATACTTATCAAAATTAGCAGACTACATACCTGTGACATGTAAGTACTGAAATACAAAAACTTTTGATGATATTAAGTTATTAAGACGCACCTGTGGCGTGGAAAAAATATAACTATATATTTGAAATCTTTGGATCTGTGTCATTATTGGCAGAGATTTTGTTCCAACTTCAAAGATGTGCTCAACGAACGTTCCCGTTTGGTCCTGTCAGCCCCTCTATACCATCATGAGTGACAGGCAGACAGAGCGTTGGGGTCACATTACTCAGAGTTAGCATTCTGTTCCTCTTCTTTCCTGCACCAACAACATGGTGAAGCATTGCACTTTGCGCTCCAAAAGGGAGAAGGTAGTGTGGGAGGCGGTGGTGCAAAAATGTAAAGCACAGCCCCGGCTTTGGACTCCAATTAATTTGCCATTTGAAAATGGAAAAAAAAAAAAAAACAGAAAAAAATATATTTATATATTTGCTGAGGAGGGTAATTGCACATAAATTAGCCTGTAACAGCTCACTTTAGCTGCCTAGTGAAGACAAGTCATGCCTGATTCAAAAGAAGACAACATATTTTGACAATGTCACGAAGCCTATGTGGGGCTTTGGATCTTTATGATTTCTCCCTTTGCAAAACAAGTCAAGGGTGTTGAGTTATCATGTTTAGTTGTTGTCCTTTGAGAGATGTTACAGTGAATCAGTGAATAAAGCCTTTTCAGTAGCTCTTCCAACATCAGTGGGTTTGAATTCCAGGAACTGCACACTATTAGAAATTCAGAGGGCTAAGGCCAATGAGGGACTTTCGGAGAACAGAGGAGAAACAACCCATTATTAAAAACAAAAGCTATGTTTTTTTTTTTTGGACTAGAAAATTGTTTCACAGAACGTAGATAAGAGGCGTAACAATGCATTTGTTAATGCAACACTCTGGAGCTCTATGACAGCACCATGACAGCTATAGTTCAAAAGCTAAAGAAGTGGAGAAACCTGATAAGTAGATGAAAAATACAATATAACATTTGTCAAAGAATGTTAATCCTGAGGACGTCAATGCATCAGACTACAACTGCAGTGTAACGTTAAAAATCAGCCAGATTGTGGATGATCATGGAGAGGTCTGATGTAGAGAGCATCCTGGCTGTTTTCAGCTTTCATAGTGAGATCGTGCCTGGGTTTCCCTTTGGCGGCCCACAGCAGCTGAATTGTCTGGTCAATGGAGCATTTTAGAAGAACATCACCACCTTATGAGTGCCAACTGTAGGGCGGCAGTTCTATGATTTATTTATTGAAGCGCTCTCGTGAGGCTGGCTGGTATGAAAATTGTGTCCTGTCACTGAGCAAGCTTCAAGCAAGAGAATCTCGCCAAACACCTAAAATCCACAATCTCTAAATCAATAGGTATGTCACCATTAACAGACCCCTTGTGCATAGTGATTGGTACGTGGTTATCTGTCATACAGTTACAGAGAAACACACACACCTCCAAATTGCGCATAGGCTGGTTGCTTTATAGGTGGAAGAAAGGTGTGAGTGAAATAAAAGCACTTTACGATTGATATGTATTTACTCACTGTCAAATAGTAACTCTGGCATCAAGTTTAGTGAAAAGCAGGAGGAAGAAGTGTGGCCTGTGGCTTGCAGGGTTTATAATATAATAGCATAAAAGTCTCAGCACAAAACATTAAAAAATAAAGTAGGTCTTCCAAAGAACTGCTATGACAAGCTTACAGTGACAGACAGTTTTAAAGTGTTACATGCACTGTTCTTTGTGACTGGGTTGATGAAGGGGTGACGGTGGTACACATTACGAGTTTGTCCTGTAATGTGTGGGTAGCCAGTTCAAATCCCCACCTGACCAGTTCAAACACCCGCTCTGTCTGTCTCAGTCGTGTCATTGGGAAAGACCTCTTCAACTGCCTTGCCTGTTGAAGCCAAGGCAGTTGCCTTGCTGGTGGTGATCAGACGACCCGATGGTGGCGGTAAATATCAGCCTTGCTTCTGTCAGACTGTCTCAGAGCAGCTGTGGCTACAATGTAGTAGCTCACCACCATCAAAGTGTAAATGTGGGTGAATGACTGAATGTAGTGTAAAGTACTTTGGAATCCTCAGGACTCAATAAGGTGCTAGATAAGTTTACCATTTATTACCAAGATATTGGTGTCATGCTCTGTGCTATGCTAAAATTACTCACACAGATTCCACAGTTGAAGAAACACTGTCATAGTGGTAGAACTGTGATAGAATGACTGAGAACACATCCGGGAGAAGAAAATCAGAGTTGTATTAGAACAAAGAACAAAGAATCGCGATTGTCTCAATGCTGAAATTAGGTTTGCCATCATCCGCTGACGTGTGAACAGTTGTTGAGTTCCTGAGGATTTTGGTGATGCCTTATCTTGTTGTGATGGGGGCCTAACATACTATGCTGGAAATTAAAACTGTAAAGTGAGGTTCCCTAGACATAAGAACTAGAAAGTATTTTCTGACATCTAACGCTGATGTCTCCCATAGCATTTATGACACACATCAAACCCCAGCAGTTGATGGAACCAATTCCAAGGTTACAGTCAATCACTAGCATGTTGTGATGAAACTGAAACCCTTGGAGGCAGAAAAAAAACACACAACCCCAGCAGTATATGAAGCCAGACCCATTTTTCCTGGATCAAGAGGTATTAAAACTATAAAACACATCTGTTAGAGGCTGATTAAAGGTCACAAGAATCAAACAGTGACTGAATGAGGTGGGGAAAAGAAATCAAACAAATATTGATCTAAGGTTAGCTTCCACATAAGTAAAGTGATGGGATTTGTTTCAAGTTCATTCATTAAAAGGACACTTATTTCATTTGCCTAAGAGTGAACATGCTCTGCAGCAGATTTTAAATGTCAGAGCAGAACACATGCAGAAAGGCACTTTAGAAAGAATGTTTTTAAATCAAGTTCTTCCATAATAGATTTACTATTTCCCCCACTTTGGCTGACACATTCTGGCAGGTCATCGATTGAGATGTTTCACCCCGGAAACCAAATAGAGATTGAGGTACTTACCCTAATGAGACCTCTGTTCCTGCTGTGCTCTTTTGTGAGACCATATTGAATGGGCACAGGGTATACATGTACCTGCAGAGGAAATAGAAAGAAAATGTGCCTACTAAATTAGATGGTACAGATGGTCCTACTTTTATGTCAGATAACTTTTCTTTTCACTCAGAATTCGCTCGGCTGATTTCCTCTATTTGGAGACTTTGATGAAAATAAAATTTGCTGGCATTTGCGGATATTACTGGCAGATTGTAGCCCACCACAGATGTTCAGCATGAGTAAAAATGCCAGCTAATATGCATCATAATACAAGAACACAGTTTCTCTCTGCTGGAGTTGGATGCACATCTGATTATCATCAGAAATGCTTGGTATAAATATTAAAGCCCTTCTATCAAGGAATATGTTTCAGTATTAATAATGCATTAAACACACATGCAGCATGCAGTAGTGTCAAAACCAAACATAATTATCATCAAACTCCAATCTCCACCATCTTTGCTCAGTTTGAAAGTCTTCAGCAAATTTTTGTCTAGTCTTTCCTGCAAAAACATTAAGGGTTTTTGTCAATTCTTAATGTCAAGTAAGATTTCTAAGTCAACTCAAATCAGAACGAGCAGATCTAAGCAAGACCTTAAACTGCTGTGGCAAAGGCCCATCATACATACAAATCAAGTACTGGTGCTAGACTTATGCTGGTCGCAAGTGAAGAATCAAAAAGCTCCTGGATGAATGATGTCCCGATCTGTATGTATGTAATGTCCATTTCTTTAACAGCCTGCAAATGATGACTAAATCGCTGGCATTGGTTGGGTAATCTTTGACTGAACAGTGCGGGTACATTCTGTGCTTCTCTTGGCTGAGATCTCTGGAGTTATCTCAAACTCCTCCAAATGAGCAACTCAGTCAGAGAGAAACCTCTGGAAGTTCACGCAAAACTTTCAGTAACTTTAAGGAGTGCTTTGCTAAATATTGGGCTGCTACATACACATAGCATCTTAAATGCTCTGTTGTTCACAAAAGCATACCCCCCCACACACACCCACGCCCACCCACACACATCCCAAACTTGACTCCTAAAGTTGACACAATTGAGCATAGTGTTAGAGTTTACATCTATTCTCCTAAATATCTGGCGCCAGCTATGAGTCAGCCAGGTGCTACAGCTTTGACAGCTGAGGCAGAATTAAGACACTAAACTTCAGTTCATTATCTATCAACAGACAACAGAAAAAACAGCAACAAGTCACAAAACTGTGGAGAGGTTAAGTCCCACAAATACATTAGCCAAAATGAATAAAGATGCACTCTGTAGCCAGCTGCTAAATGCGAAGTTGAAGGGCTGAATCAGAATATAAAAGGTTGCCATTATGTGCACAGAGAACACTGATGTTGCTAATCTTATAGTAAGATTTTTTTTTATGTTTTCAGGAACTGTAAGTGTCAATGCACTTCAGCTATGTTTCGTGTGTGGGTGTACTATGGGCTTGTCCTGGATTAACAGTAGCTAAAAGAGCAGATGCTCCCACTTCATCTAGATTGCTGGGTGAAGTGGTAGCGGGTCAAATGATGATAAGAGTCCTGGGTCCTGTCTTATCTCCAGCTCCCTTTGCAGGTGTTCTTTTGGATTTAAGTCAGAGGACTAAGAAGGTCATGGGAGAAAATAGAGTTTGTGTTTATTTTTTCTGTTCAGGGACCCATTTTAAGATGCCATGCAGTCTTACAAAGTCCCGAGGGTATTTAAAGGGGAAAATGGCCCAGAGCATCACAGATCCTCTACCATGCTAAAAACATGAAATCATTTTCCAAACGTCCATCCTTTGTTTATACTTGGATTTACTATCTTTCAGCAATAGTGAAAGAGAAATGTCACTATCATTCAACCAAAGCTCACAGTTCCCAGTAGATATTAGAAGACGCCATGTTTACATTTGTGATGGCAGGAGAAATAAGGGCCTCCCCTTGAATTAATGTTATTAAGCTAGAGGTTGGATCTGTTTTTTTCAGTTTGAGAATATACTCAACCATCTTTGTTTAGAGTATCAACAAAAGTGGTTTTGGAGAGGCCTAGTCCAAGTCCGGAATTTAATCCAATTAAGATGCAGTAGTGTGACCTTGAACAGGTCGTTCATGCTCGACAATCTAAACTAAGAGGTTCTATTGATCAGTATTTACTTAGTTTCTGTTATTATAACACAGATAAATAAAGAACTAATGAAGCAGGATTAAATATGAATCTTATTTTAAAATTTGACAACAAATACATTCTATACATCCACACACCTTGTCTTTATATGGTTTCTTAGCAAACAGTATTGTGAAAAGTGTTTAAAAAAAGTCTTGGTATTATTATATAGCACATATATTTTCTATTTACTGCTACTTAAATTCAATATTGTCAGGTTTTCTGATGCTGTGGAAAACCAACACTGATAAGACCTGCAAAACATCAGACAAAAAAAACTGTGTGTAAACAAGATTTTTTTCTTTTCTCATTGGCTAACCAGTGAGACAAAGAAAGAGTGGCATGGAGCTACCAATTATCCCACCACCCACAGCTCTTCCACTTGGGCAAAGACAAATCTATGGGAGTTAACACTTTGCTGAAGCCATCACTAATGTACTTGGTGGTAAGGTACACCAAGTACATTACCACTCAATCCAGTAGCACTCAATCCAGAAGCAAACTGATCAAAGACCTTGGTGGAGACGCTGACAGGGTGAAAGGCAGCTGGGCTTTTTTTATTGACACTTGAACCATTATACAAACTTCCATGAAAGAACAACAGGATGCCAGAGGGAAAGAGAAAGAGAGAGAATGAGGGAGGAAGGTAAAGAGCATAAATACAGTATATACGGGTTTCGAAGTGTGAGAGGGATAAGAAGGATTACCTTACCTACATGTTACCTTACCTCATGTTATTATCCATGTGTATATACTGCATATTGTTCTTTGGCTTTGTTATTTTTGTGATATCCCCTGTTTGTCCTGCCGTTTTACTAACTGCTCAAATTCTGTAGGTTTTCTCATTATTTACATTAAAAGATTCATACAATGATCCTACCAAGTTCTGGTCTGCTCTTTTGTTCCTACTTTAAAACCATCAAACACAACACAGATGAATTAACATAGCTACTACTCAAACATTACTGAAATGATCCAGTCATTACTTTAGTTAATCTCATGCAGATGTTCTTTCTGCACTAATGAAGATTCACTCACCTCAACATGGAGGACGCTTAAAACTGAAAGTAAAACCGACAGCTTGACTTGTTTCTGATTAGTTTGGTTAATAACAGCTCGGAAATGCCGTCCCGATAGAGTTTCAATAACTCCCAGCATCCTATTTTCACTTGATATTTGCTTTATTGTTCTGCACCAATGTCACTTGATCCATTAAGTTTATAAGGCAGGTGGTTCAGCAACAATAAACCTCCTCATTTGAGCCCTACAACATATGGTGCCTGGTGATTGTGGGTAGCGGAAGAGGGGGCAATGAAAAAAGCATTTTAATAGCTCCCAGAAGGGAGTTCCCCTATATAACTGAAACTCCTTTTCACCCTTTCTGTCAGGCTCACTCCTACCCTTAAGGTAAGAGATCCATTCCTGTCTACTTCTAATGACAAGCCTTCAATGCACAAAAAAAAGAGGATCTTAGTGAGGGGATGCAATGAAATCTGACCTAGGATCCTCAAATGCCTGACTCTATGAAGGGAGGGGAACTAATAAAAGTTTTGCAAGGATGAAATGGGAAAAAAAGGCAGAAAATATAAGAAATGTCAACGTGAACATGTAGACCGAGGTGCACGTTGAGTAGCTGTCCGCTGGCGAGACGGACCCTTCTGCCATCTGTGTCAGATAAAAGGGACATTGCAGAAAGGTCAACATGCACATTTACACAAACTGTCCCCAGCTAGCCTTAGCAGAAAGCAAAGCATGGCACAAAGGGGATAAATATCAGCAAAGATGGACGGGTGGGTGACAAAGGCTTTGAGGAGAATAGACTGACAGCAGTGGGGGAAAAAAATAAGAGTGAGGAGCAGCAAGGAGAACAAAGACAGAGGGAAGGACGAGACTGAAGGATAAAAAGAAATAAAAGTGCGCAAAAGGGAGTGGGAGGGAATCCGAGTGATGCTGCGCGTATGAATCACCAACTGCACAGACTGAAAATATGACAGATGATTAGATGCAACAAGAGGGACACTGGGTGGAGGATACAAAGGATATTAAAGACAGAAAGGCGAGGGGATGAAACGCAGTGGGTCACTTATTAAATCTTTGGTAATAATCAGGAGCGTCAGATCAGAAACGACAACAGTGATCTTTCCATTCAAGTGCTGAACTCCACATCGCGTCTCCTTCCGTCCCCCAATGTTTGATTTGGCGCTGTTTCACAATGCAGCTCTGACACTTGCCATAATAGGTTGCAACCACTGTGTCAATCTTTGGTAGGTGTGTTCGGGCTGACAGTACACAGCCAGAGAATAAATATCTTAGATGCAACCTCCAAGGCCCTCGGGCAGTATTTCATACCTCAGTGAGTTGGACATCCAGCTGAAGTCCCCTACAGAACTGCTGAGATGTAAGATTTTCCAAAGTAAAACTGGTTTTCTATCTCAGTTCTTACAAGTTTAAACAGAATAAAAAGACAAAAGATTATGTAAGACTTTACATTTATATGAACGTGTTAAAGTCTTAAAGACCACAACATCCTGTGAGTATAAATTTAAGTTTAAATCAAGAGCGCAAATAAGACATTGCACAGAAAAAAACATTTTGCTTTTACTTCAATGCACTTAAAATCAGCACAGATTCCAGTATTACAATATATAGTGTAGTGAAAAAAATACCCAAATTTCTCCTGTTTCAAATTTGCTCCGTTTTTGCCGTTTTGTATCAAATCATTTAACAAATTTAATGTCACACAATGACGATCTGAGTTGATGTAGTAAACACACACGATATGAAAACACACTTGGCAAATGTTAAATTTTACTATTAACTCTACTTCCACACTTTGCTGTTTAATGCTTAGTTATATTTTATTATATTGATGCCCCTTTTGTGGTTTTATTGCTTCATAAAATATTGTCTTATTAATCCAATTGTGTCATTACATAACATTCTGTTCAAGGGTCAACTTTAGCAACCTTCATGCAGGAAACAAAAGACAACAACTGTCACATTAAATCCAAATATATACAATACAATGTTCATAGCTAGTCAACAAAAACTAAGAATGTCAAATTGAAAGTGAGTAGCTGCTTCTGAGTGGTCACCATCACTTAAAGACAAGCTTGAAACAAACTTTTCAATTTTTTTGTCAAGTCATTGTGTAACTCCAGCCAAAATAACAGCAGAGGCATTCTGCTTATAAAGCGGACATTTAGTCAAATCAGTTTTTATCACCATAAATCAATCCACTTATTACATGTTGAGCTTGAATAAACATTATGTACTATATTAGCAAAAGTATTAGGTCACTTGGCTTTATACACAAACTTTAATGACAGTCCATATTTTAATTTAATATGGTGTTTACCCACCCTTTGCAGCTATCGCAGTTTTAATTCATCTAGGAAAACTTTTTATGGGAGTTTTTAACCATAGTTCAATACGGTCAGACTCAGACATTGGCTGAGAAGGCCTCGTTTGGAGCCTCTGGTCTAATTTATCGCCAACACTGAGGTCAGTCTAGGCCAGTCAAGTTCTTTCACATCAAACATGCTCATCTTTATAGTCCATGTTTTGTGCACAAGTGCGTTTTCATGTTGGAACAGGAGGGTGGCACCCCCAAACTGTTCCAACGGAATAAGGCGGATAAAATTCTTCAAAACACATTTACTGATCCATTAAGAGTTCTCCTCACTGGACTTCAGGACCTGAGCCCAACTCCTAAAAAACTGTTCCACATCATGATCCCCCTCTGCACAAAATGTTACACTTGGCTCAGTGCAGTCAGGCAAATGCAAATCGTCTGACAACTGCCAAACCATGACTTGTCCGTTGGATTTACTTCTTCAGAGGCCGGATTTTTCACTCAGGAAAACACGTCATCACTTTTATAATGTCAAGTGGTGACATGTTCTCGGGAGATGACTAATAATTAAGTAGCAAGAAGATTTTATGACTAGACTTATTACAGAGGTGGCATCCTATCATGGTAGCAGGTAGGAGATTCGCTGACATACTCTACATCCATAGCTGATTGACTTTACATATCCATGTATATGGTTAATGATTTGAAGATGAAGAAATAATAAGTAAATGTTTATATATGTCTAAATATATGCTATGAGCTCCTTTTCCATCAACACTCTTTGTTTATTGTTTTTTGTTGTTGTTGGATAAACAAGCAAAATATGTGAAGGGGGGCTTCTTTGTAACACAGATTATGTTAAAACAATTTATAAAGTGAGGACAAAGAAAATAATAAAAGCAACAACATGCAAAAGGCCTGGCAGAATACAAATATTACGATGATTTGATGAATATGCTAATTACCACAAACACACACACTGAACCCTTTTAAGAAGACTTTATCTCACAAAAAAATTATAAATGAAAGATAATTGGTAAAATTTGTGGTTGTGAAATTAATAACAAATGTGATTTTCTTTTCTCTTTGAGCTCGGAGCAAATTCTTGTTAAACGAGTTCCTGCTCAGGATGATCATCAACAAATAAAAATGGACAGATTTCATATTTTTCAAAACGTTGCACCCCATCACTTTAATCAAGGTTGTTAAACTAATTTTTGTTTTGGGCCAAATCAAGATCATATATGCTCTTAAAGAGCCGGTTGTGTCAGGATGTATTGATAACTTGTTCACAAAGTGCTAAAATATCAATGAATTCTTAAAATTAAATAGTATTATTGAACATCTTTTCAGGCCTTCCAAGAAATTGTGATTTTTTGTGTGATTTATTAGCAATAAAAATCAAAGTGCTTGTGGTACTAATTTGGAAATATTTGCGCTTATTTATTACGGTAAATATGACGTTTTATTACTCACTGTATAGATCATGGACTATAATCTGACATCAATTAAAGCTGAGGCAGCTGTTTAGTAGAAGTAAGAATGTTTAAGACCATTTTTGAGCAAAATCTGCAATAAACTCCCAATTATGCATTAGCACTAAAAAGTGCGAGGATTTGTTGATTTTGTGTGAATTTCCACAATAATTCTCAAGAAACTGGAGAGACTGATTGATATAATTTGGCAGGAAACAAATAAAAACTGCATTGATTTGAATTAAAACATAATATTTAAGCACACTTAGTGTTAAGTCTAGAATCTAAAGCGGGCCGGATTTGGCCCACGGACCTTGAGTTTGTGTCATGAAGTGCGGGTGGTGAGGGTTGGTGAGGCAGACGCAGCAGACCCAGGTAAGGTAAATGGTGAATTTAATGACGAAGCACAGTCCAAACAACGAGCAGCAGGCACATGGACACACTGACGACGAATAGACTAGACATAGACGAGGACCCGATGAGGAACAAGGAACACAGGTGGAGTTAAATACATGGGAGGGTAATCACAGAAACGAGACACACCTGGGAACAATCAAGGGGAGGACAGGACAACGAAGAGACTTAAGGACACAGAAAACTCTAAATAAACACAGAAAAACACAGATCCTGACAGTTTGACACATGTGATTTAAATGAAAGAGCTCTGGGTTTATAACCTGCAGGGAATATAGGTGTTCTTTTCCAAAACTGACAAGAAATTATTTCTCTAATTTTTAAGATTGTGAGTATGTACTAATATGTGGTCATTTTTGACTTGGTGTTTCTTTCGGCACTTTGAACAGGATCTAAAACCCCGTCAGCCTCTGTAGGCAACAGCAGGTATAGCTAATTGCCTTATATAAGACAAGCGACAATTGACATCGCTATATATTCCAAATGCTATACAGAAGGTGTGAACAAATTTGCACTCATCTGCACGTCTATTAACTAAAATGTTGCTCACATATTGTTTCAAGGATCAAATCATTTGTAATCCAATCAAATTAAGTGCTTTAGCAGTCAAAACTAGAATTAAAAGTTCCTAACATATCAGTTCTTTTCTCTTTAACCGGAAAAAGTGTTGTTCCACTGAAATAATTTGAACAACCCATTAAGAAAATATAAAAAGGAATGAAACTTCCATTGATGCAGAAGTTTACAGTCACTAAAAGTCTTGAACCTCACAATTTTGACACAATCCTGTTTCTAGATTTTACCAGGGCTACAAAAGGGAAGAAAAAAAAAAACCTTTCTGTACGTAGTCTTTCTCCATTCTAGAGAAAGAAGAAGAAAAAAAAGGAGAAAAACGGCAATTAAGCACTTCTGCCAGTAGACTGCTATGTGGCAGCGTAGGTGGAGTTCACTCTAGGTGATGCTGAAAACATCAACAATGGCTTCAGGTAACTGCTCAGACACGTACCACAGGTCAAAGGTGATGTGGCAGCAGAAAATGATGCAATTAACGGTTTATCAGCAAAAATTTGGTGAAATCAACACTTCATTTAGCTAGCTTAAACAACCTTCATTTATACATAAAGTAAACCACAAAGTGACATGCATTTACATGGTAATAATGCAGTGGCAACATAAAAGGAGATGTTGAGTTTTTAAGAGTTTTATTAAGGTGGAAAGAAAAATCTCTAGTATCTCCAGGAAATGATAGTATCACTGCTAGGCTCATACCAACTACAACAGCATGAAATCTGTTCCCAGCGTTAAAGTTCCTTAAAATGACAATGAAAAGCTGATTTTGCCTTCCACTTGGACAACTTTGTAAATGCCATTAAAAGTCTGAATCCAATGTCTTTGCTTAGGCTGAATTTGGGCAGCATGTATGGCTAAAAAGGTCCAATTTGAAGTGTGCTATTCATTCATCTGTAGACTATTCAGGTCTACAGATGAACAATGACTGTCCAGTTTAAAAAAAACAAACAAACATGTTAAAGCTGCTTATGGACATTCAATATATTATATTGGTCGTACTGCCTCTGTTTCATCTACTCCAAGACAAAACTGAGAATCATTTCAACAGAGTGTGTAAAAAATCTCTAGGTATGAAAAGACCATTGTTTTCCTTCTTGAGGTGAGGTTTTGTTGGTTCTTGTTTGTTTGTTTCAATGGGTTGAATATTCTGTTCCCATTGATCATTTTTAACTAATTTCATTTCCACCCATTCATCTATCCGTCCATCTGTGTTACCAACAATACTCTTCTTCCTCATGGATCTCCTCCCTACGGGACCGGCACAGAAAGCCTCCAAAAAGAGGAGTTCCACACTCATCAAGATAAGTTGCCAGAACCACTCCTGCTGACTCCTTTGTGCAAAAACTAATTTCAGAAGCTTGTATCTTGTTCTCTTGGATGGTAGATGGAGCAATAAATCTAAAGTACTGCATTTTGGCTCAGCTCCTTTCTCACCACAGCAGGCTAAAACACTTTAGCATAGATGGAAACCTGAGAGACTAATCTCTTAAGCCATAAGGTTCCCAACCAGGAAAAAGGTGAACTATAACTCATTAGGGAGTCAGTCTCTGCCTCAAGTATATTGTGTAGTTTGAGACAGGAGTTAGGAAACAAGCAGTTGTAAATCTTCTTCAAGTCAGGAAGCCTGTTGACTGTTTAAATAGGTGCTTAGACTCAAAGCAATGACACTAGAAGACTTTAATAAGACTGAGCTTCCACTGTTGTTTACTTGCCTGCTCCTGCTTAGCGTTTTTAATATAACAGAACATGGATAGAAAAAGGCCAGTGTTAGAGCTGCGTGTTCATATCCGCTGTTTATCATATAAAACTATAAGCTGTGTATGTTTTTCATATATTCAGCTCCAGAATAAATTAAGAGACCATTGAAAACCTCGTGGTTATTCCAACAAATATTGATTCCTGAACTCTTCCTGAGTTAAAACATTAGTATTGTAGTTTCTAAATGAGTATGAACTTGTTTTATTTGCATTATTTGAGGTCTGAAAGCGCTGCGTCTTTTTCATTATTTAACTATTTCTCATTTTCTGCAAATAAATAAAAAATTTTGCTCTGAACTTTGAAGACATTTCAGTATTTCATAGAATAAAAAAACAATGTTAATTTTACTCAAACATATCCCTATAAAAAGCAAAATCAGAGAAGCTGATCATTTTAAGTGATCTGTTAATTTATTCCAGAGCTTACTCTCCGTATATATATATATATATATATATATATATATATATATATATATATATATATATATATATATATATATATACAAGAATCTTATATGAAGATTCTTGTATTTATTTTTCTGTAAGTCAGATTTTAACCTACCGAATGACGTAGATTTAGAGTTCTTATTAATACACAATTTATTTATTTACACAGGAACCAAAAAAAAACTGTGAAGGACTTGTTTTTTACTCTGCCAATGAAACCTACAAGGAAGAAGAGCTTAATAAGAAGGTGTGGAGCAAGTTATCTCAAAATAATAATTTCACTTTTGCTCCTCAAAGGTGTAAAAATGGTTCTTAATGCTAAAATGTGTTGGGAAATCTAACTCAACATAACTTGAGGTGATAATTAGAATTCCCACACTAAAAGTGAAAACAAGAGCTGAGCCAATGATTAGATGTCTCGACAGAGCAACTGAGAAACCTCCGTTGTCACGACACAACAGCTCTTTCAAATTCAAGTTTTTATTCTGAACAAGGACTAAGAGGCAGGCTATAGTCTTTCTTTTACCCCCCGAGGATTATGACATAAATGTGTAAAAATAAAAACAGATGGAGATTTTCCAAAATGTCAAACTACTGATTCAATAAATTATCACAAGCTTGACCAAACTGAATTTCCTGAAGTCATCTTCTGCTTTTCACAACTATCACCTTCTTATTTTATATTGTCAGTTGGAACAATGCACAATAATTTTGCTAGATGTTATGTTAGCTTATAGTTCTATATTTTGTTGTTAAAATAAAAATAATGTAAGATTTTTTTAGTCATTGATAAAATTTCCTTTTTATGGCCAACAGAACTTTCTTAAAACATAACACAAATAGTTTTCTAAACAATAATATCAAAAAAATATCTGTTTAACTGGTAAAATTGATGTGTTTGGTAAAATTGATTTTGACTGGAATCACCACAGATCGCTTTAAAATCCCTGAGTAGGGTTACGATTTGGGAAGTGTCCAAGCTGCTGCTTTGAGACAGATTTTTATAGGATTTCCTTCTAACTCTAGAAATGTTTTGATAACTCTCCCCCTTAAGGACTCGTCTTTAATCTGGGGACTCACTCTCTCTTGTGATCTAAGTAGCTACTGGGCACCAATGCCTGAGTTTGGTGAACGCTTGTTAAATATGTCAAAAGTTGTAAAAAATAAAAAAATAAAAAATGCTGTACATACTCTTTAAAGGTTATGCCATATGAGTAAAGTTTAAAGCGCATGCTTCTTCCTAATGTGGTGTCAAGCTGCCAATTTACATATTTTCATACAAACTGGTTTTACCAAATAATAGCATGCAGAAGGGAAATACTTTTTTATTGGTTTAAGTCAAAGTTAAAGACCGTCGTTGAAAAATCTTCAATTCAAAGCTCCACATCTGCTGCCACTGCATTTCACCAGTCTGTAAATGTCTGTTGATTGATTGTGTGTGTAAAGCCTCTGATTCAGTTAACAAAATTCACTCTGTACAGTCTGTGCTGTTCTTAATGTTACTGCAACTACTTTGTTTTTACCCAACCTGTGGCTGCAGAAGAGATAGTTTGGACTTTTGGGAAAACCTTTGATTTTAGGACAGATGTAACACCTGTGACAATAAGAACACTCATGCATGTTGAATGTTTTCTGTACCAATCACATATTACCGAGTATTGTCAGTACTAAAGCTTCTTTCTGATATTTTTGCCTCCTAAAACAGTTTTGATTTCAGTAATGGCACATAAGACTGATCGGGATGTTTGGGGGAATTGACCAAGAGTTCACAGTCCACATTAACCAATAAGAAACAGTTGACAGAATAAAAGGAGAAACCAAACAGTTTCAAGACATCTTTAAATCCCTTAACAGACTCACAGGACGCTACACAGCACACTAAACTAAATACTTAAACAGAGTAAACTTACTTTAAAATACGGCATGTCAAATCTAGTCATATTTAACAAATGTAACATAGCTTTGTGATTTTAGCCATTTTAACTGGAATTAATGCAGAGGTGTCCTAATTAATTTCTCATCAAAATTGGCAGATTTGGAAAATGTGTTTTACTGTAATTTTTAACAGGTCTTTACTTCAGTCTTGAAACTAGAAATTCTCTGTTGTCAGAATCAATATTAGTTGTCCAGATGTCAAAATATGCATACAAGCTTTACAAAGGCTGCTTTAATTTTTCACTTGACTGTACCGTGAACACTACTTGCTGCCATAGAGTAGGAGAAAAGGTGGTTTATTTTCATTTCCTGTTTCTGTGACATTTATCTGTTAAAAAAGTGAGCAATCTCCAACATTTGACTCATTTCTTTTTGGCTTCACTCTACCTGTAGTGACTTAAACTCCGAGGTTGGTATCAAACATTCAACATTATAGTTGCGCTGCCACATCCCAAATACATGTACTTTTAAACTCACTGGATGAGTAAAACAAAATGATTTTGTGCAGCAGCTCCGACATAAAACAACAGTTCAGAGGGTTGGACATAATACTCTGATGACAACTCATTTTATATTTGAGAAGAACTGTGTTTTCTCCAACTCCATTTTTATCGACTGACATTTTAAACGTGATCTGTTTTCAACTGTAGCACTTAGTCTTGTTTTCTGTTTTTTCTGTGTTGAACATCTCACTAACACATCTACCTTTCTCTGAGGCTGAGGGGTTCAGCTGTGCATTCTCTCCCCTAAATATCACCATCAATTATCTGTGTTTTGGTGAGCTAGATCAGTGAGAAAAGTCCATTAAAATAATTTGCTCCATTTCTCTCCGTTGTCGCTATGTCCAAATTCATGTTAACTGGGTCAAATGCACTAAGGTTAAAGGCTCAGGGGAACAAGGTTTGTAGATCAGAACCATTACAGCCAATTAACTTTTTGTTGCTTTCAACATTTGAACATTGATTCTGGCGTGGACAAGTTTCACAGAATGGCTGAACAATTTTCACATTTTTCAGTCTGGGCATTATTTACAGAGATAATAACATCTAATTCAAATGCTAATTATGTCTTTATTGAATCTAAACAAATATGCTCATTTGCAAATTTGGAATCAAAGATTGTGTAATTAAAATAGCTTTTTTTGTTTGTTCCACACAAAAATAATTGCAGTAAGCACAACAGGTTTCAAAATTAACTCAAACTCAAGATTTTTTAAACTGCAAATAAATCTTCCAGGCTTGACATAAGTATGCATTATAGGACTGATGGTAAAGGACAAATGTCATCATATGTTGGAGATAGAGAGATTTTATTTCCAAGAAACCACTTTGCAGTGTCTCATTTTAAAGGATCACCTGAAAAAAAAAATATTTAGATGACAATAGCACTTTCACTGGAGTTCTTACAGTTGCTGAATTGGATCACATTAGACTTGATTAGATAAAATAAACTCGGCTGATCTCTCTGGGAGGTCTAAGTTGCCACAGCAGGAGCCACAAATGAGAAGCAGAGTGAAAATAAATATGAGATAAACATCGTTTTGTAGACGGATGATAATTTTCATACACCGAGGCATTTTGTTCTCCTTCTCCTCTGGGAAAAAGACAACAAAGACTTTTTACCTTGATTGATTTTTACCTGAAGCTCAACTCTTAAATTCTTTTCATGATTTTACTGTCAAGTTTTTCGAATAATGTTGCAGTTCAAATGCACTTTACTCAGTTAATGCCGTTACTGGCAGTCACTAACTTTTGGAAAAGTTAGCGCATGTTCTAATAGGGAAATCTACTAAAGATTATATATACAGCAATTTTCAATAAATTAGATGATTATAGAAAGGTTTAGTTATTTCAGTAACTAAATTCTTTTAGTAAAGCATATTATTTAGACACATATATACAGGTGAATATGACAATGTTCTGCTTACAGAAAATGAAAACATTTCTTTGCATGATTTTACCATCTGAAACAAAATGTAATATGATTGCTGGAACAATGGGCTGCGAATGATTAACTAACAGATTGCAGCTGTTAGGGGAGAGCAGAAGGCAGACTGAAGAAGAGACACAAATCTAGCCATGACAAAGTCTATCTAAAATACACAAAATAAATAATAAAGATCAAAATAACTAAGAATGGACTGAACTAAAGTAACACACAAACAAAACTGATTTAATC
Organism: Xiphophorus hellerii; assembly: GCF_003331165.1. Classification (NCBI taxonomy): domain Eukaryota; kingdom Metazoa; phylum Chordata; class Actinopteri; order Cyprinodontiformes; family Poeciliidae; genus Xiphophorus; species Xiphophorus hellerii. The sequence goes on along the minus strand of NC_045685.1, from coordinate 14,722,038 downwards.
AAAACAAAAATAACAAAGGCAAACCCAGAAAAAAAAACACAAAACAACTCAAGAACTTTTTGAATGTAAATTTCACTTAAATAATCTATCTGGTCAATTTTTATCTTATTTAGTCACCAGCAAACTACTTGTTTTGTGCCCCGAAAGAAATAGGTGGAATGTTGAAAGGATTAAAGCATTTAGTGACTAAATATCATACAACAAACAAACAAAAATAAGACATACTAGTTGTCTTTTGTTCCTTTCCCCTGGTTTCTCTTAGCAAATTTATGCTCAGTAATTTCTAATAAAAGTATATAATTGCAGCCCATCAGGCCTGATGAAGAAATTTTATCAAGAAAAAAACATACTACCACTGACCTTGCAATGAGCAAAACAAATCAACTGATGAAGCGTATCTGTAGCCCAGATGTGCTTTGATGGCCACAGAATCCAACCTGATGCTGACCATTTGCTTGGTTTGTGGTCAAAGTCAATTCACAAGACTGAGAATGCCACTGAAATGGCTTTCCTGTTATATTTTGTTGGATTTTAGTGGAGAAAGATATTTTACAAAAGGTATCTGGTGTGAAACAGAGAGCATTTCAGCAACCTGTCTCCTGGGCAAAGGCATTCATCACTGTGATGCGACATTGAAACTGTGCTACAGCTCTTGCTGAGTCACACTTTACCTTCAGTGTGTTACTATTTTGGAGTTCAATGAGCACAATTGAGTTGTTCACATATACCATTTACGCAACAGCTCCCATAAAACTCAAAACTAACTTTTATAGGCTTTTAAGTCAGAAAGTTGTATAGTCTGGTATTTTGTATGTTAGGTCTATCAGAAAATGTTTTACAAAATGACTTCTCCTCTTTCCCTTCTCATCCAAGACTATTTTTAAGTGCAGAACTGACTATTTGTTGGATTGTATAAATAAAATTTGAAGAAAAAAACTGGCATTTAAATGTATTCTTCTCCCAAACCTAAGTGATGCGTAGGAGAACTATACACAGCCCCGGCAGCCTAGCACCTCCTTCTCATTCTGGTCACCAGCTTGGTCACACGCTGCTGTGAGATGGCATCCCATTCATCCCATACATATCAACTCATCCACACCCTGAAACCCGAAGCTGTCGTTTGGCAAAGACGGCACTTGCTCCTTAGGTAAAGTTTATATGATAAGGAACATCTTATCTGGATGCACTAACAAATTCACCCAACTAAGATACACTTGGCCAGTTTCTCAGGTATTCTCTGCTATTCCCTAAAGTAATGACAGCGCTGCAGATAGGAACCAGGCAAGTTCTTTTAGCTCTATTTCAAATGATCTAGATTAACAAAGATCATTTTAAGATCCGCTTAGGCTTCCTTGTCCTAGTTTTGATCGCAGCCTCAGCTTTGGAATATCAATTGTTCAGGCATCGATATTATATAATAACTGTTAAGATAAAGATAACTGGAAGGTGTCACAAGTCTAAGCCCAATTAGTTCATCAACCGTGGAAAATCTTAGAAATGATAAGAACTTGAGTGCATAGGAAGAGTCAAAGTTTGGCAACTCCACCAGTGATGACAGTAAGATTTTGTCAAGCACAAGTTAACTGACTCACAGTTCTACAGGGTTACAGCTAAAGTTTTCACTCCATTAGATGCCCACCCCCGCTGCGGGCTGGGTGGAATCTCATGTGGGTTCAGCTGGCTACAGGAAGTGAACAGCATCCTGACAGACAAAAGCTGGACTGAATCACAATTGTGAGAGGGAGGCAGTGATTCAGCAGGAAAATATGCTGTCTGTGCTCCTCAGCAGGGTTTCTGGGAAACATTAAGAGGGCCACTGTTTCCAAACCCGATTACCGCCTCTTCTTTCAGCTTTGTTTTTGTTCCCAGAACAAAGGGAAACATCATTACTCCATATCTCCAAAACATCCCTCTAAGTTACCCGCTAACTTAATTTTCTTATTTCTTTTCGAGGGAAGGCAGCGCAGTTCATTTGCATGCCTTTTGTGATGTAAAACAAAACTGTCTGAATTATGTAGTAAAAGCAAAAAGTACAACTATAATCTCTGACAGCATGTGAAATTTTTAAAGCTAACTTTCCATTATGTCTGCTTTTGAAAATTGATTAAGCAAGTAGAAAAGATATAGATAGCACAAGGAGGTCCTCCTCTGAGGAAACAACTTGCATTATTATTAGCTGCATCAGAACCAATTATTTGAACAACATTCTAATTATGGTTAAGCAAAACACCTGTTTGTCCCCTTAATGGGTGTCAAATCAAAATCAAATCAAATTTGATTTGTATAGCACATTTCAGCAGCAAGGCATTTCAAAGTGCTTTACATCATATCAAACACAGAAACACAATGCAAGATAGAATCAACAATCAAAACACAGAATAAAGTCAAGTTCCATCAATAAATTTGCAATTGATACATTTCAAATACAATTCTAAACAGGTGGGTTTTTAGTCGAGATTTAAAAGAAGTCAGTGTTTCAGCTGTTAGGCAATTGTACTTTCACACTGAACTGGCTGCACTTGTAAATAGAAACTGAACTTCATTTTTCCTGTCAGGTTAAACAAAGGTTAAATGGGATGAAAAATAAAACAACTTTAATTTGCGAACATAAATTTATCAGTAACAGTTTACAGACCTTGCTCTACCCCTTTGGTACTCTGTTTCATCTCTCTATTAGCACAAACATTTTTAAATATTCTGTCCTTGACAAACAGTACTTGCAATGCCTTCGGTAAGATACCAGAGTGATGAAGAAAATGCTTTGTTGGGCCTGTATCTGTGGTCAAAATTAAATTAAATTAAATAAAAGAAAGCAAAAGGTGCAGGAGGGTGCTGAGATGGTAGTATGTCTGGTGCTTGCTTTAACGCTTGGGAACACACAAAGCCTTGAAAAAAGTGTTACATTTAGCAATAAATATTCCTTCTTTGTTTATATTTAGCCAGACATATACGTGTAAAAATGCCAAAGCACCATTTGTCCTATATACACAAACTGTTGAAATGGAGATGTTCATAACAGGACACACACCTGCCTAACAGGGACTGTGCTGTCATGTTTGACATGGGATGATGTTTGAGAAGCCGATGACAATAGCCAGAAAAAAACCCCAAAAGAACGTCCCTTTACTTAGAGAAACATATAGTCTTCACACATGTAAGTAAAGGAAAATGACAGACTGAAGGAAATTAATTAGCTGCATGTTGACAGTGTGAAAGTGCAATTGCCTAACAGTAAGAAGGTCCTGGGTTCAAATCCTGGCCTGGTTTCTTTCTACATCGGCGGCCTGCTGCGTCGGCCCAGTACGGAGCATTGGGAGCTTTTCCTTCTAAAGAAACACACATGAAATTCTGACCAATCACACAGGAGTTTTGCATGGAAATGTTGGTAAAAAGTTATCCAGGAGGTTGTGACAAGGAGTGGACGACAAGAGGGTGAAAACAAAACGATGTGATTTTCATCACGCCACTGCGACAACAAGAACCGGTTTAGGCACTTTAGCCCTTGAGAGGGACAAAAACAGAAAACTCTGTAACGAGTTTGCATTTTGAGAGGACAGTGAAAAGTTTCTCACCGAAACCATTTATTCATGAACACAGTCACATTTGCATTGCAACCAGGAATTTACACGATAATACGTTTCAGTAAATTGCAGTTCCAAAGAGAGAATCTATATTCAGCCAAAATCTGACTTCACAAGTCAGAAAAAAAAAGACATCAATATTAAACATTATTATCTATGAGAAAAACACAGTGGAGTTAACGTATCTCAACCCAATGCACATCACAAGACTCATCTTTAGATGAAGAAAAGCGTCTTGAACCATCGGTTTATTTTATGGTGGAATGAAGTAGGAGCAAGTGTGAACTGCATTCCCAGTGGTTTATTACTCATGAGAAGGATATATCCATGATACGAAAGGAAGTAGAAAGAAACTTCTGTTGCTTCCAATTTCAGTGATCATTGTACATGTAGGCAGAATGGCAGCACACATGCTATCCTTAACATAAGCAGTCAGTTATTTTATATAAGAAAACTAAAAACATACGTAAACATGAAAAGAGGTTGTTGGATATTGCCTCAATGGTCCATTTTTACTCGGTTTCTGACTTGTTTTCATCAGGGAACACAAATAAATACAAGATGTGAGTAAAGCAAGATTAAAGGGGAGTATTGGGCTTGTAATACGACAAAGAAGATTTACTTCTAAAGCAACTAAGGCACGAAGGCACTTCAAATTCAGGCCATTGAACAGGCATCTTGAACATTGTAAAGGTTTCATACAATCTAGGTACTAGGAATCTGCATATATATTTATTTTCCTAACAGATCTTCAACCTGTTTTGTATTCTCATGTTGATAATTAGTGAACAGGCTACTAATAGTTGCTAGTTTTTATTTAATGTTAGATTTATTCTGAGGTCTGAGAACCATGGCTTTAGATGTAAAGGAACGTTGAGATCCTGTCCAATCACCTGGGCTGCCTCGATGTAAGCCGCCTCATTCCTATTAACAGCAGCATGAACAACATTCATAATTTATGTTAATCATAATAACTCCTATTTATTACCCTTAAAAGAAGTATGACCCAAATTTTCTTCCCATTCCTTTAAATGTAAACTAAGCCTCTAAAGCTAAAAACATAAACTTTATTGTTTAGCTCGTTTAACTTTAATTTCTATCATTTAATTGATCTTAAACAACCAAAAGCTATTTATAGAGCCTTACAGTCCAGTCACGGCTGCTTTTCAGTATTTGTGGTTTGCTGTTACAGAATCTTCTCAGTAGATCTACAGTATATGGCTTCGTATTTCCAGGTTTCTCTGAGCGAACACATTAAGGACTCATGCTCCTATTTGAGAGCAGTCCCTCCCGGCTGTGTCTGGAAGAACCTGGTGCTCCTAAGGCCATGTGATGTTCTGCAGACAGTTGGAAGTGTCACTTGTGCTCCGTTATCCTTCTCTCTTCTCTGTCGAAGCTGAGTCGCAGTGGCAGGCGTGACTCACAGAAGTGCTGTACTTTCTTATGACATGAGAGCAGAGGCTGAGTCAATCTGACCTGACAGTCTTGCATAAATCACAGCCCTTTCGATTTAAGTTGCTTTGAGGAGTGTCAACAGATCCACAGGAGGAATATTAGACTCCACTGTAGGTGGGGGAACTCTGAGTACTCATTATGGGGTGGACTCCCTTCACGCTGTGCCAGGCTGTGTCGCCTGAATTGTCCCTTTCATTTCCAATTCCCTGGCAGAAACTTGAGTTTTTAAGTCCTAGCTTGTGATAAAGGATCGTCACCACTCTGAAGAACATCGCGGATAAAATGAAATTATTTTGTGTGAGTTTACTTTTTTCTGAGGAGGTGAAATTTAAACCCTTAAATGTGCTTATAGGATAAAACAAAAGGCAACTGAAGCCTGCGGTGCTTAGAAGTAAGTAATAAAGGCTATTAAATAATGCACCAACCCAGAGTTGACATTGAGCATTTCTTCATCTTGTTAATGGTCTTTTGAGAGACTGATAAGAAAGCAATGTGGAAAATGCCAGTACGCTGCAGCTAGCTCCGGATCCTGCCGTTAATCATCTCATTTGAAAATGCTCAACAACAAACGGCTGTTTCTTTCTCTCCTTTCTCACTCTTTTTAAAAAAGTTAGAATATTTTAAACCATAACAAAAAATAAAATGTCTAAGACCCACCTGGAAGAAGTTACATGGAACAACTCATAAACCCCTTGAAGTTTTTCATCCTTATTTCACAACACAAACTCAAACTTCAGTGTACTTTACTGGGACTTCATGTGATATATTAACAAAAAATAGTACACAGTTATGGAGTGGAGGATAACGAAAATTATTTTCACAAATTTCTTACAAAAGAATCAACAAAGTGTGGTGATTTTTTTATTTCTTTTTTACTGGAATAGCCCTTAATAAATAATCAATCCATCAGTCAGTAAGAGAACATTTAAGGTCCATATGCAAACCTACAAAGTCACAGCCATCCACATAAACTGAAAGGCCAGGGACTTTCAATGTCAATTTCATCTATGCACCACTTTATAGCAACAAAGGCTGCACCAAAGTGCTTGACAGCAAGCAATATAGATAGCAAAGAGTAGATAACTAACTATTGAAAGTCTATAAAACACATAAAAACATAAGTTCAAGAATAAAAATGGCTTATTTGTATTAACTAGGGTTAAAAGCCAGTGACTGAAAGTCGGTCTTGAAGAGTTTCTTGAAATAAATGATGCTCTGAACAGATCTACTGTGGATAGGTAGGTTGTTCCAGAGGACAAAAGGAAGCTAAAATAAATACACAAAGACCTTTGCTTTTTAATATGGATCTGGGAACCGCAAGGAGAATTTGGTTGTTTCCTTTTAGGGTTCTTGATGGAGTGTGGATTTGTATAAGGTGCTGGAAATATCACCATGAAACACTGACAGCAAAAGCTTGAAATCAATCCTGTATTGGGCAGGAAGCCAATGAGACCATTAATGAGAGAATTAATCAGAGAAGCAGCCAGGAGGCTCATGGTAACTGGAAAAGCTGCAGAGATCCACAGTATAAGTGTCAGAATCTGTTGATTGGACAAGTAACAGTAGGATACCCATCAAATCTAGCCTTTATGAAAGAGTAACAAAAAATTATAATAATTAAATACTAACTGTCTCGATAAGACGGTATAGAAATAAAGTCAGGATTTGGTCTCCTCTGATTCGAGACCAAAATGTAACTTTCTTACATTTGTGCAAAATGCTGCCTGTAAAACAAACCTGCCAATGGATCTGAAAAACTTGAGCCTTGAGCCACAGCTACAGTGGAATCGCTTTGATTATATGTTGGAATAACCTAGTCAAAGTTCAGATTTACATTCAATTGAGTATGTGTGGCAAAGCTTTGACAATTGCTGTCAACAGAGGCTCACTGAGGTTGAGCTGCTTTTCAATAAAAAAATTGCAATGTATACATTTTTTTTTCCATGTCACAGTTACATGGTAATTTAGTACATAAAGAAAACATTGATGGTTGTGGTTGAATAATGACAAACATGTGAAAACATTCATTGCAAGGCAAAAGTAAATATCCTCAAATAAAACACATACAGAAAGATGCAAGAATAAACCGGCATTCCCCATTCATTAAAATAATGTACCGTAATTAGCAATAAGAAAAATACAATAATCACATTTGACACAGTTTAACACCAAAAATGATCAAAGAAACTTGAAACTGGAACTTTGTTCTATTTTTCTACTCTGCTACTCTTTGGTATAGGAGGAAGAGCAAACCCAAAGCTTCTGTAGCTTTGGGTTTGAGTGTCTGTCAATGTCATTTCTTCTTAAGATCACAGTTCAAGGCAAACAGCAAGGACACAGGGGAGACATGAGGAGAACTGGTACATCGCTGAGAGTGTGCTGGTAGGTCAAGAAACCCTCCATAAACTTGATATTGGTGTTTATTGTGCTCCTTATATAAAGGCAGAAAAAAATCACAGGGCGTCTGATGCCAGCAGGCCAGTAGAAAAGAGAAGTGGGAAGAGGAAGGCGGCATGTTTCTCTAAATCGCATGACCAAAAGGTCCAACTAAGGCAACACAAGTAGACAATACAACACTGACTAAACATTAAACTCAAAATCCATCACTGCCTTATTAATGTTCCAAAATATTTTATGGCACGACCCAATGGTTTTTTTTCCAGGAACCTCAACAAAAACTCAGGTCAGCTGACTTGTAAGATTCTCCAGGTTTGGACCATGATCTGTAAACAGTTTGTATTGAGAAGCTCATCTAAATTTGTGTTTGCTCTCCAACCTGTTACCTTTATATATTTTGAAGCTGGAGTTTTACAAGCTTCAGGACAGTCTGGAGGATTCCAATGTTCTTCAATGTCTGTTCATTACATGCATTTGCTAACAAAGCTTAGTATAGGGAGTCTCCACAATGATCCACATTTTCAAAAGTAGAATTCCCAAAATTTCCAATATTAGATACCTGGACGTCTAAGACATTTTCCAGATACATTTTAAAGTATAAATACATACCGGTAAGTTTGGAGCTAAAAATAATTTATATTAGATTTTTCTACAGTGGTAAGGCCTGTAGGTAGCCTGATGATCGTCTTCCTGTGCAATTCTGTTTGATTCTCATCTCACTTCAGTGCTCCGTCTGGGGTTTTTTCTCACTGAAGTGGATTCCTCTGGTAGAATTTCAGTCGGGCCAATCAGCGAACAGAAGGAGAAGTTGTGAACGGTGACGTCAATTTTCTGCTCTGCTAGCATTTAAGTCTGCCGGTAGTTTTAGCAATGACAGTGGTGGAAGTGAGCAAAGCCATTCAGTGTTGGCCACGCTTTCTGGTAAGCGTCTTAGTAGCAAACTGGCATTATAAACATCACGGCTAGATGTTGGAGATTTTCTGACATTTAAAACTTCGATAGAGTTTCCTCCTCCAGGACACCATCGTTTCTCAATATCTGATAGTCCAGACTGTCTGTACGAATCAAATAGCATAGAAAAATGGACTGGCTTTTACCAGGCTAGCTTAATGATAGAACCCAAAAGAAACAGACACTGGGTTGGAATGGATGTTCCATATAACCATTGTTTGCTTCGCACTACCTACAAAGCAAACATTTTCGGTCCTTATCTCTGTTCTTGGGGGTACAGCCAATTAGTGTAAAGGGAAATAAATGTTGCTGCTGGACCAGATGCTTTGTAAATGCCAGCTAATAGAATGTTAAGTAGCATTGTGCTTAGGTATTTCAGCTTCCCAAAATGCAATCATTTTGCATATATTTTAGCTAAAGATTATATGTCTTATAATCTTAAAACAGGGCTTGAAGAAGAGTTGTATTATTTATCAATAAATAGAACTACGCTGACTTCAAACTAAAGAAATGGGTTCTTCATCAACTGAAAAAGTAATCCCTCTTGTACATTTCAAGTACAGGATGATTCCCAATTTTAATAAATGGGTGTAAATCCCACCACTCTTTTTTTCCCAGTAGAAAACACATGGTTAGATGTATATTTACTTACTGTTGTGTTTTTACAGTTAATTTGGCAGAAACAGCCATTTCAAAACAGCCACATTTTTGAACCTACCACATTTTTATTACTGTCTATATTAAAAAACATTCAGACAGACCCATTTTATGCTCATAGGTAAGAACTGCACCCTTGCTTTTCAGATTCTACCCTCTAAAATGACAAACTGAGCAAACGAATCACTTTGGCGTATCGGTGCACGGGGAAACCACAGATGCCTGGAACATGTATTTGCTGTGCAGACAGCATAGTGCAGATCTCAGATAATTTTCTTTTTAAACTGCAACCACCCACAGGCTTCTAAAACTCCAGCTGGCAAGCAATCCTGAGGAGAACAGATTCTACCCCAGCAGGGGCCACAGGGATGCAGCGGGAGAGAGTAAAAGAAGCTCATTCTGTTGATTAAATTTAGTTGATTTAGCTGCTTGCCTTCTCCGGGGTGACTTGGAGCTTGGAGATTATCAACCTTTAAATGGGGAGGTCTTTATTGAGATGCTTCCCTTTTGTTACAGACGGCTTTTTATTTCTTACAGCTGCACAAAATAAGATAGCTTTCAGCCTCTGGTTGTCATGCTGATTCTCTGATACTTCTTTCAAACCCGCTCACATCTCAGTCCAGTGAGCTGCATGCCAACTTGCAAAGAGGATGAGGTCCAAGCCAGACTTATTTGGGAGGGACCCAAGAGTCATCAGCATTAACATAAATAAGAGGATTCTAATATTATGTTAAAAAGAAAAAAGGAAAAAAAGAAGAAGAAACCATCAATAGAAAATTTGCAAATGTTGTAATTTATTCCATTCTGGAATAAATGACAGTGACTACCTGTCATTGCAATTCATCATCTTTTGTTCCACCAGGCTGCCTGTCAAGCCAAAAGACTGGTGCTTCAATTCTGTTTTTTGAACGTCACTTTGTAAAAAGTTACTATCTTATGTTATAATCTTTCCATCTTCATCTTGATTGCAACTGGAACCAAGTAAGTCTAAGTGGGTCAAAAGCAAAGGGAAACCTCTACTGACCCACGAGTACAACCTGTAGGTAAGGTGCACTTTACCTAAAGATTTTATTTTAGTACTCATAAACACACTGATTCACTGGATCCATAGAGATTTCCATCTTAGCTTCATATTTTCAATTAAATCTGAGCCCTGTCCACTGTAGCGACACGGGCCTTTTCTCTCTTCTGTCCATTTCAGGCACATTCCTGGTCAGCTGGCTGAAAGAAAGGTACTACTATTTTCTGTGCTTACAATCACACACTAAATTCAGGTAATGAAAAACCTAAACCAGACTTTGTGCAGAAACTAAATAAGTCCATTTAGCATAATTCTTATGCTATTTTAAAGCTGCAAATAACAAGATGAACCTTTATTAAGTAGCCAGAGCGGCTACTAAAACAGATCAGTCTGAACACAGACTGACGATAGTCCCAACAATGATCTATGAAGAAGTTCTAGTTGTTTAACTGTACATGTGATAAATAAAGCATTTTGAATCTTGAAGTTACTCAGAGTTGTTGAGCGGGAATTTTTAATAGTTTAATTCCTTTTGATGATTTCCATTCTTAAAACATAGTCATCAAATTAGTTTCAAGCAACTTCTCCCAATATGTTTATCTTCTTAGTCATAAGTGCTTTGTGAGGTTATCACACAGAAACCTTACCTTTTTCTTTTGTAAAGGGCCTTGAGACAACTTTTCTTGTAAATTGGTGGTATATAAACAAACTGAATTGAACTGAATTTCATATTTTATATGCAACCTCTTATTCAAAAATATTGTCAGCACTGAAGTCAAGCCACAGATAAAAACCCCTAGTGATAAAAGATAGTCTGTACTTACTCATACACTTTCAGCTTGTAGCACTGGCCGTTCAGAAACAAATACTCCCAATCTGTCCCATAGTCTATTTCCAGCTTCTTCTGTAGATCACTGTGAAAACAAAATCACAAAGTGCATCACTTTTTCCCTTTACTTACATTTCAACTATGAATGTATATTTTTAAACACATTTAAGCAGGGCTGTTTAAGGAAGCCATGCATTTGGGAGATATGTTTAACAGTAAGCCCAAAGCCAATTTGTGAAATTCTTTTAGTAGCAAAAATGCACAGCACAACAAAGAATGTTTAAAGGTTGCTTTAAAAACCTGTTGGGTGCCTTTGAATTGTGCTGGCGGAGAGGCTTTATTTCTCTTTCCTGTTTTAGTAACTGATTTCTTGCCTAGTGTTTGATGAGATAGTCTCATCAAACACTATGAGGCTACCTCATTATCCCATTTCTATGCATTGTCTTCTAGTATTTTAGCCGCTGAGGACTGCTCTTCTTCACTAATGGCAGATAAGGAAAGTGAGCCGTATCTCTAACGGTGCATAAGCCCTCATTTAAATATTCATAACACGTACATGTGAACGAGGTTAACAAATGTCTAAGGAAGGTGATTCTGGATAAGGTAAGGTAGTGTTGGGGGATGAATCGAGGTGAAAGAAGCAATGGAGGTTGCGTAACCCTATGTGCATGTGATACGCAGTAAGGGCACAGGTCGTGACATTCATGCACTGAATCATTTTATGAGTAAATTTCCCTTCACAGAATGAGAGAGAGAAAGGGAGAGGGAGAGGGAGAGACAGAGCGAGTACTTTGAATTCACAGGCATGGTGAAAAGAGAACACCTGTGATTAGTTTGAAGGTTTAATGTGACGGGACATTGTAGAAATAATACGGGATTTACCAGGGAGTTTACGTAAATCTAACCATCTTTATTTATTAACAAAGATGAACCAGGAAAGGAAAGAATGTGTGAAAAACTAAGTACGCCGTTGCTACTTTAACAAGACTTAAAAACTAAAAGCTAAATAAGCCAGGTGCTGATTACTGACTGACTGGTCATACAGCACAGGTGTAGGCAGGATGCTATCTGAAGCATAAAGCTGTGAATTAACACCATGTCAAAATGGAAAGACTTCAGCAATGACTTGGAGAAGCAACCGGCGTCTCAGAGTTTCTGAACAGTGATGTTAGAGAAATATCATGTTAATATCAAGTTATTGCTAAACTGGGTCTGAGTGGAGTGTGCTTAGCGTTTCAAACTTTATTAGGTATGACAGAATGGAAGTTTTGTTTTTGTATATCGATATTCGATAAAAAAAAGACTTTTGTATTAGATATTTGTTATTTTATTACCAGTGCTATTACAATTAATATACAGTACATGGACATAGCAGATAGTAGTCTGAACAGGAGAGACTAGAGCAAAATAGACCAACAATATGAACCAGCTCATTATTTCCTCTTTTGCCTCATACAGGCCTTTGTTTATTGTGGAAACATCTTGACCTTTTGGTAATTGCCATCACTGTACTTGGCACTCTCTTCTTTAATGGTAATAAACCGTTTGCAAGCCCAAAGGGCCTTGGAAATTACTTAACCAGCCGTTGCTGTTGGACTAAGAGCTTTGTGGAAACATCTCACAGAGGGAATGTAACAAGGATAAACCTCCGAATGTCTGCATGTTTTATGTTGCTTTAGAAGGGAACAAGGTTTTGCTGTCTTTCTGTTGCATGACTGTGCTATAGTGGATTGCTTGCAGTTGTAAAAAAAACAAAAAAACATGGGAAATGATCTCTTTACCATTCTTCTAGAAGACAAATCACCAACAAAAATAAAAATGGGGGTTTTGAAAAATAATCACTTCGATGCAGTTGCTGTCAAAATTTGAAGGGTGATTTTAAGACTGTTGCAAAAAAAAAAACAACCTACTTGTAACTTTTTAACTTTTTCCAAACACATCATAGTGACTGCATAGCATGGATTTAAAAAGTCCACACCAACCGTTAACACTGTTTGTTGTGGTGGAAAGAAAATGAAACCAGTATAAATAATTCAAAGCTAATGGGGAATAACTTCCAGACTTTTTCCACCTGCAATTCTGAGTAGCTCTATTAATCACAAGTCAGTGTTGACCAAGAACCTTCATGTGTCTGCTAGAAAGCTAAAGATGGAGGGGGATTTTGTTGTTCAACACCACAACAATTTAAAGCATTGATCAAACTTTGCAAAAGAATGACTTCATGACGGGGAAATGAAAGTTTTACGAAGGTCTAAGGAGAGTTAATAACTTAATCTGGCAGCAAATGTGAAGGGTCACTTGAAGAAGGCTCTTGACAAAAGATGTCCTCAAAATGTAACATATTTGGGAAAAGTACTGGAAAGTAGAGCGGGCAAAAACTGGCAAGTCAAGATGTGGCATTCTAATCAAATTTGACTGGAAGCTTAAACTGAGTCAAAAGGTGCTTCAACAAACACTTATAAAAGCTGTTTATTGCAGCATTTCTTATTGTTTTCTCCCTCTAAGATATGTGTTTTGGTAAAAGTATAAAGTATGCAGGTCAAATTGAAGGTGAAAAAGATAATCATGGTTTCAGTTTTTGCATAAAAACCTGGTATTTAACCAGGCTTTGTGACACTTTTAAGTTCCTCCAGTGATATTAGAACTGGAGATGAAATGTTTTCTGCTTGAAAAAGAAAACTTAAAACAAAAAAAAATTACAGAGTTTTCAATGCTAATTTGAGCCATAATTGTCTTTAAATGTGCCACTAAGAATCCGTGATAACTGAAACAGAGGCTGCCGAAAATAAGTTAACCAAAGGCCTACCCCACAGAGCACAGTAGGCAACAAATAGAGTTTGTTTATCTTCATTAAAATTAGCCTTAGGTGTCACACAGTACAAATTCATTACTGTGCAGCTTTTCCACACTCCTATAGAACAAAAGGATGGAGTCTATTTTAAGTCCTGGGTGGATGTCTTTCCAATTTGCTTACAGTAGCTAAGTGAGAAGTAAATGCATCATCCACGCAAAGTGCAAAGTGTTCAATATTCAGCCGTAACTATGTGACAACAGAAGCTAACCTCCCCCTCTAATTCTTTATTTTCTCTTACCTTATTTCCATGTTGACTGTCTCGTAGGCTTCCTCCACCTTCTTCAAGTTGGTAGCCTCCCACTCTGCAGCTAGACAAAACAAAAGGTCAGACAAATTAACAATGCGGAGTTGTTGCGACTGGGCGCCTTGCGTGTTGCCAAACAGCGCTCTCCAAATATAGGGCGGTATTTTTAAGGACTGCAAGAGGCTGCACATAAACATGAGCGTGCTATTTTCAGGTGCGTTAAGTGCAGAATGAGGAGCTTATTAGCCTCTTCACACTGAAAAGTGTGCTAACTGAGACTGAGAGAGAAAAAACGAAGTCGGAGGGAGAGGGAGAGCTGCAGCAATTACTGCATGTTTGTCACTTTTATCTCCATCTTTCTCATATGCACATTATCTTGTGTTCATTTAAAATATGCTTATCTTAGGCAAGGAAAACACTGTGAGGGGCCTCAGTGGGATTCAGTATCTTATCCAAGGACACGAGTGGGGACGTAGAGAATAGAAACATTTGAAGCAAACATAAAATACAAATGCAACCACTGAAGAGGAATCTGTAACCTTCATCAAATTATTTTTTTTAAATCTCAAGATTGTTTTAAAAATCTTTTTGTACAATATGGTTAGTGTTCATACACATATCTGTAAAGTCAACACATCTCTTTAAAACCCGTTTCAACTGGACAAAATCCAGTGAGAAGAAAAACATGCTGATGACTTGTTATTATCAACAACTGGGAAATCAATGAGATATAGCCATTAATTTTGGATTATTTGATTAGAAATATGTGACGACCGCCTGTCTGACTGGGGTGTAAACGTAAAGTGACAGGACATTTCAGCAAGTCTCTTGTCAAAATGGGAAACACAAGAAAACATGCTTGTAAAGTAAGGTTGTGTTCACCTTGTTAAATGTTTGTTCAGGATGTAACAAATTGGCTCGAACTTGCTGATATCTACAGTCAAAGCAACAATTAAAAAGTTAATAACAATTGGAACCAGGACAAACAGTTGGAGGAAAACTCAAGCTTATAACAGAGTCTCCAAAGCTCACTCTTATGGTGCGTTCACACCAAATGTGTTTTGGGGGTCTGGTTTACATTCAAAGTCCATGTAGAGGCCCGTAGAGGGCGAGTCACGGTGTATTTTGAGCGTCTAGCACGGCGCAATTTGAAGCGTTTGACGCGTCAAACGTATAGATTGCAGCGTAGATTCTGGCAATTAGGCCAGCAACGGAAAACAACGGCTAGAGCAATTCTGACGAGTCTGACGGGCCCTCGACACACCTCCACATAGACTCTCAATGTAAACCAGGCGTTTACAGGCGTTGGTGTGAACGCACCATTAGAGAACTTGAAGGAATCAATCAGAACTTGGGTTCACCAAGTTCTCAACCAGTTAGTTGGCTTTGTGCCAACTGACTGGTTGACATAAAGTGATTTTCTGGTGTCTCACTCCAGAAAATCACTTTATGTCCTACCCCCTGCTTAGCTCTACTGGGAATTTGACTGAAATTGACCGCTTTGATCACATGATTCAAACATGGGTCTATTCAGCGACAAACATTTCAGTTAGGCATGGTGTGAATATTTCACCTGCTGTTATGAATTCTTGTATTACCAAGATAGATTATTTTTAAAATAAGATGAAAATTTAGTGGCCTCTGCCAAAAAACAGAAAATATCAGTAGGTCTTTCAGGAGGATAATGTCCCCAAACATATGGCCAAATCAACACAGTAATGGCTTAGCAAACAGTAAAGCAACCATTCGCCATGGAGTTCACAGTCCTTGGATAAATCATATCAAAATCCTGTGAAGAAAACTGAAAGGAAAATGAAATTAGTCCAGGATTTTTGAAAATCTGGAGAGATTTCACCAAGAAAAATGGTCAAAGATCCAGCTGGCTGTGAGCTGATGTAAAATTATAGGAGATTGTACATCGCCTTAAATATTGGAAAGTAAATGTGGCTTGGGCAACTTAAATGCCAAGGAGCAATGTCACCTGACATGCTATTGGCTGGCATTTGGAGAGAAGCCAATCCAGGAGTGTAAACTTACTTTCCATGCCACTGATTGGCTTTACCGCTAAGAGTGGATACAGAAGGCTGTGGTAGGTTCTGTGATAGTGCAAAAATGGTTTCCATTTTGCGTATAAATGCACAGTAAAGTATATATGGTGGCTAAACTATTAAAATTGGTAGATATAGAAGGGATCTCAAATACTTGTAGTTTTCAGCTAATCGCAGATGGTTGTTGTTTGGGTTCCACAGTATCTTGTTGCAATACAAGATGAATTTATCTCAAGGATTTTTACACATCTTGAATATCAGAGCTGTAAGCACAATTAAATCCTGCTATAGTTTTCTTACCTCATAGTCAGAGTAGGATTGGATTAATTAATAAAAGTCAGTCGTTTATTTCTCTCCAATTTGTTTTATAAGCATATTGTGACTTGGTGTGTAGGAACACCAGCACAGCAACATTTCTAGTATAATTAAATAGACAATGTTTCAGTCCTTGCTGAATTCCTGTCTTTTATTTTTTTTTAAATTGCTCACTAAATCCACAAATGTACACATTTCCTGACAGCCTCTGCGAAAACATCGTGAACAACCTGTCAAAGCAAATGATACCTGAAGAGGTAAACAATCTGAAATAATGGAATATACATTAACCTCCAAAGATAGGAAGCGATGAGACAATGCTACCAGGTGACAGCCCTATAACTCATGATGCGAACATAATTGCACTCCTTTTTCATTAAAAGAGGGATCCGATTACTCGACAGTAAAAGCATGCAGAACATTTGTGCCTGAGCCATGCCAGCCCTTAAATGCGAACAAAAAAGGCCTGAAAAGCAAAGAAAGAAGGTGGCTGAAAATAGAAGTGAGGACAGGCTTAAAAGACTCCAATTTAACCGCCTGGTGCCGTTGGACATGTGGATTTAGTGGGGCTTCTGAAAGCGGACAGGTTCGCCGCTGACGTCGGAGAAACTCTCACCGGGGCCTGGTGCTGTGGCAACGGATAAGAATCTGCGCGTGGCAAAGAAACCAAGTGGGAAGCTGTGACAGCACTGGCCTGAATACCAATTAGCATGTTCCTTCTATTGTATGAATCCCCAAACACTACTACTTCTTTTTTGCAAAACTCGATACAGATGTGAAGTGCTTTAAGATCATGGACGATTTTAAAGCACTAAAAGGGAACAGGATATTCTTCTTTGTCACCTTTAAACCACTTAAAATCACCACTTACATTCCCTTCAGTGCCTTTCTTGATTTTGTTTTACTCGTACAGCTAAAACTAAGCTCAACAAAGACAAAAGGAGGCACAAAACCCCATGTGGGTGGCATTTGAACTGCTGCTGCAGCCATTTTCTCTCTACATAACTCGAAGCCTACGTTTCTTCTTACACTATCAGACAAGGACAACATTATAACCACAGGTATGATGTGATGTTAAAGCCCACTTTATCACATGCATTATTAACATTGATGAGAAGGTTTTATCGACACTCTATTCATGTGGAGCATTCAGGACAAACGTTTTCACAGTAAAACTAAGCTGACCAGTGGATATTTTTCTCTCCTATACAGCACTTTACCAGAAGCTATAAGGAGAGCTGTTAAACCACAGAAGCTGTGTACAAAAATAGAAAAGGATGAACACGGAGTGTAGTGTACGCCGTCTCCTCTTCCCCCCCAAGAATATCTCCTGTGTATACATACCTTGAGCCAGAGACCGAAGATACTGTGTTTACATGCGAGTGGATCAATAGGCGAGACGATTCCTCTGCAGTTCTAAGAAAAGAAACCTGAGAGAACCGGTGATACGCGCCGCCACGGCCGTGCTCGATGCAGCACAGCTGATGCAGAGAAGGCCACCCTTGATTCCCCATGCTTCACGCAAGCAACACACACCTAGAGACGACGCCGACCGGCGGGCGCATGTAGGAGGGTGGTTTGTTGTCTGTTATTTAAAAGTCTGCTCTTTAAAATAATGGCAGAGTACTAAAAGCTTCCACGTCTGTTCCAGTCCACTTTTAAACACTTTCACTCTGCGCTATGTTGCAATACCCATTTTCTCTTTTGACTTCAACGTTCTCCTTGGATTCAATATTTTCAGCATGAGCTCCTAACAGCCTCGCTGTCACCCTCACCTCCCTTTCTCAAGCTCCATTTTCTCAGCATCTCTCTTCAACTCAAGAGCTAGCTCTGACTGCTAAGTGGTGAGGACTAAATTATAGGCAGAGAATTACTATACCCTAATGTATAAAAGATGCAACAAATTGGGAAGAAGACTTTTTTTTCTTCACTGAACTAGTTCTAATTGCACAAACAAAGCACAGAGTGCCCTTTAATCAGAAGGTAGAGCCAGACATGAGAATAAAAACAATCAAAAATGATGTCAATGCCTTGTAGGGATATGTAGGTATAAGTGAAACTAAGACAATAATCTGATTAAAAGCATGTCAAACTGAAAGTATTGATGCACTGCTTACTCAATAGTTTTGATGCACTGAAAAAAAATCTGTACTGAAAATGGAAAAGACTATTTTTTATTTTGCTGTAATATATTTGCTTGTGAGGTATAGACTGGTATATATTTATACCAAAAAGGTCTGCATTATATTTTATTATTGATCAAAACTTATATTGCAATCACAATAAATGCCAGAATACATTGTGATAAAATTTGAAGTCTTAAGTCAGTGCCATGTTTAAGCCTACTGACTTAAGATGGCTTTTAGTTTTTGTAATTTAAGAGAAAAACAATGACAGCATTTACCTTTAGGATGCTTAAAAACACAGATTTGTAGTGAAACAACACAACATAATTGTGTTAGATATGTTCCTCAGGAAGGCCAGCTCTGTCCTGGGTTGCTCCCTTGACCCAGTTCAGGCAGTGGGAAGCAGAATTATTCTGGATAAAATAGCATCACTGTTGCAAAATGTCTCTCACCCCATGAACGAAGATATTACAGAACAGGAGAACTCCTTTAGTGACAGACTGTTGCATCCTAAGTGCACAAAGGAGGCTTAATATAGGTGCTTCCTCCCAGCAGCTATGAGACTCTGTAACCTTCACTGCATCCAACAAACTCAACAGTGATTCCATCCCTGCTGTTTTTTTGTGCTGTTTTTAACATTTTGAATAATATTCCTGCTGTTATTTTCACATCACTGTTGAATGAACTTATTTTTAGTTTTGTTTATTAATTCTTATTTCTGTGTAAATCTACATTCTTCAACTTGTCTGTCACTTTACATTGGTACATCTGAATTTCCCCACCAAAGAACAAAGCATATTTGCCTACTATTTATCTTAATAATGTTTTAAATCTTTTAACTGTCACTCATCATGCGGTTAATTTATATCTGCACTGTAAAAAAAAAAAAAGTATCTAATTTATGGTAAAATACCGGCAGTTGTGGTTGCCAGAATTTTACCATAACTATGGTAAAATATCAAAACTCCCAGTATTTTACATAGCTGTTTGGAAACCCGTCTTCCAGCATCACCAGCTGCATGTTTATAAATCCAACTAGTGAAATTCCTATTTGCAGTTCCATTTACAAGACATGAACATGTTTTGTTCTGTATCACCAGCTGCTATTTATGCATTTCCATTAATAAATACAATGCAATTTGGAAATACCATTCAGTAATGTAACGTATTCACAATCAACGACTGCTTCTTAAAGCAACATTTATAAACCAGACTGGGAAAATTAGAACAGATGTGGACCAATTAGGATTTTTTTTATGTATGCCAGCTTCAAGGGTCACAAAATGCAGTACCATCCTTCAGAAAGCACAGAAATTAATGTAATTCTAAATATAGCAGAGGGAGGACCAAAAGTGTACTGGCAGAAATGTCTAAAATGATGTAATAATAGGGACCAGGTGGCTCCCTGTCTGCGGAAAACAAAACCAGTTCTTCTCATTTTTTTTTCTCCAAAGGATCAGTTAAGAACTGGCTCCAGCACCATCTCTGGTTTGCTTTAAAATTGCTTTATAAAACCTAATAGGTAGCGCTAGCAGGGCTCATCCCGGTACAAAAAGTCGTTTTTTTGAAAAGCAGCCTTCTTCCTCTGAAAGTGGCATAATTTTATTATTCCATGTAAAGTGTTTAAACGCCTAACAGGCAAAATCCATGATTAATTAATACTAAAGAGTCACTAGACGTAGAATGAGCTTCAGAATAAAGCCATAAGCCAAACATTTTATCAGACAAGTCGGTGCTACATTTTCCTTTTCTTACATTCTTCTCCTCTTCTGTCCAAATCACACAAATTCTGAAAGTGAAGCGCAGGCTTCGGGGAGTTGAGGAGAGGTCAATCTCGCCCTCCGCATAATCGTTGTGTTGGAGTGTCTGATTGTATTAGGGTTGAGTGAATAACTGTAGCTGGCAGAAATAGCATCATGTTTTGAACTATCAGTGCAATTCATAGCCTTGTGACTGACTCGGTTTCTATTCATTCTCCCACGCTCTCCTGAAACTCTTTTTTTTTTTCCCCTAAAGTGGTTGAAGGACAAACGCGGCACAGCAGCGAGGGTGTACTGGAATTAAGAATGAATGCGTTGACTGACCAACTATCATTATAGGAGCTGATAAAAGCAGGCACTGCAGAACGTGGGCTTCACTTACAAAATAAACCATTCTTTGTTTTACATGTAATGTTTTAACGTGTTGTAGGAAAATAAAGAAAAAAAAACAGTATTAACTGTTGAACTATCTGTAAACAGAGGTGTGCTGTTTACAGATAGTTCAGTTAGCATTCAGGACAATGCTAACTCTAACTTTGTCTTTATGAGATGAGAGGCTACTTTGGCTGTTGCATTTTTCTGATCTTGAGAGCAACACAGAAAATTAAAACACACATGCTGATGTTTTTACTTTTGTGTTTTCTGTAGCATGACATGCAGAAAGAAATACAATAGATTTAACTATTATGTATTATTTTAGACAATCGTTTTAGTTTTTAAAGCTGAAAAATTCAATATTACACGGATTATTTATTGTATTTCCTCTCTAAATAAATAAAATATATTGGAAGTTGTAATAAAATAAATAAATGCTGCAAAAGAGCTAAGGAAATGTATGATATTCCCTGTGGTTTGTGTTTGTTACATTTTGTAGTTTAGTTTCTTTAGTGTTACCATAACAATAAACAGAGGAAAGGTTTTGGCATATCTCCAACAAAACAAACATCACAAAATAATAGAAACATGTTTTCTTCAGTATGCAACTGAAACAATGGTCTCTCATAGTGACGGAAAATTAAGTTTTGATTTCCCTCAAAAAACATTTTTCATATTTGGTGGTGAAAAGTATTTCCCTCCAATGTAAATTTAAAAAAAAAAAAGTGTTTTACCCAGCCTGTGTTCCTTGTATTTTTGTCCAGTTTGTTTATATTTTTGCTACGACAAATTTATCAATTATGTTTGAATATGTTTCATGTCCGTATATAAATTCAACAAGGCATACAGTTAGATTTTTGTAATAATTCAGAGGTTGGGTTTGAGTACTTATATTGCCACAGTGACGTGTAATCACTAACATTTAAAAAGGGAGGGGGGGCGGAGTTCAGTGAAAAGAATAAACACACTGTCTGGAATGAGTCTGCTCTGCAGCGACTGGGTGCTGTTTATATGAATATGTATGATGTAACAAACGCCTAGGAGCTGACCTACTTCTGCGTCTCCTCTGCTCATGACTTGGTCCCCTTCCGGGGTAACTCTGTCATCTTGCAACACACTGTAATAGCAGGAAGCAAGCCGCTCTCATGTACAAATCAACATGCTCCCGCTTGACGGTTTTGCAAGTGATAATCACTGTCTGCCGAGGGAAGAGCCCAGAGGTGGTCCAGAAGCCGGAGGATTCCTCAGGACTTTAGCATTCTGTCATGTTTAGCATTTGTGTTTACCTTTGTTTGTCAAAAGTAAATGTTAACTTGAGCAGTTGCATGATATGAAACGAGGAAATGGTAGAGGTAAAGCAAATGTTTGATGGACAGGTGCACATGAAAAAAAAAAAGAGTGCTCTTCACAAATCTGGGGCTGCACACTGGAGAGCAGTCGAAGGCAACATCTCAAAGTATCTTTATCTGGGATCATTTTTGGTATGATGCCAAACGCTGTAAGCTTCACAAGTGGGAATAAGAGAAAAAAAAATCTATTTCAGAAAACACAGAAAGACAGAAAGCTGGCAACTCCTCAAATCACACTTCCAACATTTGATTAAGTAAAAATGGGCTAATTTAGTGTATCACTCAAGTGATTACAATCCAATACATTCCTCCTGTGGCTATTAAAACATGAGACTGAGGGCAGGAGGTGCACACTGTTTTGCAAAATAACTTTTCCACATATTGCCTTCTGTTTCATTGGGATTTTATGTAACATATCAACAGAAATTAGTGCATAACTGTAACGCCAGAGAAAAAAGATAGTAGGTTTTGAAAATATCTTGCTGAAACAAATATGAAGAGTGTGGCCTATGTTTATCTTCAACCCTTTTACTTAGATATCCCTATATGCAATATTCAGAAGTCACCTAATTAGTAAACATGTATAAACCCAGGTGTTTTGAGAGGGTCTCGGAGTTTTGTTAGAGATCATTAGTGAACAAACATCATCATGAAGACCAAGGAACACAACAGACATGTCAGGTTAAGGATGACATTATTAAGAGAAGCAGTCCAGAGGTCAGTGATGATTCTGGAGGAGCTGCTGACATCCTGAGCTGAGGTGAAAGAATCTGTCGACACGTCGAATGTTAATTGTGCGCTCCATAAATCAAGAGTTCCTCAAAGAAAAGCCTGTGACTGCAAAAGACTTTAAACCTTAAACATACAGTCAGAGCTACAACAGAGTGGTCTAGATGAAAGCATGTTCATGTCTTAGAATGACCTAGTCAAAGGCAGGACATAAGTCGAACTGAGAATCTGTGGACGGATTTGAAAATTGCTCAACATCCAATTTGACTGAGCTTGAATTATTTAGCAAAAAAAATCCATAAGATTTCAGTCTGCAGATGTGCAAAGTGGGGAGAGATGGACCACAAAAGACTTGCAGTCGTTTAAGTGAAAGGAGGCTCAACAAAACATTGAGATGGAATACATATGCATGTCATTCTCAGATTTCAGTTTCTAATATATTGTGAAAATCAGGCTCCCATTTTCTTCCACTTCACAGTCCTCCACTGTTTTGCATTGAGCATTAACGTTGGTGGGTATGATGTAACAAAGAAAGTTTTATATCTTTAAAACTTTTTCAAGTTCAAAGGGTACAAAACACACTCTGCAACTCAGTGGAGGAAGAGGAAAATGCACAAGTAGCTATAAATGTTCCTGCAACTCCTCAGCAAAATAAATACAAGTACTCTTTTCCCCCAATGCTCTTGAGTCGACTCCCTCTTTGCTCCTTCTGTCGTTCCAGCACTCCAGGTAAGCACAATTTTATCACAAGGTCGCCCCGAGTCAGGGTCAGAGGTGACGCTAAGCGCCACGTTAATGGCAAACCTCTCATGTTTAACATTTCGCATCTCATTTGGAAAGTGCTGAACAGAGACTTTAATTAACACGCCAAGGTTTGATGAATACCAGAGCACAAATACCTATGTTAACGTTTACTTTCTCAGAGTGCTGGAATTCACCAGTCAACCCAATTAGTGACATGTTAAAGCAAAATACTTTTATATTTCGTGCTTTTGAACATGATGCATTTGCTAAAGTAGAAACGTTTTAATATTGCGAATAAGCCCGATGGACAGCAGGTCACAAGTTTAACCTCTCTATAATTGGCCCCACATTAAGTTCCAGTCTGAAATTATGCCTACTTCTTTTTTTTCTGTTTACCATTTTTTACCCTCGTATCTTTAGAAGCAGCTTTTAAATTAGATCAAAGTGAACCCTGCTTCACAGTACCCATATATTCAAAGCTAATTTATTTCATATGCTTGCAGCAGGATTCAACAAATAAAACGATATAAATAACATTGAAAAATGGATATCATGGTGCTTCAAGTTCCAAGTTCTGACCATAAGAAAATTCTTAGTTTTATGCGTTTATGGCACGGTTTATTGTCACGATTGTTTCACATGGCTAAAATGATAAATATTTTCATTATAGCATTCAACCCTGCATGTTTCCCCCTGACGGTTGGGAATGAATGATAAGGGAGGTTTGCAAAAAACTCCAGATCACGGATGCCCCTTTCCAGGCAATCTCCACCACATGCAGCTACTTTGGGAAAGAAGAATATCTAGAAAACAGCTTTTTGGATTATACATTGTAGTATTCAATATTTTTCTCTTTATATCTTTTGACTCTTGCTCCCATTTCTTATTTTTTTTTATTTTAGAGCTAGCTACTCTAACTACGTGAAGTAGTTGATAACCAAATGTCGAACTTCATTCAACTGAAAGTTTACTAAACAGCCAAGTAAATTAGCACTTTAGAATTTATCCTCAAAAACTTATTTAGGAAAAGTTATGTACACTAACCATTTTCAAAGTTAGTGAAAGCTCTAAAAATAAATTGCAGTAGTGGATAAGTGGATATGTGCCCACCACTAATACTCCTCTTTGATAAAGCGTTATCAATCTAAAGAAACCCAGCCAGCTGCATCAAATGGATCAAGCTGACTGAGCAAAAACACAGTGAACTGTAAAAGGGACTTTGAGGTGAAACAGCTGTTGCATGTTTTTAACCAGACAATATATTTGATTGTCTACGATACCATTGATATGATCAAAGAGCTCTTTTTTTTAGCCAAGCATGAAAATTACACATGAAGCAAACTTGACATGAAAGAAAAGCAGGAAAACCACTGAGCATGTCTTGTTACAAAGCCTCCTGAAAGATTTCTTTTTCCACAGTTCAATGAGCAGCCCTTTCGGTTGGTTTAACTAAGTTAATATGGCCCTCTGGAAGCAAAAACATGCTCACCCCGGGTTTAAAGTTTCTCCAGGTTTGACTCTTGAAATAACATTGAAGTGTTGCATTCAGGAAGCTGGAGCACAGAGGAAGCAAAAGAACTCAGGTGCTCCAGGCTTGATTAGACCACACAGGAGGAGACGTACAAAAACCCGGTCAACTGAAACTGCTGCGCTCTGCTGGAGCCCCTGGTGACGCTCACCCCAATGCAGAAAACAGAGTCACAGTACTCTATTTTCAGAGTAAAAGAGAAAATATTTTCTTTAGAATTTAGATGGTGGGTCCAGAATGGTGATTTCTAATCTGTAGCAGTGACTGACTCCGCCTGCTGTAAGTGGCTGATGGGCAGCTACTGGAACCCAAACCGGCGGTGTAAGCACGGTGGATGACACAAGCTCTGCTACAAACAGTTGAGGTAGCACAAAGGGTAAAGAGACGAAAAGACAACACAGTCAGCTGTAGCTCAGCGGGCAGCGGCTGAAACAGAAGCATGGCAGGACTGTGGACACGACCAGTTTGCTCCATCTAAGTCAGCACCACGGAGAGAGCTTGCTGAGCAGGCATCAAGGAAAACAGAGTACACAAACAGGATGGGCTGGGTGCGTTGACATTTTGGCGCTGCAACTACTCTGACAAAATAACGACACTGTCGCCTCAGATTCCTGCAATGCTGTTGCAGATCTTGAGCTGAAGGAGCAAAGAGGCTTTACATGCCCTGCAACTTCAAGGGTTCATCACAGAAAAGTCAGTAGAACTACAGACAGTCCTCATTGTGTCCTCTCTGTTTCATTCTGAGCAATGCTATGCTAATGTCTCTCCAAACAGGCCTTTACAGGATGTGTCAGACACATCAGCAAAATAGAGGGCAAGGGAGACAAAGACAAACAAGCACAACTGCATTCACACTCAGGCATGCTGACACTACTGTGCACAGAGATAACAGCAGAAGAAGCCTGTGAGTGTGAGTTGGGTAAGCTGTAGAGCAGTGAGTCAGGGGGAATGAAGTGTTTGTGTGAAGGTTTAAAGTTGGATTTAAGAGAGGACAGGAGAGACTATTGAACAAACCAGAAAAATCAATCTATGACTCAATAAGACTTTGTTTATGGAACTCTTTGTACTTAGCTTAGGTTAAAGAAAGATTAAATAAGTTTTTTAGAGCTACAAAAATGAACGAAATGTTAACAGACATGGACCCAGTACAAAGAACCTTGACCGATTAAATTGTAGTCACACTGAAAATAATACTTAAGTTTGTTCAATGAGATACCAGAGAAAGTGCTTGAGGACAGAAAAATGCAGTGCTGTCCTTCCTACACCTGTTTGCAGAGTAAAAAGGGAAACTACAATTTTCCCTTGATTAAAAGAGAAAAAAAAACATAGCTGTTGGGAATATTTAAGTTGTATAAAACACAGCCAGGTATGGTGTTGAAAAAAGGAGGCACCACTTCTGTTAGGGCAACGCATTTATAAACTATTGCTGCTATGATAAGTGTGGCATGTATGCTAAGCAGCTAGCTGCTAGCTGGTTACAACAGCTGACAGCCTGACTAATTAAGAATTGAGTTGGAGCCTGTAAGTCAGGAAACGTTTGAGTTGGGGCATGAAAAGTTGGCTGAAAACAGTGTATCTTGGCCTTAATCAAATTATCATAGGCTTGTCATACTCTTAATATTACACTTTGAGGTGCAGAGCAGCAGAACCTATAATATTGTGAGTTAAAAACTGAAGATGTCCATGTATCAAATTTAAAACAAATCCCAATACATCAAAAATCTCTTTTTAAACATATCAAACCAAAACCATCAATAAATGAGCAAGTAAAACACAGGGAATACTGTGTAGATCTCAGCATGTCATCAGGTATAAAATGGTGCATCAGCCTTGGGGTGTTTTAAACTGATCATACATCAGTTTTTGGCATCAAAATGATGACAACATTATATTCTATATTTTACTCATCTATTGTTAAGCTACACCAATCCATAATATCTACAAGAAGAAAGTCACTTAGAAATATTTTGATTTTGATCTGGAGTCAATCTGTCAGAGTCAACTGGCCTAAAACAAATGGGTAAAGAGAGTAACAAAGTTTTCAGATAACAATTTACAACTGAATCAAATTGCACAAGACATTACCATTTTTATGATAATCATAAATGTGGAAATTAGGAAGATTAACTTCCATAACCTCCCTATGGAAGACAGGGATATCGTCTTTATAAGTTCTATCTAACTTGATAGAAATGATAAAATTCTTTGAAATGACGTTTGTTGGGAACTGGTAAGATTCCAATGAAATCTGCAGTGAAAGGAATCACAGTTCAATCTGAGGAAAGCTACATTAAGGCCAGAGAGGGCGCTGCTGAGCAGCAGTAAACTCCACACACCCTCAGGTTTCAAACGTAGGGGGTTGGGTGGAGATGTGCAGGGTGGACTGACCCTCGGTCTCCCCACAGGCAACAACTCTTTTGTGAAGATGGCTTGTGTGTGCATGTGTGTGTGTGTGCGTACGCATGCGTGTGTCGCTCTGACCTATCTCTCCACACTGCAGCCTAATCAAGGGGAAAGAGGAAGAGGGAAGAACGACAAGTGTGAGTCAAGTCGTCACGCAACGGCTGGCGATACACTCTGGGATAGCTCTCACCGGCCCTGGAGCGCAGCCTTTTATAGCAGCAAGCTGAGATCCGACACACTCTCAAAACGCACAAAACGAAAGGATGACAGCACTTCAACAAAATTTTGACCAACAGAGTAGCAGCACATGTTGCAGTCGAATCCATCACCTCAACATTTGTTTTTATTACTAATATTATTCTCATAGATGGTGATAGTAATTCGTTTTAAATTACAGATGTGATTGAACTCAGCAAATCTTCACTTCTCAAAGGTATTTATTTATTTTTCCGACAGACCCATCTGCCTCATTTACTTTTACAACCATTCGTAATCCATAATGGGATGAGTGTGTTACCTCCCTATCTCCTGGCAGTGTCTCAGTGATGATCAAAAGATTCCTGTATGTGCATGCATCTGTGTGTGTGTGTGTGTCTGTGTCACTCAGGGAGAAGTGTGGACAAAACAAATGGTGAAACCAACACCAAACCCTCTTGTGCCAGTTAATTATTTGCAGTGCTCCAGATGCTGTCGCAGGCTGAGCACCGCTGCTTCGGACTTTGCTGAGGGCACTGGCTTTGTGAAAGCTCGCTGGCCCTTTAAATAATACTACAACTAAAGGCGAGGAACGGGGCAACACTGATACATCAGACAGAGCCTGATGGCAATTATTTAGATGTCCGCTTGCTAATTATAATCGAGCATGACAGGTGCCCAAAACGATTTGTGAGCAAACTGCCTGTGAGCTTCTGCGTGTGGCTGTCTGCTTTTGGATACAGATAAAGATAGCCCGGCCCATGTCTTGTCAAACAATCATCGTTTTCTGTTTCTGCCAGGCTCTGCTACCGTCTCTGATGACCCTACAGTTAGTGAGATGGTCTTACAGTGGTTGATTCACCATTTGCCTGATGCCAAATATTATAGATTGATTGATAGAGCCAGGAGGTATGGAAAGCGAGAAGACAGTGATTGATATTAAGTGTTCCATATTTTGTTACATTTTAACCACCAACTATAGATGTTTTTCCATTCTCTGTGATAGACCAGCAGAATTTGTGAATAATTGAAAAGTGGCAATTAAATGATAAAACTAAGAATCTGTCTTATGTATTCATCACCTTGAGTCACTGTGTTTTAATCCAATTATACCCAAGTACCTGTTGGTGTATCTCCACTAGTTTTGCACATCTAGACAATGGATATATTGCAAATTTTCTTTTTTACAGAGCATTTTAAACAACAACAATTAAAAAAGCTTGATAAGTTGTGTCCAAAGTCAGTCTATTTAATTACTCCCTATGGTTCAACACATCTAAATCAAATGATGGTTCGTTAGCAGGCCTCTGCAGAACTTAAACATAGTGAGTGGGAAGGTTGGCACATTTAAATCAGCTGTAGTGGAGCAGCAGCACATCTAAAACTGGTTGGAAATCAGTGATGGGTCATGTGCAGAGATCAGTGAATAAGAGTCGGCTCCCCACTTTTTTCCTTTTTGCTGCTCAGCTCTCACTCTCAGTGGCTCTATCCTGCTCACGGCAGAGCATTGTTTTAATTGGTAACATGGTGGCCTTGTAGCCAATTATATCCGTGAATATGGAATCATACAATTATGTAAAAACAGAGAGGGGGACAGACACAACCGGCAGGTGGAGAATCTGTCTGTCCCTTCAGTCAGTAAACAGCAGTGAGGAGGAGACTGTACTGAGGAAATTGTTTGGTTACTGAATTTGGTTCTTTTTGGCAGATTTGTTTGCAGTGTTTTGTTCATTTGTTTTTGCTGGCAAATTTAACTAAACAAAGTGTTATATATGCCCAAAAGTTTAATCTTGGGCTTGTTTACCTACGCTTCCACTTGAGTTGTGGATCTCTGCAGATTCTCCAGAGTTATCATGGCCCTTTTGCCTCACCTGTCGGATTAGGTGGATGGCTTTGGCAGGTTTGCAACTGTGCCAAAACAGAAGACTCTTATTCCTGAAACTAGCCTTGCACAATTCTGAAGATTCTCGCTTAAAAATTTATTTTTAAACAAGTGTTGCATAAGATTATCAAATATTCATAACCATTTTGATTATATCGAACCACAGACTCTGCTCTAGTGCGAGAGGAACCCTTGGGTGTTCCTGAGCCAGTCATGAGATATAATCAGTGTGAACCTGGTCCACCCTGAGGCCTCCTCCATCTGAAGCATATCCAAATGACTTTGTCCTAAACAGAAACCCAAAATGCCCAATTAGGCTTATTTGGATGCAGAGAATCAGTGAGTATATTCAGGGTTTTTCAATCTGCCCTTAGTCTCCTAAAGTTAAGCTCTGGTGGACAAGTTTTGATTTTTTAATGATTAATTTAATTTAATTTAATTCAGTGGGGGGAGCTAAAGAAAGCAAAGCATAAAAGTTGCAGTTGAAAATTGGGGTTAAACTACCATTCCCTTTGAAATCTTCCCAAGTCAAAATACTTTTAATGCCTTTTAAATGTTTTTTCTTTATATTGTTTGAGGTCTAAAACAACCCCACAGAATTTTTTTGCTATTTTGAAAAGCTTTTAATTTCTACAAATATATGCTTAATAGACAATATTTAGATTTTGAGATTGGGGAGAAAAATCTGTGATCTATGAATTAATCACAATAGGAAATAGAATTTGGGTTTGACCATTTTTTCTTTTTGGTAATGCTGCAGTGACGGATATCAATTCTTTTGTCGAATGTTTCTACATAAAAAAGCAAGATTTTATTGGTGCAACTTAACTCTAATGCTCAACCCATAGAAGTATTTTACTTTCAAACAGTATTTTCAGTATTTTAAAGAAAACAAACAGGCTTATTAGCAATGCAAGACTTATTGCCAATAAAGATGAAAAGGTAAATGTTAATTTCCCCACTCTTCATAACAAGTATAGAATAAAACAAATTTTAATTTTCATAGCTGCAAATTTTGATTCAACTCCGATGTGTCTACAAGATCTCGAGCCATCTACTCTACACCACCAGGGGCAGTAGCTCATTTTCAACCATAACTTTGCCACATATCTTTCTCATATCTTTCTGAGATTTACCAAAGATAAAGTGGCAAATCTTCACCTGGGTTTCTTAAGTTAACTATTGATCGTATGCATTTGATAAGAGGACCAGAAAAATATAATCTGCAAAATGTTGTACTAATTTCAAGCATCCTGAACTTGAAACCCATGTGTGGTAGAAACACTGCACGTTAAGATTACGAGATGAAGTAATAACAAATGATAGCCCCAACACAGTTCAATGAACCTTTCAACATCGCAAGAACCAAAGTTGCTTGAGTAGGAATCAAACAGTTCCTTGTAGGGGAGATAAAAATACTCTTGTGCCTTATATATGTTGTGTTTGCTTGTTTGTTTGTTTTTTATTCATTCATTAGTATCTGTGAATGTGCTAATCAATTGGTCATGAGCTTTGTTATGTTCTAAGTGAAGGTGATGTAAGTCTAAGTCTTAAAACCTTCTACTGAAAAAGGTTTATTTCTGCCGCATTAGCACTGCTTAATATGCATAAATACTCTGTGCTACAAGGAAACTTTAAGCCTTCCATTTTAAGGCAAAATGAAATCCAGATTCCTCTCTTTGGGCTGAGCAGGTGGAAGACTCATCAGATTGTAGATAGTATATCCAATCACTAAACTCAAGGCAGTTGCAGATGAATAATGAATATGAATTGAATCCTCTTTACTTCAACGTACACGGGTGAGTGGGAGACGGAGTCAAATACATTGATGGGACAGGGTGACTGTGCAATGTTTATACATACTTAAGACAGAGCTGCATTACAGTCTGCCACTTTTACTGCTTCACCTCTTTGCAGCTTTACTGTGTGTATGTGCATGGTGAGCAAATGTGTGTACGCACATCTCTGTGTCTCAGAGTGAGGCATATTGACATCCTTTACTGTGACCCTCTGACTCCTGACAACTCCAATCAGCAGGATGAGTGGGAGGCAAAGAGAGGCGGTGTAAGTCTGTAGAAAACTGCTATGATGAGGGTGTGTGTCTCCATGAGTGGACTTATGTGTATGAGTGAGAAGAAAGGGAGACTTTTGCATGCTAATTGGTGCTTTCTTGGGGAAGAAAAGTTAATAAAAGGAGACAAGAACGCTTACTTTTTATGTATGCTGCCATTGTCCTATTGCAGTTGTGGTATTCCAAGCAATACAATCCCTAATTGTATGGTCAATTATCAGATATTACATTGGGATACTGAAGTACTACAATATACAACACATTAGCTGGAATTATATGGGACTAACAGCCTCTATCTTCAGTAAACATTCTTTAAATTGCCATGTTGCAACCAAATGAATGGCTGTTCGTGTAACATCATGCAACATGTCACCTCTGATTATGTTGGCAATTATCTATTAGCACTATCGTCTGCACTGGGTTTTGCGAGAGTCACGTGCAAAGCAGTGTGACCAAATCATTTTCCATCATCAAGGTCCAGATTTAGATTGGTTCATCAGCTCCTGCTTGATGCCAGGCGCCGGTGTAAATGAGAAATAGAGAAGTCGTTGCACTTTTGCTTGAACAAAATCCCACATGTTTTTTCTTCAGCTCTCAAGAGAAGAGCAAAACCCGCCATCGAATGCATAGACGTATGTGGGATTTCTAACACACAACCCAAAAAGAAAAGGAAGAGGAAGAAAAAGAAGCTGTCACTATCACTCCCTCTCAGAAAGCTAGACCACCTGGAAATAAAGGCTATGTGTTTGAAGACATGGCTGCATAGGTGTAAAGTTATTAACCTGCTGGGTTAAATCTCCTAATAGTTAATCTTAGAAGGAAGCTGTATGTCAATGTGACATGATCATCCACAGAACTGTATTTATGTTTTAGTCCCCTTTGCGGTCTGTGGTACAAGTAGGATATGGTTTACAGTTAATAGTACCAAAAGACTTCCTGTTTGAAACCTTTGTCAATTTGCAGATTTGGAAATATCTCTGACCTTTGTGTGTGCTCTTGCATATACTGCAAGTAGAAGACCCTTCTAACCATTTCCACCAACAAAGGGAGGTTATTTGTGGAAACTAAGGACATTTTTCCTGTTGGAATGCACTCTATTAGTTGGGCTTAAAGGTATGGTGTGAATTAAGTTTTGTTTATGGCTGGAGTTAGTAATAATATACTGGTTAGGGCACCAGCTACCTTGCAAGGATAAGCAGGAAAAGACAATGGATGGATGTGCAAAACAATGTAGTCGTTTAGCTTTCCTTGCAGTCGCAAACTGTATTGTTTAATCCTTGGCTCATGTCAGTCAGCAAGAATTAACACATAACATTTAAAATTGCAGCATGAATCGGGAAAAAAAACATGTATATGTAGCACCTGACTATAAGTCTAATGACCAGCCTAACAATTCAAAAAGTGCATCTTAGAGTCTGGAAAATAAGGTATATATAAAATTTTCTAATTATTTATTGTCCAGGTTCAACCTCGCACTCAGGTTTGAATATAATGAATTCATTTAAAGTAGTAAAAGAAAACTTACCAGTAACATAATATTACTATAACATTAATATTGATATGTTATAATTTTAAAAATATATGTTCAAACAGAGAACACAGAATGGTGAGGTACAAAGAAAATAACACTGCATGTCATCTTTAAAGTTAGTGGTAGACTAGTTTAGCCTGAGGAGAATCTAGTCACTGAAAAAGAGCAGCAATCAATCTTGAATACAAGTTTAATACAGGGCAGCGGTTTATGCTCATACAAACTAACTAATTATATTTTTGAAGTTTTGAAAATATGAAAGTTCATCTAACTAAAGAGAAGTATCTTGTTTAATAAAATCTGCTTTCCAGAATAGATTGGTGCATGTATGAAAAGTAAAAAATAAGTACTTTATAGTGCATCGTGAAAAATATGCGCAATGGAAATAAAAAACACTCAAAATTGACAGTTTTTGCCTGAGGTCTCTCACTTCAAATCAAACCCTTCACTCTGTTTTATGTTCTCATATTTCTCATACAAGGTACAGCAAAAAAAAAAAAAAAAAAAGGACCCAGCAAGTTTGCTGAGCACACAAAAGTCAGGTAGCCAATCTGAGTAAAGACTGAAAGGGCAAAAGAAGGGTGAAAGTGATTGATGCCTAATCTGGGGCTCCGTTTCATAAGGCAATAACTGCACTTTCATTTCTGTGAGAAGAGCGTTAGCCTCAGAGAGCCCTGTAAAATCCAAGAGATGATAAAGTAGATGTATGCTATACTTGCAGTCCACTCTCTCTTTCTCTCTCTCTGCAGGTGGACCTGCTTCGAATTTCAATGGCTGGAATAAAATTGTGCTCCATTCCAGAGGTTGAATACACTGTACGTCTCATGACATATCTGCCAATAATAGCCACTGTTTACAACTAAACATGAATTTTATTTATTTCTGCCAGCGGTCAGAGGCTTCCACACAATCTTTCAAAGGTATATAAAGGTGTCATATTAGAAATTCCCCAGTCTATTATTACCTCTGCTGTAATGAAACATCCCACACAGGTAGTGCCAAAGCGCACAGCTTGGGAAGCGGCCTAAGGCCCCATGTTACATCAATCACACCTTAGTAATTGCACCATTGTGTTATTTAATACATAAAGAAGAATCCAAAATTTTTACTATTTTGATTTGACAACAAATTTTAAAATAATCCTAATCCTAATCCTGCAAATCCACAAACTCAAAGTAAGGTGAACAAAATCCTATGCACAGGCTAAGGAGTTGACAGTCAAAGCAGGTTGAATATCGGATTTTAGTTATGTTATTAGAAAAAAATGGATGGATCTATGGATTTTCAAAATAAAAACACGTCCTGTTTGAATTTTTTTTAAACAATTTTCACAGTTTCTGGTACATTTAGCAAAATAGATTTATTTTTGATGGTGGGGGACATATTAAACCCATGTTTTCAAAATGATTTAGATCAATTACCTCATACAGATTTGTGATTGCCTTATTTAATCATTCATACACCAAATATACTTTAATAGGCATTAACACACACTGGAAATCAACTTCACCTTCGGCGGTACAGCCAACAAATGCCAAGGAAAATGAATAGCATATTTGAATTAATTGCTTTGCAAACGCCACTCCTTCAGTCTTCGGCAATTCAGACAATAATCATACGTGTGCTTTGAGACTTTTAATTTCACTCATTTGAGACTTGAAATTGCCCGTTATAGACCTTAGACTTCACTTGGACTTCCTTTGAAAGACTTGGACTTTGTTTGGACTTCCTTCCAAAAACCTAAGACTTGGCTTGAACCCACCCTTGACTTTGAGTTGCACTTGAAGTCAACTGGAATGCCCTGTAAACATGAGTGAAGCCACTGCTATACTATGACTAGTATACTATGATAAACAATGAAGGATAGCCATTGCAAAAAGTATTTAAAATTATTTTTCAGTTCTAAAAAGCCACAACAGATTGCTGATGTTTGTTTTTCCTCTGCTACACCATCGACACCAAGCCGCAATCATTTCCCACTCATATATTTGTAGAATCATATTTTAAAATATAATACCAGAGTGTGTCAGCATCCCCATGGCACAAGTGCAAACAGCCATGGCAGGATGTGAAAATAATAAAGCAGCTCTGCGTATTGGAGAACACCGAGCCCCTCCACACTCTCAGCTCTCTGAGAGACAACAGCAGAAACAACACAGATACGATTGACTTGCCTAATCCAATTACATTAAGAAACCGTTGTTCATTTAAGAAGTACATTAAGCTGCAATTTGAGGAATATTTTCTGATTAGCAGACAGCAACAAACAGACTAATTGTTGTGCCTGGTGATTTGAGCTGCATAATATTATCCATGCACTGTCAATCATGCTCGACTCCTGGATGCAGGAGGGGGGCACCGACGCTGTCAATCGACAAACACCAACATACAAATCAGATGGAAACACATCTTTCCAAGTACACTGTGCCCAGAATGTCCATATCAGTGTATGGAGCCTGCTTACATTTGTTTATGCACAGTTGTATTTAACAGTCTTGACATTTACCGAAATTGATTTTTTTCACAGCCATGCATTTGTTTGTACATACAACGATGACTCTGTAATCCCATTTTAATTAGAAAGATGTAGCAAGCATGCTAAGCTCACACGCTCTATATTCCCTGCAGCGATGCCACGCTGGCGAGGAATCAATCACCAAGGCGCTGGTTGCCAGGGCAACAAAAAGGGGGCTTCTTCACTGCTGTCTAAGTGGTAAATGATTGCCAGTACAACTCATCGGCGGATGTGAAGAGGTTTTATCTCTCCGTCTGCCTCCTCCCCTCGTCGCCATATCCTGAGAGTTAATTAAAAGCAGATGACATGAAATACATTTAAATCGGAGCAGGGAATGAAACATACAGCACAAATTGAATTGCAATGCCGGGGGGGACGAGGGACTGAGGTAGGGCAAATAGGTGTGAGGAGGGGTAGGGGCTTAAAGGGGGAGGCAACAATAGTGAAAAATGAACATGCGGTGTGAGAGCGGTGTGAAATGAAGATAAACATACTGGTGCCTGAAGAGACTAGTGAATGCAGGAAGCGAAGGGACTTGTGGAAGGGATCTGGCGGGGGAAACATACACGTCTTAAATTTTAACTCAAACTCTCATTAGCCAAACTCTTGACCCAGGAACTGACTCCTGTTTCACCTTCAACACTCTGGAGGTTTTCCTTCAGACTCAAAAACTCAAGTGAGACTGCAGTAATGGGGAGGGAACAGTCAGAGAACAGTTGATGGGTTATTTTAAACCTAAAATGGTAACTCCATGTAAAATTCAAACCTGCTATTTACATACACTATATAAAAAGACATAACCTTTGCTTCTCACTGTCAGACAATAAATCAGACTAAGAGTTTTACTGTTTATAGGTCGGCTAGGATAACTAAAATACCAGAATAACGGGGGAGATGGGTTTTCTAGATAATGTTGCTACTTTCCACAAACTTAGACATTTATAGACACTAAGATTTCTGTGTTTTAATCAAATGGGAAAGCATGGATGACACAGTGTCATAACTTTGTGGCCACATTTTAAGGTAATTCATTAAATCTGACCTAAATTGGAGCACATATGGATGTGAATGCATCTTCAGGCAACACCTAAAAAACACTGCTTCCAAATCACTAATGTTTCTTGCAAATCACAAGAGACATTAGCAAAAGAATTGTGGACCCCCAGGGATCTGGTTCAGCTTTGGGTATAATTTTTAGTTACCTGAATGTGCCATGTTTAGCTATAAAAACAATAATTGGCAGATCCTGAGCTGTTGGAACCTGCTACTGCTAACATTAGCAAGTTAACACTAATGTAATCCTTGTTATTTTCTAACTTGCTGAAAATGCTCAAACTTAGTAATTACCCACATATACTAACTTGCAGTTATTGTTTGCATTTGTCAACTGAGACTAGTTAAAATCTGTATAGTTATAAACATTTAGAAAAAAACATTTTTATTGTCACATAGGGATGAGATAGAAGTATAAAATAACATACAGAAGTACTTCAAACAATACGCCATTTTCCCATGTCTACCCATCTGCAGAATCTAAATCTATCATCTTCATTCTGATAATTAGCAAGCAGACTATTTATGGCCAATCATATTTCAGATTTTAATGAAAGAGCTACAAGTACAGCCTCAATTTCCACTTTTAACTATGCCTACAAAAACAAGATGAAACATGGACTCCTAATATTTGCATTTTTTCATAGAACCCATACATGATAAAATGTGATGGTGGTTAAAAACAACCTGATCCATAAATAGGTATTTATTAACATAAATACCTATTTATGCTAATAACAGGTATAATGCAATAAAAAATAAAGCTAATGGGAATTGACATATAAGCATTTTAATGACAATTGGTATATCGGATTGGTCATTAAATAAATATATAAATAATATAAATAAATCCACATTTTTTTACTAAATAATTAATCATGAATCAAATTTTTACTTTGGAAAATGTAAAATTTTCCAAAGTAGCCAAAGAATACCAAAAAATATCTCCAAGTAAATTCACTCTTTACCACTCAACTTTTAAGCCTTTTTGAAAGAAAAACGCTTCGATGTTGCAATCCAAGCCTAAGGAGCTTCACAGAAAGGTTTTACATCCAGATTGTTAGCATTGAGATCAACAATTATAATCAAGAGGCAATCAGTTGTCTATACAGAGAGCCATTATATGAAGTGTAATCTCTTGAATAAGCTTGATTTTTGGATTACACTAGCTGCAAGACATTTCACTCAAACCTTTTAAGGCTAAAACTAAACACTGCCAAAAGTCTAAGTCTCATGTTGTCTACAAAGCAGTCTTTCCAACTATATGTATTGAGCCAGATCAAATCTCTCCACCAGCCTCTTTGTAATGCTCAGCACACATTGCATTGGCCCATGAATCAAATGGCAAGCACACCAGCAAGCTCAGGTTTGTCCATCTGGCAGCAGACATTGCCTCCTTATCCATCGGGATCATTCCTTCCTCCTCTTCTGCCTCCCACTACTGTCTTTCCAATTAAAAGTTACACATCAGCCTCAAGTCTGAGCCAGACTTCCAGATGGTTGGAATGACATAGCAAGCTTTTCTCCTCTTGCGTTGTCAGTGGAGAAATCCCTTACCTGCGTCTTTTTTTTCCTTTTTTTCTCTTCAGAATTGCTGTGCAGCTAGGCGGTTGGTGATGCTTTGGGAATTGAGACGGGGCCTTCTTCTCAGCTAAATTTCCAAACTTTGCTCCTTACCTTTCAGAGACCAAACTAAAATGGATCAAGAACTTCTGCAAGTTTCAAAATGTTCATATAGAGTAATGTTATCTTCTTAGTTCAATATTTAATTTTGCTTTATCTCTGCTGAAAAGACTTCATCGTCCCCCCTGATCTTTTTTATTTATTTTTTTATTTTTTGTAGAATAATAAGAATGTAAATTATTTTTCTATCTTTTTTCAAGTTTCAAAATCAAACTCCAAAATACTTTCATAAATAACTGGCTTGGATATTAAGCATTTTTAAATGTACTTACATTAAGTGCTAGTTCATTTTCTATTTAGCTCCAAGACATTAGGTTATTTGAAGTTTTCAGTAACAACAGATTACAAAGAGAGGTGTCAGCTTTAACTTTGCTGTCAAAGTGCCTTATGTGTTATCTAACCTTTGTGGGGTAAATCAGTGTTTTACCTCTTCTAAAGCTTTTTACACAGAAAGATTTTCTATGGAAAAATGACCATTACTGCTATTGAAACTAGCATCCTGTGCTAGTTTTAGCTGTAAAAGTTACCACATTCCAATGTGAGAGACAATAATAATTAAAATGCTGGCAATCACCTGTCTCCATGGTTTGCTTTACTTTGGCTCTTTAGTTCTTTGGAAGTGTTATTCCAGTGAAGTCTGACGGGCATATCTAATGAGAAGCTGTCTTGCCAATGGGCCAGTTTTGCAAAGCAAAATGAGGCTTTATAATTATTTCTTCCAAGGATTTCTTGAACTGGTCTACAGTCGCTAATGCCAGAATATGGTCAAGATGGATATTACTGTGGTTGACTAAATAAAAGTGGGTCTGTGTAAATAGCTGAGAAAAATGAAAAGCCCCTAACTTCGTAGGGCGCTTCTTCCCCAACAAGTCAACAGGAAATTTAATCTTGAAATCAATGTAACCAGTTTCTCTCTGTCACAACATTAACTTTTAGCAGATGTTACAATAAGGCCCTCATCACAACAGATTAAGATTGCTCCAGTCTTCAGATGTGTAAGAACTATACAAACCAGGTGTCAAATCTGGACAATGTTATATGCAATGCAACTGAGCTGCCAAGGGTGGTATGTTAAATTAAAGGGTCATATAAAATGGATTAAAAAAAACAAACAAAAAAACAACTTCTGCTAAATTCTTCCAAAAACGATGACACCAGGGAAGGTTTTGTGAATATTTAAAATGGTCAGAAAAATCTCAAAGTGCATCAGTGAATAGTGAACTGCTTTCTTCATGAATCCCAGAAGACCTCTCCAAGAGACACCATTCAAAATCTGACTGTTGTTGTGGTTTAGTTTTATTTTGGTATTAAGACCAACTAATTGGATATGAAGTTGAGATTTTTATGAAACATTTGTTTATATTTTGTAGAGGTCTATGGTATATATTCTCCACTGATTGTGCATCCTGAGCTGATCACCAGTCCATCAGAGGACCAACAGAGAAACGGGAAACAATATGCAAAGAAATGCAACTGCACCTAACGTCACCTTAGAATCACCAATTAATGTAATAAATGTTTTTGGTCTATACCAGAAAATCAGGGTGAATTATTCTTTACACTACTATTATCACTGCCTGAAACCGCTAATTTCACAAGTTATTTTTGTTATAGGCTAATGTATTTGTTGTTATTTACATAATTTGAGTGATCCTAGTGGATACTGAAACATGACACATGACAATCCTCTTCTTAACCAAGACCACTGCAAATCCAAACATAATTAAATTCTTAAAGATACAACAATCAACACTAACACAGCTGACACAAACAAAACAGTCAATATGGCATTCCACTGACTGACCACAAGTTGTTTTTTTCTGGCTCAAGGCAAACTATAATAGATCTGCCATTTGACTGCTGAAGGTCAACCTTGACTAGTGCGCATTCAATGAACAGAAAATTTACAAAATCTGTGGTTCAACACAAGTCCACAGGTCAGTTTTGCCCTTGGGCCTCTGTTGGGGTTAATCTGGCTGTGGCAGTTCTTGTAAATATCACATCATCATCAGTGACTGGAACTGCCTTGGTGGCAGTGGAAGAGTTTTACCCCAACCTTTACCGTTGAGTCCTTTTGGCCAAAAGTTAATTTCAGTGCTGAGAGCAAGATTTTTTTTGTTCCAAGACTTATTTCAAGGTTTAATAGGACACAAGATTTATATGCATTTCTTCATTAAAATCAAAAGTGCAGTGAAAAATCTACAAATTCCAACATTCAAGTACATGGTTACTAGAAATGGGCTAGTTACTGGTAATAAGGTATCAGGTTTCTGAACGTTAACAAGGACCAATGAAAATCAAGCAATCACAGTAGAAAGTTTGTGCTTAATAATTACAGCACACTGGTGACACAGTGTCAAGGCAAGTGACATTTAATAAAATTGCATTTTTTTATGCTAATTACTCATTTAAACAACAGAAAAAAACTATCTCTGTAAACATTGCAAACTGAGGCCCCAGTGAGTTCTTGCTGGCCACAGTTATTTGAGATAGGCTGCTAATGAATAAAAACAAAAATATATTTATTGGCACAAATATCTATCAGCCTGAGCTGAAGGATGAAATAATAGTATACTTTTTATATTGTTACGGTGTACTGCTGTTTGCAAATTCCAAAGATTTAATTAACCGTGCAAGAAAGCTAGAGGCAACACATCCCAAAACTCTGCACAACTCCAGTCATTCTGTCAACAAGCCAGCATAAGCAGACTAAATGTGAAGGACATAGCATCTAGGAAATAAGCAAGAAATTGCCCGACACACCTCATTTCTTCAATTTAAAGAAAACCAGTAAAATGAGTTAGCGCTGGGCGCCTTTGAGTCTACACCGTAGGTCGGCATCTCTGGCAGCCTCTCTTTCTCTTTCAGTCTCTGAATCAGCAGGTCCCTTCGGTAAACAAGGCAGAGTGATTGTTGGATTTGCATATTCCTGAATAAATTATATTGCATTTGTGCGATAAGCACCACACTCCTGTTTAGTAGCTTTTCCACCTCCTTTTTATTGCCTGCAATTTCTCTCTTCCTCTCTCTCTCTCTGCACACCATTCACGCACACTGCCATGAATTAACCCTGAACACGAGGGACCATGAAGACAAACATGCTGCTCAAAATTCATGCTTTCTGCAGTCGGAAAGAAACATGCCATTGGCTCCCAGTGGGGTGAATACCTCCAAATACATGGATGGTTAATCAGGCTTGATAATGATGCAAACACAAGTCTGCCGCCAAGGACAAGGATGCTGACCACTCTCAGTGGTGAGGAGATGGAGTAGATACCTTGAACCAAGAGGAGGTGGAGATTAAAGACATCAGAGCTTCAGAGACACAACGTGTAGATAACAAAGAAAAATGGCAAGATAAGAGGAAGAGGAAAGTGTGACCCATTGAGTTTATTCAGTCTCAGACAGGTTCATGAACATGTGTGCATATTACCCTGTGGAACTGGGGAGGTGAGATTCTTGACAAGAAAATATCCACAGACTGTAACCCATTTTTAATCAAGGGATCGCTGTGCTAAGAAAGCCCGAAAATAAATTTCCAATGTTAAAATCATGTGAAGGACCTCAACCCTTACCACACCATCAACTCAGCTGACTGCTTTTTTTTTTATTCTCTCCGTTTCTTGGGAGATTTGGGCTGGTGGTATTTTGGCTGTGAAAAGGAAACCGTCGGACGGCGGGGGCATGAATATTCCAAATGACTAATGTTGCACATGCTTATTTTTGACATATCTGGTTTCCTCGGGGAAATAAAACACTTCTAATGCAGGGGGACCATCTGTTATCTGTTGCTGGTGTTTCAGAGCAGGCAGATTCACCGCACGCACACACGCCCAAAAATACACACAGGCGTACAGACACATATGTAGCACCACAAGCAGACAGATCGACACATTTCCGCTCAGCGGGGAGGCGTACGTACACATCGAGCAGCACGCACATGTACTAACGGTACCATCCGCTGGGAGCTTGCACAACAGACAGGATCTAAACTCTTATACAAACTGAACACTCTTTTTTTTTATATTCAGAATGTTTGTCAAATATGCTGTAAATCTTGGGCTATAGGTGACAGGGAATGCACTCACTTTTTATGTTCACCATAAATACCTGGCTCTGTCTCCTGGCAGCAGATGGAGCAGGATAATGTGCTGGTGGTGTGAAAGGGAGAATAAACTGGCTGTATGAAAACAAAACACGATACACAGGAAACAGCTCTCTCCATCACATCTATATCAGGAGAACCCTTCTTTCGATTTATTTCAAACTGTGGCTGCAGGAAAATGTGCGGGAGGTATAGAAAAACACCGCTTCCATAAATTGATAACCTGTTTTATTCACCAAGCTTCCAGGTATAAAAAAATACTCCTGTTTGTGTGATTAAATATTTTTGAAAGCTAAATCCAAAGCAGAGCTTAGAACAATATGCTTGAATATTTTTCAGCAATAGGTAATCTCTTAAATATACATTAGCCATTTTCCAGGTGAAATATCTTAAACTACATGGCAAGACTGAGCATACTTTGACAATGTCTGGATCAAATTGCCTATAAGCACATGACCGTTCTTCAATCCAGATATGGACATACCAACTCCTTAGTTTATCATATTATTCCTCTAGCATAAAGACAGTGTAAAATGGAGTGATATATCTCATCAGAGACACTTCCATTGTCACAATTTCACATTCAAAGCATGCACCAATTTTCATTTAGTTTTTAATATAAGTATAGCAGCTACCAAACCCCCCCAAAGAATTCTCTTCTTGCATTGCCAGAAAAGCTGTGCCCCAACTTGAATCTCCAATCATGCGTGATTGGATGCAAAATAGAAAACTCAGCTAATTGTAATTTCTTTATTGCCAGTGTAGTTTTTCTCTTTTTTTTTTTAAAGAAAGGAGCCATCTTTATCATTGATACATCTGTTTAGAAATGAAATGTTACTGTTTTTATTGTAAGAATCACATGAATTCTGTTTAAAAAGTTGTACATATTCTACAGGTTCCATATACACAGCTGGAAAAGGCAGGCTGTACAACCAGTAATGGGAGGATTTAAAAACAAATCTCATAATCATTTATCTCGCATTTTCTATACGAGAAAAACCTGGTCACAGTACCTCCAATGTCTCTGGCTCCTCCCTTTGAGAGAAGCAACACACCTACAAATGCAGCCAATTCCCCCACGTCAGACTTGACTGCATTAGCAGGGTTTTTACCTCAAAACTAAGGTAATCCAAATTCAATACGCACCTTATGAAACTTTAATTAGAACGGGTGTGCCAAATGGTTTTATGAATGCATAATTTACAAGGTCTACGCACTTTGAGTTACACTTTTCTAATCTCAAAGTTTTGACTGTTTATGCAATAACAAAATATTTTGTCAAAAGCTGTGGGAAGGCCACAAACTCATGGAGATATTGGAATAAAAAGTTGTAGCTGGTTGAGGTTAAAACACCAACATGGTTGTATATTTCACTGAAAAAAGGTCTTCTGTGTTTCTATCACCTTGCTTTCTGATTGGCTACAGGTCACATTCTTTCTTAGGAAACGTGACACACGTTGCAATATCAGGCCAAGACAACCGAAGACATTGAATATCCTCGATTTTAGCTTTGAGTGTTCCCAACATACTTCTGTGTGGAAAAGATCACTCAAAACACCCCACTCTGCAGAAATATCTCTAAAGATTATCTTTAGAACCAACCAAATAATTGGGGCATCCTAACGATTGTTGGAAAGAGAAAATCGGAACAAAAAGAGACCTAGACATAGGTCTTTTTTTTTTGTTGTTGAATCATGAACACTGACATTACCTGAGGCATGTACGCCTGTTGCTTTGAGTTCTTTGCAAACATCTACATGAGTAACAAACTCTTGGAGTAATTTTGATAGGCCAGCCAATCCTGGGAAGGTTCACCAAAGTTCCAAGTTTGTACATATTGGCTCTCATTGTGGTTCACTGTAACTCTTTTCACACATGTAGATGTCAATGATTCTTCAGTTTAGATGCCAACCAGGCATGTCGTGTGACATGACCTAAAAATCTGGGCTGATCAAAGTAAATTCATGATTTAAGCAAAATAGCATTTTGTATATAAGCTGGATTTCTTTGAAAAATTACATGCAACCAAATAACTATGGAACGGAACAGTTCATAGCACTATATACTGTACACAACAGAACTTAATGTTGAACAAAATTTGCCTGATTTCTTAACATTTCAATCCACATAAAAGTGGT
The DNA here is from genome assembly GCF_003331165.1 of Xiphophorus hellerii. NCBI lineage: Eukaryota > Metazoa > Chordata > Actinopteri > Cyprinodontiformes > Poeciliidae > Xiphophorus > Xiphophorus hellerii. The sequence continues at coordinate 14,677,499 of NC_045685.1, read as the reverse complement.
ATAGTTACGCCAAGATGAGGCACGTTAAAAATGAGTACCCATCTTTTACAACTCTGAAAAAAGGCATAGAAAAATCCATATAATTAATATTACAAGACTTTTTGAAAAGAACACTCACCTTATGTGGTAAATGAATTTATGATCAATTGCTATATCTTAACCAAAGGATGACTTGCGGTTGCATGATTGTTATTAACTGTAATGACAGACAGAACTGTATTTGTAATAGTAGGAAAAAGCTATGGCATTGTACTGTAAGAGGATCTTTGATAAAAATAAAGAAAGACATTCTACAATAGGGATCAAAGAAAATGTGTGGGCGCGTGTTTGCGTGTGTGTGTGCGAAGACAGTGGTGAGGTTTAATAACTTACCTCTGTCAGCTGCCTTTAAGTGAGGATCTTCACTCATGAGACCACCTGGGGCACTGTGGGCGTCTTTGATCTGTGAGCACAATGGAGGCAGAGAGGGTGAGAAAGCAGGGTCAAAGATCTGTACACTTAGCAGACCTTGGATATCACCTGCGTTATTGCATAAAGCGACATGGAAACCAGCACATCTTGTGTTTGTGAAAGAGAGCGCGGGTAAGAGAGATTTTTATTTTTTTTTATTTTCAAAGATCCTTTCAGCTCAAGTCCACGACTCTAATATGCACCTCCCAGCAGACGCTGACGACACTTGATGTTTCGAAGTACAAGGCATCTCTCACTGTGCTCCAGGAGCCTCTCTCAGGAGCCTTTCGAAAGACAGTTTAATGATGAAAGACAACATGCTTGGATGCTTGTGTTCTGTTTTTAGGTCACAGGGGAAATCCAGGCAAAGCCAAAACAATTTCAGCTCTTTAATTTCCCTTTAAAAGACGCCACAATTTATTTTAAAAGTCACACTCTGATTCTGTGGCTTGTGGAAGTTGTTAGCGCCGATAATCACCTCCCGGAGTAAATATTGACTACTAAGCTGCAGCTTAGCAGTAAAGGATACACTTGATAAAAAGAAAGATGTTTATCTGTAGCCAGTATTTTTCCTCCCTAAGATTATAAAATGTTTATTTTCCTTCATGCGTCCTCCTTTTTGATGCTCATAGGAACAAAAGAGAAAAAAAAGCTTTCTATAGGAGACTCTAGCAGTGAGGACATCTCAACATGAAAAGAGTCCTACATATGGGAAAGAGGAAATGTGGGTTTGATTTGATAAGCTGTCACATGCCGCATGCTGTCATCTTCTCCGTTATGGAAAAACAAGACTGTAAACTCAACTGTGCAAGTGAGAGGTGTCACCAAATGCAATGTGACTCACTGCTTCTGAAGGGAACAAAAACCTGCTTAAGATCACTTTGACTTTTCATGTGGTGTTTGCAGTTTGGATTCTCTTTCTGACAGACTGGACTGAAGGCAGACGCAACCGCTGAAGGAAAAGAGCATCAGTTCTGACATGCGTTCTAAAGCAATTGAGTGAAATGATTCTTCTGCCTTAAATTAAAAGCTTTCTTGGTCATTTTGTGGAAACAAGACTACAGTATCTACCAAAGATGCTCAAATCCATCTGACTTTTTTCTATGTTGTTGCATTAAAATCACAAAATTCTATGTGTTTTATAGCACTTTGTTGAAGTCAGAAGACTTCAAAATGATTAACACTACATTCAATCATTCACACGCTGGAGGTTTTTTGCACACTTTTACTTGAAAAATCGACAAACGTAACATGTACTGTTACTTTTGAGATCTTTCAGTTGGTAGATTATGAGGGAAAAATACAATCTATACTTCATTTACTTTTAAAATGTTTTTTCAGTTCAGATATCCATTCACTCAGAAAAATTATGTTACGTCCAGTAAACACGTTTTAGCAGAAGAAGAAATGAGTTTTAAAAAAATACCAAACCACATCTTTATAGTCAAAAAACCTTGGCTTTTAAAAATTGGATCAAAATTTGCCAAGTTTGTAGCTACAAGCAAGAAATTTGACTTAGGTTTCCATTGTATGCATTATAAAGTATAGTCACAACAGCAAACTTCAATATGTCAAAAACACTTAGTAAGTAAGGACTCAAGGGACAGGTAAGGACATGTGTAGTATTTACAGGAAAAAGTGTATACAGTCCATTTTTTGTTATACACGCATACAGACAGTACATATATACAGTAGATACATGTACATGCACATGAAAAGAGGGAAGTCTTACTGTGCTAGTCCAAATATGCTTATTTGTTTCCAGCTAAGTTAGCTGTCAACCCTGGCTGTGAGATTTTCATTGTGTTCAGCAGATGGATTGCCTGGGGATTGAAACTGTCTCAGTGTAGGCTGGGTTTTGACATTAGCATTCTATATCGCCAACCTGAGGCTAAAAGCCTAAATAACCTGTTACCAGGATGTGTCGTGTCGACAGATATATTAGCTGACCTTTCAATGGCCCTGGACGTATACAGGGCATGAACAGAGGCGATGTCAGTCCTGATGATCCTCTCTGCAGACCTAATTGTTTGTTGCAGTTTGGAGCTGTCCTGTTTTATGGATGAGTCAAACCACAGGACAGATTGTCTGAAGGCAAGTGTAGAAGATAAACAGTTGTTTAGTCAACAGGATTTGCATGTGTGTTCACATCTGCACAAAAGGTCTGAAATCATGAACTCTGGATGTAAAACAGACCAAATGTGTCAGGTGTGAATACACCCTAAGTTTCTGCAGGATGCAGGTTCTACTGAAGTCTCCATTGTTTTCAGCAGATTTAGCCTCTAGTGATTCTGACTGCATCAGCGGACCAGCCGATTCACCTCCTGTTTGTATGCAGACTCATTACTGTCCTAATTCAGACCAATTAAAGTGGTGTCGTCTCTAAACTTCAGGAGTTTCACAAACACCCTGAAGAAGAAAACTTTTGCATGGTGTGTTGCATTACAGACAGATTCACTAGGGGAAAAAACACTTTAAAACCTGTTCTTATTCCACCTACATTTTCATGTCCTGTCTTTGTACTCATTTGTGTTTGTTCAGGAGAGAAACTGGCAGCGTAAAGCCACGAAGAAGCCAAACACAGCGCGCTCAGAAATCAGTCAACACAAGTAAAAAGAGGCTTGCTCTTGAAAAACCGCCTGCCTTTGAAGGATCTTTATTCACCGTTCCCCAGCTGCCCGACAGTGAGTGAGTGCTTAGACATACAATGGACACACCGTGGGTATTTGTCCATCGAGAGCCGGGCCCCCACAAATGAAAAGAGGGACACGCAGACCCAGGAAGTGGCTAATTAATTGACAAGCAGAAATTTCTGAATTTGTAATGATCAAACAGACTTCATTTTGTTCCCCCACCACCATCCTTGCCAACCCATCCTCCCAGGCGACTTTCTTTAGAGACTAATCTTATAAATACAGCCCTAATCAAAATAAATGACTAAAACCTCTAAGGGAGTTGAGGGCTATACACAGTTACATCAGAGGAACTGATGCAATTTAAACAGCCGCCTGTGAGCCACCGATTCAGGGTTCAAAATCACAGTGAATACTTACTTATGTAATACTTCCAGCCCCGTTTTTGTTGTTGTTGCTCAGTTTGGCAGACCTACATTCATGACAGCCAAGTAGGAGAGACACAGCTTCCTCTCTGTGAGTATTTTGCTGAATTCCCACAGCAGTGTGCTCAGCTGGTGTGTCACATTTTACAGACTTTCCTCCAGTTTTAATGTGTCTATTCTATTCTTATGTCTGAGCGCACTTTTCTCATATGTTCTCTGCAGATTTGGACATCTGTAAGGTTAACCAAGCAGTGATGTGATAAAAAAAAAGTGTTTCCTTGAGATGTCTTCTGTTTCTGCTTTTTTTGTTACAGTTATGTTTCACAGCAGAGGACAAATTTAAATATCAGAAATACAAACCCAAAAACCCCATCACCCATGTTTGCCAACTTCTTCTCTTTTTTTTTTGCATGGTATGAACTCACTTGAAAGCTGCTTTTATATTTACTGAGGTTACCAGACATTAAAACTTGTATGACCTCAAGCATTTCAGTTCAACAACATAGGAAATACTGGAAGAAATCTCCACAGAGAAATGTATAGCTCTATATGTTTTTCTCCCGTTTCCAAATGCATCGGTTTTTGATTTTTCAAAATTCTACAGCAAGAAACATTCTGGCTTACAGCAGGTTTCTGAGAATAAATGTGGTGAAATATACTTTCAATCTGTCCCGTGTTTGATGGATATGTTTCAGCCACAAAACTCCACAGAACAGATTGCACAGACTGTGCAGCCATAACTCTAAGCAGCTCTCTGATTTAAAGGAAAGCTGTTACAGATGTTTAACTCACAGACTTGAGCTGTGCTGACGTCAAAATTTAGTTTTCACGTTTAAGCTGAGTTGTTTATGGAGCTGCGTTTATTATGCAGAAGAACAGAAATTTATGGCGACAGAGGCAGAAGCATAATATCTGCAGAACACAAAGAATCTTTTGCCTCGTGACACTGCTGCTAATACAAACTGAAGCAGACTGTGACATTCTTGGAGGCCTCTGCTGAGGTTCAGCTCTTGGGCAGGAGGGCAGAGTGGAAGCCGAGCGCTGATCCAGTCTCTGAAGTTCAAGTTTTTGGGAAAAATCAATTCTGTAAGCATCACCAGCAAAACGACTTAGTGTAGAGAGGTCCTTAGGAACTTTTCAAAATGTGACAAGTAGGTTTTTGTAACAGGCAAATCACAAGCAAATTCAGCCTGAAGAAAAATAAATAAATTTTCTTATTCTAAAACCCAAAAAGACTTCTGAGCTGACGTTAGTAGAAATGATCACTTTCTTCAAAAGCAGGAGGTTCTACATAAAGCAATTTAAGTTCCATTTTAAATCAAAATATCAGTTCATCAGAAGAAGCTAAGCAAGTTACATTTCTGCTTTGCAAAAAAATTTATTTTAGCCTCATGTACTATAAAGAATGTTTTTTGATGATAACCCTAGACGATAAAAGAAAAGTTGTTATACTTTTCTTTTTTCTTTTATTAGCAGCTGCATGACCAACTGCTAAAAAGGAAGCAAGCTGGCCGATTTGTTGCTTGTAATTCCAAGCTGCAAGTTTTGCTCATGTCGTAGTGCATGTAGACGAAAGTTACCCTTAGCAGGAAAAAATAATGCATATTTGCAGAAAATTTGAAGGCATATTATTGAAAGTGTAAGGAACTTAAGCTGAACAGTGTAGAACAGAGCTTTCACCATTGTTTTCCATTACAAGTGAGTACCAGCTCTAAGTGGGTTGGGTTGCCTTAGCAGGGCGACTCCAAAGTCAGAAATATAATGCAATCTTTATGTGATGTTCATGCAACAAAAACAGAACGTAAAACACTGAAAAACGTCTGCACCTCATACTTCTTTTTTTTTTTTACCCCTCCAGGGGGTCTTTTGTGGGCTCTAGTGTCCCTTATATGATAGTAGGCTGACAGGAAACGGGGAAGGAGAGGGGGGAAGACATGCGGCAAATGTCGTCGGGTCCGGGAGTCAAACCCACGACGGCCGCGTCGAGGACTCAAGGCCTCCAAATACGGGTCGCGCTAACCATTACGCCACCACGGCACGCCCCTGCACCTCATACTTAAGCCATGATGTGTTTTCAGTGTTGTCATTTTCCTGAAAGCTCCAAATGTGCTAAGTAACTATTCTAAGTTTTTATATATGGCCTGATTCTTGTGAAGGAGTTGATCTCGCCACATATCCCTTAGCCAGTCTTCTGGCGTTGCATTTTCAGTACAGCTCTACATTCTTGGATTCACAGGGAAGTAGGTTCCTCCCTATGGTTCCAGGTAACCATTACTAGTAAAAAAAAACTCCTATAACCGAGTCAAGACACGCTGAGCAGGCACTGTTAGAAAATGGGCACATAAGACACTGACATTACTGTATGCAAATGTTGCAATTGCTCCAAAATCTACACATCTGACACATTTGTAGGAAAAGTTAGCATAAGACATTAAAACAATTCTGTTAAATTAATTATTTTTTTCCCTTACTAGCAGAAATGCTAGAAAATGGAGTGGGTGGTCTACATTGCATTTGTATTTTCATGTTATGTTTTGAAAACTTTCAAAGTGCCACAAATCAATAAACACTTCGTACAGTTTAATAATACTTTCAAAGTACATATGATTAAAAAAAAAAAAATTAGTGTTAAGGCTACTAATTCAAGTCAGAATAGTCGCTTGTACAGAACCCAAAATCATAAAATCAGTTTGTTAGTATGAAAACTCAATATTAGAAGTTGCTTCATTTTGGCTTTTGGAGAAATAACAGAACCGATGACAAGTGATTAATCATGCAGAAGAACAGCCTGGTGTCAACTGGACGCCTTTAGCAGCAACAAGAAAAAAATATATATCTTGGAGTTTTTATTCATTCTGTTCAACTTGGCCATGTTTGAGATTAGATCAAGGCAGCACAGACGGTGTGTGGTAGTACCAGTGTGCATATGTGTGCCTGAGAGACGGCGTGTGTCCTCTGCAAGAGGTAAAATAATGACAGGCGAGAATGGATGGCTGGTGACGCTGTGACGAGGAAAGCGCCACATATTTTTGGCCTCAGGCTGGGCAGCTGCGAGAAAATTCTCCTCTCTCTCTCACCCCCCGCCCCGTTTTCCTTGGTTCGCTCCCCTGCTTTCCCACCATCCCTGTTCTACCCCCACCACCCCACATCTGCGACACTGTTCAAACAGAGGACAAAGATGCCCCGAGTAGTTTTTCTCTTCCAATCCCATACATGGCTGCTGGCACTTTACTCTTCTGTATCTCTTCTGACAGAGTGAGGCGTGGTGGTTTTAAGGAGTTAGTCTTTTGATTAATTTTAAATGCTCTTAAAACAAAATCCCTTTTTCAAGGAGCGAAGTTGTTCCCATCTTTTACTGCATGATATCAGGCTTTGTTTCTACAGCAGATAAAATTCTGTTTGATATTGAGGGAATAAAAGTGGTAAATACAACTGAACATTTGTTATCGTTAACCAATGCATCACATCTCTTAGAAGGCTTAGTTTAGAAGTCTCACCTGAAAAGACCCAGGTCGACCTAAAAGAGCAACTTTTTACACCCAAAGACTGAACATTTCGCTCAATGTTTTTTGCAGATATTACCATCAAGATTCAGGTTTTCAGGTCACAAAATCTTGATTGGATTTAGCTCTTGACTTTGACTAGGCCATTCCAACACATGCATAGGCGTTCATCTAAACCGTCGTTGCTCTGGTTGCATGCTTACTCCACCTTGATGTCATCTGAGTGAAGCTCTGGATCTGTTAATGATCCAACCAACGGATCCAGCAAGGGTGACTCTCAAAAATACAAAAACCTTTGAAAAAAATAAGTCTACAGATAATCTCAACTTTTTGTTTTTGCAAGTGCTTTATAATTTACTTTGCATGCCTTTTGTTAGGCTGTTGGAGGAAAAACTGCATTTAACTATACAATTTGTTTTTCTTATAAAACAAAAAAAGTTTATAGTTTAAATAAGTGCAAGAGTCAATTAAGGTTTGTTTTTTTTATGAGAGAGAACCGCCTCATTTCCCTGCACCCAGGCATGAAAAGTGGATGGCTATGGGCGGTGAGAAAATCAGCAGCTTGTGTGACGCTGTCACACTTTTGGGTCATGCCAGTTGGCGTCCTCAATGTGCAACAGCGGTGCGATCCAGACACAGCAGTGACAAGAAAGTAAGAGAACAGAAGGGGAGAACGTGGCAGCCAAGGACTACCGGCTTTAACATCAAACGAATGTTGTCACAACAGAGCCACCCTTTTAGCTGCGACACCATTCAGCTGCTCGTCACACAGAGCACGAGGCGAGGCGGAAAAGTCATGCAAGCACAATGTTTATTAAATGAAAGAGCAAACAGCGTTACAGCAGCGATGGTGGTGAAGTGCCGTGTTGTCAAACGTTCATAAAAATACCCCAAAAAAAGGCATGGAAAGACAGTGTTTTCTCAGCCCTCCACGAAATTGAATGTTGGGGTAGGAAATGAAGTGTAGCTTCTAATCACAGCAAAGACAATCACCGAAGCATGCGCTTGAGAAATGTGACATATGGAGGAAGAGGCCGGGGTTGAGCAACACTGACGGAAACAACAAAAGTAATTATTTAAAGGTCTTGTTTTATGATGTATTAGTTTACAGCATATCGCTGACACTGGCAGCTGGGAGAAGACAATGGCGAAAGCCGTCATTAGGTTCAACGTATTAAAATAATTTTTCTTCATTTTATCTTAGTGTTGCAGTAATTAGTGCTATGCTTTTTACTTTCATAGTCAGTGTTAGCATATTTTTTTTAAGTCAGCATCCCCACATAAATTTCTGCTCTGTTTTGACTGTCTATTTTCTATGCGATTTTTTTGTCTAAAAAAGAAATAGTTCTTTTATCTTTTTTTTATATAATGAGAAAAACGCGTGTTTGAGATGTTACCTAAAACCATATCCACAAGTGTGCCTCTACTTGTTTGGTGGTTTAACCCACCGGAAAACTAGATAAGTCATCTGGGCTATCCTGAATTGTTTAAGTGACATTTGCTTATATAAACTTTTGAATTGAGAGAAACATTAAAACCTCTCTAAACAAGCAAACAAAAAATATCTTGATATCGCTACATAACCTAAAATGGGAAAAGCTTAGTTTGATTTAAAGTGACAGACAGAAAAAAAACTTGTCTTTTTAATATTTCAACTGTATATTGTACAAAAAAAAAACGAACCAAGTATAGAAGCCTGCGGTATTATATAATTTACATTGGTACACAAGGAAGATTTAACTTTAAATGAACAAGTTGCAATCTGTAAGACAAATATGATCTAAACCAGCCAAGCATTGCTTCCTGGTCGTTCAAACCTCTGCAAAAGAATACTCTACTTTAGTATACAACCGTAAAGCAAAGGCATTATACTACAATTAGCAAAATATTCAATTATAACTGTGTTATACTGCCAAAAGAAACAAACATGCATTAAGCTTCAGTGTGATCCTCAAAGTGAATAAATTGTTTTATTTAGTGCCATAAATGCTGCAGTCTGTGGACCAAAAAGCAGATTTCCACCCATATGCTGGCATTTTAACTAACAGTATCAGATGGATGGGCAGAAGTTCTTTGGTCACACTAAAATTTAAAGCAGCAGCTAAGTGAACAGCAGCCAGACTAAACCAGGCTAAGAGAGTGTGACAGAAGGGAAACAGGATGGCAAAAAAAAAAAAAGAGTAGGACTGTCATGAAGACAAACCAAAAAGAAAGGTTATCTCCAAGCAGACGCTACAACCAGGGGCCTGTCAGTCGTCATCGCGTGCTACTCTCGGTGAAACCGAGGCAATGTTCCCCATAAAATATTCACCAAAGTTGTTTTTACTTAAAAAGGAGCGACGAGAGGGTGGGGGGAGAAAATGTGCTGTGATAGATATTTGGAATGTCCCACAAATGCTGTGGATGTCAGGTTTGCTTAAGGCCTCTGTGAGCGTGAGACAGCAAAACGGCAGGGGGTCCATTAAATGTTCACACAAATGGACTATGAACAGTGCATCAGTATCCACTGCCAAAAGCTCCCGCACAGTCCCAAAAAGACGCTTCTGATTCTAGTCCACCCTCAGGAAAATTCAAAGCTTTTACTTTTAATGACTCTTGCTTTTCTAAAATATAGCTGCGTTGTATATTATTTTTTGGTAGGAGACACTTTACATAAATTTAGGAAGTTAAGTGAGGCCTATAGAGCGTGAGGATTATCCTGCCTACAGGATGACGCCTGCAGGCAGCTGACAAGGGTTTTTCTACCTGCCAACAAGGTTGTTGTCCATGTCGTTCCACCTTCGCTAGGGTTGCAACTTTACTAAAATGTTATACTCAATACTGATACTAACCATAATAGTCGATACTTCATGCCATTTTTAATACTCCCACAACTTGGTTAGGAGGAACAAGGGTCTGTCTAGATAAGAGGAAACTATATGATTAATTACAATATGAAATATTTACTTTCTTAAATAAATAAGTAGGGGAGAACTAAGCCCTCATTTAGGAGGATATGCTTCACTTTCATATTTGGTAAAACGGTAAAAGGTAATTAGTATAACTGTTAACATCCTTTATGTAACTGTGCACCTTTTATTTAATTACTACTCTATCTCTAGCACTGTGTGTTTCCATTTGTCCATCAATTTGCTACTGATGAAAAATAAATGTTACTACTGACATTTATTAACGCTCGTTATATACTAAAATAAACTGTTTATAAACATACATCCATCTGACGCCTCAAAAACATATTTTGGGCAAATAAGAATAGATCAGTTTATATTGACTTTGATGCAATGACTCATCTTTTTAGTGTCAACTTAATCAAAACATTGATTATTTTTTATAACTAACCTTGCAAACACAACTACCAAAATCAGCAACTGGCTGATATTCACTCTTAAATCATATGAAAGTAGTAACAAGTGGACTTTTTTATCTCTATTTTTCAAATAATAATAACGTGGAGCCTGTTTTGTGAGGAGCATGGTATAGACATCATATTCTTTCTTTCTGCCATTATATTATATATGCTCTTAATTAGCAACATTCCCAAAGCCTTTAAATTTCCAATTCAATATCTTAAACTTTGTAGCTGGTAACAAAATATACAAACCCAAACCACAGCAAAAAAAAAAAAAAAAAAAAAAGCAAAGATGGTGGAAAACAGAGCCTCCTTGATTAAGAGGTTTGACTGAGCAGTACAAATCCCTATATCTTTCCGTTTTTATTACCTGTAACTGAGGTCAGCCAAAACCAAGCAATTTATCTGACCAAGTGGAAGAGGGTCGGCTTTTCTCTAACTAGGAAGAAGTGAAATAATTAGTTCCTAATTAAGACATTGGACGATTCACTTATTTTCCTTCCTCACAGACAGCTCTGTCTCGACCTTTTTCTCCCGTTGCCAGGATGTGCATTGTGTATAGAAGCGGAGTGGTAAGAAAACACGCCATTAGCTGCTGTAGCTACTGTGTCAGGTTTCAACCCAACACAATAACACCCAGTCCCTTTGTATCAACGTGAAAAGGTCAGATCTGTCACTGGTCTCAAAGCAGTGTGGCCTGCAACACGCTCTTTTCCTGATCTGTAGTTTGGATTTTTGCCATCTTGAGGGAATAAAGGTCGGGTCCCACTCACCGCTAAATAGGGAATGTGACTGGAAGATGTCGACTGCAGCTGAGATGCTTGATTACTCTGAATGAAGAGAGCGAGACGTACAAAAATGCCTCACTGTGAGTTCACAACCTCTTGACAAACAAGTGTCTCTGATGATTGAGTGTCACTGGCAGTTTCCAATAACAAAGTACTTATGGGGTCATTTGTAGCTGTTCTGCATATAAAGCTGACGATTGACTTCCTCACGTCAGCATAAAGAACTGTTATAATCAAGTAATTTTGTTTATCTGCACTCACCGGACAGTTTATTAGGTACATCATGCGAGTAACAGGTTAGAAGCATTTTCCCCTCAGAATTGCCTCAATTCTTCATGGAATAGATGCAACAACATTTCTAATATTCCTGGAGGATTTTGGTCCTTGTGGAGACTGAATTATAATCCGTTAGCTGTGGAGACCTTTAGAGCACAGTCAATTCAACATTGCCATGCAAAGCAAACTATTTCAAGGTTTTTTGAGGTTTACCGTGTTGTCTAGGAATCTGCTGCATGACTACTTACTGTGTTCACAAGGGGATGGACGTGATTGGTAATAAAACCCAAGCTAGACCATGGCATTTAAATGGCAATCAGATGGTACTAAGGGACAGAAATTGGGCCAAAATATCCCCCCACACTATGACACCACCAGCAGCTCATACATGGGAGAATTAATACATGTCTTCATGTTCTTTATGCCAAATTCTTGTTTCCAGATGCAATTGACTGATTTGCTATGTGAGTGAACAAGAAATTAAACAGGTGAACAAAGTAGCCAGTGAGTGTTTTTTAAGAGACGTACAGCTGAGGGTCAATTAAAGAACCAAACTTATTGTAGCTTGTAAATAACATTGTGTGCCGTTTTTGTAGTCTGAAGAACAAATCTAATCCTTAAAGCACTTTTATGCTCCACAACCATGAACCTAAAACAATGTTTTATTCTCAACAAGACTTCTTGTTTTTCATGAGTAAGGCAGATAAGTGTTGATTTTCATAAGATGTATGTTTTTTTTGGGTTTTTTTTTAATTTGTCATTATGTGTCTAGAACATAACGTTGGAGTGGTGCCCTCAGTGATAAATAGATAAATAACTAAAGTCTCAATCAGTCCTTACGGTGCAGCAAATAGATGTGAGTGTGCCTGCAGGGGGGCAGAGACGAGATGGCTACAAGAAAATAGTTGCTGTGCTGGTCTGAACTTGCCCATAGCTAAAGTCAGAGTAAGAATTAAATAGTTCAAAACATCTACAACTGTAACAAACCAGGATGTACGTTTAGGTTCCCACCAGATAGTTGGGAGGGTTGTAAAGAACATAAAAAATCTTCAGAAATTTCCAAATTCAATGTTGGAGAACTCGGGTCATTGCTTCAGTCAGAGATACTGCAGTACAAACAACTTTCAGCCTTTTACATGTTTTTTTCAACTACCTGACTACCTGTAAATGGGTAGGACATGAGGTGCATACATGTTTAGGATTTAAAAGATTTAAATGTAACTCTACATAGTTTTAAATGCATTTTTGTGCCAGTTTGTTTTAATTGAAAATTTTTTTAAAAAGCACATTGTACTGCCTTTGATCAGAAGAGGAAATGTTTTTTTCTTAAACTCTTACAGGATAGGATATTCTACAATGCAAAGCTCCTAGCAATAGCTGTAGAAATAAAATCATTTTATTTCTGCTCCATGTTTTTTTTAATAGTGTGTTTTTATTAAAAGATGGGGTGCGGGAGTTTTTCCTTATGATTCATATTCTGTGAAGCAGCACAGAGATAAGCCTGGCATATGGTGAAATCTAATCTGATCCCCAATGTTTCTTTTTTTTTTTGTCTATGGAAATGACTAGCTAGTTATCATCAGACTCAGTTATTTGTTCAGATTCTCGTCGTGGCTTAGTGAAGGGACTCAATCACTGCTGCCCAGCGATAGGCCTCACTTTCGCCTTGTTCCCGTCTCATCTTTTTATCTGAAGAAGCGGAAATGAAAGGATGGTATCTCTGTTCGGGAGATGGAGAGAAACGAGCAGCGTCTTTTTCGGGCTTTGGCTGTTGGGTATATATATATATATATAAAACATTTTTATAATTTTGTGTTCAGAAAGAAATGCTAGCGCTTTAGGAAGTGAGAGCAGATTAAACAAAGCTAAGTAAAATACGGTAATTTATGTTGTGACATCTACAGGAGTAATGAAGCTTTTAAACATTTGATGCAAACAGAGAGTAGTATGAGACGTGTGTTGTACAAACAAACACTTGTTTCTGAGTCACTGAATTTCAGCAGTGAATTCTCTGAAACAACACTTTACAGCTTTTCTCACGCCGTTTTAATTGAGTTTTTAAATAACATCAAGTCAACATATGATCCCTGTCAAGAATAACTCATGCATTCATAAAGATACACTGAAATACTAAGCTTACGTAAACTCTAGGATGAGTGGAATGTTACAGCCATTGTACTTCAATAATATTTCCATTTAACGGCTTGATGTTCTTGTTTTAGAATGGAGCCCGTTGAAATTTGAAAACAAATATATTTTTATCTGAATATTTTAAGCTCTTAACCTCAGAAGGCATTCAGTTGCTTAAGGAGGATTAAAGTACCATTTTTGCCTTCTTTTTTTCTTTCAGCTGCTCATTTATGACGATTGTGCTGCGGCAGTGTGCAAAGACATGTACAGAGCAATCAGCAATTTCTTTAACACTGGCTACTTTAATTATTTGAAAAGAAATCCTGATAGTACCTGACATTTTGTAAAGGCATCAGTTTTTACAAACTCATTTAGAAAGCATCAGTAAAAACTGGGAATACCTTTATTCTCCATTGAGCAAAGGTGAACATTTTTTTCTTGAGCTTTTGCTACTCCAATAGAAGAAAATGTTTTCTGCACAGTTAATGTGGACCAGTGACAAATCAATAAATCTCAATAAAATTTCAATTTTTGAGCATTTACAAATTCTCATAATGTTCAATACAATTGCAAGAGAGCTTCACGTTTGTATAATCCAACAAAGAACCAACCAAATGAAAACAATGAAAGTTCGAGATAAAAGTGTTTGATCTTACCTTGTAGCCATCGCCTCGTATTAGGACGTCCCAGAGGGTGTTTTGAAACTTGCTCAGATCCATTTGGTGGCCTCCACCCAGCAAAGTCTGGTTGTAAAAGTAAACATTTTTTTTATAAATAAATAAAAACAGTTAAATCATCAAAATACAACCATTAATAGAAAAGAATCTCTTTAATTTCACCTGCTGCAGTGATTTACAGCCAGTGTATGTGGTTTAAAGTCAGTGCCCTGCAAAACTATTCATTCCTCATGAATTTTCTCATAATTTCTATCTTTACATACACAAATTTCAATGTAATATATTGGGATTTTGGGGGGACAGCTCAACTCAAAGTGTGGCTTAATTGTGTAGAAGAAGAAGAATGCAATTTAAGTGTAATGTTAAATGATGTAATTGCCCTTGTTATTTGTTGAATATACGTGACATATTTGTTAATTGACTTATTCAACAGACGCACAGTATGTATGCCTATTTAGTAAATCAAAAAACAAATGAAAAATATGTTTCAATCAAGCTGTGATATTGTAAACTAATGATAAAGAATGCCATGTAAATACAAATCTGTTTAAACATGTAAATGTCTGCAATATTAAGTGTTATTGCTGCTTTTTTTCTTTGGAAAATAGAAAAGGAGAAACAAGTCTGGAAAACCAAACAATTTCAAACCCTCAGTTTTATTGTTTCCATACCTATACAGCCCTAAAATAAATCACAAAAGGACATTCCAAGCTTACCAAGAGACAACCTGGGAAACATGTTAGTAGCAGGCTTTGACTGGGCCTTAATGTATGCCTAAGCTTTCATCTAAACCGTTTAATGTTAAGGGTCCTTGTACAGACATCAATATAGTAGGGTATTTTGTGCAGACTGCCTGCAAAGGTATGAGTTTATTAAAAAAGAAAACATACATTGCATAACTCATAAACTCTCCAGTTAATATCAATTCTGTTCAACCTGCTCAAATGTCCTTCTCTTTAAACATACCTTTAGAGCCCCAAAGTGAACTTTAAGCTTATAGAAAGCAAACTATTAATCAAGAAGAGCGTTTCTGCAGTAATAGTCAGCATCTTTTAATTCACCAGAGGACATGCATATCATTCTTCCCGTCTCGACACAAACGGTTTTCCGCAGGGGGAAAAGAACTGACAAGCAAATTAATCTGCAGCCTTTAGCCAGCTGAAATAGAAGTCACTCAGGCGGTGTGTATCAGTAGATGCCCATCAGTGTCAGGATGGTGTGGAAGGACATAAATAATAGAGAAACGAAAATGTAAGAAAATGTAACACTGCTGCACATTGAGGGGGAAAGATGGCAGCAGTTGGGTGGAAACCGGAACAGTTTTCAGAGTTTATTCATTGGAAACGGTGACACCTGGAAGCCATACTGGGAGTTATACATCACAGCAGGCACTGACCTTTAGATACCACGCACAATTAGGCTAAGCTAATAAACACAACTGTGAATTTGGACATGTAGACTCGAAGGCAGGTCCACTGAATCATCACAAACTTAAATGGCATCAAGTTCCTGTGTGCCTCTCAGTCAAAGACAAACTGAAATTGGATGTTAAAGAAAAAAACACTGAGCTGAACAGGAGTGTCGCTCGAAGCTAATGTTCACTTTTTGAGGATTTAGTTGTGAATTCTTGAAAGCAGCCCCTTCATCCCTTTTGACATAATCTCGGTTGAGGTTGTACAAAGATGGCTTGGTTTCACATCCTCACAGCATATGTATCTGTATCATCGATGTTCATAAGTCATTCTTTCCCTGTCCAAGTCAATTTTAAAGCCACATTCTGCAGAAACCAAGCCACATTCAGAAATACTAACTAGTCCATGTCTTAATTAACAGGAAAACTACTTGATATTTAAGGAAAATAAAACCCAAACATAATCTTAGTTAATGTACAGAACTCTCAAATAAAAGGTAAAGATTAAAGGTAAAGGCAATTTTATTTATATAGCACATTTTCAGCAACAGGGCAATACAAAGTGCTTTACAGGATTTAAAAGGAAATACAAACATAATAACAAACCAAAAGAAAGAGCAAAAGAAGAAAAAGCTAATAATGTTGATCCAAAGTCATGCCAACTTGTTTTAGATGCGGTAGAAATAAAAATGTAAAGGTTATCAAGTGACCATAGCAGTCTCCTAAACTCAGTATTTTTGAAGCACATCAGCAAAATCTGAAAAGTCAGGCTCAGACAGGAATACACAAGAAATGGAAAGTTTTTTCCCCGAGGAGAATGGGAGTATTTAACAAATAAGATCTATAAGTGCCTCATTACAATAGAATGCAAACTGTCACTAATGTTAAAATGGTAAATAAAAGGTAAGGACTAGTCTATGTGAAACTTAGTCTACTTTCAGCTATAATGACTTAGAAAAAGCAATCAAAGTTGTTAAATAATAAATCTCTTCAATCGATCACTAAAAATGATTGAAAGAAAGTTTTTTGTGTGTCATCATTTATGATCTCTGAAAAATACAATTTTCCAGAGTAAGAAAACTTGAGAGCACAACTGTTCCTGATAACTTACATATTGGGTGGGTAAAACAGATAGATGGAGCTGTAGTTATGATGGAGGTTTCCACTCCCTAAATGCAGAATACATCAGTAAAACAAAAACAACAACTTTGTTCTTGCTGCTGTACATGAGATAAATAAAGCAGACATTTTTACTAACTTTAATATTAACGCCTGAAACCTAACACTAAAAAATGTGCTTTTACAGAGATTTTGAAACTTGTTTTAAACACATTGGACATGTTTTTATATTCTTATCCATTATTGATGTTCAGGGTATCCTTTCTACCACATGTCTATTCCATTTAAATTTCTTTGCACTATGTTTGCTGTTTTGAAATTGATGTGCCAACCTGCTTTCTGGCTGCAGAACAAATTTACCTGAGTATAAATAAAACAACCTCCACCTAAGGCGGGTGGAGAGATATAAACAGGAAATTAGACTTTGGACTAAATGTGTTTTTCTCAGAAGAAACACAAGAACTCTATTTACTTTGATTTGTTCTGATGTGCTACCATTAACATTACTTTTAATAAATCTCACCATTAAAATGATTTAACTAATCTCACTGGCTTGACAGTTTTTTTTTTTCTTGGCATCAGGCAGATTGAAATCTTCTTTTAGACTGTAACTAAACTGTTCATGATGCTTATTTAGCAGGTTTTTGAAATAAATCTTTATTTGCTCAGTATGTTGGGTTCCAATCAAAAATATCTGACAATATTTCCAGCAGGTGGTTAACACAAATTAGTTCAAAACTGAAAAGAATATCTTGATTGTGACTAAAGCAGTGCTAAATAATTATTGTTCAATTATTGAAAAAACACAAAACAATTTTACCAGGACTTGTTTGCAGGGTTCTTGCAAGTTTTGACAACTTAAATTTGAGACCTTTAAAATACTTTTTTTTAAACAAAGAAAACTTTTATTTTTTTTATCAATGTAGTTATCAAAGAATATTCAGGTTTATTAAATAAAAATATCACAGTATTAAAACACAATCAAAACAGCCATCTTCCCAACACAACACTAATACATGCATAAAACTTCACCCTTCATATGTCTGAGCTCATCCTCTTTAGCACCCATCTCAATTTCAATTTCAAGGGTTTGGAGTTTGGTTTTTCTTTGTACAAAGTGACAGAGAGTAAACTGGGCCTTAGATGATGCGGGGGGAAATGAGGGCATCAATTTAGAGACTAGAAGAGAACAAGAAGGCACTAGAGTGAATGTGGCTTTTACTTTCCCACTTTTCTCTCCTCTTAACCTCTCCTGAATCCTATTTTAAACAATTTGCTCCTGCAGTTCAGCCGTCCTGCTTTTTTTTTCCTTCTTATTCAAAATAACACTACAAATTTGATGTCGATTGAGTGTTATTTTATTCAACTTTTAGAAATGGCTACGGCACATATTCCACCTTCTTTTGTATCGTGAGTAGCTGTATGCATTAGTAATTTTGCTAAATTAAGAGTTTAATAAATTTTTTACAGTGACAGTCTGCAAAATGTATTTCTTCTAATTGTCAGGCCTTGCCTTAACGCCCTTAGCTCTAAAAACAAATATTTGACTAGAGTTAATTTCAAGAATTATTAAACCATCTTGCTCACACAGTGTGACATGTTAGCATCCTTTGAAGTTACAGTGTGGAGAACTATAGAAGCCACTATATTCTATTATATTGCCCTATTAAAATATAAATATAATAAAACCAGTAAACAAACTATACTGAATAAATTCAACTGCCTAACATAAATGCTTGTAATGACTCACCTTGGTCTATAAACTTCATCCCTGGTGCAGTTTGAATAGATGTAACTCAACGTGTGAAAACGGTTCTGAGGAATGAGCTCGACACTTTATAGTGTCAAACTAACACAGAGGCAGATAAAACATTATGCAAAAATACTGCCTTACAGGAGACGAAAGACCAAATAACATGGTTACAGATATGTTATTTGATAGAGCCAGATAGTTCCAGAGGCACAGCTGCACAAATATTACTTATATCTACCTGGCATGAGAATGTCGGGTTTCCAGTCTGTTATGAAATGTATCACCTTGCAAATATGTGGAAACAGCACAAACAAAGAGATGAGACATCTATTACCATGAGCCCACACAAGTGAAAATATTATGTCTCCCACACAGTATTGGTATAAGAGCACAGACTGCAGAGGAGAAGCACACTTACTCTAATTCCCCTGTCTCAGGAATTAAAGCCAGTCTGAAAGTCCCTTATGCTGTGTTCTTTTTAATCACCAAACAGGGTTCACACAGTCAGAGTTTTTGGCACTTGCTGGTGAAATCTATTTTTGTGTAAGAATCTGAAAAAATAGGTGATCTTTAGTCATAGGTATGTGGTTGTTTAGTGTGAAAAGCTCACCAGACAATGTAGACTACTGAAGGTGAACTACAGCACACTTTAAGGAGAAGCAAAGGATTTCTGGAAAGATTGGGTGCTTGCTGCTGTGCAGACTGCTGCTTTTAATTGTCTGTCTTTCTGTCAACGCTGTCTATTTTTCCTCCTTTCTCTACTTCATGGTCTGGAAAAGATTCTTAACTTCAACTGGTCTTATTTTTTGATTATTTCAACATGCAGCTTTTTTGGCACAGAGGGACGATGATTGACACAGACATTTGAGGTTTCATTCCAAAAATGACCAGGCAATCAGTAAGTGCAGAAAAACAAAAACAAAACAAAACAAAAAAACAATGACTGTTCACAAATTGGCCATCCCCCCCCCATATTCAGATACATGGTGAAAGCATTACTGACTATGCCAGCAAAGGTAGTAAAACAAAACCAGTTAGTTATCATTTTTCCTATTCCAGAATTCCTCAGAAACTAACCAAACAATAAGCCTTTTGGCACTGAAGGACCCGGCCAGATATGGCCCTGGTTGTGTTTGCATTGAGTCTCCAAAGTGGGAGGGGATCATCACATCAAAAACGTGCAAATTTGTATGTAGCTTTGAGACAAAACAATGGACAATATCGAGATTGAGTTACTGTTCATCATCATCACACAAGTAATTAAATTCCCCCAGCAGCTGGTTAATAAAAGGCAGCATGTCAAAGGAAAGGTACAGATTATTAGGCGATCTAGTAGTAAGTCACTCAGGACTCAAGAGAAAGACGACACAAAATGCTAAGCAAATGCATCAGTGATCAATGATACTCATTTATTGTATAATTTGGAAGCAAGCATAGATCCTCAATTCACAAATTTTCTTTGGAATATGTGTTCTAACTAGCATTTTAGACTTTTAACCAACTAAGCTTATTAAGATTTACATTAAGAGATATTCTAGACAGTAAAAAGAACTAATAAAACAACAGAGAATTAGTATTACTGGATACTATTTAAAATGTTCTGGTCTGAAGAAGAAGCAGAGCCTAAACGTGTTCTGACCCTCACCTATGAGATTTGGATCTTGGCAGATAGAACAAGATCTCAGAAACAGGATGCTGAAATGAGCTTTTTCCCCAGAGTGGGTGGACTCAGGCTTAGAGATAAGGTGAGAATAAATAAATAAATAAATAAAAGATTAAATCATTTCAATTTAAGTCTTATGTTAAAATGAAAATACTGCCCTTGAGATGTACTTGAGATTTAGATTCATATTACAGCAAATTTCTCCACAATTTTCCTCAACAATGCTGAACATCCTCTTCATGAGACCATCATAGAAAAATGGGGTTTCTGTTTTCCAGGACCTGAACATACACCTTCACTGGAAGAAACCTTTTAATACACACAGACCTTCTTTATACCTGGTTAAATTACAGGATTACAATTGAGAGAAACAGGCCCACAGCATCACATAACTTTGATCATACAGTTGTTTTCTTTTTTAGCTCTTAATAATCCCGTTTTTGAGAAAATAAAATAAGACCAGACAACTCCTCGAAACTTACTAATGCATTAGAGATTTTTACAAGCAAAATCATTATGTACAGTAATTATTACTGAAGTGTCCTTTGAATGAGCTAATGGTGATAAGCCACATAATCATCTTGCAAAGTGCTGATTAGGCCACCTAAGGCAAAGTAATTATGTAAAGGCTAATCAAACTTAATACTCTGAAAGCTTTTTGGACATTTTCACTTAATCTGATGTAGAATAAGTGAGGTTGACAGTTTGTTCCTACAACTTTCTTTGCGTATTAAAGCTGCTGTGTGTGTTTCCAGGGCATGAGAGATAATTAGTTTGACCATGTAAAAGACGACCGTTACCGAGACTTGACTTCAAAATATAAAATTTTAAATGCAACACTGTATTTCTATATGCAGAGGCAAAATACATCTTACTGGACTCTTGTAGAAAGTTATTGTGGTAGATAAGGAGACTGGGTTTGCATCCGTATAAAATTCTTACAATTTGCTAACATTAGTAAGGTCGAGCAATTTTGTGGAATCAAGGTATTTCCAATCTACAAAAGGAAATACAAGTATTCCCAATGCTGCTAAATATGCATAGATTATTAGACCACCTTGACATTTGACAATTTCTACCACAGCACTACCATAGCAATGGTACCATGTAAAACTGACTGTCTCCAACTATGACTTTTATAACCTTGGAATATACTGAGACCGGTAATCCATTCATCAAAGACGATGCCTTTTTTAAAAAAAAATGCAAACACTGTAGATAATGTAAGATATTCAATAAAACCAGATTCTATCTGGACATTTCTAATTAAGACACAAACCAGGAGCAAATGTTTCATCAGTTCATGTGTTAAAGACTCTGTGTGTTCTCCAACTGCTCCAAAACCTCACTGAAATCTTTACAATGGAAATCCCAAGGATCTAGGACAAAGAACATATCCTGTGTGTGAATTAACCCATACCTCTGACATAGCAGCACTCCTCAAATTATACTGAGCTACAATAATACTAGTTTTCACTTGAGATATGCATAGTTTCAGATGATATAGTTCCCATGCTACCAGCTCATGACTACCTATTTAAACTTTAAGGATGGAGTACAGAAGAACCATAAATCAAGGTGGCACCAAAGGGTGATGGCATTTACTTAATGGTACTAAACCGTCATTATCAGGCCAAATAAGAACAAAAATAGCCAAGTAGCATTTTGAGCAAAACTCACTTTTAGTGATGCTTAAAAAAGGTGGTGTGGTAAGACACTTTTGTCAGACTAATGAACACTGCTCCTTCTCCACAGATAAAAAGAAAGAAGACAGACCAATGGATCGATTTACAGCCTGTCATCTGTCTATATTTTCCTCAGTATTAGGGCCTGGGGAACATTTCATAAAGGCCATAGGGTCGGCTTATCATGGAGCTAAATGCCAATGTAATTATTAGTGTCTGGAGATAGTAGAAAGGGAAGCTCATCCTGCGGCAGAACACCATATTTAATTAATAAATGTCACTCTGCAAAGGGAGTGAGGGGTGGGCATGAGTAAAAAATAAATAAAAGAAGCAGTGAGGGAGCAAACGGGAATGACAACAAAACTGGTCCTGTGCACAATAACAGATCAGTAGAAATTCACTTTGGAGCACATTTATAGCCAAGATGTGCAAAAGGCCTTTAATTTTTTTTTTTTTATTGCAGTAGTATAATCTCACACTGATTAAAATTGAAAAATCCCAACCTTTTGAGTGCATTTATTCAATAGGGGATTTTTTTTTTTTTAAATAATTTCTTCTAACAAAATCCCTAGAGCAAAGTTCCTTCAATGAATGTGGCTGAAGCTTTTCTACAATCTGTTTCTTTAAGCTGGTGAAAATGTTAAAAAATTCTAATTGGTAAAACCATGACTTTCTGTTTCTGTGGGGTACAAATATGAAATGACACAGAGGTTAGTTTCTTTTAGCCTCTGCCCACTAGCCTGAACCAGGAACCCTAACCCTATCCCTAACCCTAACCCCGGGAGCAGAATGATCAGCACACGGAAAAAGCTCTGATAGAAAACAGCAGTAGAGTGGCATCTTCAGGACACCAATTCTCCACAACAACTATTAAATGCTGTCTGCAGCATGCCAACCAGCAGTATGAGGGTGCCAGCATAAAAAAAAGCTTTGTATACCTACTATCACAAATGTAAACATGTAGACTTTGAAAAATTCCACTGCATCTTAAACTGGCAATTTGTTCTCTGGGCATGTTGGAGTAAGATTGAGATTTTGAGTAAACAAACAATCTAGACAGGTCTGCCGTGAAACAAGCATGATAAACATGGAGGCAAAAATATGCCCACAAATGAGTACAGTGGAAGATCTATGATGCTGTGGGTATTGGATCTGCCAGCATTTGGAAGAAACTTTTTGAGAGGAAGCTCTGCAAATACATAGGACTGGTCAGCGCCTTTCAGTATACCAGATGGAACGTGACCTGGCTCCTACAGGGGGTTACTTGCAGAGGTTTCTTGACCAGAGCCTTGAGCAGGAAAGGCACTAAGGGCGAGGAGAGCTTTCCAGAGTACCAGTGAATCAGCACAAAGGGCCTCAAGATGGGCCAAGAGCAAAGAACTGTTGAGTCTTGGTAGCTATCTGGACACAAACTGGGGACTAATCGATCATGGCTGAGTCACCTGGATTACTAGGGTAGGGTACATGATGATGATGTGTTCAGATGCACCAGCAGATGTATTTACAAGGTACGCAAAGCTTCTTGTTCTTTCAATTTCAACAAACAAAACAGGCAGATGTACTGGCGGGGAAAAAATATGACAGTGACAGTAAATAAATAAAAATGTTTTTGTGATAGATTTAGACAACTTATAAAAGCTGAAAAATGGTTGAGAAAAGTTGTCTGAGAAAAGTTGTCTAAGTTTATGAGGGTGAAAAAAGTTTACTAAGATAAAAGAGCCCTCCATTTAAATCTAATCTGATAAACCAAACACCTTCAATCTCAAACCTCCCACCTTGGCAGCCACCATTATTCACCATGAAGTATCTGCTGCTCTGGAGAAAGATCTTCATGGAAAGCACTTTCCTCACCACAGTCTTCTTGAAAATTTCTAAGTAGTTCTAGAAGATGCAGATAAAAGACGTTCAACTGTTATTCTCCAAGGGAAAAGAGGGAAAGTTTTCCAATTAAGGAATCTTCTTCCTCCTCTTGGTGCTGCATGTATTGTATGATTGACAGCTTCATTAATTAGCCAGCTAGACTTTAAAGAATGATGGAAGAATGGCTATGAGCTGTGTGAGGAATATTACAGGAGCAGAATGCAATTAAGCTTAATTTCTATCGTTAAAAGGAAACATAAAGAGAATTTGTATGCGCCCCACATTCCAGCCTGGTTTAAAAACCAACTAAGTTTCAAAAACACAAGGCTACAAGATACAAGGCTATGCTAATTTATTTAGCAGGATTTTTCCCAATAGATGAACTATGTAATATTTCTGTATTTAACAAGAATTGCTCATCCACAATTCTGTTATTTAAAAAATGTATTCCACTAATGCCAATTGTAGCAACAGGAATATGTTCGTATTCCTAAGCTTTGTTGTCTACAGGAAACATGAAGTCCATCAGACCAGCATCTTATGACTCTTTTGTTCTAGTCAGAGACCCCCACTTATTTGGCTGAGCATAATTGGTTTTAATCACAGTTTTTACTAACTATTGTACTACTTAAAGAAGTGGTGTGTCATTTTTTTGTGGTAGCTGTTGGTTGAAAAGCTTGGGTTCAGATTTTGTCATGTGACATACAAACATACGTCATCCATGATTCTCTGCAAGCTGTCCACCATCCTCAATACATTACAGAATCTTTACCTCCACTGACAACCCAAACAAAAACAACTCCAGTCCAGTGAACAGCAAAATCAAACAAAACTTTTTTGTAAAGTAAAAGAAGCCATTGTGAATGTGAGTAAAGCCAGACTTGAACAAAAAAGGAACAAACTACATAAGCTATCAATTTTATTCTGTATTTTCATCATGCGGCTTGGAGATGTTGAACTGAAGCCATTGGTTTGTCATAAATCCTTGATTTATTTCCTGTATTTCTAAAAAAGAAAATAATAAAAAAATAACCCTTTTCTAAACTTTTAATGAAGCCTATATTCTTCAGATTTTCTTGTGCATTCATTAGCAGATGGTAAATTAAACTTGAAAACTAGGCTTTGAAAATCTAATTTTACTTACAGGAGACAAATACACTAAGCTAGCTGCAATAAGAGAAGTGCAGAGTCAGGAATCTCTTGTTCAGCATAATGGAAGTCTGGTCTCACTTTTGGGAAGGTCGGAGAGTTCAGGTCTCCTGTCTCTTTGCTTTTCTTGATGTCGGGGAGTTTGCACGCACCGAGGAACTTGTCACACAGGATGCAAGCTCCCATGATGCCCCAGAGTTTCTTTTTCGCTCCTTGGCCTCCTCAATCACAACCTTTCTTAACTTGAAGTGCTACTTGAGAAGCGGGTACACCTGAGACCATCTCGCCTCACTGTCATTGGATCAGCTGCTGACTCCAACACCGTATCCTTTGTCTTTTGTTCTCTGCCCACATAATAACTCTGAACTGGCTGAAGAACAGAGGTGAAAAAAACAGAGTTGAGGCGGTAATGGAAAAAAAAAAATAGATCAAGGTTTTGGAAAGCTGCAAAACAGGGTAAAAAAAGAAGTCTTTAAATGTTTCTTATGCAACAATTTCTTTCCCTCTTTCAAAGGCGACACTCCTCGGCACACAGAAGTGGGTATTCTTGTTTGGAAACAAAGGCAGGCTTGCTTCTGAGGCAACTGCTAAGCAATTGCAAAGCAGATGCTTTTTTCTCTCGCCAATCAATTTAACACCTACACCTCCCCTCTCCTCCTTCATGCTGGCTCTGGCTCATCAGTTTTAAATGGCACAAGGCAGTCTTGAATTGTTC
Source organism: Xiphophorus hellerii (assembly GCF_003331165.1). Taxonomy (NCBI): domain Eukaryota; kingdom Metazoa; phylum Chordata; class Actinopteri; order Cyprinodontiformes; family Poeciliidae; genus Xiphophorus; species Xiphophorus hellerii. Next base: position 14,651,913 of record NC_045685.1, on the reverse strand, counting down.
TTTTGACTCACTCAGAATACAGGGAACATCTCCTCAGTTACAACACCCCTACCAAGACTTAATCACTAATAGCTTAGGTCAGCAGAGAGCGCTTTTACTTTTTTTATATATACATCTTGAAAAGTCTGTTTAAGCTTTCTTTAGAAAATACTTTGTGAAGCCATCTCTAATCATCTACAGCTACAAGTCTTAGCAACATGTCTTGACCAGCTGTACTCACATGTAAAGATAGACATTTGTAACCTTCGTCCTTTACAGAATAGCTCAAGCTCAGTCAGTTTGGATGGAGAGAATCTGTGAACATTAATTTTGTAGTGGACCATTCTTTGACTGGACCATTCTAATACATCAGTTTTAAACTTATTTCTGGTTATATCTTTAGGGTTATTGTCCTGCTTGAAGGTGAACTTTTTTCAGGTCCATCCATCCTTCCAAATCTTCCCAACTTCCTTCCTCTGAGCTAAAGATATGTAAACCCACAACTTGATGCTGCTACCACGTTTTAAACTGAAATGTATGCATCCTTGGTGAGATGGAGTTTTAAGTTTATGCCACTGAAAGCCTTCTGCAAGTGCTACATTTTTTTGGCTCTCCTGTTTGGGTGGGTATTGATTTTTGATTGAAGATGTGCTATACTCTTTCCATTTTCAGCTGATGGACTGAAAAACAATCTGTGAAATGTTTAAAGCTTGGGACATTGATTTACAACAAAACTCTGCTTTAACTTTATATCCTTGGTCTTCATGAAGCTGTTTATTCACTAATGTTCTCCAACATCACCTCGACATCCCACTCCAGCTCATTGTAAGACATCCCAAGGCATTTCCCCAGACCAGAGGGGAAATGCCTCTGGTGCTGAGGGGATGAATTGTTCCTCTAATCTAGAGAGTTCTTACTTGGCTCTCCCCAAAGTAGGAAATGATTGGAAAACATACAAAGAGAAGAAGCATCTCGATCAAATGCCCGAACCACCTCAACTGGTTCCTTATGGACTCAATTTATTTAATGCACCCACTGGATTTTATGTGAGGAGTAACAAGGAGCTTTTCATCTCTAATTGATATTTCTGTAGGTTGCTGTATGCCCCCCCCCCCAAAAAAAAGCCTGGTTTCAAGCAACTCTTAATGCCTTGGTTGGATCTTTAAGTATTTTGAAATTGGCAAACTGTTAAATGTAGGGTGGCTTTTTTCACAGAACTAAATTCAAAATTTCTAAATGTTGGGTTTTTTTATATACAGATGAGCTCTTGACAAATGTGCTCTACAATTTATAGATTTTTTTAAATATATATATTGAAAACAACGTAATATTTTTCTTACACCTCACCAAAGTGCATACACTGAAGTTTGTGTTGCACAACAAAAATGTAACAAAAGTTCAAGAGGTATGAATATTGCAGGAGATAACTTCTAGGTGTCTAAATCATAGCAAGTCGCAGTTATATTTCTGAGAGTTGGTAAAAACAGGATGTGGATTTGGGAACATTTTTTCCATTATAAATCTTGTGCTCAACAAAACTCAGGGGGAAAAAAAAGCCATCTGTGTCTGACTCTTATCCCTGGCTTTCTCTAGAGCCTGGATGAGCCTGAGCCAGCAAATGTCAGTCGGATAAAGACCAAGCCTGACAGACAGACACTGGGAGTTTTGTCATTCCGTGTGTCATCCCTTTGCTAGCAAGCCCCAATCTTTGCCGGTCTCAGAAGCCCTCAGATGATGCAGGAGAGAAACGTTCTGAGGGAGAACGTCAGGTTGTGTAACTCCTCTGAGCCCCACGTAAGGCTGAAATGCTGAGGACATGCACTGTTTCTGCACCCTGATGGCCTCGGAGAGTTTTCATTATTGTCTTATGATGGAGGTCGCCATAGAAACGGCAAACACATCAACAGTCACCCCCCACATACAAGCTAAAGCGCTTCGATGAGATGTTCTTTCAGAGGCAAGAGGATCTGTCCAGTGTCGGATGTTATTTAATGCGACTTGATATTTAGAAAAACAACTAAATCAAGCAGATTACCTGGAAATAACTGTAGGTAAGCTCAACAAAACATAACATGCTTTATACTGAAAACATTGACTGTGATCATGATGTATTAGTGTAATCTTCTAATGTGTTTTTCCGCAATAAAGTAAATGCACAGTAATAAAAAAAATTATATTATCCAGTTATCTGAATCTCTGTATTCACATCTCATAATTCAAAGATAAAAAGAACGAGAAGCAGAAAAGGATAAGCATACAGCATACTCCACATTTGATTTATATTTGCACAAAGTTGCATAATATTTAATGTGCCTTACTATTCAATATCACTAGAGAAAGTGAAGAGAACAGCTTATTGCTTTATATTTACACGGTTTTCTGAACAAAAGATTTTATTTTTTGCGTTATTTGACTCAATGACTTCCACATACATTCAATCTCATAAAACGTTCCATATCACACAAGTCTCAAGTCCATACAGACATATTTTATTCTAAGGAGGTTTAGGCATACATTCACAATTTAAAATAGAAGTCCACTGAACAGTGTGTTGCTTCGCAGGGCCTCTTTTGTATTTACTACGAAAATACAACACAGTTTTTTGTTACATATTTTGTGCAATCATTTAGAGTGGTGAATCTTATTTTATATTCTTAGAGCAGCAGCAGCTGAGGAATAAACACTTGTCCAACAAACACTTTAATGTTGGACAAGAAACTTCAGCAAACGGAAAAGCTAAATGACCTACAAAATGATGACTTTTTTTTATCCTTTTAAACATTTCATCTGCTTTTGGTCAAATTGGATAAGGAAATGTTGGTAAACTGGTGACAAAATTTGATACAATGTAGGAAATTTTAAAATCTAGAAAATAAGTTGTTACACCAAGTTATGCTAACAATGCTAATTGCTAATAAATGTTAAAATGGTTTTAAAAATGTTTCTATTATTTGCTCTTGACATTGTTTTACAAAACCAATGTATAGAAATCCAAATTTCATCACTACTAACATTTAGTGGAGCCAAAACTATAATCAATACTTTGATTAGACATACTTTTATTTTCTGTACAAACATAATCATTCACCTTTCATGAGCCCATACAACTTGTGACGTTTCACTCAAATGTTTCAGAGCTTAAAAGGACCAAACAAAATAGCTAGAATGAGAATGATGTGAATATCTGCACTGCTGAGCAACAAATTTCTGTAAACAATGTTCCCAAGCTCCAAAATGGATTTGAAAGACCTCCTGCTGTTGTACAATGAACAAAAACAGAACAAAGCAGCCAAAAGGATTTCAAGAAACGCTATAAACACAAGACCAGCTCTCTATCACCTCAGCTATAATTACATAAAAAATATACCCTGTCATTAGAAGAACAAGAAGATAATTCAACTAACTTGTTTCCCTAGACATTAGAAAGGAGGCATTTAAAACAGTGTTTATGTCAATAAAGTAAAACATCACCAATCAATACACTAATGTAGGATGAGCTGGTACAGACTGTCCCAGTGGATTGAAATGTCCCTATGTGGCTTACCACTCGGTGTGTACCATGTTCTCTGGAGCTGCAGTTACCCAGCTGCAACATCAATAGTATTTGTCAAGTGGTTAGAGCTGATAAGGACACAGATGATTGCCTTGGGGTTGCTTAAAGCCTGGTTTGTCAGGGTAAGTTGGAAGCTAGAATTGTCAGCAATTGAGCTAAAGCGCTTCATATCCCCTACACCTGACTGCTTGTATCATTCCATGTTATATTTCTCATGCTTTCTGGAATTAAAATTAGGGCAATTTAGTTATTGGACAGCAAGACAGGCAGAAAAGTCCTCGATCTCTTTCAAGACTTGCCGGAGCAGCCTCTCCATTTTGTTCTAGCCCTCTCTTGCCTTTGACCTCCCACAGGTTCCATTAACTGCAGCACCCAAGCAACCGCAAGCACATCCAATCTTGTGACAGTTACATAACAAAAGATGAGTGCAGGGAAGATTAGAGAAGGGTGAGGCAAGAGATCGAGAAGTGTCGGGTTTGCTCAGCCTACAAAAACAAAAACAACTCCTTTACCGTTATCGTCCGGATCACTGGGTGCAGCCTCTCCTCTGAAGTTTCCTCGTCTTCCTCCCGTCTTACAAGAACATGACATACAACAGTTTTTTTTGTTTTTTTTTCCTAGCAAGAAACTTTTCTCCACCTCAGTTCTGAAAAAAAAACACACAACTCCGCCACAGGTTTCTACCTGTCATTTCGAATTATACGAGTTGAAAGCACTCCAGTAGGAAAGGGAAAAATGTGACATGTGGGGTGGCAGGTGATAAAGTTGTGGTGCTGACCTGCCCCCTTTTAACTTCCATCCTTCCATATACAGCTTCACAAAGCCAAATAGAAATTGTTTTAACTTAACTAAAACCTTTTAAGAAAATCAGTTTTTGACACTTCTCTACTTTTCTCATTGGAGTGCTGCAACCTCCAAACATTCAGAGCTATTCCACAAACAAGACAGTGATACATAAGGTATTCCACATCAAAGCATGTAAGTAAAACTGAAATCTGGAACAAAGCTTCAGGTCCAGATGGTATCAGTCTCAGAGTCCTTAGGGCCTGTGCAGACCAGCTCTGTGGGATTCTGCAACTGCTCTTTATGCCTGACTTAGGAGAATGACCCAGTGCTATGAAAAACATCCTAACTTGTTTTGGCACCAAAACACGCTAACCCATCAGTTCTCAAGGATTATATGACATATGAGGACCTCCTGAAGTTTGCTTGTTGCTGTGGAGTTAGAGTTGAAGATGCCATCATACACCTGGTTCATCAAACCCACTGTCATCTGAACAAAGCAATCAGCACTATGATGATCATGCTCTGTGGTTCCTCTAATGTATTTAACACAAACCAGCCTGTTTTGCTGTTTTGCTTTGACAGCAACTCCAAAAAACACAGGTGGATGCCTTAGCAACTGCCAGGATCAATGACTATCTGACAATCACAGATTGTAAGACTGTGTGCCTAAAAAGGTAGTCAGCAGCAAAGAAGCACCTTTGGGGCATTAGGTGTATCATGAACATTAATCACACTCCTAATGTTCGTCACTGTTGTTATTAAGTGTCACTGGATTTTATGACATCCATTTCATAAACAATGTCAGTCTTAACATTAAAAAAAATCTAATATTACTGCAGGACATGTTTTAGTTCAAGCATCAACACTGAGGCATTCACAATGTTTACTTTTTTGGCAGGCTGTGTTTCACCCAGCCTGACTTCTTCATAATTGGACCAGTAGCCTACATATAAAATCCTATCCATACTTTTGTTAGGCATCAGACAGGTGTGTAAGAGTGACTTTTTGTTCCACTAACTACTCGAATAACCCGATGAGCAGAGGAGCAATGGTAAATGGCAGATCTAGCTTGGCAACGAAGGAGTCTAAGGGAAGCCTGATAAATGTTTGGGTGAGCCTGAATTTTTTTCTTGCAGAAATCAGCCCTGTATCCACCTGGAGGCTCGTACGGATTCGCTTTGTTAAATCCAGGTACTGACTATTTTTTTGGCCAGGCAATGTAATAATCTTTCAAGTTACTGTAAGTGAGGAAAGAGAAGACTCAAACTCACATATACCCATTACAGCTAAAAATAAATAAAAAACAACCCCAACACTGTTAAACAGTAATCATATACAGGCCCAGGAATCTCCTGAGAGCCCACATTTAATCTTAGAATCACTGCAGGCTTATGAAACCAGCCATCCAACCAGCTGTATAAAAACAGTCTCATAAATATATCTCGCAAGCGAAGGAGAATTTTTCCTAACAAGAGAGATGTTTCTGTTTTTGTGAGTGTGTGTGAGGCAGAAAAGCAGCACCAGAGGCCCAGCCCGTGACAAAACAAAGAGATTAAATGACCTGTGAATGTGACTTTCCATTTTCTATTACAGCAACTTGAGCTTAACTTAGAAGGCTGCTGCCCCCCTCTGGTGGCTAATAAGACATCAACACACTGTGCACAACAACACCTGCTTTTATTTTTCGTGTGTCTGCTCAGGTACTTTCAGTTGATTGAAATCAGAAACAGAGCTAACAAACTAACTGGAAATGGTGATAAAATGACGACGGTAAAGCATTAAGATTCAATATGCATCGCCTGCTCCCTGCCTCACATTTCTAAAGGCAAACCTTCCTGTCTGCAGTTCAGATAAAATCTAGGAGAAATGTGCTCTTTTGACACACATTGCCAAAAAAAAATAACAGAATGCAAACATGTCAGGGCCCCCTCTGAGGTGAGATTTCAGCTCAAGAAAGAGCCAAATGTCAACCAGCTCAGACAGATGGTGCACAGAGCTGGTCAGCAGAGGCCAACCTTGGTCAGCAGTGACGAGGAGAGGGAGGGCAACGCGGTTTTTGTTTTTGTGCAGAACGCTTGATGTTGACGGGAGCATCAGGAGAGAGTTGTTGCCCAGGTGGGAAGGTAAAATCATGTCAGGCTTGTTTGTGTGGCAGGTGCTCTGGGACTCTGTGGGTTGCTGTCGAGCTGTCGCTGTGACAGAGGAATGTCAAGAGTGGATAAACAGCTTAAAGAGGGCTTTTGATATCAGATAAGAAGAACAGAATGCGCTGCCTGTTTTTGTTATCCATATTTTGGTTTTCACATAGTTTTTGACCTTCCACAGAATAAAGTATTTTCATGAAATAGAACAGATTTCCCTCTGAAATCTCCCTGCATGAGGGGAGGGAGAGAGGGAGGGAGGGATAATAAAAAATATTTGCATTGGAAGATTTATAATACTTTTAATATATTCAGGTCAGTTGATTAATTATATCTCATACGAGTTCTTGTGATTATACCCTTGAATCTAACTAAAATAGTAGTTATTAGGGATGGGCAATATAGACTTTATCATGACATTTTGTAAAATTTAACGTGACAATTATACCAGCTAACCAACCTTCGCAAGGTAACTGCATTTAATGCAATTTTTTAATTAATTGATTTTTTTTTTATGCTATCATGAAACCAACAGTGGGTTTCTAAAAAATACAATCCTGACAAAACATATAGGTTTTTGGTTTTCAAAATTTACAACAATAATTGTAAGTTATTGTTGTCACAACAAATAAAAATGTTCATCGTGAGAAGTCTTTATTAATACCGGTAATTATAAATAGTATGAAAAATGTTGATAATACTCGTTAGATTCAAATTAGATTTACTTCACTCCAGATATAGAACGTAAACAAATGCCTCATTTTCACACAGCAGTACAGTTTGGTGTGATTTTGTCTGTTTCCATGGTAAAAGCAGTCCATATATTCATATAACTGACCCAAAATGCATCATTTCTGGGTCCACGTCTATTGTGGACTAGATTATGGAGTTACAATCCTCACACAACACAGTCCAGTGACAGAGGGACAGAAAAACGTCCCAGGTTGCGACAATCATATTACTACAATATGATATGACATATGATGCAATGCAAGAACACATTTTCAAAGATCAATAAACTTTAAATTCTAGTGAATATATAATACGACAACTTGAAGACATTTTGAATATCCAAAATAAACAAAGAAACAGAAAGAAATTAAATGAATTATAAAGTCTCTGCAAACAAAATTGTCCTTCAAAAAAAAGGGCTAGTTAAGACCATTGTGCCAAACTGAAGTCTCATCATTGAGTTTTTGGTAGAAAGAGAAAAACAACAAATCATGCAAATAAAACTTACTGAGGTTGTTTTAACTTATCATGCTATTAATTGATTTATTGCTTATTGCAACAGGCGTAGAGGGGGGTAAGAATTGACTCATAGTCGGCACAAAATGTTCCAGAACATTTGGCTCTATTTTTACCCAAAGAGGTTGTGTACAAAAACACCAAAAACAAAAGCATCAAATGGAGGAGAGGCAAAACAACCATCTCCCCTTTAAGTTGTATAGCCTTTGTCTTCATCTAAGCAATATCATTACTGAAAAAAGCCTGAGGTATAGTGCAGTTCTTAAAGATGTAAACAAAAACAGTCAGGTATGAAATTATCTAATGGCAAAGGGTCCAAAATGATTACCGTCCTTTGATGAAAATACCATAGTTAAAATCTAAAACTAGCAGTATTTTTTTTTAGGGTGCACCTTCTTTTATGCTTAAAATGAAATACCTCAAACATGCAGGAAAATGTTGCATAGCCAATGTGGGTATTTAGGTTGTTTTTGTATGTTTGAAAGGCCTGGTTGCAACACTAATTTCCCCCCTTGTGAGACAATAAAGGTACTGAACAAATACTACAACTTTTGCATAACAAATCCAGTAAATCGTTGTGAAATTATTCAAACTGGCAGGCTCAGATTTAAAATGATTTCCATTAACCAAGAATTTTCTTTCTGATAGAAAATAAAACATTTTCAAATGCAATCCGTGAAAAAAAAAAGAGATTATTTCTGGGGGGAAAAAAGAGATAACTTATTTCTTTAATCATGTATTTATTTAAATATCATGTTGAAAACTCCTTCTCGGTAATGAAAGGAATAATCTTTTTGTTTTCATTAGAGCAATAAGACCAGTCTTCCAATTGCCAATCATCTTTCTGCAATGTCTTTGCAAGGATCTCTTCCAACCTCAATCACCCTAAACTTTGGCCTCCACAAATCAGACTGAAGTTTGGACTCTTTAGAAAAACTGAATGGTTACCTTAATTTGACAGTAATTTGGCCTGAATCATTTGGGGCTTCACTTTAGAGTAGGAAAAATACAAAAGAAACATCAACTCCACATTTGGTCATAAAATAAAATGTGTGCAGTTTTTAAAAAAAGTCATTTTTATGAGCAGTTTGAAATTCAGCTTTATTGTCAATTTGTTTACGCACTATTGCCTTGCTGCTAAAATAAAACTCCACTATCATAATTTTTTATCTTTAAGCTATTCTGACGTATAATTGAGCACCTAAAATATAGCCTCTATTTTAAAATTTTGAAGCATGACAAATGTCTTCACCTAGACTGTTAGCTGTTGCAGAGAAATCCCTTCCTTACACCTACAGGATTTCTTTTTGTTCTGCACACTCGCAAAAAGTGAAATTCCCTTAACTCTTCCCTTGTCTCATCAACGTGAAATAGTGCATGAACACCACAGTTGGCTTTTCTTTTTTTACATGGAGGATTACTCTGGTTCTCCAGTTCAAATGGAAAACATGCAATATTCTCAGACTGTTTCTAGTAGAATGAGTAGAGGGCTTTAAAGGTATGTGAGCAGGTAGAAAGATGGATAAGTGATATACGCCTCGGCACAAAACGTGTATAGGCTGAGAGAAAGCAATTTCCTGCTCTCAGAGACGTTGCTGCGGCTCGAGTTGAGTCACACATCGACGGTTCTATGAAGGTATTGTCCCATTAATAAAGGCAAAATAAAGAAAAGCTAAAAGTTCAGTCTGTGCAAAACTTTAAGTTTCATTACTAAAATTACATCTCTCCTTTCCCTTCTTTCGCTATTTGGCTTCTCTACCATTTATTGTCTGAACTAAAGTATCCCTACCTTAGCAGGGGTTTCTACAGTAATGAAAGGCTATAACATAATGTTGGAACACAGAGGGAGAGCCGATTCAAAATACCCCTTTTCCCTTCTGAGCGTCGAGCTTCCCTTTGATCATCAAATTGTTCTCCTGAAAATCCTTCTTGAATTATCTGGGCCACTGAAGTGGAAAGTGAATTTTCTGGCGAGGCCAAAGCTTCTTATAGGGGAAGGGGGAAAGAAGCAGGAAAACTAATAAAAAGAGATGTGAAAATTTAACAAATTGAATCAGAGAACAAAAAAAGCAAAGAAAAAGAATATGATCACCACTTGTAAGTGCAAAAGAGGAAAGTTTATCAAGCTCTTTATTCAGCACAACCGAACATTAATAACGCCTTTCATTTCAGAAAAAAGCCCATAGGAGAAAAAATATCACAGAGTCCGTGTTTCTTCCTTGTTGGCTTTATTGCTCAACTTAGGGATTACACATGTTTTTGGTATTTTACTTCAGCACAGCCAAATAAATGTAATGTTAATAAAGACTCAAAAAAAAAGCAAGCCCATTCCCTTGGACGTGAACGGTGGAGCAAAGCTTTGCCCCTTTCCAAATGTTTTATAAAATCTTATTTAGCTGTGATTGGGAGGTTATTGGGCTTTTCTGTTCAAGATTTAATCACAATCTCAAACATTAGCAGCAACCATTCTACAGGTCAGCGCTGGCGAACCTGCAGCTCTCAAGTCGCATCCTGCTCTTTGACGGCTCCTGTGTGGCTTTTTTTAAATTGGTGTTTAGAAAAGTTGATACTGTGACAATACTGAACTGTCTTCTATAAATGTATCTGTATTGAATTCAGAATATCAGCAAGCAAAAATAAAATGCTAACTGAACAATCAGTATAATGTGAAAATATACTTTAATAGCTTTGGAAAGAGTACTTGCTTTTCCGCTTTTAAATAAAGATAAAATTTTAGTCGGGGGTTTTTACTTACTCTATTCTTTGCCTAATTTCAAGAACAACACAGATTTCAAAACACAATTTTGCATCAGGCAACACTTGTTTGTACAGTCAACTTTGCAAACTAACCAGTACCTCCAATAGTTGGTACACGTTGGACACACCAAAGCATGCCCCTTGTTTTAAGAGACAATTACTGAAGACGACCAGGCCTTATTCTCTGAGCATTGCCAAAACAGTTAAAAATTAACTTCCTCTAAAGATACGATCCCCGTAGGCCCCAACTTTGATTATAGGGTCTGACACACTGAGCCCCTCGTCAGTTTTAATGTAAATTGCTTGTTTAATGGCAGCCTGTTTAATTTGCCCAGCTTGATTACAGTTTGCTGTGGTTGCAGTTAAGCACACATTTTCATATTCATGAATCTTTATACTAATTCATCCTCTTCAGATGCAGCTGAATTCACTGAGAATGTCTTCCCATTTACCAGGAAAATTTAACATAGACAGATTTTTCTCATCTGTGAGACTTTCATGCAGGTCAGAGCTCTGAAGCTTCTCTGTTTTGTGGTCTTGTGTGCATGTGTCCCCATGAATGTTGTAATTTATAAAAGAAAAGGAAAAGAAGAGGAAGTTTGGGCTGCTTTGTTTACACGCAGACATCTTGTTATGTGCTGCCTCGTAAATCGGAGGATCAACAAGTCTTAAGTGAAACAGACAGACATATTCCCGCACAAAAACAGCTTGAGGAAAAAAATAAAACTTTTTTTTTTTTAAATCACCACTGGGAAGCCGTGCTCGTCCTGTTCAGAATTGAAATGAGTGTGAAGGAAAACCACTTGTACAAGTGGAGACAACACTCAAAATGGAGTCACCAGACATAAAGTTTACTAAAATAAAAATACATAAAAAAAAAAAAATAATAATAATACATGTCATACATATAGTAGCTTGCAATTTTCCCTCACTTTTAAAACCTTCCTGGAGCTCTAAAAATGACCAGGTAAACAAATCCACCGCTAAAGCTACATTTTCTACAACCACTTCTAATCCTTCATCAAGGCTGCTGGATAATCATGCTATTAGAGAATCAGTTCTGAATCATACTTCAGCTTTGTTTTTGTTTTGTTTTTTTCTAAAAATAAGGACAAACTGTATTTTAAAAGTGAGCAGACAGATAAAACCTCTATCCATGCTTGTTTACCAAATGCTGCTTTTAGTAGGCTTTGGGTCAATTCTACCCTTTGCCAATTTCTACCCATGAGTTATAAAAGTTAGATATAAAAGTATATAAAAGTTATAAACCAGATATTTGACTTCTAATGTCATTTAGGATAACTAAAATTTCTTGTTTGCTAAATCTTAGAATAATGAGATATTTTTTACCAACTTTAACTTTGGAAGTCCACCAACTTTTCATTATTGTTGGGTTGAATTGTCTGTTAAAATGTATGATATGGTTCAAAGACTTTGGGTTTCCTTCCACAAGGTTCACACAACAGTTTGCTGGAGTACCGGCCCATTCCTCCTGACAGAACGAAGTCAGATTTGTAGGCCTCTTTACTCTCTCTCACACACCTTTTTAGCCCGGTCCATATATTTCCTGTGAGATCAGGGAATTGTGATTGCCACTCCAAAACATTGACTTTGTTTGGTTACTGGTATCACCACTTGTTAGGAATTGTTGATAATGTAAGATGTAACATAATGTTCATTCTTCATTATGTTATTTATATTGTAGCAACACATGATCGAGCCCACACCAAAACAAAGTTAATAACCAAAAAAGTTATTTTCACGGTTGAGATGGTGTTCTCCTTTTTGCAAGTTTCCAACTTTTTCCTTCAAATATAACAGCAGCCATCATGGTCAAACACACACATTTTAGTTTCATCAGTCTTCAGCACATATCTCCAAAATTGAAGGTATTTTTCCTTGCCAAGCTGTTATTTTTCTAATGTAAATACAGGACACATTTCACTGTTGACAATGATACTCGAATGGCAGTCAGCAGCATCTTAAATGTCTTTTGCTTTTGTTCTAGTGCCTATTAACAATTTTCACACCAAAACACATTATTTTCTGGAACACGGTTCCTGTCACGTATCATGACCAGACATTTCCATGCTGTTTGTACTGGCCTATAATTGTTGGAAGAGTTGAATGCGGCACCTTCAGCTACCTCAAAGTTGTGCCGATGCATTAACCAGACTAGCAGAGGTCAACAATTCTCCTCTGGATATTTTCCCTATCTTCATTTGATAATGTCACAAAAGGAAACTGTCTGCTAAAGTTCTTCCTCTCTTTAATTCTGACAGAAAGCAACCTGTCAGATGTTACACACATTACTGGCTTTCCCAAACTGTTGGAAGGCATAATGTTATTTTCTGTAAACCTACGACTTCGAAGAAGGTAATAAAAAATCTGCAACATTAATTAGGTAGTTAGGAAATGCAAAGTTTTATCATTACTAACAGACCTAAACTAGAAAAGTTTATTATGATTTAATACCTGATTTAAGACCTTAATTGCCATAAAGGACTTCTCTATATTTTTGTGTCATATTGTAATAGGCTCCCTAATTCATAGAGGCTGTCTTGCGCTTGAAATTGCCTCAAGTCATTGTTTATGCTTTTTGTAAATTTAATTTACATCTGGTTGGTAAATATATTGAAATAAAAGTATTTTCATTTTAAAGACAAATATATTTTTATTGGAAAATATAAGAAATCACTAGCTAATTTAATCAAAAGTAAATAAATAAATCACCATCAGTGCCAGCTCTTGCTTATATAATATCATCATTAAAATAAGTAAGGCCTTGCAGACTCAAGTGCTGTATGCTTGGAGACAAATCAGTGGCAATAGGGAAGACTCTATAAATACTTAGAAATATTGTCATTTTACTTCGGTTTCATTGCTGCCTTACTGTTTCTCACTGGGTTTGAATGGTAACAGATACTTATTTTCTTTGTAACCAGCACAAAAATGACTTAAATGTTGTATAAACGGCAGTGGATAATGATTAAGAATACCTACAAAGTTAATTTTGTCACCTAAAATGTCTAAAGGTGGCGGAAGGAGGGCGGGAGCTTTCAAATACAATTTAAATTTACAAGAAAATTAAAAGAAAAGAAAGAATGTTCAACCTAAATTTAAAACAACCTACGGAAAGTTTAATTTAAAAAAATGAAGTGAAGCCTACATGAAAACCCTTGAAGAAAACTGTGTTATTGAATTTTAAAAATAGCTCACCAGTGCTTCATCCTCGGAGAGAACCCTCGTCTCATCATGGACAAGCACCACTTTAGCCTTGACTTCATCCAACGATATACTGAGGGGTTTAAAAATGCATCGTATTAGGATTCCATTGGATAGTTTGGTTGATTTCATCAATATGTGTTGAACATTCCTAGGTACTAGACAGTTGTACTGAGAAAAATAGCTTGTTTCAATAGGATTCCACTTAAAAATATCAACCTTGTTTCAATCTAGAGATTTAAAATAGAAACAAACACATTATGTTACAAAAATAAGACCTGTCCTCACTTTTAACCTGCAGAACCAGAGTTGGCAATTAACTAAGGGCAGATTAACACTTAAAAATACACATTTCTTAAAAGTTCAATTAACCTATTTACAGCTAATATCGAGAATGTTGCACTCTTCATACCTTTGTCCTGATTTCACAATACAATGCACTACACTGTAAAGTTACACAGACATGTATGCCAACTCTTTTTCCCACGACACTAAACTCTTGTCATTAACCATTTTTCCATGCTTGTGTCTTCCTTCCAGAGGTTACAGCCAAACTGCCCCCTCTGAGCTCAGATAATGACTGCATAGCCAGAATCAATCCCCGGAGCGCGTCAACTAAGGCAGGCAAACATACAAAGCGAATAGTCTGCTCAGCCTACAGAAGATCAATGCTCAGGGTGAGTGCTGGAGAGAAACAATGCCTTTCACCATTGTGAGAACGGCACACAGGCTGCAGAACAACGGCTCTGTAAATCCTGTGTGAAGTAAATTGGCTTTTGGCTCGAATCACGGAGGGCATTTGCACGTATATATAGACCACTGCAGCATAAAAGCAGGTGTTTTGTGATGTGCACCCCTTTAGGAGGCTTCTCTATGAAAGTCAGTAATGAATATTATGGAGCTCGCAGATGCAGGCAGTGATAAATCCATGCAGAGGGGGAGAGGATAAAAAGCACATCCTGTTCGTGGGCCTTTGGGAGGCTCCATCATGGTTCATTTCCTGAAGCAGTTGGTAGACTCTATTTATAGGCCAGCATACTAGTACCAGTTAATCCTGCACTGGGCTGCCAACTGCCTGCCAGCTGGCACAGTGGGCTGTGCCTGTGTGTGCTGCATGGAAAGGTTTTGGGATGAAACGATTGTAAGGCCTACATTCGTGACCAACGAGTCTTTACCCCTCATTTAGGGATTTTACATCTCAGTTGGTTTTGAGACTAAAATTTCCAGAGTTCTCCACCATATTAGGCCAGTTTAAAAAGATAAACATAAAGAAAGGAGAGACAGTGAAATGAATAAACTGACAGAATCGTGGATGTACAAATGGAAAGAGGGATGACATAACCTTTAGATGATGGGTTAGGGCAAAGTGTTGATATTCAAGACATGTTTGAACTATATTTTCCGCATGCCTTTTCAAACCTGAAAAAAAGTACAACATTTTCACACATTTCTAAAACAGTCCAGGATGCATAGACTCCTTGCCAAAATGGTCAAGTGGTTTAAAAGGATATATATATCTATATACATATATATATATATATACATATACATATGTATATATATATATATATATATATGTATATATATATATATATATATACATACAGTATATAAACAGTATATAGTATATTCATAACAAACTTTTAATTATTACTGTCAAGGACAGAGCAGCGTAGTGACTTTCTACTCATGACGTTTTCACAAATCCGACTTCATAACTTGTGAACTATCTTTTTAGGAAGTTTTCAGATGGGCCATTTAAAACAACCTGATCACGATTCGAATGAAATATTTATTCAGTGTTAATTTATATCAAAATGCATTATTGATTCTAATGAGGATGTTTTGCAGAAATTTCTTAATGCGATTTAAAATGTGTTCAAAACTTTATGAAAATCAATGGCTGCGGTCTTTGTCATGAGGCAATTATTGGTGAGTAAATGGACACAAAATGAGATTAGTTCACAGTATAAATGAGAGAATAATTATCTGTGAATCTGCATTAAACATAATTAGCAATTCCAATGAAGCAGATTAAGAAATGAGGAACGTTTAGTTAAGTGTCATCGGGGACAAAGCCAGACAAATAACTTTTCTTTTTGTACAACATAAAAAGCATGCAGCACGCATGCTAATCGAGGAAGCAAATTGCCTGGCAACTGCAAGCATTAGGTATAATTTGTGACATTGCATTTATCAGAGAAGAAACTAAATGAGGGTTGACACTTTGAGTTGGAGAGACGTACAAGACCTAAGCAGTAGCGCAGTGGATAAAAACACAATCTCTGCCTTATTCAGATCAACATCAATACATGTAGTGCATAATGATGGCCAGTTCACAAAGTCCACCAACTGACAGCTTGGTAATGTGTTTGCTTAAGCACAGCTCAGAGAGAGACTCAAGAATTCAGACAGAGGGAGATTGAGTGGATAAAGGGGTTCTGAGCTGTGAACAGTGGCCAGAGAGGCAGAATAACATCCAACTGCAAGAATGCACAAACAGGCACATTTTTCTTACATAGGAATTGCTGCATGAGGAGATTGTTTTTGCATGCATATGTTTTATAGCACACTTGGTTTACTATTCCAAGTCTTTCTGTTGGCGTAAGCACTATTATTTTATTATTTTTTTACATGCATGTTCTGGAAAAGTGAGGGATATGAGGGTCTGGACTGTTGTAAAGAAAAACAGTGTAGAGGACGGTCAAGGTAAATTTTAAAAAGGCCTTTGAGTTCTTTTAGGTCAGCAATGGGTTTGGTCTTGGTTTGGTCTTGGTACTCTCACATGGATACCATTTTGGCCCAGTAACTTTCTTGCTGTGAAATCATGAACACTGATTGTAACTAAATAAAGTGATGTCTGCAATGCTTTATTTGTAGCTCCTGGTTCTTTTGTGACCCTTCTGGATGAGTGACAAGTGATTAATGAGCTTTTAGTGTAATTTTGGTCGGCCGGCCACTCTTAGGAAGTTTCTCACCGGTGTTCTAATGTAAGAAAGCCCTAGATATGGAGATGTGACAGTTTCTAGACTAATCCTTCACAATAACCTTGCTTCTCATTAATTTTTAAATGTATTTAGATTGCATTGCTTTTTGAGATCTTTTAGCCAACCTCACGTTGTCACATAGGTTCGTCCATTTAAGTGACTTATTATTAAGCGACTCTATAGGTCAGATAGTAACTAAAACTGTTAAATTTACTCTAGTGAACATAAGTTCAAACACATTTAATTCATAATTTAACAAGACATGCACCGTTTAAAAAAAAAAAAATTTGCTAGCCATGTCATAAAGATGCAAGTAAAACTATAAGGGGGAAAAAAAGTTTTTTTATAGCTTGAAAAGTAAAAACTATCCCAACTGGATTTTAGTGAAACATAAAAATTGATTTGTATGAAACAGGTTTCTGTCCAGGTAGTTAATAGGATATATTATAGCATACTGTCTAATTTATTTAATCAACACAAAAAGTAGGATGTGCAAGATACATAGAGTTCAAAGCGATAAAGATTTAATAGAAGAAGATTACAGTGCCTCAGAGATGGCTGGTGGATGATAGACTTCGCAAAGAGCAGCCGCCCTACATCAAATTTGTTTCCAGGCTTTAAAAACCTTTGGACTCTCTTTGATTAGCATATAACTCACCTGCCATCTTTATTGCTGTCCAGTAGTTGGAAAAGGTGAGATACGGTGCTATTCTGATGCCTAAAACCTGCAAAGGAAAATTATATATTAGAGGCTTTACACAGCTGATAATATTTAAGAAACAACTTTTTATTATTTCTAACCACCAATTGCTGATAATTGTATTTATCAGTCCTAATAAAAACCTTGAAGCGTGAACCTAAAAGGAAAAAAAAGAGAGAAAAAAAGAAGTGAACTAAAAAGTATGAGCAGCAAGGGTAGAGAGAGAGAAAAAAATCAGGCAATGAGTCAGTCATGCTGTGCAGGAACATTTGCTTTCCCTGTAGGAAAAAAAAAAAAAAAGCGCGTCAGAGTCCAGAATGCAATCAGGAGGCTTTGTGCTGCAACGGCTGCTATGACAGTGATTTCCCTCTTCTCCTCCGTTCACATTCACAGGCAAATGAAAAGGAGAAGCAAAAAGAAACTTCCTGAACCCTCTTATCCGCAAAGCATGTGACCCCAGCCGATTCAGTTTTGTGAATCGTACTCACTGGAGAGGAAGGCGAGGAGGAAGTTCTCTGGCGTTTGGTGCTGAGCATCTCCAGAATCATTTACAGAACAGAAAAGGTAAAAGGGGCAAACTGATTGGCCCCTACGTCTGGGGAAAAGCACTTTACATAATGCTAATTGCACATCCGCGGCAATTACCTTTCCGTACTAATTACGGAAAAGCTAATTGTGAAATTAGCATTTCTTTTCCTCACCGTGTACAGAGCAAAGAGCTTATGCAGAGTGTGTGCAAAAAATAAAAAAATAAAAATCAAATAAAAAATTAAAGAGTTACAACAAGTTTCATGAATCTCCGGCCAAACCAACATTGATGAGGCAACTTACTGTTTTTTTTTTTATTTGACAGAAAAACTATTCCACCCATTTGTTACAAGCAGGATTAGTTTGATATTTTTAATTAAAAGAAAGTCAGTTCATCCAAAATGGCGCAGCAAGAGATCATGTTTCTCCAGTTTTATCTTAGTTGTTCCCGGCTGAACCTAGAAAACAGTTTTCTTTCTCCCCAAATGATCAAATACAACTTCAAGATCTTTCAGTTAACAGCCTCTTCGCTTCAGTTTCACTCATAAGAAATGACATCTGGCCCAGTATTACTGTGGTTAGCAGTGTCACTTTCCTGGGGGGTCTATTTGCTGAGCCGTTGCTGCCAGTAACTACATGTTCTCTCTTTAAAGATCAGTGGTATCCAAACTTCTGCCAAGATTACTAAGTTGAAAGTAACCAGGTGCCATGCTTTTATATGTATGTATATATACAGTATATTACAGTTAAAAGCACAAACCATCTTAGTGTGAATTATTTTTAGTTTATATAGTCAGAAGTAAATGAAATATGAGATATTTCAGTAAAGCAAAGTATAAAAGAACAAACTATTATAAATTTCCAAAAAAAATGGACTCATACAGCAATAAAAAAAAAGCTGTAGCGTTTCTTGGGTAATTTTTTTTCTATTTTGTTGTTTTTAGTTTAGTCCATCTCCCGCAGTAAAAACAAGAACTTTCTTCGAAAACCAGTGCTGAATTAATGCAAAGCTGTGTCCAATTCTGTTTTTGAGTAAAATGTGGCAGGGTGATTGTGGTCCTTCATCCAGTCTCTTTCCTGGATCAAACTTCAGAAAGAAAATATTGTTGTCACTAATTATAAGCAGCATACTAACTTTCATCAACTAGATTGTACTAAGGGATGAAAAGGTTCTCTGGCTTTGTTTTGGTTCTAGAAGAGAAACAGACATTGTGTTACAACAAGGATCAAACTTTAAAATTCAATTATATATTTCTGTCCATATAAGAGTTTTGATTTCCGTAGTAAGAGAACTTATTTTACATTTGTTGTAAACCAGTGAACCAATTCCCCACTTTTGTCTGGTGCAGACGCCCCTTCTCCTTTGTAAGATCATATTCAGCTTATAGTTACCGTAGATTGTGTTTTGTTATCTTGAAACTATCTCTATAGTTACACTCTTATTAGCTTGGGCTGCTGGAGGACATTTGGGCCATTTGTCCTTACTGCTCTTCTTTTCCCAATTATTTTCCATTTAAACATTATCTCCAGTTATTGCTGCAAAAAACTTTGTTATCTCTTAGGTTTTTTATCTCCACAGAACCTCCACTGGGCCCAGCATTTCTGGATTAAGCTGGGTCAACTTCATGGAAAAGGGCCTCAGTTGAGCTATTGCTGCCATCTGCTATGTTAACCTCTTTTTTTTTATCCCAAAGATTTTACTACTAGCTCAGTGCTTATTAGCTTAGTTGTGTTTCTCTTCTGGACAAAAAAAACCTAAGTGTTACTGCTGGTATAAAGTCTGTGCAATAGGGTTGGGGATGTGTGCTTTATAATCAATTTGTATCTGGATTAACTGCCTGTGATCCAGTGCATTAAAAATACATGACCATAAAACACTGACGTCATATAATTTGACACATATAATTTCACCAATCTCCAATTATCTGGGCTTCTTTACAGAGAACATCTTACGTATAGCATCGTATGCTCAACTGATTTTGATTCAAGCTTAATGTACTTTGGAGTAAATAGCATAGAACATAATTGGTTGGGAATCAGACAAAATTTTAGGGCTATTTTTAAATTAATTGGATTCTACATAAATGAACACAATTTGGACCTGCGGCACCTCAGATGACATTTGTTGTCATTTTGCTTGATATCAATTAACCTAGCTAAAATGAGTTGAAAAATCTAGGATGGGATTTAGAGAAATCATTGTAAAAGATGTAAGATTTTGCAGAACATCTTGACCTGAAACAATATGGCTCTTCAGTTTCTGCAACTCTAATCATGAGTCTACTAAACAGGTAAAAGGGAAAAACTACACTTGATAATAGTATCCCTCAACACATGCAGCATCTGCAAGATTAGTGGCCCGTTCTTTATTTGAATTGCTCTCCATTTGCAACCTAACGCTCGATATTTTCAACCCGTGCTCCGGTCGCCGCCTCGTAAAAAAATGAAGGGAGCGAGATGGTCTCATTCCTCTCTTAACTGCAAAGTTGTGGCTACGAAAAACAACTTTAAGGAGGATAGATGAAGAAGTGGGGGAGAGGAGTGCAGCGGAAAACAAGAATGATGGAGAAGCATCTGGTGGAGGAGGGGGCAGATGAAAGGTAAGAGGATGATAGGGGAGAAAAGAGGAAAATAAAGAAGAGTTGGAGAGTGGTGGGGGGGAAAAAAGAGGAGGAGGCAGTTGAAGACATTGGGATCTTTAGGCCAATGGCACATACATAGGAGACTATGTTTACTAATGGACACCATCAGTCATCCACCCATGTTGCCCTGGTGATATCGGAGCACTCTCGTAAAATAAGAGAGACACATCGAGAACAGAGAAAATGGAACATATCAGCGGGAGTCTGCAGATCTATGGCTAGCCTACAGACAATGTTATCCACTCAGAGCTTTTTTTTGTCATTGTAGGCTCTGCGCTCCCAGGCAAAGAAAACACACATTTTGCTGTCTTTTATACACTAGAAGCAATATTTGAGAGAGGAAAATTACATCTTTCTATGGAAAAAAGGCAAAGAAATGGAAACAGATCAAAAGGCTGCATGTTCTGTTCTGAGCTTTTTACTTTACTGAAAACAGGAGACGACATAAGCAAGAAGAAGCCTGAAAATGAGTGTTTCAACTTAAATGTCATGTCTGGCATTGAGGGGCTTACCGCAGGAGGATGACTCAGGCCGTACATCTTATTCACAGTGGGAAAATAAGACTGTTACAAATAAACAACCAAGTAATTTGAAATTTCTTAAACAGTTTTTCATGACTGTGTTTAACCAATATGCAATATTAGAATGGCATGATGGTGATAATATTGCACTAACATTGCTAAATACTGTGGTGACAGTATTGGCTGTAAAATTGTTTTTCCTCTCTTTTTGATCTGTGCTTCCTATTCTGTGACGTCGTCCTTTGGTTCTGGTGTAAACATCTCCTGCCATGACAAATATCTAGTCCAGCTGGTTGAATATTACATTAGCATGTAAAATGTAAGTTTATAACACTTGAAATACATTGTTGGAGTGCAGCCAACAATTACCAAACCTATCCTTTGGATATAAATTTTGCACAGACTGATATTGCAATCATGACCTACTGTACTTGTGACATATTGTGCAGCTGTTTTCAGAACACTTTCCAGACTGATGGAATCCAGATACTTTGGTTATCGTCTGTTCTTCAATTTGTTTGGATCAGGATAGAATGTGTTGCTTTTCCAGATGTTCTAGCCGTCTTTATATTGACAAAATGTTTCTATGCAAGTCCTTTTTAATACTAAAGATCTGTCAGTAATCAGGCCTGGGTGTGGCTAGTAAACCTGAATTCAGCTATTCAAAAAATGTGGCTGACCCCACTTTATTTTTGATTGAGCAAAAACAAGAAATCTGTAAGATGGCAAATAAATAAAATGTGTTTATTTACAAACGCACTTAAGTTCCATAAATACAACCATTTAAAAAAGAAAAAATGAAACACTGCAAATACATGATTGTTTCGCAGGCTCTAAATGCCTGTACTGCGTGCAATGAAAAAGGTTAGATTGCTGTTCTGTCAGCTCAAATACCCCCAGCTCTCCATTGTTCTATTTTTTCCAATGTACCGCACACATCACGCTGCAAGAAACTAATTTTCTTCGAGGGTACAAATAACCTGGTCCTTTCAAACATCTCAATAACTGCACATGAAGCCCTGGAGAGAAGTCTGATCGACAGCAGCAGTGAAACCACAGAGGTTTAGCTCTACTTGCACTCTCAGCTGCTTGTTCGTCTGGCTTTTCATTCCCATTTTGACGCAGGCTATTACGGTCATAAAGAGAGAGACAACACGTTCACGGAACAATCCGTGTTCTGACATTCCTGTATAGAACCGTAGGTGTATTTGCAGGCAACTGTTATGTATGGGCTGTATAGAAAGTGCTGTGTGACAAAAAGACAAATGAGATGTAGAGTTGAGCTTTTTTGCAACTTTGCAAGGCAGAAAGAGGTTTGTGGAGCTCAACGAGTGATCCAGTATAATTAAAACTTGCAATAACTTTCTTCTCTTTACAGTAATAAAGCTACTCGTAAAAGTTGCCTTTTTTCTATTGCGATGCATATTTTCTTCTTAGTTGGCTCCAAAAAGATGCTCAGGGACATGTATTTTTTTCAAATTACAGAAAAAAAACAACATCACGAGTGTTGTAAATTTAAAAGCTTACTTTATCTGCACTCTCTACTAGAAAGAAAGTATGCATTATAGAATAGGCAGTAAAGAGCTTTTGTTTAACTACAGGCAGAATGATACTAACCCACAGATTAAAGGTTAGAGTAATATGCATGGTTTAATCTTGAGGGGAATCAATGTTTTCACTGGCTAAAACTTGCTCTTCTCTTCCTACCAGCTATTAACATTAATGTCTGATTCGGAGTAGTGTTTGCTCTTTGCGTCGGTCTATTTTCTAATTGAAATGTAAGTTTAAAGGCAAAAATCTGTTGCACTCTTAGTTACTACACAGTTTATGAACAGATTATTTATATTTGGGATATAACAAAACATTTGACTCACAAAAAGATACGACACACAGTTTTGCATTCTCAAGAACAAGAATATCGCTTGTAGTATTATTGGGAAAACTTTGATTTCTTTCATATAGAGAACAAATGCCTCATTTCCAGTTGGCACTACAGCACCGGTTGTACACTATTTTATGGAATGGCATAATCCTCCGTCACTTGATGTTACTTTTTCTTTTAATCTCTTCCTTTCACAGTCACATCTGATTTAACGCTGCCTGTTTTTATCAGTCATTAATGAACATTTACAGCTGAGTAGCTTGCAAAATTATACCAAGTAATTTTCTAAAATAAAAAAAACACAAGTCTGAACTGCTAATCCTCACCTCTCAAAGAGTCGTGTAGTTTAAATTTGGCAGCTCATGAACTGAATGTAAATAAAAGAATAAAACTGACCAACCTGGTGCTTAGGCAACCATCATCCTTGTAAATATAAATATGACTGAGGATATGGGAAAAATATGCAGCACTATGACTGACAGTGCCTATATTAGCTTATATGACACCAGATCCAAAAATAGCACCAAAAATTTAGTTAAAGGAGATCTGGACTGGAAAAGCCTCGGTATCTGCAGATATTTCATTCAGATTTTGGAGTCTTGATGATAAATGAATAAAAATAAACTGGAGCATTTCCAGTAGAAAGACATTTGACATTAGAAATCTCTGTTAATCCTCCAGACGGATGGGCAACTCGAACAAGACAAGCCATCTCTAGCACAGAAATTAAAACTGATGCCTGTTACACCCTGAAGATGAGCTGTAATGGAAGTAAAGGATGACAGACTCAGGAACGATGTGTTGGGGGAGGTCTGTCATGGTCAGGAAAGGTCAGCCTGCACAGTGGGAAGCATGATGGATGTGTGCTGCCCAAAGGAACCGACAATATAATGAGCATGCTTTGCACTCAAAACTTCTTTAGATCAGAAAATAAGCTGCCAATAGAGCATGACAGAGATTTCCAATCTACTCTATTTTTCCCTGAAGGTTTTCTGACATGCTGAAATGAAAACAGAAGGATACAGGATTGTTCTCCAATTTATGTTAAAAAGTCCACGCTCTAAATGGTACAAGTATGAATCTTGTGTATTTCTGTCTCTGAAATCTAAAAATTGGAGACTGAATGCATCCTCTGCCCACATTTAATGAGTGTAAATCTTTCATTTCATGAGATGATAGAACCCAGTTCCTATCCTCACAACTTTCTGTACCAGCACATGCACAAGTCAGAGCGTCGCTTAAATGCCAAGCCAGCTTGTGCTTGCAGCGATAAGGGATTTTTCCTGTGACTCATATGCAACGTCTCTCTGAAGGTTTGAGGTATGTAAAAAGGAGAGCAGAGGGAATACAGTTTGCAGCTGCTCAGCAATCTTTCTCCAAGTCAATTAATTTCCACTGCAGAGGAATCTGCACTTAACCTTTCCATTTCTTTTCCCCCTCTGATGTTGAACAACCTGAGCCGAGCTGCTCAGTCTATTTACTGTTGCTCCAGTAAGGCTGAGCAGACACGAAATGGAAGCTGCCCTGTAGCCAAAACGACGGCCCAACTGTGTAAACTGGAACAACTCTGCAAAATGAGCAAACGTCTTGAAGTGGGTCCTAAATATAGATGGAGCCTTACCTTTATCCCCAGCTTTCAAAGCCTTTAATGTTTGTTCTTTGAGTCGGTCAGCTTCATGTTTCCTCTTTCTGTGCTCCTCTAACTTGATCTGCAGATCTTCAGCAGCCCGCTGAAGCTCTCTGAGCTGCGCCTGCAGAGGGACAACAGGGCAAACATGATTACACCAAACCTTCATTGTTATGATTTAAGCGCTTTGTGATTTCTGCATTTTTGTGCCAGAACACTAAGGCTCTTCACCAACATGAACAGCCCTTTAGTCATACTATATTTTGGGTCAACAGCATAAAACTGGAGCAGGCAGAGCCATGTATTCTGCATGTAAGCCTTAAACTTTTTTAATGGAGTAGACATGTGGATAATGGCCATTTTCCTTGTACTTTTCCACTCGCCCTGTGCTCCTTCCGGTGCATTTATCAGAACAGGAGATTGATTCACAGCCGATATACTCAGACCGCAGAGCTAATTTTTTAGACTGAATGAGGTCGTTCAAAATGGGATCCCTTGTAAGCCGTTTACAACAGGCACACAGACACATTGCACCTACATGGAATCCATACATTCGCCCCTATTTTAAGGGGCGAATGTATGGGTCATTTCCCAATTCATGTTCCGTGTTCAAAGAAAGCAGTTCAATCAAACCTCAAAGATATTTATTTCTTCGTAAATTTGTGGCACATATGAGTTTACTTTTGTCCTTAGTCTTAAAGTCTGAATGTCAAAAAACATTGGTTTGGCAATGAATCCAACTGAACTCTTTAAACTGCCTTGGTCCTTTTGCTTATTCACATTTTGCATTGCTAGCACCACAAATGTCAGGGTATTTAGTTGTGCTTTAATGTAATAGACCATCAAAGTAGTGAGTTGTTGTGAAGTTAAAAATTCAAACCTGCCCCTCCTGAGTCAATGCTTTGAACCATAACTGCATCAAAAGCTGGTTAAAAAAAGTCTTTTGGGTTAATTGCCTACCATGTTTACACATGTAGAGACAGATTTTTTTTTTCCTTTTTATAAACAAAAAATTAGCTTGCATGTTTGATAACATAATTTTTTATTTTAAATTCAACTTCACATCTACTCTGAGTCCCTTCCCTGTCCCTGATAAAGAAACGAATCCCAACAGCATGGTGTCAACAATACCTTTCATGGTGGGAATGGTGTGTTCATAGCCATCTGCAGCTTTAGTTTTCTACCATTCCATAAATTCCATGTTGCATAAATCCCTGATTTATAGAGTGCAAGAGTAACAGTGCTGTGGTCAGATTCTCCCACCTGAGCTGCAGATTTCTGCTGCTACTCCAGAGTAACCATGGACAGCTAATGTTTCAGTGCTCTCTTTGCCCAGATAGTGTAGGTAAAAGGTGATTTCTTAGCAAGTTAGCTGCTGTGCTAAACACTTTCCATTTATTTATGAGGAATTGAATCATAATTTAGTGGATTTTATTCAGGAATATAAGTGTAAAGATGACAGAGTAGTACTACATGCCAAAATCTTGAAAATCATGACTTGCTTTCTATCAATTTCACAATTATTTTCTACTTCACATAGGTCTATCACATAACATTTGACCAAACTGTACATACAAATTTCAAAGCGTTGGAGAGCAAGATCTCTGGTTTGGGAACCTCAAAGTCTAAAATTGTTTTCTTGCAGATGAAGTGGGTCTAAAAAGCGTCTTGCTCCCTCTTAGTCAGGGGTCAGTGGCTATTTCAAGTCGAGGAGTCCAGGCATTTTGACATCTTGCTTGTGAGTGAGGGAGGGTCAAAGTAAGAGATGAATGGGGCTTTGATAACCACCCGTTCAAAAGATATAAAGCTAACAAAAATAAGATGAACCTAAATTCTTTGGTTTGTACTCTAAAAATTGGTGATTATTTTCAACTTTCAAAAGTTAAAGATAGTTAGCCAGTGCAAAAGTTATGCTACAACCTCTTTTCTCCTCGTATTAGTTTGCATTTATTTCTACATCCACCTCTTAACCACAAAGTCTGTTTAATTGCCAGAAACACATTCAACAGTGGCTGTTTTTGCATCATAGACTCATTAAATCAGCTCCGTCAGACTGACAGCTGATAACACCCAAGCTAAACCTATCATCACACTCTGTAACGGAGCAATTTGCATCAAAGAGGACCAGCTTCCTTTGTGCAAATGTGTGTCCGTGAGTGTGTTTGTGTGTCGACTCTGCCTTCCATTCTCTCCTCAGAGACGCTGGTGATGCACTGATGGATTCTGGGGGTTTCAGCCAGGGATGACTACCTTTCTAGGCCAAGCCGTTTGCTTGGGTACCTTCAGTCTGCAGCAGTGATTTATGGGCTCTATTACCAGAGCACAAGAAGATTTCTACTTGTGAGGAAAACGACTAAAATGTTAGAAATAATATTTTTTTTTTTAAATTTCTAATAAAAGTTAGATTCCAAAAGCTCTGCACAATAAGTAATCTTATTGAAAATCTATACATTTGCTAAAACATAAAACTAATCTGCCCTTTTCTCTGAAAATTTGAGGAGTTCAGAAAACAGATCAGAGCTATCAATTTATTCCCATCATATTTCATGCTTGAAGATGTTCAGCTTGGAATGTACAAATGTAATCAAAAATTTGCTAAATAAACATGTCAGCTTGTATTTATTTATAGCTTATGTACAAATATTGAATAAAGGGATGGAATTTCGTAAAATGTTTTGATAGCAGAAGATTTGTCTTTAAGCCTCGAGCCCACAGCAGCAGGAGTTCATATTTGAGTCATTGTATAAGGTTCCCAACACCACGGCCTTGAACTCACCCTGCCATGTCAGGAGAGACGATGATCACAAAGTGTGGAAATGCTGGAAGCACTGGGTGACACTTTAGCCCCGATCTGCCATTCAGCTGGCAGAAAAAAGGGAACATTCGGGGGCTGGGATATGGGTAAGACCACAAAGCATGCATGTTGGGAAGAAATAAAAACAAAACAAAGAAATTCAGCTGACAGAAGAAAAAAAAAATCAAAGATTGTGACTGGTTAATGCGGCAGAAAAAAGCTTTATTTAATCAAATCGCCTTTGTTAAGCAAGTCTTTTTTCCCCGTCAATGTTTCATCATAAGCAAATGTTTAGAGAAAGAGATTTCTGAAACGCTCTTCAAAAAAAAAAATCTGTTCTGTGAAGTGCTTAAAAATGCCTTGAAACTAGCTGATTTCTAAACAGCTCATTTTAATGCAAAAGGGTTGAGCGCAGCCCTGACAAAGTCACAGAGCTGTAAAATGCGCTGTAGCGACGACGAGTCCTTCAGTGTCCAAAGAACATATTCTAAAGTGGCTGGGCCTGAATGCCGACCAACGCTTTGTACTGTTAATTTCAAGAGTCATGTAAAAAAGTAAAAAGGAAAAAATAGAAAAAGAAAATTCAACCCTCAAACTGTAGAAGACAATTTCACATTTACGCTCAGACAACCAATAAAAATCCTTTTGATAGTCCTGGGGGCGTGCTGTGGTGGCGCAGGGGGTTAGCACGCCCCACGTATGGAGGCCTTAGTCCTCGACGCGGACGTCGCGGGTTCGACTCCCGGTCCCGACGACCTTTACCGCATGTCTTCCCCCCTCTCCTCACCCTCCTTCCTGTCTGCCTACTGTAGAGAAAATACGAGCCACTAGCGCCGCAAAAACTCTTCGGAGAAAAAAATGAAAAAAAAAAATCCTTTTGATAATCCTAAACGGCAATGATGCATTGATTACTGGTGTATCTCAATAAACAACAATGTTACTCTACAGTTAAAAAATGTTAAATTTACATAGATTTATTAGACACAGAGATATTTCAAGTGCTAAGCTCTGTTAATTTTGATGATTATTGCTCACAGCAAATAAAACTTAAAAATTACACAAGACCAACATATATTTTTTGTACAGATTTTTCAGCTGAAAAGGATGTCCTTGTACTTGACAGTAGATATACTCAGTCATTGATTTGTGTTTCTTTTGCTTGAATCACTGCGTCGTTGCAGTGTGGCGTGGAGATGGTCAGCTTGTGGCTCTGCTGAGACGCCCAGGTTTCTTTAAGAGCTGCCTTGATCATGTCTGCACGATTGGTTGTTGTGTGTTTAGCCTTCTTATTAACAGAACTTTAAAGATCCTCTACGAAATTTAGGTCACTTGAGTCTTCTGCCCAATTAAGCACACCTATATAATTGTCTTTAAACAAAGTCTTTGTACTACTGGTAGTTCGGGCAGATCTTTAGTTTGAACCTCACTTTTGGATTCTGTGTCTCGCTGTTCTTGACTCAGTCTCTGGAACCATGATATACGGACTAAATACAAAACCTTACTTGCAGTTGACAAGAGAGACTTTTAGCAATGGGCAACAGTTCTGCCTCATCTCCTCTTAGCTCAAGAAAAGTGATTCTGACATTATCACTCCTTGAAGCATGAACTACAGCTGCTGTATTCGTCTTTTTAATCTCCTTCCTGAACTCATGAACCTTTTTTAACCACACTTTTTCCTTCTCTACAACTTTCCAATAATATGCTAAGATGCAGCACAGTGTGACCAGCCAGCTACTGATAGAAAGACATAAATGGAAACAAGTGATCGGTCATAATATTAGGGATGCACACATATGAACATCAGATATTAATATCCAATTTGTAATATTGCTGTTATGACTGATAAGCCTCCCACAATCCTTTGCTATATCACTAACTTGTGTCATTTACTTTCATGACATGACCATCTGTGGATGAAACTTCAGTGCTTAATGTCGTTGAGTGGTCAAGTAAATATCAGATTATTGTCACAATATCCTTACATCCAGCTGCTCATCAAGGTGGCTATTGATATTTGACATTTTTGTGGGAAAAAAATAACAAAAATATATTCATCCAACCATCATTTTTTTCTTAAAATATCACTAGTGATCAAATTTTGAACAGGCAAGTTTGTCATGTTGCTGATTTTCACACCTGTGCATAACCTGTTTTATTGATGTAGAATGATGAGTTCTTAGAGACAAAGTTGTGAAAACCGCAATGGAGCGTGCATCGTTTCGCCGAATAGTCTATAATGAGAAGATGCCATGATCCGGAACATGCACAAAAAAACAGTATTCAAGGAAGAAAGAATAACCTCCAGAAAAAAAAGGAAAAGTAAGGTTTGTGTTATCAACTGGCTCTGACTGTA
The DNA here is from genome assembly GCF_003331165.1 of Xiphophorus hellerii. Lineage (NCBI taxonomy): Eukaryota > Metazoa > Chordata > Actinopteri > Cyprinodontiformes > Poeciliidae > Xiphophorus > Xiphophorus hellerii. The sequence goes on along the minus strand of NC_045685.1, from coordinate 14,622,190 downwards.
CAACAGGCGTATGTAGCAGCAGGTGCTGTGAACATGCATACTAAAACAGCACCGCAGAGCACAAGCTGCTCACTCCGAAGAGAAATCCTCCGGATCCAGCACATCTGAAACAAAATTAACCTCGACGTCCCTTATTCCTCGAGCGTGTTAGCCAGCTAGCCAGGTGATAACAGTGCAGTTGCAATGTGGCAACGCACACTAGTGAGGGGAAAAGTTAATTCGATGTGCAGAAGATAACAACAACAAACAGAATCTTCACAAGGATGCAGCAAATTAAGAGCAGACTGCACGTTTTTTTTTACCATTTTAGACGACACTGTTTTTTTGCCCCCTTTGTCATTGTGTTGCTACTATGAAAATGTGCACAAACTTACTGGTTTCAAATTAAGATGCTAAAATTAGTGCGGGAAATGCAAATTTTGTCCTCATTAAATTATGTTTTTAACTTAACACAATGCTTTGGGGAACAGATCTGATATTTTTCTCAGGTTGATTTTAAACTTCATTTGCGTCTCTCTCATTGGCTAAATTAAGCATTATCGTTAAATTTGACACATTTTCTCTATTTGCAATTCTAGTAAGTTAACATATTAAAATGCACCCATTTTTGCAAAGACCTGACATGGCGGGTCCAATTTAGATTTCTGTTTATATACGATCATGTAGGAAGATATAAGAAGAGCATGCAAATATTTTCCTCTTGCTTTCCTATCTATGCAGTCATTATGGATCTAGAAAAGCACCATGCTCTCCCCAAGATCCAACTCTACAAGCCAGGGCTTTACAATTTCAAAACAAAGAAATAATTATTTGAATGACAAGTTAACATTTAAAGTTAACCCTTAGGATCCCATAAGAGTGATTAGCAGTGTAAAAACAGTAGTCTATCTGTATGCTTTAGAAAATGCATATACTTATCTTAACTCAGATTTATAAAAGATTGCCAACATTGCCAATTACAGAATGTTCTTCAACAAAAATTAAAGAACAGAAATCTTGTGAAAGGGTATATTATCTCTTTCACATTAGAAAGCCTTCTTGTTATCTGCTAAAAGTTTTGCTCTCTCTCGCTTTCCAACACCTGCATGAACCAAAGACATTTCATAGAGTACATGGCTTTCTTTTAATAGCTTCTTTCACCTTTTGTGCTTTCTCTATTTAACCACCTAAATGTACTTAAAGTCAACTTACTTTAAGTCTTGTTCATTCTTAAAAAAGGATTGGTGATGTTACCTCAACCCAATAGCTCCTGATCGTGGCAGATTTAAAGCTTTATTTTAATATTACCAAAATGCTTCTTTTGGTTAGAAGTATTACTAACATTAGGAAATATGTGAAGGTAGTTAAACATTAGTGCACTGGCAGGGAGTCTTTTCAACATACAGATATGGAGCTCAGCATTAAAAATAAATGGTCAAAATATCACTGGAAACAAGCAAAACGCTGTTCAACAGTTTTAAGAAAGGTGTAAATAAGCTTAAATATGCAATTTATTTAAATTAAATAATAAAATAAAACCTACTGACTGTGTCTCAGTAGGTCTTGTTTAGTTTTTCTACATGTTTTTAGTATCTTCTAAGAGGAGCCCACCTCTCTGATTTTGAATGAACAAAAATTTAAATCTAAATCTGCCAGGGTATGAAGAATCCTGAGAGTGGAAAACAATTGGATTTCACCACTGTTTCACATTAGCAAGTCCATCTGAAAATGGTCCAATTTTGGTGAACCGCAGTATCTTTATGCACAACATTCAAAACAAACTGGAACAAGAAGAAAACCTGGGAGATGCAATTACCGTAGCAATATCAATGTTTGCAATATCGCGCTCGCAAAAGAAAGCTTGGAGGCAGTTTTTGATCAGAAATGATATTTCAAAAAAGCATGATTTCAAACGCTCCAAGCCAAATGCATAATATTCAGCCAGTTAGAGAGACTGTGTGCTTTTGATGCCCACATTAAATGTATATTTTTATCAGTTGAGGTGCTGAAACTCACAAAAAACATAGTTGTGGTAAAAGATCACCACCATTTTCTATTACTTTATCAAATTACCTGTTTTTCCCTCCAGAGCAGCACCCCCTCCTCAATCAGCTGCTGCTTGAGTCTCAAACCCTCATCCAAGGTCTTCATCTGACCCTCCACGTACGCCCGCTCTTTCTGTCCCAGATTCCTAGAGGAAAAGCCAAGAGAGGAGGCGCATAGAACCATCATTATTGAGGAAAACCTCAGCCACCCAGGCTTCGGTCAGCCAAGTCGGCGCAATCCAATTTTTTAAAAGGGCCTGCGGTGCAGTAGAAATCCAAATGGGGTGGGGTTAAAATAAAACAGATATAAATAAGATGCTATGTGGTGGAGTTAAATCATTTTAGAAGTCTGGCTAACAGAATGTGAGTGGAGACCTTGTGGAAACATAATGGGATCGACTGCTTCCAAGTGGTACTTTTTTTTTAGGCTGGCAGAAAATAAATGAAACAAATAGAGAAGTGTCAACAAAAGAAGTGGGTTAGTGTGCATTTACGCAGCAGCTTACATTCCTGCATATCACAATGGTAAAACATGACACAAAGCGCAGCTAAACACACACTTCCTGATTATGACAAAGCAAATCTAGAATTTATGAGAGTTAAACTGCAGAAATAAATCTAAAATAAATAAAAGATTCGAGTCAAACTGGGCTTTAAAATCCAGTAATTCCACGTATATCAATGGATATACGTTTCCATTGATATACGTTTCCATTGCAGTTTCAGAGCAAGTCTGAAACTGCACATTTTTTCTTATCATAGAGATACAATGCCCCCTGGTGGCACAATGATTAGGTTACTATTGCTGCTCAGGTGTGGTTGTAAGCCAATCATGCAGTTTCTGAGATAAAATCCTCCTATTAAAAGAATTTTATCACTGTAATTACAAAAAGAAAAAGAAATTGCTCCAGATGTCCTGTTCCAATTAATTCAAAATCCCATTTACCATCTGATTTACTTTGAAGAAAAAAAAAAAAACTGGGTAATTTAACAGGTACTGAATCTCAGTTTTGATCCAACTTACCAGCAAGTGTTCTGGCAGCGAGCGTGGCTGTTGTATTCATCTGAAGCGTCGCAGCAATCTGCCGAGAGACGCAGGAGAACCCCGTCCAAACCACATAAAAACAAAAACAAACACAAAACAGAATAGCAGCACACAGTGTGAACAGAATGTCACTGCTCTAAATTAAGGGATCACAATCAAAGAGCAAACACAAGGGAAAATAGCAGAATACCATACTAGATTATACTGAAGGACAATTAGAAACACTTCAGATGTTTTAAAGGTTTCTCTTAGTGAATACATCAACATTATGAGAAGTCGATATTTACAGCTTGAAAAATATTTACTTCCTTATAACATCTCTATTTTGTTCTTCTATTCTAGTTAATAACCTCTATGTGAGCAGTACTCAAGCTTTTCATAATAAATACCACCATAGCAAGATTTCTTTTTCAAAACACAACAAAGAAAATTAACAAAAGGGTCTCAAAAGACTTTTTCATTGATCTGGATTTTAAAATCCGATATGGCTCAATTGCAAACAACTTTCTACATCCAAGTTCTAATACCAGTATTAAATGAAAGACAACATTTGTAGCCATCTCCTGGTGTGATGCAGTTCATCTTTGTCTGTTCTAGAAGTTCTTTAAATGTTCTCCACCGCACTTCTCTTTTTTCTGTTCGAGCAAGGGTCCTTTTGATTCTTCTTTGCCTGTCAATGCTAATAAATACTCAGTACCTGGACAAAAGGGAGAAGGAGTGATCCAAAGTATTTTTTTTTTTAAAACCAAAGGAAATGCTGCATTTAAATTGGAAATCAAGGTACCGGAGTCAGGAGGATGGACAGACTGGCACAGAATCCTAGGAGTCTGAAATTTCAGAGCACCTAATGCTACCAGAACAGAGTTCCATGTAATTAAACACCTGTAGTATCACTGTCCGGGCAAACTCTGTTCTTCAGCTGCAAAAATGTATGCACATGAAATTAGATGGTGTGTAAATTGTGTCTTTATCCATCCATGTTTTCAACTGTCTGTTCATTTTGAAGATGGGGACTGACTGAGCCACTGACTTTTCATCTTTAAAGATGAAGATTGAGTCTTTGTGCCTACATCACATATCTCTCGAATTCACAGAGGGTCTCTTGACATCAACCACTGATAATATCCACTGAAGCAAATGCTCTGATCTGGCTTTTGCTCAGATGTTTCACCAGTAATGCGGGCACAGTGTGAAATTTCGCATTTATCCAGAACCCCATCTGTGGCCAGCAGAATGAAAAGTTTTAAGACCGTAAAAAAAATAATAAAATTAAAAAAATAGCAGGGAATACGACAACCCATCTGAATTTCAAATGGGATGAGGAAAAGTGGTGATGTGTTTGGTTTTTAAGTGGGTATGGTGAGACAAATGGGAGGAGAATAAGAGACAAGTGGAACATTTTGTTCTTTTGATAGTTGCATGTGGTCTAATTCTGCTTCTACGTCTATATATGTGCTCCATGAGATTAACTAGAACAGAGAGTTACTGAAGAACAAAAGCAGAAAAGAAAGGTGGCATTAAAAAAAACCAAAACATCCATTGCGGTAAAGTTTTAGGTTTTCAGCAGGAATAAAGAACAGTTTTGAAGGGAGAAAAAAAATAAAGCTGGAATTAACAGGATTAAAGAACTTCATGGTTACATTTTGCTTCCTGCTTAACAGTAAACAAGATACAGCTGCTTGTCCAAGTCGGCAGAACGCACAAAGGAAAAACAAACTGAATTTTGAAGTTAAAAGAGTACTTCAATTTTTTTAGATTTAAACATCTATTTCCCCGGAGAACGTTTACTTCAATACTCATCTAAATATACATTCAACTACAGTCAAAACCAGACGCTTACATAAAGTGAATAAAAAAGGCCTTTCATAAGCTTCTCACAATGTTTTGCTGGAGCTCTGAACAATCCCACAGTATTATGCTGCTACCTCCATGCTTCACAGTTGGGATAGTGTTCCCAGGCTTACTGGTGTCCCTCTTTTTCCTCCAAACATTCTGACCAAACAAATTCCATCTTAGTTTCATCAGACCAGAGGACATGTTTCCAAAAGGAAAGGTCTTTGTCCCTGTATGTATTTGCAAAACTGCAATCTGGCTTTTTTTATGTTTCATTTAATGACTTCATCTTCACTGAATGGCATTTCAACCTATGTCAGTACAGGATATTCTTCACTGTGTTCCCAGCATCTTAACAAGGTCTTTGGCTTTTATGTATGATGATTGGACATTTTCATCATGTCTACAGTATGATTGCATATACTATGCAACTTTTTGAACATATCAATTCAGCGTCTTCAAACAGGAAATTGTTCCCAAGAAAGAACTAAACTTGTGCAGCGCCACAATTCTCTTCCTGATATCTTGGCTGAATTCTTTTGACTTTTTAACTGTGTGAAAAAAGAAAGAAGTGTGTCTAAGGTGTAGCCTTAAAATACATCGACAGGTGTGCCTCCAATTGACTCAAATGTGTCCATTAACCTATCAGAAGTTTCCAAAGCTATGACCTCATTATATCGGGTTTCCCTCACTGCTTAAAGAAATAGAAATCATTCTGTATGTAAACATTGATTTTGAAAAAATTCATAAATAAATCTATTTATTTATTTTTTATTTTTCACCAGTGCAACTCAGCATAAAGTTAAAGCTTACCGCAGATGCCATCATTGACTCTAGATGATGGGATGTAGTGCGGCCTGAAGCCCAGGTTGGTGCAGTAGAACCGACCACGAGGACACGCTGAGGTGCCTGAATAGAGCCAGATTAAAAAGAAATCAAAGGAAGAATACAATGCATAATAATTCTCAAAAACTAGTCGTTTTAATTAAACTAATTCATTGGAGTATTTAAAAATTCCAAAATGAAATTCGGCTTTTATTGCAGAACATCTAGCTTTTTTTTTGAGTGCATTTATTCAGTAGATTTATGTTTAGGAACAAGAATAGGCATGGAAGATGGCTGAGTTTATGTCTGGTAAAGGAAAAATTAAGTCATGTTTCTTGATCTTATAAGGTACAATAAAAAAAAAAAAAAGTGAGATTTATTTTAATAAAGGGAATTTTTACACAATTTTAAATTATTTCAGAACATTCTTAATATTTTCTTACTGAAAAATAGCGCTGAAATTGAAGGTTGTAGTTTTTCTATATTTATGTGTGATATTGCTTCCGCCACAAAAGATTAATTTATTTTTAAAGGACCTATAAACATTTTTATCGAACGTGATAATTGTGTGTCAGTTGCATAACATACAACTGTTTTTTTATGGGCTTATGGGTTTCTGTTTCGTTTTTCCTCCAGTTTATGTTTATCATTGTTTTATATTTTTATTTGGAATTCAACAAAGACAACAGTCTGTAACTGTTTGTACCAGTTTTAAATGGTGTAACATATTTCTGTGGGAAAAAACCCCCCAAAAACGTTGACCTATGCTCCTAGTTTGGATGCAAATTCTTAACTAGTTCCAAACTTGTTTTGAATATGAAAACTATTCATGAGAAAATGGACACAGTTATATCTTATCTAAGCGGAGGTCTGATGAAGCGTCACCTTTATTATCACTCGTTTTTCCTGGACTGTATCTGATGTAAAACTCCACCAGGCTTGATGATATAGGCACACTCAACATGAGCTCAGTTTGGCATCATTAACCTCCTACTTGTGCTGCTCCCCTGTGTGTAGCGGTGAAAGAGGGTTATTATAGCACTTACACTGATGCTGGCGAAGGCACAGTTTATTAATGACCCTTTCAGTAGACCACATACCCCATTTACAGGAAACTTTTTAAATTAAGCATTAAACAGTTTTATTTTATTCTTAAATTTACAAAAGTTTAACTGAATGTTTTGCAGCAATGAGAGGCATTTACAATATTTCAGCTCATAGAACATTAGACATTTTCTTGGTATTTAGTTCTTCATCATACATTCTCAATAAAAGACACCAGGACTAGAGAAAAGTTTTGTTAGTAGATTAGGCTGTTGAGTCACAATGACCTGACAACAAGTTTGTGTGTAGAAATAAACATGAAACACTTCAAACCAGACGCCTGGTAGTAGCAGTCTGAGCAACCTGCAACTGGTGAATGGTAGATTTTAAAAGACATTCACAGAATGCATACAATCATTCAGACAAGACAAAACATAAATTAAAATTTCAATTTCAGGAAGGCACTGGAGCCTGGCTGGCAATATTTCTTAAATGATAGAACATGGACTTTTTTTAAGCAAAGAATTATTTCAGTCTTATTATTATTATTATTATTATTTTGATTTTACTGAGTTAACTGCCAGCCTTAATTGAATCCAGCCATTTTAATTAAATGTGCAGTTTTGAAAGTGAGTAGGAGAAATTGACATTATGGGAGCTAAAGGGAGCAGTTAAAGCAAGATTAGCAATGGCCCTAAAACTGAGCCCTATGGAATACCAAACTGGAAAGTTGATTTAGTCAAGAAGATCTAGTTAGTATATATACCCACAACTCTTTAGTGTATGTGACAGTATGTGACGTTTTGAATTAATAGGTGGAAATATGGCAATGTTTTTGTTTTGTGTGTGAAATTTTTGAAAATCCAAAGAAATTGTTTGAGATTCTCAGTCAAAAAGCACTATGGCTGAGTGCACATTTCATAGCGCAGCATAGGGTGTAGTAGTGCAAGTATACGGACCGGGCCAATGCCTTTACAGCACACGTACATGCGTCATATTGTGAGTGGCAAGTTTGCCTTGGAAACCAACACAATTATGCTTGGAATCTGGGTTTTTCCTAATGAAAGAAATACTAGAGTTCACATCTAATTTATTATTTGATTGATCATTTTATCATACATTAATCTATAATTATTTTAGTACAAATAGTAGTGATCATTACAAAAAATATCTGCATATCAAAATATGACAAAACAACCCTTAGGAAACGCAGTTTAATTTCATTCAAGCTTAGAAATAAGAACTAAAATGCATATAGTTCAACTAATTTGTCAACAAAATAAAAACAAAATAATCAGTAATTTAAGTACTAACCTCTTTTAGTATAAAAATTAGTTGGCCCTAGGGCAACTAATAGAAGTGTCAAATTCATAATGATCTCATTAAGGTTAATTGTGCTTCGTTTAGCCTTCATAAACAACCAAACCAATTAAAGATAATAACCATCTGAACTAAACAGAATATTGCAAAACAGCTTTAATGTTGCTGTTCAAAAGAGCTGAACACTTTATTTCTAAACAGTAGAATAAAAACATAATATTGCTCAAAGTCAAACGTCTGTGCCTGCAGCTAGTGATTACACAGTCCTGAAATCTGAATGATGATTCATCTGTTATTAATCCATGTTTACCTGGTTCATCAGATCCATCTGCGCAGTCGCAGTAGTCGTCGTTCACCTGCTCGAAAGGAATCATTTTGGACCCGTCTATGCACAGAAATGACTTCCTCTCCCTGTAGAACCTTTTATCTGTTAAATCAAGAGAAAACATGGCCATGAGCTACACAGAAAAACACAAAGACAAAATAAGAGTCATTTTATGAATTGATGTAAGTAAATGGTTGTGATTCTCTGAAATCTACATGTTTGTTCCTCCAACTGCAACCTATACATCTAAATGTTTTACAGATCTATACAGCCTGCGGTGAAGTCAGCTATATATGAACTAGTTGTGACTATGAATGAAGACTTATTGATAGCATAAATACGACGTGAGCGACTTGGCTTTAGCTAAAACGGTGAGCTGAACTCACAGGACGATGATATTCCTCGGATTTTCCGCGACTCCACAAACGCAGCCCAGAGAAAAGCTGCGATGATAATGTGGAAACGCATCTCAGAGGACAAAAATGAGCACTGCCCTCTGTCAGCCACGTCTCATTAAAGTCCCGCTCAAGGATATTTCAAACTCAGGATGCAAGACCAGTGTTTAGACCGTTCATGTTCCAGCTTCCTGAAACATTCCACAACGTGACACTTCCCAAGCTTTCTATTGGTTCGAGGCTGAGGGTTGGACCAATCACGAGTTAGAAGCGTCCCACGCAGGAGACACTGGAGAAACATTTGCTTGTATTTAACGTTTGAAAAAATGTTAGACTCCGTATGCTAGTAGCAGACTGCAAAGTAGGTAATAATAATTTAAATTGTAATTTGGAATTTTATCATATTTTTTATATTTTTTTAAATATTTTTTTTAACACATACGTTTCATTGAACACCTTTATAAAATGTCAGCTGAGCGTTTCACTATGCATGCTGGTTGTTTTCAACCCTTATTAAGTAATCACAAATACAAATGTAAGTTATTGCTTTTAGAAAACGAGATTATTTAGGCAAAAAGGTTCAAATGTTTTTTCACGGAAGTAGTGGAATATTTAATCTTTTCACGCTACCTGACAAACTTTTTCACCTCTTGAACTTTTTTACATTTTGTCACATTGAACTCACAACTTGAAAGTATGTTATTGATACCTTTATATATTAGGACTATACATCATAATCGTGCATAATTGTAAAGTGGAAGGACAACACTATATTGCTTTCTTATATTTCTACAAATTAAAGTGTGGGTTTTACGTCAGGAAATTTGTGCATTTCATTTCAGCACCATTTACTAATCCAGATGTTTTGTGATCAGAGGTTTGTTAGAGAACATAGTGAACAAGCATCATGAAGACTAACTAATACAGTCAACAGATTAGGGAGGACGTTGTGGAGATGCTTAGATCAGTTTTATGTCAGAAAACAATATGCTAAGCTTTTGAAATCTCACAGAACATTATTCCAGAGGGGAAATAACCTTAAGTATTAAGCGAGAGCTACAGTGGGAGGGTAGATATTCATATATTTTTATGTGCCATTGAACACCCCATCCTACAGTATATCCAACTGAGAATACGTGGGAAGACTTTCGGTGTATGATCATAGATGGTCTTCATCGAATTTGACAAAGCTTTTACTATATTGACAAAGCAACTCAGCATCCACCAAAATGCTTGCAGCTGTAATTGCTGTGAAATCTGGTTATACTGGAGCAGAATGCAAATGCATGCCATACATTTCCGGGTTTTATTTATGTAAAATGTAACTTATAAAATGTTCCTTGTGCTTAGCAATAACGTAATACTGTGTGTGATGTGAAAAGATCAGTGAAAGTTTAAAGGATATGAACATTGTTGAAAGAAATACAAGCTTTTGTTAGTCATCTGGATAGATGGATAGATTCAGAAACATATAAAACAAAATCCCTTTATTACAATGAAACAATTTCATACAAACTTTACACAATTGCAAGCAAACTCAGTTGTACGATTTCACTTACATTGTTCAGCAGGAAAACAGAAACTGGACAAAAATCATCTATCGTGTGATATTATTTTAGGGCTATTATTTATCATTGTTCAGTCGTGTGTAGAGACCTGTTGTACTGCACAGGGAATCCTTACTCTGGATGTAAGAAAAGTCTCTGATCATTCCTGGGAAAGAATGTGAGTCCAATGGTGGACGCAGGGTCAACAGTGGCATCAGTCCTGATGTCACATACGGGGACATGAACCCACCCAGACCACCGCTGGCAGAGGAGTAGGCCAGACGCAGGGGGCTCACACCAAGGTGAGGACTAAGCCCATAGAGGCTGTCCCCACCGGGAGCCGGGTGGACGTGGAGAGGGGAGAAGGCGGACTTGGTCCCTGAAGAACCAAGAGCTCCCGGCAGTCCGGCTGCAGGCTTGAACACTGAGCTCTGCAGACAAGATGGAGACAAACTGCCAGTGTCAGTTTTTTTCTCCTTAGAGTTCAGGACCAGCTCGATGGATTTCACAATGTCCCCTTTACATGTTCTCACCATGGACTCCAGGGCGTCTCGCTTCTTATGGGGGAAGATCTTAGCCATGATGTCAGCAGGGTCACGGTCCAGATTCGGGAAGTCTTTGGGTTTCTCTGACTCACTGCCGGACTCTGGATCAGAGGACGAAAGTGACCTCTGTGGACTCTGAGTGTTATCTGAGAGCTGATCAGATGGCGGTGATGGACTTCCACTATCACTGGCGAGTGAAGAGTTGTTGTCCTTGCTGGGAGACAGATCCTTTCTGTCACTTGGAGAGGGCACCCGTGCATTCAGGGACGTAAAAAGTGGCTGACCCAGAAATCCACTGCAAATGCTGTATTTGCTCACTTTGTCATCTGAAACACAGAGGAGAAAAGAGGAGTTTAATAAGTGGAGTGTAAGCTACTGCTACTGGGGCCTTGAATTTAGGACACTTTGACAAATGCGCTAAATTTATACAAAACTAAATAAGACCAGTTTATTTTAAAGTTATAACAGAAACATTTCAATTCTTATTTAATGCCTCCTGAGCAGATCTCATGCACACTAATTGCATAGCTACTTTAACGGTGAACGAAAAAAAAAAGTTTTAGAGTTCCTCTCTGACTCACTCACCTCTGCACCCAAAATAATAATTGTGATAGTGCTCTCAAATAAAATTTTGCGTAAGGCCTCGAACATCCTTGAACCGGCACCGCTGTGCCATTCTGTCCTTGTGCGCAAAATTCTTAATCAATAATATATACTTTACGCAACGTTTACCCTTTGCTTGGTAAACTATTCCTATGGTAGTAACCAAAAAATATACAATCTGTGTAGTACGAAGTTATAACTAATAATAATTACTTCAGGTTATACTTAATAATTCAGAATATCCGCGTAAAACCCACCCTCTTTATGGTTCTGAGCGCCAAAAACGTCAAAACATGGAGCTGGTGGCGTGTTGCTGCTCGCCGCTGGCACTCCGCGCCCTACCGCCGGCCCCTGACTGATCCCCGCCTGCCCTCCGATGCCTGGGCCAGGGTACATAAGTCGAATCTCCCGCGCTTCGTTCTCCTCCTGAGCCTGCTGCCTCCTGAGTGCCACCTGCGCCGCCATCACCCGCTGCCGCTCCGCGATCAGGGTGCACTTTGCGCACACGCAGTCTCTCCAGCGGCAGAAGCGCTTGTGGCCCTTCAGCGCCGAGACTACGCCGTGGTTCCTACACCGGGCGCACTTCGGGGTCCTCGGGTAGCCCCTCTCCAGCGCAGGGTTGCAGGCACGGAGAAAAAGAGGTGGATGACGCAGGAGAGAAGGGGCCATCGGGAGTCCTCCAAGCGACCCGGTGGGGTGTCCGGCCATAGAGAGCTGTCTGATCCTGCTCTCCATCCAAAATGAAAGACTTGAACTTCTCCAAAACGGATGAGCAGTTGGTAGAAGGCCTTTCTGTGGAACTGAATACTCTATTGTGCGCTGGCACTCTGAGACAGCGCTCCTTAAAAGTCCCTTCACCAGGTGGTTTGACATGAAACCCAACACCCTCGTCACACCCCTTTCCGCTCAAGACTCCTAAATCCCTATCATGTGTATTTGCGTCCGTGATTAGTGAGGGTCTAATCTGATGCAACTGAACCATTCATGTAGACCTGCCATGAAAAGATGTAAGTTTTTTTTTAAATATTCAAAAATGTCCTAAGCTGGAAAAAGACTGATTTGCATTGGAGTTTTGCTTATGATGGCTACATTCTATATGCCAGTATGTTACAAACCAAGTGTAAAATAAATGAAAGGGGCGGGGGAAAAACATGTTGCCTGAGGTTACATTCATTCTGTTTCCTTAGTTTTCACTATTTGGATTTTTTTAACACAACAATAGCTCCAACAGCCTCAAAAGCAGCATGTAATTATCGACCTGGTTATTCTGTTGAACAAATTAGTTTGACAAAAGAGCCATCTGCCAACAAACAGTCAGTGCGATTCAGGGGATACCTAATCACACCTTGTCACTTTTCTTCCACTTCTCTGCATTCAGAGCAGGATCCAGATCCAATTACACACGCAGGACTGGCTTTAGTTTTCCTTAGCACAGTCGTCGCTAAGGAAAACTAAAAGAAAAACTGCCAGAACAATTTCTGTAAACGTTTGTAGTCTTTCAATTTGCTGTAATTTTAACTTGGGCTTTTTTTTTTTAGATGTACATAAAAAGATATTTTTAGGTGGTGAGAGAACTATACAAAGGAATCATTTGTAGGACTTAAAAAAATGGTGTGCAGCTTTTAATTTATGATCAATTTTCCATTATCCACGCATGGTCAGAATTATACAGGCCAAATTATATAAGACCACACAACTTTTTATTATGGATGAGTTCCCTGCCCTTTACCAATATGCACATCCACACCACGCTGTTTTATAATCATTAGAACAATTTTGGCATAATTCTGTCTGGATTTTTGACCACTCCCCTTTGCAGAATAGGTATTTTATTTAAGGGATTTAATTAAATGGGTTGTTTTTTGAACTGAGCCATTTCAACAATATTGAGGTCAAGGCCTCATCAGAGGTTTTTATGTTTGCTTGCTTCACCTATTCTAAAACAAGTTTCATTGTCATGTTAGAACATCCATTAGTGCCATCTGACCAAAACTGTTACCTCTGCATCTGTTAAAATGTTCAGGAACAGTCCAGAAACAACCGAAGTTAAACTCTGTTATAAACTGGAAACTACTGAGAGTACCGAATCCACAGCTGGATGGTTGAATTCTAAACCTAAAAATTAAAACTGGTTTTCAAACCATGGCATGAGCCTGCAAACCAGTCAGTTTAAATAAACTCCATAATTTCTGAGAGAAAGAATGTTGCAAAACTATGTGGTTTCTCTGTTTCTTACCAAGTACCATTTATCCAATGTTTACTGTGGATCTGTGTCTATATCTTAATCCTGCTTGAATCAAAGACAATTCACAGAGAATTTAAACTTGTGTGCCCACTTCTTGTTCTAGAAAGGCATTGAATTTGCATGTTTATATATATTCATTCCAGCTTAAAAAGAAATTATAGTTTAAACATGATGAGTGGATATAAATCTCTGACATCTTTTTCAGTAGCTTTGTGGGTTTTTCCAAGCAGTTCTGATACCCATCAGTAATTTTATTTGAAATGCTCCACTTATTTAGTCAGCCAGTCTGAGCCTTTAGTGCAATCAGACACAAGAATGGTAGATAAAATGTTATAACGATGCTATCTGAAGCTGTCTCTTAATCATCTTGAATGAGACATAAAGGCTTCTCTTGGCCTCCCTGTAGTTTTGACTTCATATTCCTTGTGAATAATGGATGTGAATTAAAGAAGACGTTAAAGGAAGTACAGAGTTTCTTTGTGGTGTTACGCAGAGATAATGATTCCCTGAGGGGCATCTCTGAGGAAAGATCTGCTCCAAAAGATGCAAGGGGGAAATTTTATTTCTTGTAAGCTGTTGCTGCTCCGTTGGGCTTGTTGGTGTGTCTGATAAGAACCACTGTCTGGTTCTGAAGCCCAAGCTCATGAGAAAATAGCCATACATTCTTCAACTCTTCTTGACACATTAACCTCTACCGTTATTCTCTTATGACTGATGGCTCTTATCAGACAAATGGATCCTTTGCTACCTATGTGAGGAAAGGCTACATACACAGCAATGTGTGCACAAACATATTCCATATTAAGAAAAACTCCCTGGCATTTACTGTTAAAAGGACAAAAAAGTAAACAAATTATCAGATGTTGATTTATATAGAGCTTGTTTTTTGAGAGCAAGTCTGCTTTTTTCAGGAAGATGTTCACCTTCGCCCTAATGGATAGGGGCTGGTGCAGCCTCACTGAAGCTGTAAGAACAGGAAGATAATCTAAAATTCATCTATCACCCAGAGTGCACAGCCCTATAAACACAAATAAATCCCAGTGATGCAGATGCTCTTTGGACGCACATGCTCTTTTTATCATTTCATCTGCTGTGAAGGGGAATTTGATGTTTAGATTTGTGGCTGGCAAGTTTATCCAGACTCTATAAGCTGATCCCACCTGGCTTTATTTAATATAGAACATTCTAGCGGCTATAGCCAGAGTAAAATTGAGTCACTGAAAAGAAGAGATCTAGTAAATACTGTGTCTTTGTCTGGTTAGTTTAAATCTCTTCAAGATGTAAAAGTTTTTATTTGAAAAGACTGCTCCTTCAAAAAAATGACCCTAGTAAATAAATAGGAATACATGGCATTTCACAGAAAGCCTACCAAAACTACACAAAGAGTGCATCAAAGACTCGTCCAGGAGGTCACAAAATATCAGAAAAAACCCACCAAACATGCAGTTCTGACTTGCTTCAGTTAAAGTCAGTGATCATGGTTCAACAACAAGAAAGAGACTGGACCTCCATGGGAGAGTGCCAGGACCACTGCTGACCAAATTAACATATCAAACATTTGGAGTAAAACAAAACAACAACAAAAGTTACTCAACATTTTGGGAATATATTCAGTGAAGGTCTTTGGCATAGCACTAGCACAGTATTTGACACTGACAGTCAAACATGGAAGTGGAGGTATGATGTTCTAGGGCTGAATTGAAAAATATCTGCTAATAAGAACGGAACATCAATATAATATAAAATAATACTTGGAAGTTATTGCAAACAGTCAATGGCAGTGGTATCCACCAAAGTAGGCAGAAAGATTGTAGGGGCAATTAGTTTTTCACATTTGGTTTGATTCTTCCCCTTAATACCTTAAACTATCCTTTAAGAACTGCATTTTGAATTTAGTCAGGTTATCTTGGTTTGATACCGATGTCTGTTTTATGGTCTATTCTATTCTATTTGCACACAAAAATATTCCACCAGAAGCAGGGAAGGAAAAACAAGGTGACTCACAGTCTCACTTGCACACTCTATATTGCACAACTTTGAAACCAAAACTCAATCCCTGCCAAACACTTAATCTAATAAAACCCCCAAACAATCTCCTGGTCCTTCAGGAAAACCACATTAAAAACAATCCTGCAAATATCTCTGAAACCAAAAGATCCACCTATACCACCCATAGCCACCAGGGGGACAATTTCACCAAATGGGAACTCACACCTAAAAGATCCATCATGGTCATGGGAGACTTACACCTCAAAAAGACTACCAAGACCCATTCATCTAGAAATGCAGGTTGCCTGATGCCCTGGAGAACAATTTAAACATGCCGTGCACATCATTAAGAAAACCAAAACCACCAATAAAGTTCAAAACGTCTTCCTGTCCTTTGCCCTCAACAACAAGGACTACAGAGACAAAAACTCCATTCACAGAGCTGGATTATCAAAAAACACACTGGTAACACCGACATTGTGATCTTGAGTTATTTCTTGTCATTAAGGAAAGCTACACGTGTGGTGATGATGTTAAAAAACAGACTTGAGTATCTTCTTCAGTGGCAGTGATGCTTGAAAACTACAAAACTGAAAAAGGAATAGTGCCATAAATCCAAATTCTTATCCAAAGACTTCAATAACACTCAGTAATATTATTTGTTTTTAATTTAGAGAAACATTTAAAAAGCTAAGAAATGTGACCAATGACTTTGATTTGCAAATACAGTGTTGTATTAACGGCTTACACCTTTTCTAAATGATGGGAAGTCTCGGGTAGCATTCTGGGAAGATTCACTGGTCTCTTCTGAGCCACTGAACAATGATTATTGGACAGGCTTTTTTGACGCTGGTTGTTATAATCAAAATAAAGTATTACATGCAAATTTTTAAATGGGAATTTGGTACTGTAGACGTCCCTTACATGTTAGATGGATATTACTCTGCATGGACTCTACTTCATCTGTCATGGCATCCTGTACATATCAGATTGTTTTGTCAGTGTTTATATTGACAATTTATAAACACTCAGAAATTATTTTAAGAGACATTTATCTTCCTACAAGGAACTGTTTTCTGACAGAGGCTATCATCTGTCGAGATACATATAGAAGCACCGTTGCCCCTCCCTACAACTCCAGATACCCGTATTGGTCGTACGAATGGATGCATTTGAATTGGCAAACTTGTTGGAAAAACCTTGAGTCCGGTTTCAGTTTTTGACAGATTATCTAGTTTTAGTCAGAATTTTTCAGCCTCATCTCAAAACAAGAGTGGAAAGATGAGAAGCGATAAGTTAGGGCAGATATGGCTAGACAGTGTCTTAATTGTGCTCTTAACAGATCTGTTCATGTCAGATGCGGTGTTTCATCACAGCCCTGTGCCTCCCAGGACAGGCTTCATCACAGCAGCTTCTTATCTGAAGGGAAGGTGGATGCTAATCTAGAAACAAATCTCACAAAACCTGATTATGTGTCCCTCTGACAGTAGGATGGAGGAGGGAGAATGGAGAGGCAAGAGGGTGAGGCAGAAAGAAAGAGAAATCAACCTAAAATTGCAACTTGCCATCTGAACTGAGATTTTTTTTTTTTTTTATCTTACAAGGAATAAATTGTTTCATTTTTACTCAATAAAGCGATCTGAATTTGACAGTGGCCTGTGTGGATTTTAAGCTTTTTAAGACAGCACCTTTGTTAGACAAACTGCAGCTCTCAGGTTACCACAAATTCCCCTCTCTCAGTATGCAAAGGGTCTCGACCTTTTATGTGTTTGCTCTCTCATCTGTCACTTCACACCCTTGTTGTTTAAGTGCCACACAGTAGCCTCCACTTCACAGCCAACAACCTTGCGGCCACCAAAGATGGCCCGGGCTGTTTAAACTGTTTGGCACGTTTGAAAATGGTAATTTTCTTCTTACACCAATGCAACATTTTCTTTTTAGCTCTTTACATCAATGACACTTTGTTGTGTTAAGATTTATGCACCGGGTGACATGAGTTGCCTCAAAGGAATTCAGTAAAGAAAACTTTGCTTTTAGAGACGCTTTTTAAGACTGTTCCCCATGCTTTTTTTTTTATTAGTTTGTGCCAGGGGATGTTGACTGGTGTTTTTGGACTTTATATATCTCTGTTTATATTGCCTGGGGCATAAATTACAAAGTTATGCCATTGCATCCTTGCAGAGACACTGTGACACATTTTTCTCCAGAGATAAGACCAAAAGCATGCTTCAAGGTGCAAAAAAATAAATAAAAAATTGTTCACTTATATATGCAGGATTTCTTCTGAATAAAAATATTCGAGCAAAAGGAAGTAAAGTACATTGTAAGTATGTTTTTGTAAATCCAGAGCTTTTTTAATATTATTTTACCCATTATTTTAACTGAAAAAGACTAGCAAGGTATATTGAATACATTTACAAGAAACGATTTCAAATAAAAAAAAATAAAGATCATAATATTTATTGATAAAACAAATGGACTGAGGATTATGGTGTGAAATACTGGCAGTTTGTTCCTTCAGTGCTGCTCCTAATAAATATTTATCTAATGACTTTGAGGTCAAAATCCTAATCAAAGAGTTAGATATTCAGAATATTACGGCTTTATTCTTATCGGTTTACTTGCTTTTATATTTCTCTGATTCCAGTTAATAAGAAATAATATTGGTGAACAAACAGCATCATGAAGATCAAGGAATGCAGCAGACCGGTCAGGGGTGAAGCTCTGGAGTAGTTTAAAGCAGAGTTAGGCTATTAAAGGATAACCCAAATGTTCAACATCTCATAGAGTACTGTTCAATGGAAAGAGTGTGGAACTATACATCCACCAAGACATGGCTGTCAACCTAACCTAGAGATACACAGCTTAGGTCTTCTCTTTAGTCGTGCACTTTGTAAATTTGGCCTTGATGGAAACAACCAAAAGCCATTTAGAGGATAAAGCAAACATTGTTTATGGAAATAGGTGAGAATGGTGAGATTATGAGAATGAAGTGAGCCTTTAGTTCACATGAGTGACACATGCAAACTGCGGTTTTGAAAAAAAATAAAAAATTAACAATGCACGTTGCTCTGAGCACACTATTCCATCTAATAAAACATGGTTGTAGCAGTATGATGCTGTGGGAATTTTTTAAAAGTAGGGACAAGGAAGCTTTTTAAAGTTCATGTGAAGTTAGGTGGAGCTACAATCCTGGAAGAAAACATTTGAAAAGAAGAATAAAAAATAAAAATAAAATATTCAACCTCTAGATGTAAAAGAGTTAAAAAGAGTTGCAGCTGTAATTGCAGGAAAAAGGCAGCGCTGCTATGTCATAAATTGGCAAAGAAGTGTCAATTTCTGGCATGTCATAAAGCAATCAAAGCTCTTGAGCCAAAAAAAAAATAATTAAAATTAAAAACAAAAAGTTCAGTTTAATCATGCTTCTAAAGGGGCCCAATTTTGAAGACAAAAGCAGAGAAATTAGAAAAAGGAATTGTTGAATAGACATTACAATGGGAACAATCCATCACACTTATAAAAACAAACAATTAATAACATGAGGATGTGCTTAAGTACAGATAATCAAAAATAGTTGGATGTTTGGTTGCACACACACACACCTGTGCACCCCAACAGAGTACAACACATTTCTTCCAATTCGCTTCCTTTCTCTCAGAGTTTGTAGACCGCTATCTCCCATCTTCAGCTCCCCTATTGAAATATCTTCATTTACTCTGACTCTCCTCCTGTCACACCTTTATTGGTGGTCTGAATCTGGTAGGTATCCATCAGGGCCCCTCACTTAGCCCAGCGATGCCTCAGTGGCCGTGAACAATGGTGGGCTAAAGACAGTCAAGTTTGCTTGTGTTTGGGTGTGTGTGTGGGCGTGGGTGGGTAGGTGGGTTGAGTGTGCACCCATGTCTGTTTTAAATCATGCATATTACATCTGCATCAACAGGGTGCATGTACAGTACTAGGAAATGCAGGCTCACTTTTACATAGGGGTTAGCTGTGGAAATGCTTATATATGCTTTAAAATGTTTTATGCCCTAATGAGTTCACCTTGGAGGGCGTTGGGGAAAGATTAGGGCCTTGAAAGGCTGTGGATGGATGCCGGTGAATGCAACCTTCTCTGTCTAAACTGGTTAGGGCTGAACGCAGAAAGGTCCTTGTTCTGCGTTTACTCTGGATACGCTCTCTGTTTTCTTTCAGTGAAGCTTCTTCTCTCAATGATACACTTACAAGGGGAGCTTTGCAGCTTAACAATGCATAACTCAGTGGCAGAGGAGCACAACCCTCTGTCAAGGATTTAAAGCTTCGGGTTACTAAATACACCTTTCCTCATGCAAACTCAGCTGGAGTTTGCATCAATGAGGAAGTTAATGTAGGTATAATATGTGAGAAAGGACTTTCACCCACGGCTTCAGAATGAGAAATATGCACTTTAAAACCCATTTTATGCATTCTTTTCAGTCACGCTATAATTACAGTAACAAAGTAATTTTCCCAGTGCTTTCTTGTCCCTAAACTAATAGGATATGGGATTTGGAATAATTCCCAATTAGACCCCTAGAGCTTTGTTTACTCGGTCTTAAGTGCAAATGTCTGCTGTCACCATAATGGGATAATTGTTTATTGTTTGCAGAAGAGATTTTATTTTCAGTTCTGAAAGTCTTGTAGCACACTTGAGAACACATTAGGAAGATTCATACGGCACAAAAGTTGAGATCTGCTCACTAGAAAAGCTAATAAATTAATAACACTAAAATTATAGTGTATTGCATATCCTAGTTTGAAATGTGAAATATTTCATTGACCTGTGTCTCTTATACATAACAAGTTTTAAGGGTTTTGTGAGAGTTTAAAAAGTGACCCCGTACCATGACAAGTCACAGTCAGTTTGGTAAGATAAAGAATTTAAGATAATTTGGGGGGAATATATATATATATATATATATATATATATATATTCTATTTAAACAATTGTTTTAATCTTCTGTGTGACATATACAACTAGACTTAAAAACAACTTTTTAAAAGTAAAACTTGAATAAAGTGGTTGCATATCTGTTCACAGCCATAATTCTAGTGCCTTTTGTTTTAATTTCATCATCCATCGTTCTTTGGCAGGAGTCAGCGTGCTACACCTTGTCATGCGAATATTTATTCCACTCTTCGTTGCAAAGGCTCACCTGTCAAGCTGTGGAAACATCTTTTGTCCACGGCCCACCTCAGGTGTGCTTGAATTCAAGGCTATAGAGAAAAACCAAGCTCCATTCTTATTTTCAGCTTTCAATCGGACAGTTGAAAATGTCTGACCAAAATTGACTGGCATTTAGAGGTGTTTACATTTTTATCTTCTTTGACAAAAAATACACCCATCTCTCCAGTTTATCACAGGGTCAGCAAAGAATCATGGAGCCATTAGCTGTAAATATGTAGATTTCATTTAAAGTCCCTTTCACAGATAAAAAAAATATCACAAGGTGCTTCACAGTATGGTATAAAAATACATACAGCAGAGGTGTAACATGTTAAAAAGAAAATAAAAGAATCACTGAAAAGTTAAGAAATATGTTTGCAATGTTGCAAGCCTAAAAATGCAACATGAAAAAGAAATTGCCCATGATCATTAAGTAAATATGCTGTCTACATCGTTTTAAACTGTGTGATTGTGAGCGTGAGTGGGAATAAAAATAGCAATAGGTATTTTGTTCCATATAACACAGTAGGAGTGTAACAGGTAAACCTTCTATGGATGCAAACTCGACTAAAAACCCACCTGTTTTTTGAAGGTATGAGGGAGGCACCCATTTGAAACGTAATCAATTACAAATTTATTGATGGAACCTGACTTAATGTCGTGTTTTGATTGTTGATTCTATGTTGCATTGTGTTTCTGTGTTTGATATGATGTAAAGCACTTTGAAATGCCTTGCTGCTGAAATGTGCTATACAAATAAAATTTGATTGATTGATTGACTGATAAATATGCACTTCAAGCTCCTAACAAGAGAGTTTTACGGCAGTTAAGGGAAACTAGATTACTCTGAGTAAATCCAGTCATGAACAGGACAGAATAGGCTAAATCCATAAGATAGAAATATATTTTCTAGGTACAATACTTTATTGTGATTCAGTACAACAACAAAGTTATTGGAGACATATCTAGACACATTGAATATGAGTTTCCCAAAGGAAACAGTGTTGGTTGATTGGGGCAGCCAATCTACACCGCTGGAGTACCAGGTCACACGGAAACAATCTTTTAGATCATAGTAACCATTAAAGACATGTTGGAAACTGCTGACAACAAAATGGGAAAAGTAAGAAAAAACAGGAGGTGAAGCAAAGAGAAAGCCGAGTTTGCTATCAGATAAATGAAGAGCACAAGAAGAGACATCAGTGTTGTACATCTTTGGCAGGGTGTTATGGGAAAATACTTCAGCCCTTCAGTAACAGACAATAACGGCTTGGAAATTGTTAAACATTGTCGCAGATAGAGAGCGGTATCTGAAAGTCAGATCAGACGTGAGCTGCTGCTAAGATTAAAGGCAGCACGAAGTGATCAGCGAGTTAAGGGCCAATAAGAGGTTAGACTGTGTGAATGCTGTGCCCAAAATGTTGAATACCTACTTAAATCTCATTTAAATCCATCTGCTAACGCATGAGGCTTTTGAGGATTTAACTGGAATATAGAAACACTGATAAAAAAAGAACACATTTTCTAAAGAGGCAGCAGAACCAGACTTGCTTTCAACCCATATACCCACCTAGCCAGTTCTGCTATCTTTGCCTCCCTCATACCTGCACTTTTGCGGTTCACACAAACTAGACTTGACACAAAGGAAACAACTGAGACATCATAAATGCTTAAGAGATAAACAGGAAGATCACAGTAGTTTTTTTGAAATTTTTTATCAGTTATTTATTTTTTTCTCTGTGTACATCTATGCTATGTTTTGCAGTACTCATGACCTCACTTGGCATTCGGTCAAGCGGAGGTGCAGGAAGGCACGTTTACTGGGATTCAAACTGTCACAGTCAGAGAAAGACAAGAAGTGATCCACGAGAATTTCCACTTTATTGTCAATAAAGTGACTTACAATCTAAACTTGATGTAATTGTTTTCCAGTTTTTGGTTGTTTCAGATATAACTTTTCTAGGTATAAAAACAACTGAGATAAATTGAGAGCAATGGAAGAAGCCAGTGGAGAGCAATGCAGTGAGAAAGACGTAAAAACTAATGAAGATGTGGAAGTGGCAGAGGAACCAGAAGGGCTAATCAGAGGTAAGTTGAGGCAGCAGGGAAGAGAGCAGGCAGAGGAAAATCAGGAGATCTGGAACAGGTGGGAAGCTAATTATACTAGTAAGCTGGGAAAAGAAAAAGAAACAAAGCTGAGAAAGGTAAACCGTAGTAAAAAGGTATTTTCCCTTTAGTTCTAACAAAAACAGTAAACAAATTAACACTAATCTAAAAAAACAAAAAAAAACTCAGTCTAAATGTACAAATGAAAAAGCAGAAAAGAACTGGCACAGAACTTAAACCAGATCTAAGTTATCAAAATCAGGAACATAAATAAAACTAAAAGTCCCAACCCTTACAGATCATGACAAAAAGAGTCACAGTCCATTTCTTAAATACCTAGCAAGTTATTCTAGATGTCCAAATAAAATATTTTCTTTGTTAACAAAATGGAGAAAACACAGAAGAGTGGTGAACTTTCCTCAAAGGGCTTTCAACTCATTCAGGAGAACACAAAAAAAAACCTAGAACAACGTCTAAAACACTACAGCAAAGGAAACGTCGCTGCAACGAACACTTAACATGCTAACTGAAATGTTAGCATGTAATGTATTAATTACCTTCAGATTGTCATGAGATGGCTTTATAACTCTTTCCAGATTGATGCACAGCAACAATTGACAATCTAAGGTGTGTGTAAGTGCACTCTTGTATTTTGCAGACCAGAAACCTGATAAAAGACTTGCTTTCATTTGTTCACCCTGAATAAATCAAGTCCATTTGACAGTATTAAAAGTCAAGCAAAAATGAAGCATGTAAACATGAGGCAAAAATAAAACAAGAGTCAAATTTCCAGCAATTCTGTTTGATTAATTTTTTGTGTATTTGAAGCAGAACATCCAGCAACATGCTTATACACGGTCTTGCACCTGGTTATGGTTCAAAACCACTGAGGGAACTGCAGCCAGTGAAGTACAGAGACAGAAGACCAGATAACAATATTCACTGCAGTCTATTCAACACTATAGACTGCAAAATGCTGGCTGCACAGAGATTAATGTGTGATAACAGGAAAAAAAATACAAAATATAGTGCTGACCACAGGTGTGAACAAAGCCCCATATTCAAAAATATTTTCAAGCTGGGGAACTGCGCAGAGCTTTAGAAAACTTTTTGAAGATCCAATTCGCTCCCATCCACAAAACAGAAGATAAATGGGATCTTTTATCAGTTCAGATGTGTAATTGTACAACTGAAGTCCCAACATCAATGTGAGATTCAGAGTCTAAGAGCTGCGACCACAACTTCACAGGCTTAAAAGAAATTATCAGATGAAAAACACACTGAATTGCAAAAACGGCTTATCGTTTCCATCGTTCACATTTTGGTTCAGATCTTCCTCTTGAAGCCTCGGATCGTGTGAGAAAGTCTTCCAGCTTTATGTGAAGGCATAATGCTGTTTATGCTCTACAGGAAGCTTTGAAAAATGAACCTCTTTTAATAACATGAAAAGCACTGAAGTCAGCCATTTATTTAGTCAGACTCAGTATAGAGAGTTCTAATAGACATCTTTATGAAAATATGAAAATGCTGTCTGTTTTCATTAAGACAAGATACGATTCTTCTACATTAGCTTTATGGAAAATTGATTTTATTTTTCTCCATCGCCATCATGAGAAGATAAGACACAGAACCGTAAAATTGTGCTTGGATGATAGGTGTGACTTTGAATAGCAGCAACCCAATATATTTTCTGATTATTTCAGCTAATTATTGTTTTACCACTTGTTATCAAGGAGGTTATTGAGTATATTGCTCTAGGGTTAGGGTTAGGGTAATAGAGCAATATACTCAATAAACTGCATATAGAACATTTTAATTTCCTCTATGTAGTCAATCAATCTTTATATCTGGGGTGACATCAGACAGTAGTAGAATATTCAATGACCTGAGAATCAGAAACTGCAACTTTCATCTCAATGCACACACACTGCAGCATAATAAAAGTGACATGCATTTTTGATACACTTTGAGTGGACTTGATATTTCTCAAAATTCATTCCATTTCATTCTTATAAGGCACAAAGCATTTGCCTCCATACAGATTTCTTTTGGTTTTCCTTTTTGCATGATTCAGATCATCAATACACAATTATTCTGCATAGCCTAATTGTGCTTAAGGTCATAAAATGATAGCCAGACATTCTTCTTTAGGATCTAAGGCTAAGAGAACAGCGTTCATGGTTTCATCAAATAAATGTAGCTGTTGCTGGGTCTGATACAGCAAAGTAACCCCAGACCTTCACACTTCCACTACCATGTTTGGCTATGTTTATGGCGCTGGTATTCTTTCACTCTAAGGATTGATGGGACAAAAGTGGAAAGACTTTGTCGTTCAGAGCTGGTATTCTTTCTGAAAAAACACCAGCTCTGAACCAAAACAAAAAAACAAAGTCTTTCCACTTTTGTCCTATCATTCCTTACAGTATTTCCCCAAAACACATAGGAGATCTCATAATTTTTCTAATATGAGATGGGCTTTTGTGTTCTATTTGGTCAACTGTGGTTTTCACTTTTGTACTCTACGCTTGATAGCAATTTTTTGTCCATTCTCTCCCGTTATTGAATTTTAAACATTGGCCTTAATTGTGAGTTGGGCCTGCAGTGCTTTTGATATTGTCCTGGGTTCTTTTGTGACTTCTTGTAGTAATATTGGCAGCCTAGTTTCACTGCTCACATACATACATAGTTTGTTTTTGATTCAATGAGTGAACAAAAAGCATGTTTCCTGATCTGGGGCATTTAAAGGAAGAGGACAAAGAACATCTCAAAGGGCGACTGATGTCACCCTACACCATCAGAGCCGCAGACTGAAACAAAAACACTGCATTTATCTGCTTCCCATCCTGCCCACCCTCATCCTTTAATACACACTCTTTGAGCAGTGGTGGTCCATTTTACCCAGGAAAATTTATTTTAATGTATTTTAATGTAGTAGTAATGTGATTTCTAATCTTGTCTTTTGAGAAATTACGTTTATTACTGGGTCAAGTGGAAGTAATTTTAGTTTTGAGTATTTTTAATACAAAGTGGTGTGACAAAAACAGCTGAGGTTATTTATTTTAATTTGTGTTACTGGATTTGCTTCCAAATCTAAAGTAACACATATGTCTCCCTTTTCCGTGAGGATCCACTTTGATCCTCTCTGACATGGAGGCCATACAAGAAGTCTACCCCTCGATGGGAACCAGCTGAAACATCTCATTTCAAACAAAACATTGTAAAATCATGTTCTGGACCTTGTCCTGATGGGATCGATTTTGTTTCCTACAGCGACCCAGGAGTTTCAACACCCTTCCCCAACAATGGAGACACGTTATAAGGGGAAACAACACCTCTCTCAATAACAGCATGGCACTTCCTCAACCAGCAACGAGATGAAAGGCTTAAACCATGAAAACAGTGATTCTGAAGGCCTCTGAAACCCAACTGCCCCTCCGGCAAAGAATGGCGATGGGCGGCCTTACTACAACAAAAGCTTAACATGTAAAAAACCATAAAAGGAGCTGTTTGTTAGAAGATGCCAACTGAGAAAATCACAGGGGAATTTTCAGATAATTGTACATAACGTGTAGAAAACAGTTAAATTTGTCATTTTAACTTCTAAATTCACAGTGACACCTTCCATCTGAGCGACAAGCACTTTCACACAACAAAATGCCTGCTGTGCCTGAATCAGCCCTGGATCTTAAGATTCCCTGACACATTTATGACAGGCATTATGCCTTGTAAAGGGATTCACACTTATTCACACCTACTCACATCATGATCACAAACTTCAATGTATTTTATTGACGTTTGATATGGAAAACAAACTTAAGGTAAAAACGGTGAGGTAAGTTCATCAGGAAGGCCAGCTCTATGACAGGACGCCTCCTTGATAAAATGCAGGACAGGGCAAAAAGTAAAGTACAGTAAAGTAAAGTAAAGTAACATGAAAAGGGAAAACACAACAACTGTAATAAACAACTATTTGATGCTCTGTGTAGGTATTTTATGAAGAATCACACAAATGTAAGTAATTTTCCACTCTGTCTGACAAACCCTCCTCAGAAGTTTATATGTTATCTGTGGATACAGACTGGATAGTGGAAAAAGACTAACTAAAGTAAAACATCAGTATTACTGTCCGAAAACATGCCAACAAACATCTGACCAATCACCACACAGAGGATATAACAGCAAAAGTCACATAGGCACTAACTAATGAAAATATGCAAATAATTACCGTAAATACTGTAATCCAAAGAATTGCAATGATTTGTATTCAAACAGGGAACCAAGATTTCATAATCAATGGACACAATTACAAGTATCTTATTTGAGACTTATCCATTTTTTTACAGAAATACAAGTATTGGCTTAAGGGTAAAAGATTCTCCAATATGCTATGTTCTTACAATAAAAATTCCCTAAAGCTCAGCTGTGAAATGCATCCGATTATCAGATTTTGCAACGCACATCAGGGTTTTTTTTAAATGGTTTGCGGTGATGTGCGAAAGCCAGAATGCAGCACATTCCAAGGTTTAAATAGAGTCAACAGAGTCATGCGATAACAACAATAATACCCATCCTTGTCTTATTTAGAGATTCCAGTTTTCTTTAAAAGATGTATCCATTTATTTGGAAACCTTTGTAAGTAAAATCTCTTGCAAAAATAAAAAAAAATGTTATTTAATTTTTACTCATATCAGTTCATTAAAAATATGTCAGGGTTTGGATTTTATAGCTATCCAGCAGCTTTATCAGTAGCGTCACAGTTAGTGAAATGGAGATTGCTAAACAGCAGCTGTTGCATGTCGAGTGACTGTATTGTGAAAACATTTTAGTCTCTGAGGTCCAATCTCAGGAACTTCGACAAAAGCTCACTGAAAAGTGTCAGTCAGAAGACAGCTAGAAAAAAAAGATTTCAAACTCACTGGACATAACATGGAGCTTATAGTTAAATCCATGATTTAAGGAAAAAGTACCGCACTTTACTAAAACCATGAAGATCGGTCCATCTTCACAAACTGGTGAGTCAACCAGTCTCACCAGTTCTGCAGTTCTCTGAACAAAAGAGAAGCAAAAAAAAAAATGGCTCATATGAAATTTCACCTGGAACTACTCAAAATCAAACAGGAAACACTTTAGAGGCAAATTTGCTGCTCTGATGAGAGAAAATTATTATTTTTTATGCCATCAGCCTGGTCACCAGATATATATCATCTCCATCATCAGGTATGGTGATGGAGATGACATAAGGTGGTGCTGCACCAACACTATACACCACCCAAAAAGCTTGTAAAGATACAGGAAAACTGAAAACAAGTTTATTCTGGTAGTATTTTGTGGAAGAGGTCTTGTTTATCACTGTACTTTATGTGCTTGTTAAAATTCATGCCTGACCCTATTTCGATTCCATCGCGTTCTGCTTGGTCTGTCGTCTTTAGGCCCCAAATCAGCCTAGCTGAGTCCATGATCCACAAATAACTGACTTCTATCTTTTCTGTCTTAAGCTTGGGGACATTTCGACACATTTCTATGGATTCTTCTACTCACAGATTCGGTGGCGGTATATCTGAGTAGTTACTCAGAAATACAAAGTTCTATATCATCAGCGTACGTACCGCAAAAATAAATGCAGAAAACCACAGTGCTGCCAAATCCTGGAAGACAATCTTGTTCAGCATACATCAAAATAATGTTTCAAAAACAGCATGATGAATGTTTTGATATTGCCAAGTCAACTGGGCTCAAAGTTGAGTTGTTCGTGCTGATCCCCAAACAACCTAAGATTTTGAGCCGTTTCTTAAAGGAAAATGAAGAATATTTATCCTTTTATATTTTTTAGTTAATTCATTTTATTTTGTAAAATTCGTTTTTTTTACTTTGACATTTAGTTGCTACAGTAAAAATCTAATTATATTAAACATGATTTCATTTTCAAAACAACTAAAGGGAGAAACATCCAAGAGCGGTGACAATACTTTTTAAAGGGCGACCTTTAAGCAATGTGCATTTATCAGTTTAAAACGTAAATGTGTGCGCGCAGGATGTTGTATATTCTGTTGAATAAATTATACCAAACACAGTTGAACTATAATTGTCATCCATCTCAATACTTGCAGTGTCATAACTTGGCAGGAAGTGTACAAATGATTTATAGATTCCTAAAGGGAGAACCGCTCTAGAGACCCAATCTCATGAATAATTTATGGCTGCGGGAAAAAGAATGAAGACAGATCAAACTTTATATGAGTTAATGTGTAAGTACGCTCATCAGCCTAAGTTTTTGTGTTGGTGTGTGGACAAAAGCGCATCAATTTTTGTGTCAGAATAGGGCAAATCACTCATCATCACTGTTTCCCTCCTTGCCTCCACACAGCAGAACAAATTAATGCAGCCTGAGAGCTGTTAAGAGACAACCTGGATATAAGTCATGCAAAAAAAAAAAAAAGTTTATCCATAGGCAGATTTTATTTTCCACTCACTTTTCTTCATGCCTATATTCTTTCCACTTGGTGGTTCTCTTTACTACACCCTCTGTGATTTAATCACCATTCCTTATACTGGTTCAAGCAACTATTCAGGAGCTCTAGCTTCTAGTTGAATGACCCAGAAAAACTAACGTTTGTAATCCTCACTTTTTTCCCCCTTGTGCTCAGCGAATGGTCAGTATTGTTTGGACCCGGGGAGTCCCGCCCAGTTGTGTGTATCTCCTGCTGTGCATTTAAAGAGGTGGGTGGAGCGGGATTTAAACAGGTGGAAAGAAACTTCTGGAGCAGGACGGGCCAGATCTGCAAGAACCGATCTGGTTTCCTTTCAGTCAAACCAAGGACACAAAGATCCCCCTCTTAAAAATGGCTTAAGTTTTATTGTACAAAACATGCTTTTATTGAGTTCAGGAATTAAAAATAGATACTTAAAAACCGATGAACAGAATGTCAATTTAGGGCAGCAAAATGAAATTGGAAAAATACAGGACAAAAGAAGTGTCAGGATTTAAAGCTATTTGGAGCATCTAGTATCTGAAAAATATTTGTTCAAGAAACTGTAAAAAAGCAACAGCGACCTGAAACAGAATCCGTTATTTGGTGCTAAAATTATAGTTTAATCCATTTGAGTTTTTTTTTCTAATTCCACAAAACCAGTGCAGCTGTCTTTGTGAACAGCTGATAACAGCTTAATTAAAGATTTAAATTAGAAATGTTTAGCTGCTTTAAAACTCCCAATAACTTTGCTATGTTATTAGCAAAATTATGTTATTAGCTTTGTTATAAATAAGTGCAAAACTTGGTTATTTTTTGACCTTATAAATCTTTTTCACCCCAATGATTTTTAACTCAGTCCTAAACTAATTTACATGTGTTGTTTCAAAGAAAATGTTTCAATTTTCTATTGTTTCAAGCATGCCAAGCAAGCCTGATTTTCAATGTCTTCGTTATGGCTAAATTTACAAAGGACATATTGACTGACAAAAATCACATTTTTAACATGTTTTTCTTGGCTGAAAAGGGACTTGGGCATAAATTTATCTTCATAAGCTACATGTAAAAAGTCTTAAGGGGCACATAAAGAAGAGAAACTAACTATTGCTAATTAATAACTCATTTTGAATCAGTTATTGATCAAATTGCATACTTTTTGGACAGTGGGAAGGAACCAACTGGGATATCCAGAGAAAGTCATATTCAGGGTCTAGAAACGCTGTGCTACAACAATAACCACCACATCCACATATGAGGAAAAAGGATTTTATCACATTCATAATGACAGTGGTTAAGTTAATATGAAACTAAATTATTATTAACTAATTAGAGGTTAAAACTTTAAACAATCACTCTACAACGAATCCAGGAACTTTGATGACTTTGTCACCTTACCAAATCTTCTTCTTCCCATCATGTTAGAAAAAATGAGCAAGGCCTTGGGCAACAGCAGTGATTCCATCAGGCTTCACTGCAACTGGTTTCAGATAAGGACCACCACCCACATTTGTGTGCAGGTAATTATTTGGTTTTCTGCAAGCAGGTGCTGATGGAAGTAGGGGTGATCAAACTCCTGCACATCCCCAGATTCATATCAGGGGCATGGAAACACACAAACACCAGCCCCTCAACAGCAGCCCCCATGGTTTTTGCCATCCATGCATTTATTACACACTGCATGTCAAATTAAAGCCAAAGGGCTGGCTGAAAATACTGTTCTCAGCTCAGAGTTGTGACTTTTACCAGCATGAGACATGAGTTGTCTTTTTAAAACGGGAAAAGGAAACAAGGGAAAAGTTAGATATTAGCAAGGGTTCACAGTGGATCATGTTTAACCAATATTATCGCAATATTATAATATAAAATTCAGTTCATCTCTGTTTCTAAAATGGGTCGAATAAAACTTTAGAGTCAAACCGTCTAAAACATATTACATTTCATAGGGTAATAATAGCTAGTGTTTTAACATTTTTTCCTCTTTTCAAACTCAAATTTCAGCATTCAATACATAATGAAATACCATGTCCAGTGTAAGTGTAAGACGAGTGCTTCCTGAAAATAATGAACGTTATGGACAACCCAGAGCAGCTTCCTCGTGAGACTGCAATGCAACAACAGACTGTCTTCAGCCAGAGACGTTTTCACATCTGCTGAAAAACAGACTGCTACAGCAAATTGTGCCTACTACAGCCTTCAACGTCTTATGACTCTTTGAAGAAGCTTTGAGATGCTACATTTAATTTCTCTAAGGGATTTTAAAAGTTTTAATTTAATCTAATTAATCTGAGTTGAAATTCTTCTGCTTTTTTTGAGTCCAAACAGGAAGCCATTTCTAATTGCAGTTGTACAACCCAAGTAATAGGAGCCAAGATGGTGAGTTGATACAGTCATGCTGGTAGTCAACTTAATCCTTGATATGTCTTAGGATTCTCGTTATGTTTTAATTTTCACTAACCCTGATATACGTTGAGCACAATAGTTTCATTTGGTGGTGTTTACTCAAAATTGGAAACGTACTCTACTATCCATAGCTGCTTTTGTTGGCAGCTAGATATAAAGCAACAATTATTCCAAATACTTAATATCACTGCAGATCTTACAGCTGCTTAATTATTAAGCTTACGATTATGTTTATGCTTTGAATTTAAATAAACATTCATCCAAACTTAGCAGAATACAAACTTGGAATTTGAAGCAATCCGTGACTATTCCAACGATTTGCTAATCCGGTAAATCTGGCGTTCTGGCTTGTTGGCAGGAATACGCACATACATGAAGAAATCCATCCCCGCCTTAATCAACTCTAATCTCCTTTCTAGCTGTTGCTTCATTTGCATGGAGGTTTGAAATAATCGGTGATAAGGAACATTTTCACTCTGTTAATCAGATAGTCCAGGTGATTTGCTCCACTGCATCGTGCTGCACGGTGTTCACTTGTGAGACATTCTCATCAGATCTCTCTCCCCTCCAAAAGTCTAATGTTGAGTGGCATGGAGCTGTGGAAGACGAGAAAGGTACCTGAACGACCTAAAGAGCTAGGGTCAAAGAAGCCATCCTAAAAAATAAATGGAAAGAAAAAGTTTGTTCTTAAGATTTTTTAACAAAACAACACTTTCAGTAATAACATCTCCTAAGGTAACAAAGTGAGCGAAAAATTTGAAATATGAAAGGCATGAAAGAAAAAAAAATACAGGCATCAGAAATTTGATTCAGGGTAGCTTTGAGTATTTATTGGCGTTTGAAAATGACTGCAGCAGGGCAGCGGGCCTCCATCCTGCCTGCAGTCGTTAATTAGATCTAATCAACACCGCAGGGAAAAGTTACTGTCAAGAGTAATTAGCCAAAATGGAGCTTGTGTAATGGGAAACAAATGAACAACAACAGATAACCGTAGCAGTATGACTCCTTCAGTCTCAGCAGGAGAGTTTCAGAGCAGCACTTTTCAGAGTTAGCGCTCCACTTCTTCACTGGCTTCTGAAATATAAATCTTATATTTATAGTTAGCCGTTTTTTTGTTTGAGATATCGGTCACATTCGCTGGTTGGATAATTTCCCATGAAAGCACCATGCAGGTTTCCCCTTCAACCCAAAGTCACCAGAGGTCATGAGAAATGTTGACTTAATCCTTTCCTTGTCCTCACACTACTTCTAAGAGTCAGAACAAGGAGCAAAAAGGGAAAAAAAGGGAACCTTTGTTTCTCCCACAGCAGTGTGAACAAAAGAGGTTGAGATTGGAGAAAAAAGCATACAAGCACCACCTGCAATTAAGAGCTTAAAGTTTGTCCTGCCAGAACAAAAGAAAACCCTCAGTGATTGAAGAGAACAGAGGAAACATTAAGATTAGGTGGGAAGTACTACAAGAGGTATATATATATATATAGAGAGAGAGATATAGATATACATATAAAAAAGACCTTGTGAGAAGGACGACGTTTGTCACAGAATATTACTTACACAATACCGGAGAATAGTCACCTTACACCTCATGAGTAATTGTGGAGGATTTGCTAACTAGTGGCTACTGATGACAATTAGGAACTTTAATGTCGTGAGTTGGAGTGGAGCACCAAAGTCTCACACTATGAACAAACCAGTGTTTGTTTGTTCGTATGTTGCATCAAGCTAGTAATTCAGGCACACCTGCTGTGAAGGAGCTGGTGTGACTAATGCAAAGCTCAAAACCTTTGACTGAAAATAGAAATGTTATAGGAAAGTTTTATTTTTTTTCTTTTGCATATTTTGTTAGAATTGAATGTTTTTCTGCTTCATTTTTTTGACAAACTGTTTCAATTCAGCCAAATTGGAGAGGCTTACAGCAAGAACGCTGTGTTTAAAGTCACATCACTGCATCTGAGGTGATGTTGGGTCTAGACTTTGACTAGGTCACTCAAAATATATATTTTTTGGGATTCAGATGTAGATCTGATGATGGGCTTTAAGCCATTGTCTCACTTCATAACTCCGTTATGCTTGAGTTTAACGTCAAGCACACTAGAGTTATGAACTGGGACAATGGCCATATATTCTTCATCGAGATTTTATGCATGAAAATAGGATTCTGTTAGATTTTTTAAAACATTAGAAATATATTTTTTGAATACAGAGTTCATCATTGCCTTAAAGTAAAGCCAGTCAATTAGGTTCTAACGCAGCAAATCAGCCACAGACCATCATATTGGCCTTTCCATGTCTGACTGTTGCTATGATGTTTTGGTTGTCTCAAATTTTATGTTAATTGTATGCAAGATGCAAATCCTTTCCTTTTTGCCCCATTTTGTCTCTTTTTACCTCTTTACCCTTATTCTCTTTTCTTATTGAGTCACTGACCATAACAGCGGCAAGTTTGATTTGCAGATGTTGTTCAGGGTTATGGTCCACTCAGTAAGTTGCTTGGAAAAGATTTTGTAGCTGTTGTTGGATGCTAATGACTAATTTTGTTAGACTGGTGAATGGCAGATCACTTGACATAGAAATGTGCTTCTTGATCCCCAAATGCTCAAGTTTGGCAAAAATAAAAGTTGAAAACAAATTTGTAACAGGTAAAAATTGTCGATTTTTTAAAATTGGTCTGATGTTGAAAAACGCACTGAATATGCCAACTTCATTCCAACAAAACTGGGTCAAATGAGCCAAGCACAAATTAAAATCAATCAAAGACAATGATGAGTGTAATTAACACCTCTTCACTCAAGCATGAGTGTTTGAATTATAGCTTCATACTTTACATTTACTGCTGAACTCTGAGAGACTTTGGTTGGTGGTAAAGATGAGCTCTTAAAAGATTGATTTTGAATAAGAATTACAGCAAAACCTTTTGACTTTTTAAAAAAAACATTTATTTCACTTTGTGAAAATTATTTCTAAAACACAATAACAAAGCCACATAAATCAGACACAGTATAAATGGTGGCATATTTGTCAGAAGAACATAATTATGGGTTGAGCTGTAGAGTTGAGTGTCCAGTCCCAAAGAACATGCTGTTGACACTTGTTTGGTGTGATTTGTTGGATTGGATGATTGAAATGTAGTTTTGGTATTTTGGCTATTTAACTATTCTTTCATTTGATCAGCCTAAGTTGTGCCTGGGAGAGCCATACAGACACAACAGCTTGGCATTTTCTCCCCATTCTGGTCACACACTGCTGTGGGACAGCATTAAATTTTCCCAACCTGCATTCGCCTCATAAAGGATCACTTGATAACAATTTTTGTGCTCTCAAATTTTGTGATGCAAAAATAATCCCTCAATTACCTTACAGTCAAGAAATTAAGCGTTTTTAAGATTGTACAGACTCCCAAACATCCAGGCTTTAAGTCTGGTCTCGGTAGCAGTCGTAATCCACTTCCCGCATATACAAACGGTCCACGACCACCATAACAGGCTTAAAAGGTAATCTAATGTGTGTGTTTTAAAAAGCTATGTTGCAACTCTGTCATCCTGTTCTTTCAGTGCAGGCGAAGGCCTTCCAGAGGCGTATCCGGGGGGCCAAACTCATGGGGTGGCACCGCTTGGCGCCTGGTGCTGGATCATTTGCAAACCCACAGCGGGGCGATGCTGGTATCCCTAGATGCTGGGGCCTCCTGCAGTGGGTGGTGGCGGCGGAGGTATCAGCAGAAGTTGTAGGATGTAGGCCAAGCCAGGCATGTAATCTGTCCCTCAACAGCAGCAACGCAAGCAAGGAAATAAATATTAGAAGGTCGAACCTCTGAAAAGAGGAGATAGGGGAGAGGCTACGAAGGAAAGTAGCTTCTTTGTAGCAGCTACTTTCCACTACAGTGGTACATTTCTACCACAGTGTAGATTAGTGTGGTTTGTGTTATGGAGTTGTGTGGATTTAAAATGCTGTAAAGCAAAAACCTGCTTTCTCAATGTGGGCTTGCACAGATCCCTTCATTTGAGTGAATGGAAGGTAAGCCCCATCTTTATTTGTGATGACGCGTTAACACTGCTCTCATTTGTTCTCTCACGCCAGCCTCTTGCAAAGTGGTTCGGGTCACTTTTTCCTAATTTGGATCAATTATCCCATTTCCCCTCAACACTGTTTCTCTTTCAGCATAATGTCCTGGCTGTTTGTCAGCTCCATGTCATGGGTTGGCTCGCTTCACCGTTCACGTTCGCTCTTGTCTCTGTGACTGAATGCTCGCTTTCTCTACTGTCTGAGCCTCATTTGAAATGCAAATATTGCCCAACCCCTGAGCCCCAATAATATTGACTTTCACTCACTCTCCAGGCACTCTGGGATATATTTAGCCGTGAATTGTTTTCTGTTTGTGTTTCTTAGAGTAAGTGCTTACTGTATGTGGGGATTTTATTTGACTGCACATGAGTTTTCTGAGGCCTCAAACACTGCGCTGCTCATTTCTAAATGAGCAAATGTGAAAAATATTCACAAAATCTGATTTAAATTTAAGATTTACTTTTTGTTTTAATCAATAGTTAAGTTGTCCTCTTCAGAACTTGACATAAGTAGACATGAAAAACTATTATTGCAAGTAAATGCTGCTAATGTTTATGGTTTAATTTTAAATTACCCTCTGCAGGTTTTTAATGGTCAAGTGTTTATGATTTGCCTCTTACGTAATAATTCGGTATAAGATTTGTGACATAAAATGCACTGAAGTTTCATGTAGGAAGTTCACTTAAATTAATTTCAGTTCATTTACAAGGACCAATTTACTATCATGTCTTAAGGCACTTTAGCAAAACAAAACAAGAAAGAAAAAAACAAACAAATCAATGTAATCCAATCATTCAGACAGACTCTAGGTCATGTATACACATACGGGTTGAATCTAGCTATCAGAAAATGGGGTAAAGTTGAGATTATAACTCAATTTAATTTTAAAAGTTTTCTATCCAAAGAAACGCAGCAGATTGGATCAACTTATTGACATGCAGCAGTTAGGATGCAAAGTACCTGCATTGCTTGTCCACACGGTGGAGCAATGCATCTAAGGTTTCTGTCTAAATATTCCAGAGAGCATTGCAGGCCTTTTTATTACAGTCTGTATGCTTGAGTCCAGTGAAAATTCAGGACAGACAAAGAGGCAGTAAGGGAAAATGGTTAAGTGTCCTTCTATGCAGTTTGTGTACAAGTATCTTTCTTCAGCTGTATTTCTGGTTGTCTTTTTTTTATTAGCATTCATGCACTCTGTCAACAGTTTATTATTAACTAAAGTTATTGAGCAAGTTCTGTTGTTAGATTCCAGGAGTTTATATGCCTGTACTCACAATGTGCTTTGTGTAAAAATGTTTAAAAAGACATCTCCTCCAGTAATATTGTTCCGTTTTCAAACTTAAATCAAACAATTTATTTAAATGTTCCATCTTTTACTAATCAGTCCTTTTTTGCCAGAGCATATTGTGCTACAGCGCCCTCTGTTGCTTTTGTAGGAATTACTGCACTTTGAGAACTGTGTGCTTATTTATCTTTTAGTGGTGAGAAAAATGCAACATACCAAATAGCAGTAAAGAGACATAAGTTTTTATGTACAACATCTTTCATTCATCTGGTTATTTGAAGAAATCCTCATGATATAAGTGTGAACCACATCTTCATAAGTTTTGAACAATAAACATGTTTTTCTTCAAAGCTGTTCATTCAGATATGGTTATATTTTAATGTAAATATAAATAAACCTAAGCTCTTTAACAGCATATTCAAATATTATGTTTAAATGAACATGGTTTGATTTTTGCAGGATTTTTCTTAGTGATGACGCAATATTTTTAGTTATATTTTGAGTTCTGTCAAACAACAGTAAAAAAGGGAGTGGCTAGGGAAAATATTCACGCCTTTTAGACTTTCATGCAGTTATGTTACATTAAACATACAATACATTGCATTTATATATGTGACATATTAACCCAACACAGAACATAACTGCATGGAAGGAAAATGACACATGAAGAATCATAAAAAAGTGTGCCACACATATGGAGAGAGTCTCTAAAAAGCGCTTCTGAATTTTAGTCAAAAGTCCAACTTTAGGTCTAAACTTTGACTGGACCATTATAATGCATACATTTGCTTTGATCTATACCATTTCATTGCAGCTCTGATCATATATTTATGGTTGCTATCCTTCTGGAAGATTAACATCCGACCCACTCTCCAGTGTTATGCAGCCTTTAACCGGTTGTGTTCCAGGATTGTCCTGTATTTGGCTTCATCTGCATTCCCATGAACTATGACCTACCTCAGTATCTCAGCTGAAGAATAGCTTCCCCGTAGCATGATGCTGCTGCCTGCCATGTTTCACTGTTGAATAGTGTGTTCACTGTGATTTGCAGCGTTAGTTTTCCTCCACACACAGAGTTTAGTATACAGGCCAACACATTTATATTTATCTTTCCCTGGCCAGAGCAACTTCAGCCTGCTTTCCATCTCCCAAACATTGCTTGGACAAACAGGAATCCTCATGGCCTTTTTTCAACAATTACTCCCTTCTTGCTACTCTTCTATGAAAGCTGTATTTGTAAAGTGTTCGATAAAAGGTAAAATGAACCATGAAACAACAGAGAAATGTTTCTTTTTAGAGAGAAAAGGACATCATTCTGTTCTTGCAGTGTTTTTTGGGGAGATCTTGCAGCTTGTTGCGATCACATGTTTTGCATTATCTGCATTTTCTTTACTTTTTTTTTAAAAAGGCAGTTAACATATTTTCATATCTTTCTCCCTGACCTGCCTGCTGTGTTCCTTGATCTTCATAAGGCTGTTTGCTCACTAACAAAGCCTCTGTGGCTTTTATAGAACAGCTGGATTTATAAGGAGATTAAATTGCACACAGACTAACTCAATTTACTAACAAGGTGACTAGTTTCATTTCTTTTGTATTATTGTAAAGGAAGCTGAATGCAAGTGAAAACCAGAGTTTTATTTGCAACCCTTGAAAACCGTACATAACTTTTACATCATAATTTTGCTGGTCTGTCAAATAAAATATCATAAAAAAAATATAGTTGTATTATGAAAAAAAGTTTTTAAAAAGTTAGGAAACATTAAGTAGACTTTTAATGTGCCTTTTACAGAAATTTAGGATTGAGGTTGTACAAGCATCAGATTTAGTTTTTTTTATAATTATTAACTGAGATATGATGCAAGAATTATTAATCAATATATATATTTAATCAATATAATTGGTGACTGTTTTATCAGCATCAAAGTGTAAAACCAACCCCTAAGACACAAAGATGAATGCTCTAGTAACATGCTGATAAGAAACACTATGGTGAAAGTGGTCAAACAGGTGTGGTCTTTCTATCAATAAAACCTTTATTGCATGTCAACCAACTTCATTATGCATCCTTCAGAACCAACTGTATTATGGCACCTGCACACACTGATTAGCTTAATCAAACTCAAAGTACATGCCGTCTTACTGAAAGCAGTAAAAGGGATTATGAAGAAGAGACACAACTACAATCGGACGCTGCCTTGTTATCTGTTAGCATTTAGACTTAGTTAGATAAATGACAAATTATCCACTTTTTTATTGCCAGTTGTTACATAACCATTAGCATGTTAGCTTATTGTAACTTGGTTGTGTTTGAGTTAGCTTAGCTCATAGTTTTGGAAACAGCTGAAGGCGGAAGCTTATATACTCTTCTGGAAAATATGTAACCTTTTTTTCTTCCTTTCTGACATTAAAGCAGAAATCATTAAATATGTTTATTTACTATGAGCCAAGTGACTGGCAGCACAAAGAAACAGGTCGGGCAGGGGTAGCTTTGTATTGCTAAGTGTATTTATTGCTCTATGCTTCGTGCAGGATGAGAACAAGTTCAGGAGCCACATTGAAAGAGCTTCTTACTACTGGAGGGGCAGGAAGCGCTAGACGTTCTGAAACTGCAACTTTTTAAAACCTGTGCAAGTAGATAACACTAAAGAATAGCTGGCTCTCATGAAGAACACCTGTCAAGCTTCTAGTACTCATATTTTCTTCACATTTAGCTTTTTGGCTCAAATTATTTTAAATGTAAATATAATCTCCCTTTTATTAGGTGTGAACATTGAAATCAGCCTTTTTGTCCATAATCTAACATTCTAGCTCTTGTGGCCACAGCTTTTCCTCTCAGGAATGCAGATACAATATAGGGCCCCATTGTCCAGAGACGTGAGCGGAATGACAATATCATTAGGGACAATATGGGTAATGTTGCTGTTTTTTCTGGCATGCTTAATCTCATTTAACTGAATATCTAATGGCGCTTCCTCCATGAAAAGCCTAATAGAAAAAAATGGCACTATGCGTAGCATGTTTGCCGGTTGTTTATGAGACTGCTTAAGATTATTTATTCTCTCAGATAATAATATTTGACTCTTATGGTACTAATTCAGTCATATCATAGTACATTTTGGAAACTGCCAAAGTATTTCTTTGTAAATAAATATGCTAAAGTTTATTTATCATAAAGATTACAACCTTGTGAATGACAGATTGCAAAAAATTTTAAAATTTATATTGGAGCATCATATATTCTTGGAGTATTTGAGATAATGCAACAATTCTGTAGTCTACTACAAAACATATATGGTCTCAGAAAGTCTAAAAATGAGCTTTTTGGCCTACATGCAAAATGCTTTTCACAGGTGAAAATACCTTGAGCATCCATCAGCTCTTAACATTTTTGTTGGAATCAAAATTTTAACTATACAGTCAAAGATCCAGTAGAAAGATTTATATCAAAGCACATTTATGTGATATTACCAGATGCTCACCAACCAATCTGACTCATTGCAAGCTGTATTTTTCAGTCTGTAGCTGATGGACAAATATTGCTGAAGGCTTGCTTCTGTATTTAAAAATCAAGAGAGCTTAATACCATCGCAGTTCAGACACTTCAAATTTCCATTTTATAATAATAATATCCAACAGTCACGTATCATTTTTCCACCATTCCATCTCTTTTATGGTGGCTTCTCACTTAAAACCCCTAAAAGAGAAAACATTTGTTATTTTTATGTAAGAAAAAGTTTTTTAAAAAGCCACCACTGTCAGTGGACCATGAGATTCCTGACTGACCAGCAGCCGCAGGTGAGGTTGGGGAGCAGCAGTACCAGTGCTGCTCCCCACTCCACTTTACACAAAATGACTGCACCTCAGAGTCATCAGCAAACTGGTCATTGTCCAAGATCACTGATTTGATCTCAGGCAATGATGAGTCTGCAAACAGACAGACAGGTGGATCAGCTGGCCCACTGGTGCAGTCTGAACCACTAGGAGCTCAAACCACTGAAGATTGTGGACAGGACTGTTGACTTCTGGCGAACAACCAACACTGCCTCCCCTCATCATCCTCAACAACACTGTGTCTACTGTGGATCACTTCCAGTTCCTAGGAGTCATCCATATCAGTCTTCGCATACAGATACTGTTCGTAAAATGGCCCGACAGAGACTGTAGTTCCTGCTGCAACTCAAGAAGTACAACCCACAAATGGAGCTGCTGGTCATCTTCTGCCTGTCTGTCCTCTGTTCGTCCATCACTATGAGGTTTGGCTCACTCACAAAACACGACAGGATCAAACTGCAATAAACAATTAAGTCACCAAGACGATAATGTGGGCTAATCTTCCCTCAGTCCAGAACTTGAACAAATCTTTGGTCAAAAAAAAGGAAGCTAAGATCTGTGCAAACTCCACACATCCTGGACACGTGTTTGGACTTTTACCTTCAGGTTGACACTCTGGAGTACAACATGCATTTCTTACTATCTGTTCAAAACAATGAACAACCTAAAGCCAAGGAAGTCAGCTACTGTAAGCTGATTCTGATATTCTACACAACTTTGCACGTTTTGTGGTGGGAAGTTGAAGTAACTCCAGATGGTTTATTTTAAGCAATTGAATGTTTGAAGTGAAAACAGGCATCAGTGTTTAAAGTACAAACAGGTTAACACGGAGAGGAAAGTACCCAAACTAGTTACTCTGTCTAGTGTCAAAGTTGTTTGCTAACAGCTTTCTGTCCCCAAACAGTCATACTCGGATACCTCTCACTATCTTACGATCTGATTAATCTAAATAAATAGAAACCATCCAGCATCATGCACTACATAATGCTGTTTTTGTGCGCAATACAACACCAGAGAATCTCAGGCTGTCACTATCAATCAGTCATTTTCATGCATGACACAAACTCACCGGACAAAGAAAAGACTGAGTGGGGGACAGAGAGGGACTCAGCTGAGTGACTGCCACTGGCAGCCAAACAAACAGCCCGCGCTTTTGTCTTTTTCCCTCCTCCCGCAGAACAGTGTAACAGTGTTCAACTGTGCCAGATTCACAGAAGGGAGGGGCCCTGTGCTCATTTATGAGCCCTTCCTCGAGGTCGCGCAGCAATCACCCTACATTTCAATGGCCACATCAGCAGACAGATAATCAGTGAGATAAAGGACAGCATCCTCCATGCCGGCTCGGTGAGGGTGAGAGTGGAGGGTGGGAGTTGACAGCGACATGGGGATGGGGTGGGTATAAATGAGGGCCAGTGGGCATTCTCAGTCACACGGTTGTCCCCAGTGCCTTGTAACCAGCAGAGACGCTTGCAGCCATGGCTTTCAATGGGACCTGGAAGGTTGACCGCAATGAGAACTACGACAAGTTCATGGAGCAGCTGGGTGAGTTGGTCAAATCAGGCGCAACCTGAAGGCACTTTAGGCTGCATAACTGTTCTGTTTATTTATTTTTTTTAATGCTGTGGCCTGTGTGAGGGTTAAGACGATAAGATGCACTGAACGTTCAACAGGTTTACTACTTGACTTATTTTGAATTTAAAAACATGCATTTTGAACATCCTCCAGGTGTCAACATGGTGAAACGCAAGCTGGGTGAGCACGACAACCTGAAGCTCACTTTTGAGCAAAATGGGGACAAGTTTCACATCAAAGAGTCCAGCACGTTCCGCACCAAAGAGATCGACTTCACCCTGGGCGTTCAGTTTGACTACTCTATGGCTGATGGAACCGACCTCGTAGTGAGTGCCAACAAATGGCTTAAATGCAACAAAATCAACAGGAAAATAATAATAAAAAAGAAACATAACAGGCTTAAAATCCCTGTAGAGGTTTAAAATTAATCTCTTTCTGTTTTCTTCTATTTCTTTACCAGGGCACATGGGTGCTAGAGGGTGATACGCTGAAAGGGACTTTCAACAGGAAAGATAACAACAAGCTCCTGATCACCACAAGATCACTGGTTGGAGGAGAGCTTGTGCAGGTCAGTGCCACTCATGAATCTGAAGTGAAAGATGGAGCCGCACTGCTGCATTTGCAAACTAAACTGCTGTTTATTTTCCCCAAGAAAACCGGATTTTCTTTTCATACATACAGCAGATCTCCAAATTTCATGCTTGCACATTGCCCACCATAATGGGGGTCATTTAAAAGTTTTCCCACGGCTCCCCTTTGCACTTGTTTGCAAGTTGTCAAGAATCGACCTACTTTTAAATTAGATGCACCGCTTTCTGAAAACCGAAAAAGTTGCATTCAAGAATTCCTGCTGAAGTTTTTGATTAAATTATTTAATGAATGGCATCTTTGAAGGTTGCCAGAACCAAGCAATCTTATCCTCTCTTTCTTGAGAAAGAAACCTTGAAGTGTTGTGTTTTAGATACGCCCATCATAGCAAACCACTAAGTCTGGAAAAACAACTTTATCATCTGCTTATAGAAAATGGGAAGATCGGCTTGTGTATAAAACTGTTTCATACAACAGTTTTTAAACAGCTGTCTGTATAAAATAAATTTCATGACTGCAATTTTTGCCATGCAATATCTCTATTCACCTGAACTTTATCTCTATTATCTGCAGAGTTACAGCTATGAAGGCGTGGAAGCAAAACGAATTTTCAAGAAGCAGTAACCAGGATCCAGCTGTTTATACTTGTACTTTTATATAGCTCACACAACTTTCTTTTCATCTTAACGTTAGAGAACAACCAACCCTAAAGTGTATTCTCAACTCATTCATTTTATCTACCTGAAAATGTTTTTATATATATGTACAAATGCTTTTGGGGATGAATCATTGTAAAGGTGCTGTACTGCCAATACTTGAGTGAAACAATAAACAGAAAGGTGTTGCCCCCTGACTGACAACTGATGACCTTGACAGACACATTTTGTACTCTGTGTCCAGTTCTCAGGCCAGGTCAGGAAGTCTAAATAAAGGGAGCTAAAAGAGCTGTTCCAACTGCAAAGCGTCCCTTTCTTTATTCTCAATTATCT
Organism: Xiphophorus hellerii; assembly: GCF_003331165.1. Lineage (NCBI taxonomy): Eukaryota > Metazoa > Chordata > Actinopteri > Cyprinodontiformes > Poeciliidae > Xiphophorus > Xiphophorus hellerii. Next base: position 14,577,968 of record NC_045685.1, on the reverse strand, counting down.
CAATTACTGTGAATAACATCCAGCTGAGCTCAGAGGAAAACACAACTAGGACAGAATCTCAGCGCCAGTTTGAAGTCTTAGACGAAACAATAAAAGATTTATGGTTCTTCATGGCCTAAAGCAACCTAAGTTGGATGTGCTGGTTTCATTTGGCAACAGAAATGTTCAATAAATCTTTACACATGCCACTTTTTTTCCATTAACTGAGAAACTTTTGTGGGTTTTCAAAAATAAAGCTGGCCAATGAACTCTGGTAATGCTTGACGTCATCAAGATAAAAGGAAGATAAAAAACCAGAGGATGGTGATGAAACTACCGTGTTTACATACAACATAAGGCTGTTGAGATATCTTTCATACAACTTAACCGACATACTGTTCAAAACCTTGAAAGACAAGAAAGTTAATCTGCCATTAGGTTGAAGGAAAACAGCCCAATCTGCTGTAATGTTTACTCACCGCATTGCAATGTTTGCCTTTTTAGCTCTTTGCTTTAAATTTGAGGTAATCCGTGTGGATTGCATCATAGGGGAGTGACCTAAACTTGCAAGTCCCATGCCAATTATGATAGCGAGCTGTTATTGTTACTAAGCACAACGATCACATCTTCATAATTACATTTTTATGAGCATCTCAGTGTCTTTATCTTTATGATAGGGAGGATAGAGGAACTAATATTGCATTATTACCACACTCCAGAGTCTGATTTGAGGTGACTCACCCAGTGACTGTGGTGTGATGTTATTGAGATATCATGTGTTTGTCTGTAAGGAAAAAAGTGCTCTTTTAAAACTGAGGGCTTTTTTTTTTTATCACATGAAGCTTTAGTGGTGATACATGAAACAATGCTGCTCATTCTGTGGGTAAAAAAAAAAAAGCAACAACTATGTTTTCTTTTGGTCATGAGAAAGCAAAAATAAAATGACTCAATATGCAATAAGCACTGTTGACCACAAGAGGGCAAAGTGTGCTCATTTCATATCAATTTTGCGATTCAAACACAGAATATAGAATCATGGTGAAAGGATTTAGTAGTGACACATTTACGCTTCTCTGAGGATTGTTCAGATTAGTTTTGGGCGGCTAAGTAGTCAGATTGAAAAGAGCATAACATATTTATCTTATGACATATATTTTGACTTGACTGAGTGTCCAGTGTCTCCTCACGCAGACTGTCTGTGCCACCAGTGCAGGGCTTGGTCAACATTAGCAGGAGTTTGAACACGGATCTTTTCCACCATGATTTTGATACAAGAAGGGAAGATCCTAGATGTTTTTTTTCTCTGGCTTTGAAAAACCTCAAGGCTCGATACCCAGCATGCCAAATGGACCGGCAGAACTTATAAAGAAGAGATTTGAGAACAATGAGTTTTGACTCTTACCAGAAATCTGTAGTGTTTGTCAATAAAGCCTTTAAAAATGCTCTATATATTTAAATAGTGCTTCGAACTAGTCAGAACACAAAGAAATTGATACATAAATGAAAGGGTTGAGCAATGAAATCACAAAATTTACTTCTCATTCAAAACGTCTGATAATGACAGTTGTCGGACGTTTTGGGTGAATTATTGCATCAAGGAAACATGGCGTGGAGATCAGCCGGTGGTCCAGGTGGATTTCTGCTTGTCTGCATCACTGGCTTTAGTGTCTCTCCTCCCTTTAATACTACATCAAGGGTACTGCCTTCATCTTAAGATACCATTGCTTTACTAAAAATACTTTCTGTTGCCCTTGTGCAGTTTGGTGAGAAACTGGATTTTTGTTTTTTTTTAATAAGCTTTAATGTAGGAATCTCTGAGCTTAAATTTTTCAGTTCAATAACTGAAATTGTGTCTTTCATTTACATTTTAATTTATTAACATCATCATCCAAATACATCTGACAACTGACAGGCTGTAATGGTACGATCATCCCTACGTACAGCATCGATCCATCACAGCTCGCGCCCTGAGTGCCAACATCAATCATGGCGGGTGAGTCTGCCACATGTTGAGCTGACCGGGCAGAGGGAGTGATCAATTATAGGAGGCACCTTAACATAGTCTGAAACTCCCTTGCTAAAAAATAAAAAATAAAACATCACACTTAGTTAGTCTAAATGTTTCAGAAACTGGATCTATGTGAGCAGTTTGACGCCTCTATAATGCTTTTCTTGTCGCCGTAATTAGTGCGTCACCATTGTTGGTGTTGCACTTTGTAGATGGAGTCTGTAATTCCCTAAGATAACCAATGAGGGGCGCTGCTGGACTCCTGAATTTCCATTGAACAGGTTCTCTGGATTTATGATGTCATTCTGAGTCAAGCTATCATGTGACACTCACCATGTTTACACAGACACACACACACACACACACACACACACCCACGCACACACACACACACACACTCACTGTATGCTTGCTGGATATCAGTGTAGATTATTAATAAAATATCTTTGTGTAATTATCTGGAATCTGGTGAAGCAGACTGAAGCAGCATGGAATCTGTGGGAAAAGGGAAAGTCGTGGGAGACTTTAGTGTTTTGATTGCTGAGGAACTGAGGGCCCTTAAGCCCACTGCAGGGAGCTGGAAGCTGCGGCTGAGTGCGGAGCAGGAGGCAAACAACAGAAGGTGGACGGAGGAAAAGACAGAACAGGCGTAGATTTAGAGGGCAACCTTTTTCTCCTTCACTCATTTTCAGTTTGTTTAACAAAGGCAGTGAAACCGTCAGTGTGGGAGGGAGAGTCAGAGGTTGCCCGGCGCCACATTTTGACCAATCCGTGTTCAGATAATGACTGTGCAGAGACGCATCCAAGCTGTGAAACGATGACTTAGAAGTTAGTCAGTGATGAGTACAGTGTCCAAGCCCCGTCAAGACTCGTGCATTTTAGCTGTAAGTCTCTGGAGCTACTCTGTGGCACAGATTATCAGCTTCTGTTTGACTATGTAACAATGGCAGAAACTTGTTACAGTGAGAACTGCTGGCTGAAGCATGCAGATAATACCAACAAGCAAAGAAAACGAGGGTGCAAACAAAACGAAAACAGTATTAAAACAAAACTATTATCTAAGTAGGAGAAGTTATTTTATTCTCTTGCAAAGCAGCAGAAGGCTATTTATTCTGTACAGTATGTGAAAAATGACATAAATTTCCAGTCTGCTTTGGTGTTTCTTCTAATCTATTAGATTTTAAGGACATTTTATCTCCATGACGTCTTCAGGTGACCTCACAGATGCAAGCCAAAACTGAAATTTTCTTATGTTATGCTTGACATCACTGTGATGCTGAAAATGAAATCATTTCAGTTTGTGCCAAATCTGACCGGTATTTGGCACTTATGATTTCATGCATTTTGAGGAAAAATCTAGTACTATCAAAAGAAACTATAGCATTATGCTATTATTCTGCCTCACCTGTGTTTCACTTTTTGTTTGTTCTTTGAATTCAGATTTAAATTTATTCATTTTAAACAAGGACAGTATATGACAATATCCAAATGCTAAATATTTGTAAATGATCCAGATTTTAGAGAAAAGCTCATTTTCATCTGCCTGTATCTTGGCAGGTGCATGTTGATACACATATTGCAGGTAAGAGGTGTTTTTACAGCCCATGTCCACACCTCAGACTCATTTTGTGCTCCTCAAACCATTACCAAACTGCTTTTTAGTTTCAGGAAGGGTGAGTTGTCCTACTGTAAGAGGCCACAGTGATCAGAGGACACAATTTCCATGACAGAGTGAAGCTTGGATGTCAGATTACCATCCAAGTGAGTTGTAGGACACAAGGTTACTCCGAAAAGCACTGCCCAAAGTTGACTCAGCTGACTTGCCTTCGCGCCTCATGTCATTTGTTCCTGAGGCAAGTGGTGGACACACATTGCCATTGACGGTGCTTTCAGTAATGCGTAGCAGTGAGTATGGGGATCCTGATTAGTGACAACTTTCAACCAGCTTTAACATCTTCAACAATTTGAGCTGTATTAGCATATTCTTTGGATATGACTCCATGGGTCAAGCCTCTTCTACTAGCCAAGGCCGCTCACAGAGTCCATTGCTTCCTCCTTTGACCACTTTGACTCAGAATTTTCTGTTGGAGCAGCAATTTTAAAAACCCTTAAACACTCAACCATCACAGTTTTGACTCTTGGCAAGCTTAAGACATTAACATAGCTAAGTTCATTTCTTCACTGTTAATTCACGTGTCAGATTGAACCAGTCAGTGGGACCGTTTTTATTTCTTTGTGCTGTTCAACAGGTGACACAAGTGATTTGTGACTAGCATGAACAAATCGCAACATATGATTGATATATATACAGTACAAACCAAAAGTTTGGACACACCTTTTAATTCAACGAGTTTCCTTTATTTTCATGACTATTGACATTGTAGATTCACACTGAAGGCATCAAATCTATGAATAACACATGTGGAAATATGCACTAAACAAAAAAGTGTAAAACAACTGAAAATACCCCTTATATTCTAGTTTCTTCAAAGTAGCAACCTTTTGCTGTGATTACTGCTTTGCACACACTCTGCATTTTCTTGATGAGCTTCAAGAGGTAGTCACCTGAAATGGTTTTCACTTCATAGGTGAGCCCTGTCAGGTTAATAAGTGGGATTTCTTGCCTTATAAATAGTCATGAAAATAAAGAAAACCCATTGAATTAGAAAGGTGTGTCCAAACTTTTGGTCTGTACTGTATATATATATATTTTTTTTTTTTGCAGTGATCCAATATTTATTAGTAAATACTGGTACAGGAAATACACAAACAACCCAGACAGCAATTTTGACCAATAAGTGCTGCTTTTCCGTTTCTCCTTGGTATGTGTCTTTTGTTTGACATTCCTCTGTTGGAAGATAAGACACTTTAAAGGCATCGCAAACAAGTCTTTAATGAACTCCTTAAAGGGGAGGAACGTCGCTCTAATGTGTTGCAAGTTGGGTTTTATGATTGCATGCATCCACATGAATATTCCTCTCTCTTCACAAGACACTTTTATCCACCACTTTTCTCCTCCGTGACAACGTGTGACCGCCCCTCAGATGTGTGCTAGTGTGTGTGCGCCATGTGAGAAGCTGCTATATGCTGCCTGACAGATGAGAGCTGAGACAGTATGGAGGGAAAGTAAATTGGCTTTGGCCTCTGTCTCAGGTGTAGCCAGCTCCTGGGTTTGCCAGGCTATTCTTATAGAGGGCAGGGAGAGGTCTCCAGCTCCCCCGGTACAAAAACCACTTTATAGTATCCCACATCATGTTTTGATGGCCCCCAAGGAGTGGAGGGTGGGGGTGTTATCCGATGACAAGTGTGAAAGAGGGAAAATGGAAATGGCACCATGTGCAGGTGGATTTCTAAATGGTCAAACGGTGTCGTCTAATTTTCTCTAGCAGGCCTTCTTCTCTTTTGTGTTCATTTATTTCTGTTTGCAGTCTGAACAGTAACATCTTTTACTAGAGACCACATCAGATATATTGAATCAGTAGTTTTACAAATTTGTATTCAGGGGTTTTGTGAGTGATTTAAACATAATAGTGTTTTAGGAGGGCAGTTGGGAATAAACAAGACACTAATTCTGCAAGAAAAATTGAAGCTGGGCATGTATTGTTGTATTTTTGGCTGGTATGTCAGATAAAGGTTTTCCCATTATCTCTAATGCCCACCGATAAAAGAAATATCAGCAACAAGCAAAAGAGAAAAAAAGCTTCTTCCTTTTTTTTGCCATACTAGGAACTCTTGTTTAAATATTATCTAAACAGACAAAAAAAAAAGCATAATCAATCATTACAAACACTAAACTTTCTTTCAGTTTTAATTGTGACAAGCTTTTGTCGCTTCATTAAAATGTATCACGTTTAATTTTGTTTGCTTTGAAAATGGAGTCATTCATCCAGCTGTGATATTTTTATTTCTTCTTTTACTACACAGTTCTTTAAGTGTGTGACATTTTGCCCTTTTAGTCTTATTTTTTTAATGGAGAACCTTCCCACTACTACACTATAATGTGCTATTTTTGTACTTTTCAGTAGCAAAAATGCCTGATTAAGGGGAAACAGTTACTTTGTAACATTACATTGTGCGTCTTATCAAATACATCTAAATGTGTTTTTTTTTTAATTCACTACGTGGACAAAAACAAGTCGGAATATTAAAAAATTTTTCCACACTTGCTTGATTTTAATTCATTTTGTGATGTCATCAATAAATAACCAAATCAAAATAAGTTCTCTTGTATTGAGTGGGGTTTTTTTTGTACAATCCTGAAGGGGAAATTCACCCAGCAGTGTTTTTTTTTATTTCGGTCTACATTTGTTAGAGGGGAAATAAAACTATCTTAAAGTGAAAACATTCACGATGCCTTCAACTACTGTATATCCTCTATTTTAACAAAGAGTCTGATAATTCTTTTTTTTACCTAATTTTATGATAAATAAATATTAGTCACGACAGCAGCTTTAATCTCAATCTTTAATGGCAGATTTACCCAAATGTCTTCATTTAACATATTCATAAAAACGGCTCCATTAGATCACCTTTTTTTGTGTGTGTGTTTCAAACCAACAAATTTCTGCAACTCACTGAGGTCAAATTCCTCCTCACAGTGGCTAAAGTACATAAATATCAACAGCACTGTAAGCATTAAGAAAAAGAACAAACATGCCGTGAACATGCACAACACACAGTTACACACACTGAACCAAGCAAAGAAATATCTTTCATTAACAGAGGGGTCATCTCATCAACCTCCAGGAAATTTATGTACCATAAGGCTGGAAAAACATGAAAAGATCTATTTGTTCTCCGACTTTCACAGTGAATTACAGGAGTATTCACATATCAAACACAGACTGTTCCAATCAGACAGCTACAAACCAAAAGAAGCAAATGATTATACAATTGAACTTACAATAATACTTACAGTGAATCATACAATAGGCATCTTCTATGATCTTTTAAAAGAAAAAAAAAAACACTCACACTTTTTTTATAAATACTTGTTCTAATAAATTTGGCTCCACACTTGGTTTAAAATTGTAAAAGCAAGAAAAAGAGAAAAGGTCTTCATGTACTCAGGTGATATGGTCCACCGTTATATGACGCATATTATTATTCAACATGAAGAAACACTGAGAAATGTACATGACTCAACTCGTCCTAGATTATCTTAAATATCTGGGTTAAAGATTACAGGGAGTATTGTTTACTTCTTACAGCATTTCAGTGTTTTTTTTTTTTCTTTAGCGCCACATCTGTATCAGAAAAGTACCAGAATCGAGTACAAGCGCTTGATTTTTGTACAAATGGGACGAGGATCATAATTTTGTCATTAAAAATGTCACAGAAACATGATCAGTTCATGATATGTTGCACAGCATATGTTATTGCAGAAAGACACCAGATTAGAAATTATTCCCCCCCCCCACTCATCTCGATCATTAATATGCAAATACAAACTCGACAAAAGCTAGTTGAATCACGCAGGCTTCCTAAAAATAGACAAAAGAGACAAATCGTTTAAAGTGAAAATTCGTTCAGATGCTGAAGGACTCTTTGGAGTGACACCAAGAGGGACATGCAGCAAAAATAATATCTTACTTCATAAGAAATATCAGACCGAGGACTACAAAGCAGTGAGACATTGAATTCTAAATAGCACACCAGTGTAAGAAAAGAAAAAAAGCCTTTGGTCTTTTTGTTTCTCTGTACTTATCTGTTGTCCTCTTGCTACAAAATGAAGGAGCAGATTTCTAATAATAGTGGAGTTGAGTTTGCGAGTCGTTGTCGTCTCTGGGGTCACTTTTTTACTTTCACCGGCGATGGCTTTAATCCTGTCGATGCCTCCACTGGCACATCTGATTATGACAGCCTACAGCGCAAAAAAAATGGGGACTTCTGATTTAACTTGGCTCAATGAAAAAAAAAAAAAAAAGGAAAAATTAGCAAACCAAAATCTACAGATTGTTGTGTAGAAAAGACAAAGAGGCAAACTGATATGACTGCTTTGGTATGGAAGGACAACTTGTAATTTTATAAATGGCACAAAACACCAAAAAAAGGCAAAAATCAAGGTATGACAATTTCTCATACACAACATGAACCGATCAAAACATTTCAACATTGTCTTGATTACAAAAATACTTTTTTGTACTTCTTTAAAATATCTAAAAATGTACAGCATTGTTGTTTTTTTTTATTTATTTATTTTTTTTGCAAAGTCATGCTTCGACATGTATTTATTATAATAACATTGATATGAATGATATACAGAATAGTAATAATTCTAGTATTATAACAACATTACTCAAAAGCACTTTGGCCACACTTCCATGGATCTACTCCTGTGGTCTTTCCGTACGCGACGCCATCGGAAAACGCGGACCGTTTCCATCGTACGAGTCAGAGGAGGTGTAGCCAAAGCGCTGCCTCTAAAAGCTCGAGTATGTAACAGTATAAAAAAATCTAATAGAGTTGCAAAGACTTCGGGAAGAGGTTCGGGATGGGTGCTTGATGTGCGATGGAGGCTGGGGTCTAGTATGTCCTGAAGCCCATAAGGCTGCTGCTGCCTAAGGGAGAAAAATACAAAAGGAAGAAAAAGAAGATAAGACTGTACAGGATCCTGCACATTGCAGCTTAAACACTAATGAAAACACAAGGGGACCATGCAGAGCTGAATGACACACACAGATTCTAAAAAAAACCATGAAATCTTGTATAAAGACACATGCCCTCAAGTCCCGTCTTGGATTCCCCCTCAATCTCTAATATTCGTAATATCTGCAAAACCACACAAACTTTCATCTGAAAAATAGTCACAGTATAAAGATAGAAATATCTCTATAAAATCTAGGCAGTGATTTGGAGAAAATACTCACACCCCTTGAATCGCCGTCCTGCTCCAAACGCAGTCTTCAACGTACTTTATTGGGATTTTTTTTTGCTAAAACAAAATAGCTTTGACTGCATGTAGAGCCTCCGTGAACGTCGTTTTTTCAGCCTTGCCACAATTTCTCAACGGCATTTAGGTCTAAACTTTGACTTGGCCATTCTGCTATATGTAAATTGTCCTATTGTGGCTCTGCCTGTATGTTTAGGATGGTGTATCTTCTAGCAGATTTTCTACCAGGATTGTCCAGTCTTTGCCTCCATCCACTTCTCTTCCCATGAACTATAATCCACTTCCGTGTCTCTGCTGAAAATCAGCTTCCCCACAACATGAAGATGCCACCATCATGTCTGCCTACGGGCACATTGTGCGTTTTTCTGCCACAAACTTTTTATTTCTGTGTAGCCCAAACGTCTGAGCAGACATCCTGAAAGAGAATGTACTTTCCTCTAACTATGACTGCATCTAGTTCTGAAAAAAAAAAAATTTATACACAAAAAACCTGCTCAGATGAAAGCTGACACAGTGTTAAAAATGTCTTAGTGGTTAGGTTTGAGCCAGCAGATGTATGCGGAGGTGTGTCACTTTTTATCTTTTTCACACACAAAATCTTACACAGTGTGACAGAGCAGACACAAACTGCTTTGGTGGACACTTTGGTGGGTAGGTGGGATCTACACCTTGCTGCCTAGCTGTCCTCTCCTGTTGGAATCAGCGGAGGAAAAAACTCACCGACGGTGCGCTGCTGCAGGATCTGGAAGCAGGTCATTCCTCCTAATTTCTAAAAGGAAAAGAGGCAAACAGCAAAGCCCGTCACAGCCGGCCACGGCCACCATCACACATCAGGAACCTAAGGATGCAAAGAAAACCCAACATGTCCAATTAGTCACCCGAGGACGAGACATATGACTTTTGAGTGCAGATGTTTGACACACACAAAGAAATCAGAAGGAGATTTTTAACTTGACTGATGACCAGCTGGTAGAAAATTCAATGAATATTTCATTACCAAGCGTTACCATGGTGCACCTACAAAAAAGACTTTTTTTGTATAGAAGTCATTACTGCAGGAAGCATGCTGAGTACTTCAGTAAAGAGTTTAAATAGAATATAGAAGGACATATATTAAAGAAGCTACTTAAAAAGAAAATTTATTTTCAACAAAATGTGTAGACATGTCTGTGATTCACTGAGGCTCCAGGAGAGCAAGACTTTCAGCATAACAGGAAGGTTCTCCTCCTGTTGTGGATAAAACCTGCCTGTGATCCTGCTGATTTGATAATGTTGGCAAACTCAGAAATAAGTCAGAGTTAAAGAAAAGATTGTCTAGGGAACAAAGAGGCTGCTGTTTTTGTAATTCCAGCTGCACCAACTGTACCAGTTGATATTGTAAGACCATAAACAGCTTGAAATGTGAACAACATAATCAGTTTGTTGTTTTAAAACAAATTGTAAAGCAGCTGCCCACTGCAGAGGGCAAAATCAATATTTGGCAGTGCAAAAACCAGAACCTCAAAGTTGGTCAGAAAATTCAGATTTCCATTTGTGGTAGGGTTCATTTAAAGGTGGGAAAAAACAACAACTTGTTTGGTACTTTAAACCACTTGTACCAGTTATCACACTTTGGTCTGACTAAATAGATCTTCCTGATTAAAAAATGTAGAAAGACTCAAAAAGTACTAAATGTACCAGAACCTTTGTTTGATATGCAAAGTTTGATAAATAGACTAAAGGAATTTGGCTTTCTTGCTAGAGGAGTTTTACTCAACATCCTGGATACACTCAACTGTTTTCCCAGAAAATAAAATCTCTCCTCTGATTAATAAACTGATGTTGACCTTTAATGTCACTGGCCTCTCCTTTTGTTTTTCTACAAATCTTTCAAGCCCAAACTTGAACTGTGACACACAGGATGTCTCAAGTACTTATGTCAAGCTTCTCCAAGACTATCTGTACCTTCCACAACATCCCACCACCAGCGGATCGTAAAGAAAGGTCAGACTTCCTCGCCAGATGCACCTCTAAAAATAGACCTCTCTCTGAGACTCTGGTAACTTGAGTTCAGAGGAGTTTTGGGCCACTCTCTGGAACAATAAACAACTAGAAAGTCATCCGTAATCTTATGAGAAAGAAAGAGACTGGCAGACTGACATAGTCAGAGAGAACAGACTTGGAAACTGCTTCTTGAGAACAATGTTTTTTGTTTTAAGGGAGTAAGGATGCTTGAACTAACTGATGCCCCATTGCGCGTTCAATCAGGGATGAGGGAATCGATGCGTTATACAGCCGCTTGGCTAACCTGACGGGACGCTTGCTTCCACATCACCCTATTTGTTCTGGCTGAGACGCCAAGGTTAAAGACTGGGTTGATCATTGAACATGTCTGCACAGATTAAGGACAGGTTTAGTGAATTTTAGGCTTAATATGTTACAGCCAATATCTTGGTTCTGTTGCATAATGTGAGATAGGTAAACAAGCAGTGTTTGAGAGAGAAGGGGTGTGATTGGGTTTCTCATGAATGCATGAGCTGTTTCTTTTTTTGTAACGTAGCGAATTTTCTCGCTTGTTATCACCGATTGTCGGTTGTGTGCTGTGACTAAAAGGTACAGAGGACTTGTTAAATCATCTAATAAGAGCGAAATTCCAACAAGTAATTGATTTCAACCATGGTAATGGAAACAATTGTCTTGATTCTTTTGTTAGACATAGTATAGTTTTAGATTTATGTCAAAAAAAGCATTCAAGCATGAAGTTTCGGTAGCTTGTTAAGCCAGGCTACGCATAAGTCTGTTAACTCAATGCCAAAGCACAAAAAACATCAGCAAGTGAAGTTAAAGTTTAAAAAGATTGTGAACAGAAATATTCAGAAAAGGTCTGAACAAATATGGCTTACAAGGGTTACCCAGTAGAAACACCTTTCTAACAAAAAAAAGTGTGATGCTGGAGGACATATTTAGTACGTTTCCTCACTCTGTTTCTTTCTCCTATTGCTCTCCATCTGAGCATTACTTGAAGTTATTGCTGCCATTAGCTTTATGTTCTCATTTTGTCATTTCAAAGAAGTTACATCAAGCCAGATGTTTCTGTTTAGCAAAAAAGCCTTCCTGGAAGGGGAACTCAGCTGAGCTATTGCTAACAATAGCATTACTTTCATGTTCTATCGATGACACATATAGTCACCTTTCTCTCACCTTGTCTTTGTTCTAGATAAAGCCACTGAAGGGGATATTGCTGTTTTTCATCCAATTGATTTCAGAGTTTATTTACATTGCTATAAAACCACTAAAGGAGCTACAAACTTAACTTTTAAAATTTTCTTTAACATAGAAAATTCTTCTGGATCAGCGGTTCTGTGCTTTTTTTGTTGGTCTGCTCTGTTTTCTCAAACCCAAACTTGGTTGTGGCAGACGGACTCTCATACTAAACCTGGTTCTGCTGGAGGTTTCTTTCTGTTAAAAGGGAGTTTTCCTTTCCCAAGGAAAAACCGTCTGTCCTGAGCTGTGTTTACATGCCAACAATTGCTGCTGGGGAGGTGGGTGGTGGTGAATGCAGCTGCTGACATGCAGCTCCTGAGACCTGATGCAGCTACAGTGTATGCCTCTGTGTGTTTGTGTGACTGTGTGTCAGCAGGGGATGGAGGAATAAAGTCCCACTTCCTTATTAGAAAGGGCCCCAGCTGGCCCAAAGCTCTCCTTCAATTGGAGTTAGTCCAACATCGCACAGGAACCACTGGTTTTGTCAGGCTATTGGCCAAAAACCTCCTCAGGGCAGACAGCCAGACAACACACACGGACACCCACACACACATATATATATATATATATATATATATATATATATATATATATATATTGGTCTCTCACAGGGTCACAGACAAGCCTGCATGATAGGGGTTCGCACTCCCCCCTAGCATGTCTTGTCAGATGGAAAATACGGATTACCTTTCCCTGCAGTTCACCATGCATTAACGTCCACTGTTAGGTTGTCTTTGGAGCGAGCTCTTTGCCAGAGCATGAATGTCAAATACAATTCAGCTTCATGAGCTTTCAGATGAATGAAGCGACTCTGAGTATCCAGGGGGGTATTACAACACAAAGCTAAAAACTTAATCAGCTTCGAAAAGTCAGTGGCTTTCTGTTTGAACTTGCAAGCAGTAGTAAATGTACTTCTCAGAAAGGCTCTTCCCTCTAGAGGCCAGGTGATTAGGACAGCTCACGGTTAAAGATCCCACACACCAGCGCGGTTCCAGCTGCCTGCATTCTCTGTCTGTGAGTCGCCCCCACTTAGTGAGACGCCAAGACAACCGCTGACCCACAACAAGCCTCTCCAGACTGCTGACTTCTAGGCAAGCTTCACCTTCCTTTCTGAAACACCAACATTCAACATTTGTAATTAATTACAGGCTTTTGCTTTTCCAAGACAACTCCCACAACATTACACAGCAGTACAACAAACAACGCAGTGCCTTACATAAGTATTTACGCCACTTGAGCGTTTTCACATTTTGTGACCTTTTAACCACTAATTTTAATGTATTGTGTTAGGATTTTATGCAAAAGGTAGCTCATATGTGCAGAGCAGAAGGAAAATAAAGCATGGTTTATAGCTAAATATTTTTGGACGGTATACAGCGCCGTTTATCCTCCTGTCAAGCCGGACACAAAAACAACGAATTGTTTGCAAAGCTGCAACATATCAGGGTCAAACCGAGCAGGAAGGTTAACTAAACAACGAGCTCTCTGGTGGTAAAAACATAAACCTCATTCAGCTTCAGTATGACAGCATGATGACAGGGGATGTATTGTTATGTTATTTACTAGGTGTGTAAAATAATCCACAGACCATCTAGTTCTACAATAATCTTTCTAGCCTTTATCCAATGTTTTGGATTTACCCAGACAAAATGTTCTGTCAGGGTAAATTTTAAATTTAAACAAAGTGAAGAAAAAAATTGGAATGAATCTCCATTAAAAAGCACATATCTGCAATTTCCGTCTCCACTTTGATACAATAGTAGTGGGGTGAAAAAAAAGATAGTTTGTTTCCAGGGAATTTTCTCTCCACTTCTTTCCTTAGTGGAAAGAAATTTCAAAGATCTGACGTCTCTGGGGGTTTAAAGGAAGAAAAAAAATACAGTTTCTGCCTGCTGCTTCGGGACAATGGCTTTGTGTTGCAAAGGACATAATTGTTGTTTCCCCCTAACTGAGCAGTTATTGGCACCTCTTTTAAGGATGTGTCAAAAGTCTTAGGAGAATTTCATCTAAGATTACATTATAAATACAAAAAAAAATCTTGCCTTGATTCTCACAACATTCATTCAGTTGGAGAAAAATTGTGCGTTGAGAAGAAAAATGCAACCGAAAAATTGTTGTAATTTTCTACATTGCTTTTAAAACTTAATCAAGAGTATGCGGTTATTTAATTTGTATTAATGTGCTATGTACAGTACATGAAATGACACAGAAGCCCCTTTTTAAGAACCGGTCTTCAAATTGTGAAAGTCAAGCAATCGTGGCATTAAACATTAAAGTTAGGCAATTGCGTAACTACTGCATAGAAATTGTGGCAATCCTAAACTTAAACATGTCACAGTCTGTGAGAAATAAAATGTTTAAAACAACTGTAATGGTGACAAACGAGGCTGGACGAAGGTCAAAGTTTATATATACTTCACAAACAGTGAGGGGAATGATAAGGGAGGGAAAACAATCTTAAAAACCCATAATTAGAGAACTGAAGAAAGGAAAATTATCTTAGGATTACAGAATCTTCAGAATCCTTACACGCTGTCATGAGGGGGATTTTTCCTATGTATGTTTTAGTCATATCACCCTAAAAATTAACTTTATGCTAACAAACATTCCAGGTACATTTAATATAAAACATTATAAAAAGTGTTGTTGAGACGTTTACCCCAGACACGCACCATACATGCACGCACACACAAACTACGGACACAAAGATTCTACACAAAAGCCTTTTGTTTTATATGGAAACTTTCTGTAGAAACGAAACTTAACTTTAGTTAATTTAGAGCATCGGATGACCACTGGGAGGACCTTTAGTGACGTGACACATCAGCAGACCAGGAGGCAGACCTTAGGATATAAGCAATGTGTCTTCCGTGTTTGAGCAGATGCTGTATAATTTCGGTTACATTCACTCCACAACAAATTAGCCTGTGAGGGTAAGCGTCTCTCTTTTCTAGCGCTAAAAAAGAATAAAATAAGTAAAGTCTGATTATTTGTGTCGGCTGATTTCCTGCATGTGTGGTCACATGGTTCCGGTTCGTCAGTAAACTAATAAGATAACAGTGTCAAAAAGCTCCTCATAGCCACAGGTAAGCAGGGTGGAGGATCTGTGGGGTCACTGGCTTGTTTCTCTTTCAAAGGTTTTGGTAACTACCAGGACATTTTTAATTGTCCTGGGGTGCCCATTAGTATGACAGATGCTGTAGATCTAAATCCTGAATAAAAATCCAGCAGCACAAACAAAAGACAAACAAACAAAGTCCTTATTTCATAATTGGAATATGTGTTTCTCCTCCATGCTACACAGTCGGGGTTGCTGCCCGGTGAATGTTTCTGCAGCAAATGTTTGTAATCATCACAATAATCTTGACTGGATATGCTGGCTCTCCATCACCCTTCTCTGCAGGCCGGATATAGGGAAGTTGAATCACCGACGGGGTTAATATCCACTGGGGCACAGTGACTGGTCAAACGACTTCCTCCTGGTTTGATAGGAGTAATTATTTCCTCCAAGCCCCTCCCTTTTCCACTCCCTTCCCTCAATGGAGATTAAATCCAAAACATCACGAAAGCTTTTATTCTTTAGGCAACACCTTTAAAGCTCTTAGAAATAAACAGATAATGAAAAAAGGGTAAGAAGGAGACAGGGGAGACTAGCGCCAATCAACAGCTTGATGAATGTTAGCCTCCTTACTCCTGCCACCTCCCATCGACTCCCTAAGGGGGGGACCGAGGAGAACATGTCTCTTCCTGTCTCGAGACACTGGAGGGAGGTGACAGAGAGACTGGCGCCGTGTGCGTACACACATATACACAAACTATCTGGGGGGATTTGCAATGTTTTGCTTTCTGGTTTCTTGTTTTCTTTTTTTTTTCTTCCTTCTTTTCCTGCAAACACAAAAGCGGAGTGCAGATGCAGCCGATGCAGCTGACTTATCAAAGTACTTGTTGGAAATGCTCCTAGAACCACGCACCGATCCCCTAAACTAATTTGGATGTAATTTACTTTAAATAAAGCCCCACAATAAATGTTTTTAATAAAGACTCGTAAAAATGGAGCTTCCAGCAGCTCCCAAGTACCAAAGCACTTGACGGAGAGTACGGAGCGTTTACGACCATTCTGATCGCGTCCTCCGTCTCTCTATATCTGCTCAGTCCCTTTTATAATTCTCCAAAGAGTAGTTTGTTAGAATCGGAAACGCCAACGTGAGGTTCTAAATTAAAAAATGTATTTCATCCTGACAGGGTTTGATAAAGTGACGAATAAGTCCTAATATCTGCTGTTTGGTCGCAACAAAATTCAGTGTTTATTATGGTTATTGCAGCCATATTGTGGGCATGGTAATCTTTCCCTCACACAGAGGTGAGATAAATTTTAAATGCCCTTACACTGGGCATGCCAATGTTGCAACAATATCTCAGGATCTCCTGCTAGCAAAATACTCAATACATATAGCATCGATGAGTAACCAGTGAATTATGAATAAATGTACTTTGTGTGCTGCAACCAAATCAAAAACAACAGAAAGTAAATAATCTAGATTGATATTAATAATAGGGACATGCATATTCAAACTAATATGAATATTTTTCTTTGAGAAAAAGTAGACCTAGGGGTTGGTACAAATGTGTAAAATGAATACATTTCAATTTATATGTAGAGTGCACCTATTAAGACAAATAGAAAAAGTTTCATGCAAAAAAAATACTTCCAACTATTTAAAAAAAAAATGTTAAACTTTAAAACGGGTCAATTTGACCCGGAACATAACAGGAGGGTTAAATAACAAGTGGTTGACTTCATAAATCTTTTAAGTCCTATTATTTTTTAAAGCTTTACATTAGCAGGTTCTTCCTTAATTTGTTTTGCTATTTTAAATATTGTCACTGAAAATTTCTTTTGAAATACTGTGATGTACTTTTGACTCCATATTGCCCATTCTGTAGAAACACCTTTCTGACACTGAAAATAGCTTGGAGGCTTCTTTACTCAGTAAACACTTACACACCAAAGAGTGTTGTTGTCAGCCCAACCTGGTGTTGTTAAGAGATCTGATTTTTCTGATTCGAAACAGGCTGTTAATGGTCAGGGTCAATCAAGCTAACAATCATCCGATTCTCATCCAGTCGATGTCTCAGTGCATCTGTGGTAAGAATACTTCCAAGATTCCCAAGGAACTGATCTAAACAGGAAGGAGAAAGCCAGAACCACCACCTTGATAATTCAACATTTCCCACAGATTCCATCTTAGTCATTAACTTTTTTCAAATCTACCAAACACAGACTGAAGTTGGAAATTCCCCGTTCTGTTTGATCATCTGTGACTGGGTGAGAAGCAACTAAACTATAACAACCATCAACTCCGGAGAGGAAAAAGTGAAGCGGGGAAAAAAAAGACATAATGTTTACTATTTTCACCAAGTGGAGCTGCAATACAAATGTGAAAAACACCCTTCTGAAAGTGTTCAGTCCTACTAAAGCAGAACACTTGAGTAAAGGTACTAAGTGACTTTCACAACCAGTCTGTACTTTTGCTCCCAATCAAAGGAGAATCTATTAGCATTTTAGTCATATTTGCTGATCCCTTTTCAGTGTGCTTAATCAAACCATCTGCGCTGACACTCTCATTGCAAATTCTGTTTGACTCGCTGCTTTTGATGCCCAAGATCAACCATAACATCAATGAGAAGAGTCGACCCTGTGCAACCATGTGACCTGAGCGAGAGAGAGGCAATGAGGGGCGTGTGTGTGCGTGTGAAAATAATGGAGTTCCCCTTCAGATTGCGCCTTTCATCTCTGATGATGATGCGTGAGTAGTGGCTGAGGTTTGATTGACCCACCGGGCGTTACACTCCCATGTTCTCTGCTGGCGACTCACATGTTTGTGTTTGAAGTCAACCAGCAGATATGAGACCAATTAGCCGGTTAGTTTAGGGAGTTGGCAGGATGGACATTTTTCATCTGAGGTCTAAGTGCAAAAATACAAAAAAAAACAAAAAAACAACAAAACTGAGTTGTAGTAACATTCTGAGAAATTCTTCGTGTCTGTTTAGGAATGTTTCACCAGCTGTTTAAACAAAGTGTCATAACATTTACTGTAGAGCTCCTTACAATGTACATTTCTTCATTGCATCAGGGTAAAGCAGGGTCAGACAATGTGTGTGAATGCTATTACTTACACATACTTCAGCAGAACTGTCTGGACTTCCATCCCTGAGGAGTCCCATCTGCAGGAGGGAGCCAACGAATCTAAACACACACAATCTCACATTAACGCAAGTCTTGAAATTAACTTTATTGTGGCGCTCAGACACCAGTTGTTAGTGTATGAAAAGCTTCCAACTGTTTGTCATGAAGCAATTTTACAATTGATATGTATATTTCATTTATAATGGGAAACCTGGTAATATGTGTAAAAGTCATTTTGACTAACCAATTGTTTGTAAAGCTGAGTTCAATTTCACCAGCCACGCCTAATTCTGATTGCTTAAACAGAACCTGTCTGACGGCATGAAGTAGGCTAACCTATCCTAGCAAAACGTCTAAAGAAATTCATGAACAAATTAGGAGCAAGGCATTAAGATTTATTAGTCTGGAATAATAACATAGCTAAGGGTTTGGGACTCCAGCCAGAGCCATAATCCATAAATGTAGAAAATATGACAGAGGCATAAACCTGAGAAGTGGCTGTTTGGACAAAAAAATACTTTAAGAGAACCTCAGTGACTCATCAAGCAGGTTAAAGAATAACCCAGAACCACATCTAAAACACTCTTTGTTTCAGCTGAGGCCAGTGTTCAAGATTTAATTATAAGAAAGAGAGAATGGGGGGAAAAAATGGCGTCCATGTGAGAGTCCTAAAGCCAAAACCACTGCTGACCAAAAAGAGCATAAAGGCCCATGTCTCACCTGTACCAAAAATTGACTGATGGGGAAAATATTCTAAGAATAACAAGAAAGAAAGTGGAGCCTTTTGGGGGCGAGTGTTTTATCTGACACAGGAGAGATGATTTCAGCATGCCAGCCTCTGCATAGAGGCAGAGAGTCTGTTGCTGCAGACGCCACCAGGGGAGGCACGCCTAGTTATTAGGTTTAAGGGGCAATTACCTTTTCACCTACTGCAAGGCCATGTTGCTTTGCATGGCATCTTTCCGTTAATAAATGAGAAAATACTCTAAAAACAATTTTGTACTCAGGTTTTTTTTCCTTTCAATAAAACTTGTTTAATGGTCTGAAACATTTAAATGTGACAAGAAAAAAGCCCCCCAAAAAATCTGTAAGAAGGTAAATACTTCTTCACATACTGTAACTGGATGATACACACCCACCTGATTTTATTTCATGTCAGGATTCATTGTTCTGCTTTTGTGCTCAGTTACTTTTGCTCCAGTTAGGTTGCTGACTCCATCCGGCCTAAAAACACCTCTTAGCATCCAATAACCCTGATGACATCAGCTGATTAGCTGTGGAGCCAGGAAGGTGAGCTCATGTTAACATGATTTATATTTGATTCTTCTGCCCGGTGTGTGTGCGTGTGTGCGGGTGGGGGCGTGTGTGTGTGCGCCTGCCCTTTCTGACTTTATATCAGCACCTACCCCTGGTCAGATGAAGCTCTAACAAGCCCATCACTGACCACAACCCCCTACTGAAATCACAGAGCCAGATTCTCTTTGTGTCAGCATGTGTGCACATCCACGGCACGCATATGGAAAAATGCCAGCTAGGCAGATTCAGCGTGGGCTCATTTTAAATTCTGACTTCATCTGAGCTTCAGCGAGTGTCTTTCTCAAGGTGGGCAGGGCCTTATGCCTAAAAGACACAAGTGTCCGCATTATGAATGGAAATATATTCTATATGCCCTCTCTAGCAGATTTGAACAACACTGCATGACCCAATTAAAACATTTCAAGCAATACTTCAAATACTAAGAGATCAGATCAAGCCTGCAGACCAGTCTGACACTGAGGTTGCATTAGTGGGTCAACCTGAACCTAACAGGATTCATGAGAAGAATTTCAAAAGATCAATATTAAAACTCTCATGTGAGCTCACAGTTTGAGCTGAGTGGATTTCAAGACCTTGATGAACTGGACCAAACAGGGTTTAATTAAAGAGGGAGATTAAGGTAAAAAATAATGATGCAAACATAAATAAAAAACGGATTTTTGGCTTTTTCACAAGTATCGTATGTATTCTCTTCAGTTGTATATGTGACTTTTTAAACCTATTAAACCATTTCATAGTTTAGGATTTATTTTTATTTTGTATATGAGTCTGAATAAAAAAACCTTTCATTGCAGTTGAGTTTATGCTTTGTAAAAAGTATCTTTTGATTATTTTGACAAAACAATTTGCAAATATACCCTGATAAGAGCTTTTAAGACTTTTTCTTTATATATATATTTATTTAAATGTTGAAATTATTTCAGGAATTCATAGTTAAATCAATTCCTGAAAGTTCAAAAGGTCTAGTTTTCTAAAGGAAATCTAAAAATGAGCTCTTCATTTTTCCAAATCTCTAAAAAAAATGAAATTACTTCTCTACCAGACCCAAACTCAGTTTAATTAAATTGTTGTTCTCGTTGGAAGACCAAAGATAGGCCATTATCCAACAAATGCTTTTATTAAATAAATATTAATATTTTCCATAATGTAATAATATGAACTGTCACCATCACTCATAAAATAAATCCTGGGATCTGATTGGTTAACCTAATGTAAGCGAGGACCAATCACCTTGTCTATAGATGTGTTAGCCACATCCACTTGCTCTGGCAATCAAAGCTAACAGATAAAAATAAATCCAAGGCTATGAAATAATTAAATAAATAGTTTGCAAAATTTAATGATCGTTTTACTCAAGTAATTATGTACATTTAAATTATTGGAATTCTTGGAATATTTATTTTTACTCATCTACTAATTTATTTGAAATAGTTTTTTCCAATTTTATTTAAGTTACAAGACATAAATACTGGACTGTGGCATTTTTGGCCATCTCTGGCGATGCAGCCTCACTGTTCTTAAAAACCCACTTGAATACAAAAAAATTGACTTAAATGTTGACGAAGATTTTAGATATATTAGAATGTCCATTATTCAACATGAGGATGTATGGATCCCACTAAGAAAAATATACCATTTTGAACAAAATTAAGTTTTTTTTTCTCCCCCAAAATAAGCTAATATTTCTGCAAAGCTTCCATTAACAAAATGACTAAGTGACGAGCGTCTGTGAAATGGAATAGCGAGTGTTTTTTGGTCTCAGCAGTAGGTGAGGGAGCAGTGGTGATGATGGTGATAGCAAACGTTTGGGATGGGATTTTCAGATTACCTGAGCGTGGAGCGAGGAGGGATAGGTGAAAGCGGGTGGAAGGGCCGGCGACAGCTCTGCCGGGTACAGCGGGTATGACGCCCACACATCTGGGCTGCTGGGATATAGAGCAGGCACTGTGAGCTCATCTGTGGAAAGAAGAAGAGGAGGAGTGGAGTGAGGAAAGTGATAACGTGGATGGGTGGGTAGATAGAGAGACAGGGTGGAGGTGGTGGTGATGGTGGTGATTGTGGAGGTGCGCACTAGGGGGAGTTTTTAGTTTGTGAAGGTGATTCCTCTTATTTCATTACCTTGAACACTCAGTGAGTCCACACATCATACATTTGTCCCAGTACTGTTAAGTGAAACCTTAACAACTTAAAACATGAACTGCGAGCCTGTAAAGCTTTGGATTCCTCCTTGTGTTGGAGTAGCTGGCATTGTCATGTGTACATACACTGCTGTTTGAATAAATAAGACTGTAACTGTAGGAAATGTATAATGAAACAAAGTGTGATCAATCAGAGGACAGTTCCATTGCTGCCATTTTCCATAAGCCTCCACAATCAAAAGTCAGATCTAGGAATGATGATCCACACAACTTAACTTTGTTCTAGCTATAACTTTAAAAATCATTCAAGTTTTCTCATTGTTTTCCTCAGTATTAAGGTTAACTTTAACTAGCAAGCCAAGCTCATTGCTAATGCACTTCTAAATACTTTTGCACCCTGGTAAACGATGTACAGTATTATGGGTGCAAAAGAATTTATTAGGTTCAAAATTCAAAAAATAAAAGAAAACAATAAAGCTATTGATACATTTATGCTTGAGGCAGCCATGTTGGATTTTTGGAATTTTTGGGTCAGTTTTAGGCTGCCATGTAACCTCAGACTTTCTAAATGAGAAAATCAGAAATTGAAGCTCAAACAGATAAAAGCAGCATGTTAAAATGGGTGAATGGAAAGAAGTTGAATACTCATATTCCTTGTCAGTACATTACAACTTCTTGCACTAATCTACTAAAGTTTTGCTTACTTTAACATTTGTTTTATTTATTTTTTAGTTTGGGACTCTTCTAACATATCTTAGGTACCACAAGTACACTAACTATTGAAAATAAGCATATTTTGTTTTTGTATCTTTAGGTTCTCCCTCAAAGCCTGTTCTTTTGTTTATGTTTTTTTTTTTTTTTTTGATGGCTAAGCCCACAGTGGACAATGACTTTGTTAGCACCAGAAAACCTGATAACTACTTTGGAAGCATAAAAAAAAGTAAAGATGTCAAGGCGATCTGAAGTGAAGTATTAGGAGTATTGCAGATTACTTTTACATAGTTTATCACTTTGAGCTTCATCACAATATTCAACAGCATGTAATGCCACATTTAACCATACAGCACACTCCACTGTCACTGGAACAACTGAGAAAAATGTGAAAAAAAGCCCTCAAAAAAATTGTTATTATGGATTCTCTGTGATCCCAAAATCAGCTAGAGATTTTTTAAACCATCTTTGGCTCTCCTCTGCACTGCATGTGATTTCAAGGCAAGCATTGGTCCAGCCTTGTAACTGTTCCAGTTTTAATAAATGCTCTGACTGTAGATTTACGCAAGTTAAGTTGATCAGATACTTTCTTGTAGTCAATGCACCTAACCCTGATTATTAAATATATACAGTGACCCATCGCCTATTTGTAATTCAGTTTTTGCAGACTTTTTTGTGGAATGTATCTCCAAATTATTCGATTCTGTGTCAGAGCTAAGACAGTTTGCACTGTGCATATCAATGCATATTGAGGCATATTTGAACAATTAAAATCGGCAGCAATAAGCTTTTTGAGGGAATCTCGAAGATTTGCAGATTTTACGTGTTCGCTGGCGGCTGTAGCCTTTAGCCAACTCAAATATCAGGTGTCTACCATATATTTATATTTTCCTATGGGGAATGGCGTGTACTCTTGTCTTTCCCATTTTGAAGAGAGGCTAAGATAAAAGTACAACATCCTATCTTTACCCCAATGAAACAAAAATCCAAAAGGTTCCATGAAACTGTGATTGACCTAAAAAGGCACGCATCCATGAAAACAATTCTTCAGTAACATACATTTTAAAGAACACTGGAGCTGTGCCACCGGTTGTGGTGACAGCATTTCTGTGAATATTTTTTCTTAATGTGTTCCACTCCCATCCTCCATTGAACAAATTAAGGCTTGATATTTTTCTAAAGGTTTTCTGTGTGAGTTGGTGCTATGTAATATATATATATATATATATATATATATATATATATATATATATATATATATATATATATATATATATATATTAAGGCTTTTTAGATATCGTTACTAAAGTTGATACACAATAAACTAGCATTTGCAATTATTTCCTGGACTCAACTGTACCTTTAGTGAGCTTATAGAGTTAGCATTAACTTGATTAGTTTAAGCAACAGATCTAATAAATGTAATTTAAGATGGCGAAATTAATGGTTATCAGCAAATACTATTGTATACCCCTGTTTGAACACAAAGACCTGTTATTCTACAAATTACTAAACTCTGTAGCTTAAATCAGGCACCTTTTAGACTCTAAATTGGATACAAATGAGAACAAAAAGCTTTACAGGCGGAGCAACAGTAGCTGGAAGAAATTGCAAATGAGAGGAAATCACCTCAAACATAATTTACTCGTAAAGCTGAGTGCAAGGTGACTGTGAAAAAAGGTGCACAAGTGAGGAAACAGTGCTGTGTGGTGTACAGGGAGTGGACACTTAAAAACGTAAAAATCAGACAACGTGGGGTAACTCATTGGAGAACCATCAGACAAACATAATTTTAAGGAGCATTTATCTGTACTTCTCTATCAAAGAATGATCAAGAAAAAAATGGCTGATTAAAAAATCTCTTATCAGGAAGTGTATGAAATTTCTCTCCTGGTGATTACGTCATGGTTTCATTAATCGTTTCCGTCCATTTTCCTCTGAGGCAACCAGTAACACCCCCTTCTCTGGCAAAGAAAAGATCCAAGATAAGAGCGGTTTGGTCATTCAGGAAGAATGCACTATTACAGCTGGTCTATGTTTAACTATCAATGAATAATTTCTGCAAAACCCTTTAACCTCTCGGAAAAATGTTTAACCGACTGGGAACTGCGTGAACACATTCCAAACACACCTGGTACTTTCAGGTCCAACAGTTAACAATGAACATGCACGGTTAATAAGTACTTAATCTATGAGAGCATCAATCTTTTACCAGGTGAGCTAAAATAAGCAGGTTTTCAGTAAACATTTTACATGAAGGGATTTTTTTGTTACATTTTTGTTAAAACATAACCAACCCAAATGTTCTGTTGGAGAAAGAAAAAACAGGCACAGCATTCTATATACTTTTTGTCAAACAGAGCACATAAATATGTCTGATAATAAAAAAAAAAGTCCTAAAGGGAAACAGCTGCCCAGTCGAGCTCAGCCAAAGGAAGCAGCAGCACAAAGTAAGACATACTCAAGGACAGGCAGATGAGTGATCGGAGCACTTACATGGATCTCTGCTAATGAACTGAGGGCCGGGGCTCTGCTGGGAGGGAGGGGGGTTGGGCGTGCCGACCAGCTTGTTTTTAGCCATCTTGGTGTTGGCCTTGGCGAACTCCAGCCGCAGAGTTTGGGGAATCTCTGGATCAAAACGGACACCCTGAGATCAACCGGAGAGATTCGTTAGGGACAATCTTTGTTTTAGTAACACAGTAGAAAGGATCGTTGAACTGTACAAAGTGTTTCAGTATTTTGACAAAGCTTTTAAAAAAAACAAAACAGTCAATTAAGTTTATTTGTAAAGCACATTTCAAGAACATGCCAGTTCAAAGTGCATTGTGAAAACATACAAAACATTGTGAACACTTCATATAGCCACCAGTTGTGAAAACCAATAAAAGACATTGCTAAAATCAGCAATAAACATCAAATATGTTGGTCAATGTTCCATATATTGTGGTTCAAAAGCAACTTTAAAAAAAGGTTGCATATTTAATTTGTGAGTTGGAAAATGTTTAAGAGTGACTGTAAGGCATTATCCCTTCTAGTATTTCATTAGACATGGCCTACTGATGTATGGTTTAAAGCTACAAAAGCGAGACGTTAAACCATCAGTTTCAAAAGTGGCAAAAATTAGCATCAAAATGTGAGCATCAAAATGTGAGCTGTGTATAAGGGCTGAAAACGAGACATTTTCTCCAAGCCAATGTGTCCAAATGGCTTTCCTGTTGAAGTCTATCTAACGGCACGTTATCCAGTTGCTATCAGGAAAAGTACAGTCCATACACCCCTTTAAAATGCCTGTTTTCAATGTATGAATAAAATAAGGCCATGGTAAATAATTTCTAATCTTATTCCCAAATGGTAAGTGAAACGTACCATGTACAATTCAAACAAAAAGCAAACAAAATGTAGCAATAACCTAGCTACGTAAGTGAGCACACCCTGAAGCTAATACTTTGGTGAATCATCTTCATACTCAATTTCCACAGTCAGTTTTCTTAAGAGTCCATCAGCATCCCTCATCTTGTCTAGACAATATTTGTCCACTCTAACTTGTAAGAGCTCTAAAATCCTACCAGATTGTGAGGACGTCTTTTTTTCTGTAAGGCTCAACTCAGTGTTTTGAAAAACTAGACACAGAAATGAAAAGGGAAATTTTGGAAAATATAACTTGTCATTGAAAACTAGTCAAAACATTTTTCCAAGCGCTTGCAGCACATCTCACCTTGATTTAGCAGTGGGTGCAATGGCAGATGACGGTTTCCTTGCAAAAAATGTTAAAGTCTGTGTGAGTTAGCTTATAAATTTGAACTTTCACCGTGTTTCAGTTGTTTTGCAAGTGCCGATAGGCTGTTTACAAAGTTCTCGAACACCTTTTTGTTTCCCTTGAAGGTTGCTCACAGCAACTTTGTTGAGAGAGATTTGGGCTCACCACATAATGATTCCTAATGATGTTAAGAGCAGGATTACTTTGCTTTCACAACCACCCTTCAAAACAGGATGCTTAAATTATTTTGCTTGGCACTCAGGTTGTTATGTGATAATTGGGGAGGAGATTACAAGACAAAAAACTTTGCTGACTAGTATTTAGTGCAGCAATAAATCAGAACAATACAGACAGCAACAGAAAATATTGCAAATTATAATGTGCTGTTTACACATTTGCCAGACTCTGGTTCCTGGAACTGTCACGGTCCACTGTTTTTAATACTTTAAAGAATTTCACAAGAAAATATGCAGCTTAAAATATGTCTCTTTTTATAAATCACTGGTATTTCTCCGACTACCCTGCATTTATGCATTATTTTTTAATTATTATATAGAGAGCACTCTTGGCTCTGAGATTCTCTTTTTAGCTGCTTTTAGTTGTTTTTAACTCCATAGAAGCTTCTCTTGGCTCAATGCTTCTGTATAAGGAAGTGTGGCCTTCTTGAATGAACTCATTGCCAAAGCTATAGCTGTTATTAAATTTATTTTTCTTTTTAATAGAAAGTTCTAGTGATTCAGTGCTACTGTGTCTCATTCCCAGACTAATCCAGTGATAGAGATATTCTTATAAGCAATGCCATGGTCTCTTTATTTTTCTCTTCCACAGAAGGCAGTCCTGAACCAGAACCTCTGTTTATTTTGTCGCTCGTCCCTTAACTCTTAACCTCTGACCTCTTACAGCTGTTTGTAATGACCTGGGTTCTAACAGAGGTTTCTTTCTGTTAAAAATGGACGGATTTCACTCCACCGTCACCATATACTTGATCAAATTGCTGCAAACATATTGATTGCTGAACTACATTTGAAAGAATTTGATTTGTCCAAACTGTATTTCGACCTAATTTGAGTCTATATTATAGGATGTAACTTTGACTTGTTGGTCCTGTAAATTGCTTTGAGATTATGTTTGTTCTAAAGTATAATTAGATACATAAACTTATGTAAATTAACTTAAAATGCAGCTTGGAATGTGATGTCTGATGTAAGCTGCTCACTGTGGATTATTGAGAAATTTATAATCCAAGCCTGATGACACAATCCTGGCTAACACATGGTGTCATTTAAAAGTCAGGCAGATAAGCCACAAGAACCTTAATATGCTTCCTACTGAACCCTGGAACTGTAATTTAATATCACGACATCAGATGCCTCATTTGTCATGACACAGTCAGTGCTAAAGCTTAAAAGGAGCCACAAGTTTTGGCAAATGCTTGACATGCCACTGTTAAAGCCCTTCTGACATATCACTGCTCATGACAAATCAAATATAAAGGGTGTTTTTAACGCCACATGACCAGTTGGCCAAATCATTTCCCCTCACAGTTACTTGTGCTTGAGAAAACACAAGGAATGTGGCACAATCCAAGATCCTCCTCATCCAAATCACAGTGAAGACGTGTTTACTTTGCTTGCAAGCAACCAAATGGCAGGAAATTTTAGAGGCCACAGTAAATGTCATCAAATTAACCATATTTATTTGCCCGCACAAGATGCAGAGAAGCTACAAAGGTCAAATCAGCTGTGCAGAAAAGCAGTCGAGGTGCGAAGTTCTCTGCAGCAAAGGAGCAAGGAATTGCCGGGGATGGGCTTCTCATCTCGTCCCTGCAGGCTTGGGCAAAGCTGAGCTGCAACAAGCGAGTGAAGGCTCTTCTCATGAAAGAGGGGGGAATTAACTAGGATTGCCTTGGCTCAGGGCGGCTCGCAGCTTCTACCGGTAGTAGCTGCAAAGGTGTAATAAGCTGCAAAGTTATAATGAGGGGCCCCAGTTCTCCAATGTTTGAACCGAGCTGTGTATCCACCTTGAAGAGCTTCTTAGCTTCTTCTTCTCCACCACCATCTTTGGTTAATGCTAATGTTTTTGTAATTTGGAGGAAATAAAACATAGCTCCTGATAGGAAACAAATCCCTCACTTTCTCTGGAGGTTTCTCACTCTTCCGCATATCTAAATATGCAGATAGATGTTTTCAAAAAAAAGAAAACTTATCTCCATATGACCTCTCGGGAACATAACTCTGCCTCCAAAAAAATAAAACAATTCTTATTCCCACTTAGAGATTCACCAGAAACGTTGTGAGTGCTGCTGGCTCATAATAAGATGATAATTTTTCTCCTTTCTTCCTTTCTGCTCTGTCTTTGATACGTACCAACGCATCTAACATCTGAAAGGCAGCACACTCTGCTGTCACAGTCCCACTACAGTTATGGAGATAAAAGTGATCTTTTTCCGTCACGAAGAAATCAACAAATCTACTAAATATATAAATAACAATAGGAAAGCAAAGGTTCTGAAAGCTGGAGTTCATTACTGCCTTGGTTTTTACAAAGCTGGATAAAAACTCTGTGAATATGGGCTCTGTTGTTTTTTTTTATATATTTGAGCCTGCCTCACCAAGGCTTCTCCTGAGCTACAGACTGAAATAAGAGAGATTAAAATTAAACCCTAGATCAATATCCTCTATTTATACACACAAGAAGACTTAATTTTCTCCAAAACTTGCAGCATTCACAGGCAAAGCTCAAAGAGGCAGCTTTATTTCCATAAACAGAAAGCCTTCAGATGCTCCATAGTAGGCATAATGTGAATGTATCTTTATCACCATATATTGTGTGCAATATCATTGTTGTAAGGAACTGTTATTTATTTTTTTTTATAAAGCTTGTGGTTTTCAGGTGCAGATACAGAGATCAGAATTTTGTGGCCAATTACCAATCTCCAATTTTTGTAAAGTTTTGGTGAAGCCACACGAGCTTTAGTCGATTCTGGTTTCTTTTTAAATACTATAATGTAAGAAGGCATTGAAACAGCATTTACAAATGGAGTCACATCCATCCATCCGTTTTCTAACACCCTTGTCGGGAGGGGTGCTGGTGCCTATCTCCAGCTAACGTTCAAGGAGAGAGACCGGGTCACCCTGGACAGATCGCCAGTCTGTCGCAGGGCAACACAGAGACAGACAGAACACACAACCATGTACACACACTCACACCTAGGGAGAATTTAGAGAGACCAAGTTTTTTGGACTGTGGGAGGAAGCCGGAGTACCCGGAGAGAACCCACGTATGCACAGGGAGAACATGCAAACTCTGTGCAGAAAGACCCCGGGTCGGGAATCGAACCCAGGACCTTCTTGCTGCAAGGGAAACAGTGCTATCAACTGCGCCACTGTGCTGCCCCCATGTCACATCATTCAGTAATATGCTCAAGAGTGTTCTTGTCAGTGATTTTTTTTCTTACAGCATGTCCAGCGCATTCAACAATCAGAAAAAAGTTTGTACTTTTGAGCTTCTGACCCGCTGATCATCAGTCACAGCCAGTAAGGATGAAAATCAGCCAATTCTGATTTCTTATCTGCGACTTACAGTAGTAAATTTGTACTTTTTCTGCTATGTACCTAAAATAGTGCTGAATAAATTATGTAAAAGTGGTGGGGCTTCCTCAGTGTTGTCAGTGAGTTCTGGTCATTATTTTTCAAAAAATTTAAAAGCTATTTTTTTATATGAAAATACTGAGGAAAATTTGGTGCATCTTAACGAGATTAATAGAAATGCACCTTTTTATGTTATAAAAAATACATTTCAAACTTCCCTAATCTTAAAATTCCTTAATCTACAAATATTGATTCTGTTTATATTTGCCCCATCTCAGTGCTAACTTAAGATGGGGCAGCAAATGGCTAGCTGCTAACCTTAGCTGCTAATATTGCTGAGGTTAGCAGCTAATGGTTAGCCATTTACTATATTATCAGCCCACAAAATGTTTTATTCTGTTCTGCCACTATTTCTTCATTCTTCAAAAATGCTAAATAAGTTCACCACGTTCAAAGTGTTGAAGGTTTCGTCAATGTTTTGGAAAAAAGTGCTATCAGCTGGTCAAGGCTACCTTAACGTAACAGGACAACAGCAAACAACATTACAGTCAACAACCATCTCTGCTTTTCTTTGTATCCAGTAGAAAAGGCTTCATAATCTGAAATTTTGCTATAAAGAACATCAGTTCAACTTATGTTTATCAATGTCAGTTTTGTATGCATGTGAAATAGCAAATGCCAACCTTAGCATTGTTGTTGCTAACGCATAGCTGTCACAATATTTTCAAGGTTCTTACTAGTAACTTATCTTGTCTGTCACCATTTGTGATTGTAACAAAATACCCAAAATGTTAGCAAATGATACATTTGAAAGTGGTGGAGTCCACTTCAATGTTTTTGCAGCTGTGTACTATCAGCCAGGACAGGAAATAATAAGCTGTCAACATGACAAAGCAAGACACAAACTACTTCCTTTTGCAAATGAAAATAAGAGTCTCAAACAAATATACGGTATTTCTTGTGCTCAGTTTTATAACTGAGACTATTAACATTATTATAGACCTGCTTCACATGCTGATAGCAACTGGATATATTTTGTCCAGACAAACATCATTAAGATGAAAAATATTATAGCACAACATCTGTTTTTTTTCTTTTTTACTTAGCCGTCATATACTTGCATCAGATTTTTTTTTGCATTTGAAGGGTCATGAAGGAATGTGTGTACTTCCCCTCAATTAAAGCTGCAAAAAAAAGAAGAGGAGGAAGAAGCAGAAACATGCTTTGCGCTGAGGCGGTGCTCGAGCGGTGAGGGCATGGCACTTACGTTCAAGGCATTCTTAGCAGCCTCTGCCTCTGATCGGCTGTCAAAGCTGACAAACCCCACTGGCTGGGGAGAGAAAGAAGACAGAACAAAAAGAAAGAAACATTGTTTAGGGCAGAAATCTGAGTCTGCATTTCTGTCTGAATGACAAAAACATGTTCTTTTTTTATACACTGTGTACATTTTTTCATTTCTTATCAGAGTCAACTCCTTCCTTCTGCGTCTCTTTCTCTCTTGCCCTGTTTATGAAACTGTGGTGACATGAGGAGAGATAGAGAAGAAGGGGGAGTAAAAAATGCTGTTTAGTTTGCACAAAGAGAGAGTTCAACGTACGGGCTCTCCTTTGCCCAAATACGGGCAATGTGAGGAGCGAGAAAGTGCATGTAAGAGTTGCTGTAAAAGACCCTGAGAAGGGAGGGAGAAGAAGCTAAAAAGAGATAGAGATGAGAAGAAAAAAAGAAGACAAATGAGTACAGAGTTTAGAGGTGAGAGGTGAAAATAGAAGAAAGTGAGGCCAAAGCTTTTAAAAGCTCCTCTCCTCAAGCAGGCCTGCTTCGTGACATTTGTTTTAGAGTGTTAACTTCGGAGACCTGTCGCAATGATGGGAGGGGCACGAATGGAAAAAAAGCAAAAGGAGAGCAAGACTATGCAGGTGTGAATCCCAAAAAAAGGTTTGTTGTTCCATGTTTGTGTGGTTAGAGAGCCTCCAAACACATTGCTCCCTTGGGTTCACACCGCCGTCTGTGATCTGGAAAAGCCGTCGAGGGTTATGGGAATTTGGAATAAGTGGAGCGAGAAGCAGGAGGGAGAGGAGGGGGAGAAGAGGAGAAAAAGACGAAACACGCACATAAAAGAAAGGACTTAGTAAAGACGTCAGGAGGAGGAAGCGTAGCAGGAATATAAATAGAAAGGGTCTGAGGTCTGGCTGCTGTTGCTATATATGGAGATGGCTGCGAGTTCTCTGGCTGGTGGAGAGAGAGGGCCGATCGATTGATTTATGTCGCCATCGCCATTGCCATTAGTGAGGAGAAGCAAAACAAAGCAGGGGCACTCCTGGACAGTACTTTGTGACTCCTGACTGAACGTGCGCATTAGCTGACATTTGTCTTGTTGAGGATGGCATTTATGGAGGGGGGGAGAAGGTAAGCGATGCCCCTTTTCAGTCAGTTCAAGGGCTAGTTTGGAGACAAGCATTTCAGCAAAGGTCCTTTTTTTGTATCACATCCCCCCTCACCCCCCCAAAAAAATTAGCTATTAACTCACAGTTTAGATTTTAAAGTCGCAGACATTTTCTTTAAAACATCTGCCAAGTGTAAATACAGTGAAATGGAAATTCATGGAGGTTTTTTTACTGTTAGCTGACTCTTCGCAATGCAGACGCAGCCATAACATCCGTAAGTGGTGGTGAGTGGAGATGTTTAAGACTTTTAAAAGCACTTGTATTAGTGCAGTTGCAAGGGCCATTTAGGAACTGTTATTTGCACCATGTTTTACATGATGGCTGGTTTATAAAGGAAACAAACAGGGTTTTGTTTACTCCAGCACTATGAACTTAAATTTCAGGGTTACATAAAGGAAAACAGCAAACTAATTTATTTGGAAAAAGTGTTCAAATATCTTGCAGCTTCACTCTTCTGTTCAGGTTTGTCTAACACCTCTTTTCTTATACTTTGCTTCACAAAATGCCTGATTTTATTGTAATATTTGTAATTGCTCTTTCAAAATATTTATGTGGAACTTGATTAATATCTGAATGCTGTTAGGATTTGTTGTCAAGACACTTAAAGACAAATTTGGCCTTGTGTTGTTGCCTTGTGAACAACATCTCACAACAAAAATATATTTCAGTTTGTTATGGTTTGTTATGGTCATCCATATCTCTGTAGGACTGCTGTCAACAAGAACCACAGGTGGTGGTACATAGCACCACTTAGTACTGGTACTTAGTGGTACCAGTTTGTTATTAATCTGTGTTTATTGAGGTAAACACAAGGTTAATTAATAGCTAAAAGAAGGAGCTTTTCAAGCCCATTTGTCTCTACTTCAGGCAGAAACTACTTAATAGAGAAGAGCAATGGAGAATACTTAAAAGTATAAACTACAGCCGACATCGGTGAACCATTATCTACCCATAATGTGTGGAACAAGGATCTGAGAATGAAATCAAACCCAAATTAACTGTGTTCCAGACAGTTGGAGTCAGAAAGTCCGTGGAATATGCTAAGTGCTGTGAGAAGCTAATTACTGGGTACTGACAGTGTTTTGTTGTATTTTATGTATAAATCATTATAGAAACAAGCTCATGAGCAGACTATGGAGTACTGCACTTGTAAAAGACTTTCCTAAGTACAAATAAACTGTCTATTAGTGCAACTATTACTATAAACCAATTTGGAAACATCTGTAAATATCTGTATAATTCTCAGGAAAATAGTATTTTATTGTCTTTTTCAGAGCTTTTGGCACTTTGTCACAGCCTGTCACAAAAATGTTCCAGTTTCTTTAGTTGAGTCTTCAACTAAAAAGCACTAATAAAGTGTGAAAGCACCAATAAACTATGTCCTGTGCTCCACTACTGCTGAATCTTGCGAGTGTTTTTCACATCCTGAAACTACTAGTAAAATAAAGAAATGTGTTATTGCAGTATATGCTTCCCAATAAGCCCAAGGTTTGAGCAGAACATGTCTTAGCAGGAGACAGTGTGATGTGAAAATATAGGTTGCTTGACTCTGCCTATGCGCACCTGCCAGACTAGCTAATTTTCAGTCCTGTTCCTCTGGAGGAAAACTCTGACCTCGTGTTAAAATGCTCTTTTTGACACCCTCCACCCCTACCGACTATCAGACTGGCAAAGGCAACTGGGTGAAACGTGTTTCCCCCTCCCAACAGGAAACCTCTCTTACACGTTAAAGAGGTACTTCCCGACAAAACAGAGGGGTTATCCTTCCCTGTCAGCAAGCCGATCCCACCAAGATGGAAAAAAGGAGATGCAGTGAATTGCAAGCTTCTGACAGATGGGATGTTTTGTTAGGCAGCGGCAGAAATTCATGCAGTGGATTCTTTGGATGAGAAGACATTAAACATACCTGCTTAGAAGTGAGCTTTATCAAGGATCCTTCGTAACCCTGAGAAAAAAAAACAGAATTATGACGTAGGGAAAGACTGCCTTACAATAGTATTCATACCCTTATGTAAATGTACCTTTAATGTATTTTATTCTTATTTCATGTAATAAATCAAAACAAAAGGCTGTTAAAGGGTCAAAAAAGGTTTTCAAAAATCTGAAAAGTGTGCATTTGTATTTAGCATTTTTAACTCAGATTTCCCTAAATACAGATATATGCCTTTATAAGCTGCCTACTTAGTAAATAGACTCGATTTCGAGAAATAGATTTCTTTGTGGAAACTGATCACAAAATAAAGTCAGACGTTTTTAGAGAATATTAGTGGATAGACATATAGTACACCGGAATGAAAGTAGAGTAAGGATATATCAGAGTCAGGTTATTTCCCAAGCCTGCTTACTGGCAATGGCTGCCCAACTAAACTGACAGGCCAGGCAAGGAGAACATTAATGAGATAAGGAGATGCCAAAGGAAACTCTGGAGGAGCTGCAGAGCTCCATAATTCAGCTCTAAATCATAAACACATATATGGGCTTAACAGAAGAGTGCCAAGAAGATGGGGGGGGGGGGGGAAATCCATATGAAGTTCCATTTAAAGTTTGTCAAAAACCATAAAGGGAAAAGCAACATCTGGTCAAATAAGGCCAGAGTTTAAGCTTTTGGCCAACAGGCAAAGGAAGCCGGTCAGAGTTGATGCAAATATCGATTTTAGATGAGAAGAAACTAAAACTGGGTTGGAGGTTCCCCTTGAAGCACATAACAACCCCAAACTAGGTCCAGATCAAAATCCAACTGAGAAACTTGAAAACTGCTCTTCACAGATAGCCTCAGTCCAATCTAACTCAGCTGAAAATATCTGGCATAGAAAAACGTCCGTCTCTAGATGTGAAAGTAGAGGAGCATCCCAAAAAAATTGCAGTTGCTATTATAACCAAAGATCTCTCTCTCTCTCTCTCTATATATATATATATATATATATATATATATATATATATATATATATATATATATATATATATATATGTATATATATACTGTATATATTTATGTGTGTGTCACAAAAAGAACGTTGAAGATTGTGCTTACAACATAACAAAATATTGAAAAGTTTTAGCGATGTGATTACCTCTGAGAGGCACAGGCATTTTATAACATTTGCTTCACATGGTAAGGTTGCTTTCTGGAGCTCTTAGAAAAAGACCATATGGATTGGATTGTTGTGTCTTATCTAATTATTCAAGGCTTCCAGCTCTTAACACTCATGATGTAAACCTTTTTACTCAGGGTACATACCAAACGCATTGTCTAATAGAGGGATTACATGGATTGCAATTATTCAATCACTTGAACAGCACTGCTCTTGAACCATTAAGGTGCATTATTCTCGGGCGATGGGCCAAAAAGCCAGCAACATCCAGGTTCGTTCAACTGGATTAGAAATCCCTGCCAGCGCAAGAAAGCGGAGCTTCCGAGGCAAAGCAAACAGCTTTGTTTTTGGATTGCAGGCGTTGAGCCACTTTTTCCATGATGAACACGCGATCGAGATGTGATTGAAGCCTGGCGTTAGGAGCACAGACACTTGAACCTCGAGGGAGAGTTTCCATTGCCGTTTATTTCATCACCATTAATGGAGGTCTCATTGACTGCTGGAAAAAAAGGAAAGCAGCTAAGAATAGCTGCTGCAGCCCATCGGTTTAAAACATACAAACATACCTTAAATGGTCTGAAGAGGAGATATAGCTCCCGTGGTTTGATATCCAGCGGTAGCCCACTGACGAATAGTGTTCGGACCTGAAGAGGACAAGAGAGAGGGATTATGTATTTTTCATTAACCTCTGTGGTTATAAATAGCCTCAATGGCTCTCTGACGGTGACATAGGAGATTATGAGGAACAGGACAATGAAGTTAAACAGTTACACTCAAAGATAGAGATACATTACTGTTCTGCAAATGCACTCCTTTCTGCACCATTGTGCTCTCCTGTGTAATCTGCAAATGGCCAATCCCCCTTGGCAGTTTTATCCTCTGGTTTACATTTGAACTTTTCAACTTGCAGCATGGGTTGGCATTTCTTGAGAATTATAGCGTACTGTATATGTTGAGTATGTTGGGTGGGAGGAAAACCCAAACTGAGAGTGAGAGACGGGGCATAAGTGCAGCGGACAAACTCATGATGACTTCGGTCAGGCATTTAGGCGTAGAAGACATCGTGTTATGAAAACTGATGAGGAGAATATACAAGAAGGCTTATTTAAACAAGGTTTAATTAATAAAAAAAAAAAGAAACACTACATAATGCTTTCAGGCTCTACTGCATCAAATACTATTTTCAGAGAAATAGTTCACAACCTCTGTGTTGGAAAATGAAGCAGAAAAAATTATTAATAAGTTGAACTCATCAGGTTTGAGAGCATTTGGGCTCCTTAAAACATGGGTCTGAAGACAAACATAAGAGAGGGTAGAGCATAACTAACTTAACTAGTAACTGGGCTCTGACTGGGTGGCTGTGTCTTTACTCCCTTACATTGCATGTATAAAATGCAAAACTTCCTACTTTTTTCAATGTAAATACATCATATCTATGTCTCTAAACTTTTATCTGATCTTCGTTGCACCTTACATAAAATGCCTCGCAGAACATGCTGTATGTTGATGCGTTTATAAAAAAAAAAATTGAAAATGTTTACTTATGTGATTAATTTAAAGAACAGAAAAATATAAATCTGAATATTCATCATTTGTCAGAGCTGATAAATTAGAAAATGTCAGAAAACGTCAGAGTGGCCAGTAAACTATTCAACTGGCCAATTGACTAGTTCACCATTTGTCAACTTGACAACAAAAAGCAAGAAACTCCACTCTTCTACTGCGTATGACGTCAGTTATTGCTGTGTCTATTTAAATTAATAGAAAATGTTTATTAAAAAAGGCATTTCTTGGGGGTGCTGTGGTGGCGCAGGGGTTAAGCACAACCCACATATGGTGACCTTAGTCCTGTTCACGGCTGTCGCAGGTTCGATTCCTGGCCTAGCGACCTTTGTCTTCCCTTTCTCTCATGACCCACTTTCCTGTCAATTCACTATCAAATAAAGGCCACTAGAGCCAATATATATATATAAACAATTGATTAAGAAAGAAAAAAGGCATTTCTCTTTGTTTAATTGGTTGGAATCACAAGATTCCACCTTTACCAGCCATTTAAGGAGGATGGTTTAAAACACAAAGTACCTTGTTTGTTTAGACTACAAAAACATGTCCAACACTCACATAAGGGTTATTAAATTTAGAACTGCAAAATTAAATGGAATATTTAAAAAAGAAATAAATAAATAAAAAAAATATCTTAGCTATATGTTAACAGACATAAAAGATTTATTAATACTTTCAAAAGCCAGAAAAAGTTCAAATGGACACTTTTGTTCCAATCATTTAATGAGGAATTTCTAAGTTTGCTCTTTATTCTCTCATCAAAGTCAGAATGCAACTCTTTTATTTTTCCAGCCTGGTCAATCACACAATGGAAAACCAAGCCTCCTTGTCTAAAAAAGGCTGGTGTGAACAACAGCAGTAGCAACAGCTCTGTCCACACATTCAGACCCATTAGACCCGAGCTGGGGTTTGGTAAACACAGACATAGCAGCACTACGGAGCACAGGTGCCGAGGAGTTGTTTCATGCTGCTGAGAGCAGATCTGGTTACAGATTTGTAGGCAGCATAACAGAAAATTCTTTAGTTACATGCGTCTGTGAATCTGTCTGTGCTTAATAAAGGGTCAGCCCAGGACAGAGCTGTTAACACACATCCAAACATTGAATGTGCCATTCACTGAAGCCACTGCTTTAAATCCCCATCAAAAGATTCAAAATGTAAAGTAGCCTTTCTCCAGTTGTATTTTTATATGCATATTTAATACAAACATATTTTTTTTAAAATAGCTAAATATGCATGTAGTTTAACTAAAAAGCTCCACCTTAATATCAATAAGGCTTTCAGAAAATTTTAGTTTTGTACACAAAGAAGATTCAAAGCTCCCAGATTCATTAGATTAAAAACTCAGGGGACAAAAGGAGCTGCTGAACTAACATCTCACCTCATTCCCAAATGTAACCTGATCCACACCCCCAAAGCCAGAGGCTGATCAACACATAAACAAACGCAGCTTAGCAACTGGGGGAGCAAAAGCATGGTCAGCGTCACCAAGCTCATTCAAACATAAAGTAGAAAAAAAACGTTCCCCTGTGGTAACTCTCTCATCACAGTGGTGAGCTGGAACCTGTATTGTCCTCACTTCACCTCGTCTCAGGCAGATATGTTTAAATTAACTCTTAGGATGCTCTCCTTGCATTAAAAAGTCAGCAGAATAAAATCAATCAGGCTCAATGCAAACACAAAAACAAGTGGAAAAACTACACCTATAAAATGGTGTTGTGGATGAGTCACCTTTACTTTTCCATCCATCCATTTATTGTTCTACTCATCTGAGATCAGGTCAGTGGTGTAACAGATCAGGTTAGGGCAACACAATATTAAAAAAACATGCAACAATATTGGTGGATGTTGCGATAAAAGTGACTCGCAACATTTCTTTCCTGAAAAGGTTGCTTCTTATGGCACCTGCTGTTTTGGCCTTGAGGCAACTTGTAGTTCGTTAATGACTTGAACACCTTACCACCTCTTAAAACCTTTCAGTCCTGCATCAAAGAACTGGTGTCAGCAAATACACAGGCACAGAAAACCTGAATGCTTAATACTTTAGAAGTCTTTATAGAATAACACGAGTATAACAAGTTGATATTAGCGAGTAAATTAGTCGTGCATCTGCGTAGTTTACTGGTCGACGAGGGTTCTTTGAGCTAGCTGAGCAGCAGTGCATAGCAACAAGTGGAGGAGGAGCCGCATTTAGATACTTTCTGCTCCAAGTAGCAAGAGAAAACTCCTGTAACTTTCTGTATCTTTTTGATGAAAACAGGTTACAGTGGAGGAACAGCATGATTGTTCTTGAAATACCTTGATACCAGTCACCAGCGCATTGTTATTGGAAACTTACAAGAATAAAAATTAAGCTACATAGATTTGTGTCATTGCCAAATTTTGGCAACAATTATTCCTGTTGGAGCAAAAAAAGACCCATAAATAGATAGAAAACTCATCACACAGTTTTAATAAGACTAGATTAAATTAAGTGTAGTTATCTTAAAGACAAAGATGACAATTTTCACTTTAGCAAGAAGTTGGCATATAGCATAATAAAACCTTATCTATCCAGTGATCTATCTTGTCAAATATCATCTCTAATTGAACGTCTTATCTTTAGTCAGAGACATTTGAAAACTAGACAAGTTAAGACACACAACAAGGAGTACGCCACAGTCTTGGAACAATGGGACATTCTTGGCTGCTTCGGACCTCATTCCTGAGACTTCCTGACGTCAGCTATTGTGATATATGATCCTTTCTTTCCCTGTGTGTCCGGTGTGGAGCTGACTGCACACGTTGGTGATAGAATGTGGCAACAGCTCTTCACAGCGTACATCTGCTGTTGATTACCGCTAGTGTATTATGCCGCTAACAGAGTTGTAAAGGTGACTGCCATCATTGTGAAATTTCATAATCCATTAAACCAAAGTGAAGGTCAGACCAGAGGCTAAGCAGTTATAAAAAAAAAAAAAAACACAAAGTCAAACCTTCTGCTACTGTTTTACTGGATTTGTTTTACTGGTTTCCTCGTGAGTCACATACCTACATTACCATAGTGCTGAGGAACCAGGTCCAAGCCTTTGAATTGTTGACCATTTATGGCGTGTTCACACATGCACAGAGTAATGCGCAAGCAGGCTTCGATCAGAAACAGAAGCCGTTACCTTCAATAAGCCAGCAGAGTGCTTCGCAGCCAGCGTACCGGGGCAGTTCCTTGGCAACGCCTCAGCGGAGCAAGGCAGAGTGCGTAGGCCCGGGGCCAAAAACATCACATCCTATTAAGGCCACTTCTGCAGCAAGTCCTGGGGGGATCCATGCACCTCTAATCAGAGATCCCTGACTCCACAAGCACCGGATGAGGTCATCACCTTATTGGCTCGCCAGCTACGCACCTTTCAGATTTTCTGGTGCCACCCTATTTGTTTAGACCTAGAAAGGGTGCTGTTCAATCAACAACACACAAATGAAAGACAAGCAGGAGGGAAAAATCAAATTATCAAAACTTTACTAAAATTTGGACGTAGCAACTAGAATATTTTTCTCCATTTCTAAGTGTTTTCATTACAATCTCCAATGAAAGTTTTGTGCTAACAAATTAGCCAGTCACCTGGCAGTCAAGGTTATGGCATTAAGGCATCCAGAAGTGGCAAAGATGACTTGTAGACATTCAAACCGAGATTTGGGATGATGAAGAAACTGGATTTAAATGAATCTGAATGCAACAATTTGGATGTCAGTGTTTCAGAAATCTGATCAACTGGGACAGACAATACTCCAAAAAAGAGAAAATATGCAGGGAGCAGCAGCTGTGTGGGTGAAAATGTTTTGCTAAAGTCACAGATCAGAGGAGAATAGGCTAATAGACTGGTTCAAGAAGATAGAAAGGCAACAGTAGCTCAAATAACCTCTGGTTGAAGCAAAGATATCATCAGTATGTCACCTCTGAACACGTTGAACCTTGAAGAAGGTGGGCTGCAGCCAGAGTAGACCACAATGAGGCCAACTATCATGAGCTAAAAACAGGAAACTAAGGCTGAAGTTCACAGAGGACCACAACAGATTAAAAACTACATTGTCCAGTGTGACTAAATTTCAAATGCAACATTCAGATGGTAGGATCAGAGTTCAATGTATGCAACATGAAAGCATGGATCCAGTAGTTGATCCAACGGTTTAGGCTGGGGGGGGGGGGCGGTGTAAACACTCTGCAACCTTTAGTACCAATTAAGGTTTTTTTTTAAATGCCACACCATAAAGCAATAAAAAAATTTAAACAGCATTTAGAACAACTTAACTTTCCACTTATTGATAACTAAAGTGTCAAGA
Organism: Xiphophorus hellerii; assembly: GCF_003331165.1. Classification (NCBI taxonomy): domain Eukaryota; kingdom Metazoa; phylum Chordata; class Actinopteri; order Cyprinodontiformes; family Poeciliidae; genus Xiphophorus; species Xiphophorus hellerii. The sequence goes on along the minus strand of NC_045685.1, from coordinate 14,536,733 downwards.
AGCCAAGAAAACCCTTCAAAACTTGTTTTCAGGTCAAGGTTTCTCAGCAAGGAAACTTCATTTGATCATTTGATGAGCCAACATGAAGAAGATTCATTTCAACCATCAAACAACAGAAGTTATTAATGTGTCATTTCTATTCAGCTTGCACTGTAGGTTTTGTTGAATCTGCTACACCCTTTGTGTGAAAAGCCTCATTATAGTCTGCTGCACAGTGCAACTCCCTCGTATATTTGGTTTGACTGCGATGGATTGCTATTTTGACCGTTCTGTCTGCCTGTAATGAGTGACACGACCTTGTTGCAATGTGAGAAGATTGCGACACATTTCCGTCTCCATCCTTGAATGAAGGTATCAGACAAACAAATTAATAAAACTGGGATTTCCTCCAAACTAAATGGCTTTGGACACATCTTTTACCCCTAAAAATAGAAGCAACAACTTGACCATTTTTTTAATAAGAAAAACATTTATTCTTTCTGAATTTATATATTTACATTTGAATGCCTATGTATTTTGTAGCAGTTTAACTTTAGTAAAATTACTTGTTTCCATTGCCAAACATGACCAATAAAGCTGATTATGAGATAGCATGGGTAGGTTTCAGTTTTCAGTGTTATTATTTGTTTTATGTGGTTCTTGTAGTTTAGGCAAGTTTTCACAAGACCTTAGCTGTAGTTTTTCTGTTTGCTATGTGCTGTGTAGCTGTGTAAAATCAGAGGTTTGTGGCCAAATTCTTAATTACAATTTTGCTAAACTTTACCAATATCAATTTTAGATTAATTTTTTTTTATTTTTAAGTTAAAAAATACAATCAGGATCATTCAAAAGTAGTTAATAAGCCATAATTTATATTTGACCAGAAGAAAGGTCACATAAAGCAGGGTTTAACTAATATTTCAAAAGAAGTGCAAAATATAAGTGTTTAAATTTTAGGCTGTCCTTAGCATCTTATGTCCCCAAGAATGGTTAGCATTAAAAATGGTAAACATCAAACTTATTGTGAATTCTTACACAATATACCAGTAGGTTTTACAATGACCATTAGATTTCAAAAAGGTCCACAACCTTTGAATCAAGCTGTTAAACATTCAGCCCTTCTGATTCTGTGAGTCTCATCACTAAAAATAGCTAATTTTAGGAGTTCTTCTTTCAGCAACAACTTTCACGCTGAAGAGAATTTTTGTCAGCACAATCATGCAGTATTTAGCAATGACGCAGTCAATGATTTGAGAAATATCTCTTATTATTTTTAACCTGCAAGACAAGGATCAGGGCTGAAAGACAGCTGGTTGTAGTCACCAGTCAATCTGTAGGTTGTTTCCCCTGAACTATTCCCTTTGTCAAAGAAGTCTTCAACAAACTGTCATCTCGCTCCTGTTACGATTTTCCTGCAGAGCAATTTGCTGAAGTGTAGAACTAATGTTAGCATGTTCACGAGCTTTTAGGCCACAACATATTTCAGTGCAGCTCCAGTTATTAGTGAGCAGTTTAATAAACCTAGTGCTTTGCTTTCAGAGTTGTTAAATTTAATGACTTGTGTTGGATGAACTAATCTGTGCACAGTGCAGAGCAAGCAAATAGACAGAGATACATAGACAGAAATTTGCAGCAGCTAATACACTGTTTCACTGTGAACATTATTACTCACTTTATGATAGAAAACCCTAAGTCATTAGATGAAGAAAATAAACAGTCATGCATGCAAAAACAGGCCATAGCACTCTCTGTATTAACACCATAAATTAAGGTAATTAGCCTATATTTATCACAGTTCTTTGCAATATCTATATTACACACAACAATATTGCCATGCCTATAAATTTAAATATAAAGTGCAGTTCTAATAGACAGCACTGATTTTAAAAAATCCTTACATGTGTCCTGGGCATCACCTTTCCAAATCTCACACTGACTTGTGTTATAAAAAATGAAATAGACAAAATCCATTAAACTTTCAGATACACTGCTATCAAAGACTGCCCAGCTGTGTCATGCTGCACGCCTCCCTCTGCCGTTGTCACGGCTCAGTGTTGGCATCACTCTTCATCATCCTCATAGCTTTGTTTCTTCATCTTCCACGTCAAAGGGCGTGAGGAGTGAGCGACTGCAGGCCCGAGAGGTGTCAAACAACCATAAATGGATGAGCCTGTCTGTCTGCTAATGATCAGGGTTCGTCGGGTCAAGTTTCAAATTCTGGGTCAGAGATCACAGGTTAGACTTGGGGTTGTTTTTGTAGGGCAAAAGGTTAACTGTGAGACTGAGTGCACCCCCGGCGTCACGCCTGAACTCAAAGTGGAGAATGCCTTCTGTTTTTTTCCCCGTCTTTCTAAGTCTTACAAATGCTTTTGACGAACAATTACGACTCAGTGAGACTCTGTAAATGTTCCAACAGGTTGACCTTTAAAAGACATTTAAAACAAATGACCTAGTAGGCTTGCACTCTGCTCTTCTTTTGCTTTATTCTTTCTGCCTCCACAAGAATTTTTCTTGTTTAGAATCTGACCTAGAAACAAAAAATCTGTTCTCTGAATTTCCACAAAACAGCTTCTTGGCATCATGTGAAAGGGGAAACATGCATTTTTTTTTTTCCACACATTGTCAGCCCCACATCGGTTTGACTCCTTCATTGTCGGCTTAAGAGCTCATCAAAATTACTCTGAAGCGACATGATCTCTTCTTCCTTTTTGACATCTAATGAGTCTCTTCGAATGGACTTAAAATTCCTAAGGGCTCATTAATTTGAACTAATCTCCGCTTCAGCGTTCGTCAGCCTCTCCTTTTGTTGCTGGTCGACCAAGTGAACACCTAAAATCGCTTATTGTGTTGTGGATGGATGAGTTGAGGGTAAGCGAGGACAAAAAAACAAAAAATAAACACAAAAAACAAACACCAGATCCTGAGTCATCAAAGTGGGTGAAAACAAGTCACCATTTGTCAAATCTTTATCATCATCCATCACAGTCTGTTAACCAGAGCTGTTAGTTTCTGACTTAGGCACGTTACACTGTTATTGATTCACTATCAGTACCAGAGGTTTGTTTGTGTTTTGATTTACTTTTATTTGCAGAAATCGCAAGAGAGCCTTTAATTATAACTTGTATATTAGTTTGTAATTTTTAATCATTCACCATATGCCATAACACTGCTAAAATAAACATGGTTATCTATGACCTAAAAATCGAGCTTTTTAATAGAATAGAAAAAATAGGGTTAGAAAATACAGCCACCCGCAAAAAGCTAAAATATTTGAATACCTCACGAAAATTTCTATTCTTCTATTCTATTCTATTTTAATAGTTAAAATGCATAATATACCTAAACATGCATTAAAACACAGAGTGGAAAACCATTTTGCACTAACACAGGAGCTAATATCCATGGTCTTTCTTGCCTCTGTTCTTGAGAGTACAGATATTCACTGGAGAGGAAAATGATTGGCGCTCATGGATTTCCTGCTTCTCAAATGACAACCAATAGTGGGTCAGGTAGCACCTCGGTGCTTCAGCTTAGCAAGCTGCATTTTAGATATGCTTGATGAAAATATTCACAAATAGGCAGATATTCTGCAAATATGGAGTTACTTTCCGCAGAAAACTCCACAAGTAGTGATTGCAATTTGGCGGGGGTCCACTGTATGTATTTAACTTTTCTGTAAGCAAAGAAAATGTGCACTATCCTTATTTCAGCCAGCTGGCCTACAGTGTGCACCAACAGAGTGAGTAGCTTCATCTTCCATTCTATTAAACCAACCTGAAACCACAGGAATAGTATGACGGAAAATGTTAGTGTGTTTCTTTTTATTATTGGGCTATTTCAGACCAAGAAGAAAGAAGGTCATCATAAACTCAAATAGATCTGCTGACAAATCTAATTGAGCAGAAATTCATCTTTAAACAATTTTTTTTCTGTCAAACCCCCTAAATAAATAAGACTTAGAGCTGTATAGCGTTAAATTGAAATGCAACTATTACATTCAGAACTGAATGTAATAACTGATCAATGTTGAGAAATGCTTGAATTACTACATACCAGTTCTAGAAATATAACATATAGAATCCATCTGTCTTTGATGCTCCTCAAAATGGTAAAGACAAGGAAACATGCAATACAAGTAAGTCAGATTCAAGGCCAAAAATGTTCACAAGAAAAAAATTGCTTGCCTAAACTTATCAAACTCTGCAATCCGAGTAATAACTATCATCTTCAAAACAGCAAGATGACGCAAATGCAATGAAAAGGCTCAAGCATTTTAAGGCTAACTACTAATATTTGCCAATAACTCTTAAGGTGCTGGAGCTAATGTAGGCTTTGGTTGGACTTCAAATTGAATACGCTGGCAAGATCATGTGATCAGAAAAAGAGGAGGGAGAGTTGTCGGTTATCGGTACGGCGTTTCCTTCCGGTTGGGGTCCCTCCTCAACTTCCACAAGAAAAAATCAGCCCCTGATCTCAGACATCTTTCACCCTACAGCCCGATAAAGGATATGGGGTACATCCACCGGGACATAAATAGGGGCAAGCAGGATGGAAACGACGGGAGTAGATAGCTCGGCAAATTATAAACGGTGCCAGGGTGGAGCGAGGGAAAGTGGGAGGAAACGGCAAGAGAACAAGATAAAGGCAGAGAGAGGGGAGAAAAAGGGTGGGACAAAGGAAAGACAGGAGGGAAGGAAACAGAGGGCAAGGGAGATAAAAGCAGCAGCAGAGGATGGATGAATGGATGGAAGAAATTACATGAAATAGCGAGTCTGAGAAAGAGTAATGAACATAAAAAAGATCTCAATAGCAGGTGTGAATACTGAGAGCATACACTCCATGCTGTGAGGCGGATAATTATAGCTCGTGAGTGAGTAATATTTAGTAAAGCTGACAGTATGACAAAGGACGGTAAAATGTCTCACACATCTAGGGAAAAAGTTCACACTTCCTCCATCACAGGGCAGTTTCATCATATCATTAACTACAAAACAAGCTGAGATCTGACAGCCGAGGTCTTTTAGGGGAAGCAGCACCAAATATATTGGATATATACAGTATATATATATATATTAGTCTGAGAAGAAAAAGTGGGAGACAAGTAATAGTACTATAAATATATATGTATGTTTTTTTTTATTCTCACATCTGTCCTGATGACTCTCTGCTTTCTTGTTGTCTTTTCAAATACCTCTTGTCAAAACTGCTGACAAATGGCTAAGATAAGATGACAATTCCCCTCAGGCTTTTATAAATAAACTCCATCCTCTCAGACTGTCAGACAGAGCAAGGTTTTATGGTTTCTGTATGGCAGTAAAGGTGGCTTGTTGATGTCTATATTACCCTCACCTCACTCAGGGTTTTATTCTACTTATTTATTTTTGTAATATTGTGCCTTTGTGTCTTCTTTGAATTGTCGCAGGCTCGATCTACTGTAGATCTTTTGTCTGGTCAGATTCTCCGTCCGTTCGCACCCCATCACGCCAACCCCTCCCTCAGGTAACGTTTCATGTCACAGAGAGTTAACGTATCATCGTGCCCTTTTCATAGATACATGCACACGCACACGGATCACACGCATCCCCAACGCCCATGGAGCTTCTCCAGCAGCGAGACTCACCCCGCCCCGCAACCTAAGAACAAAAAAAAAAAAAAAAAAGGTCACGCTTGCTGCCCACATGACCTGCTATGTTGAAGAGGATACCTGAAGCAGGCCAAGCACAACTCAATTACACCCCGGGGGGAGGCGCACCACGTTTGCTGAACTCGTTCGTGCCGTATTCCCTCTGACTATGAGAACATTCAACAGGTATTAAGGGGGCTCAAGGATCTTACTTAGTAGGACTTTTACATCCGTGATCTTTTCTGTCCAGAAACTGAAGCTTGGCACAGCAACCCCATAATCGGGTTTCAACTTAAGCAGACATAAGACACAGAGAGGCGAACTGACAACAAAAAGGTGAAAGGTCAAGCCGACAGTTGACTGGCAGAGATCAGATGCACGTCATTTACCCCATTTGCCTTTTCCATCCTTCTCTGTTTCTCCACTGATTGTCAGAATACAGTGAAAGAGGCCAAGAAGAAGTCATAATGTCCTTTCTGTTCCAACAAGCCATCCAGAATTTAACGATGTTTAATGAAATCCAGTCAAACTCCTTAAATCAGCCAATCAGATACTGATTTCCAGGTATTCTTTTTAAGTTCATTCTCGTTTTGTTTTTTGTTAAATACAAAGTTTCTGCTTTGTATTTAACAAATACAAAGCATATTTTATATTTCAAACATATTTCAAACTTTTTTGAAATATGTAAAGCCACCGCTACCATAAAAAAAACATAATGCAGGTTCTTTGATATAGGGAGTAGTTAGGGAGTAGAACCAGCAGAAAATGAAGGAATTACAAGATTAACACCATTAATCTTTCATCAAAGCATATGAACCTAGCTTTATCTAATGTTTAATAAACTTAAAACAGAGCAGAGCTCAGCAAGCTGTTCACTGAAGTATTACTTGATGAAAAAAGCTTTTACCAACATAAGTTGTAAAAATATATATATTTTTACCTGCTTATTTGGAAAAACTAGCATAAACGAAGGTCTTGTGTTACCTTTGCTAATTAGTAAGGTATCAATTAAAGACAAAAACCCACAAAAATAATGTAAAAATGTGCTCCTAATTAGATAATGGCTTATATATCAAGATACATAAGGCTTAAAAACATTACACCTTCAAAACTGCAAAAAAAATAAATAAATAAAAAAGGATCAGGTTTGAACTGCTTTTAGAAGTCGGTCAAAGTATAAAAAGTTTCCTTCCATTGTATAAAATTTTAACGAAGTGCTGCCACTCCCCCACATGCTGCTGCTACCTGGCAGTAAAGTGGTATTGATAAGAAGCAAAAGGAATAACACCTATTGAACATTTTTTTAAAACTACACCAGGTAAACAACAAGCTTCTTAACATCACCACTTATTTACATAGTCTGACTAGTTAACAAGCCAAAATGAGTCTGTTGTTATTCCAGCTCTCTATTAAGAGAAAAACAACAAAAAAGAGATAATATCCTAAAAATCACACAATACTGTTAATGTACCTACGACTAGAGCTGCACCAATTTCCAGTTTTGCTTGAGATATGATTGGTTACCAATTTTCTGAATTATGACTTATAGTAAGACAAAGAAATCTGCTATAAGTACTTTTACTTTGACAAAAGGACGCTTAGTAGTGATAGAGAAAACTGGTTGATTCCAATTTCTTGCCCGTGGATTGGTGCATTATAACTACAACTAGAAGTAATGTCACATTTTTTTAAGCTGAATTCGGTAGGTCAGTTTTCTGTAAATAAACAAAAAGGTATTCACGGTTGTTGGAAGTTTTTGCATTAACTGAAAACTGGGTATTGGAATTGATTTGAGGGTATTTTACCATTAGAGTATCATACAGGCATCAGTCCCACCATTTAATATTATCTATGAATAGGTTTTTGGCTGCCAAGTGAATGATGTCTCCACTTTATTTACTTCAATTTCTCTGCTTGCCCTTTGTCTTTAAATGTCACCTTCCTGTTAACATTAAAATGTGTTGAAGTCTCAGTGTGCATAAATATCGGTCCGCATTAAAATAAGCGAACATGCATGCCATATCTTTCTATCAAACCCTTGTCATATCAGATTAATACAAGACTCCTTTAGGGTCCAACTCAGATTTCTTGTCCAAAAAAGGTCTGGAAACCGGCCGCGGTCGAAACATATCTCTGACAGTTACAAGAATGTCACCTCAACTTCATCAGCAGCCGAGTGCTGCTAAACGTGAAAGCATCCAGAACACCTGATAATCGCGCTTATCGCAGCAGCTCTCCAGATTAGATGCTGCAGGGACTGGAACCCCCCACCCCCACGCCTCCTCCTCCATACCTCGCCAGCAGCCAGACCATGTTTGGTGAGCGCCGGTGCACGCAAGATAAACGTTAAGCATCGTCGACGGCGTGCGAGGTTGAGCAACGAGCTCGCAGCAGTGCTTTGCTGGTGCGAATCAGTGATCCATTGAGGCACAGGCTGTGCAAGAGCGGGGAGGGAGGGCGTGATGTTGTTCAGCATGTGAGAGTCACACCAGCCAGGCTGTTGAACTTTGCCTCTCATAAGGTTACAGTTTATAGTTGGGCAGTTAGGATTCAAGGAAAGGGAAATTTAAGAAATGATGCCGAGAAAGCCCAACTCACACTACTCTTTGCCTTAGTGTACAAACATCTACATCTGTCTGCACACTTGTGAACAAGTGGAAAAAACAACGACTCAAACCTCTTTCCTTCCCCCCGCAGCTCAAACAACACAAATCATTAGAGCAAAGACAAAGTGGGCCTGTCCAACCTTATGTTAATTCGTCCAAGTGAATGTAAGTCTCGGCCAGTCTGGATGAGATCCAAACATTTCTACAACATTAGATTCCTCTAGCCATTACTCTCCCCGTCTCTGTGTCTGCCTTTCACACAGACAGTTCTCGTCTGGTGGTGCAACCCGTCGACAGCACGGAATTTCAATTTCGAAAGAGTCCAGATATTTATCAAACAAACGGGATGAGGCGGAGAAAAACAAATATTTTCATCAGAAATATTGCAATAAGGACTCTCTGTTATTCAGTCGGGAATATCTCATATTATATCAGAAAGCAAATTATCACAGGTCAAGGTCAAGGTACATAATATCTGATAGTATGCGGTCAAAATTTTAATTACAACTGCAAACAGCAGCTAAATTTCAAAAACTGTAAATCATTACTAATGTTTCAGCTCTAAGTCAAGCCATGAGATGCTAAAATGAGTATAGAAAGAGCTAATGAGCAGGAATCAAATATAGGTTTCATGCTTGGAGCCAAAATGCACAAAATTCTGATGTAATTTAGTTTTAAGAGCTTTTTATCACTCTTGTTTTAATTTTATTTTCTAGAAGCAAAAAAACATCACGTTTTGTCCATTTAGTCTGTTAAAGTTGGAGATAGACCAATTGACTGGTGGACAAATTAATCTGGTCTATTTCTATTACACTGGATACTCCTGAGACCTGAGAGTCAATCTACCTGCTGGAGATCAGATTTTTCAGATTGGCCGATTTTTCTTGATTTGCTCTAATTGTCACTTCTTTTTTTTTTTTTTTTACCTTATTCTTCAAATGCACTTAGACTACAACTCCCATCAATTTTGATCAAAAAAATCCATCAACAAACAGCAAATACTTTAACACATTTCTTCAAGTCTACTACAAACCAAAATAAGTTTAATGTTATAGGCTTTGATGTGCAAATGGGAAATTCTCGCTGCTCCTTCAATTTCTTTTAATTCGACATTATGACCTCTATCAAGGAAACTGAGGCATATTTTTATTGTTACACTGTTTTTATATGTTACAATTTAAAAAAATCCAGATTAGTCAAAATCTAAATTTGGTATTGGTCAGAAAAAGCCTGATCGCTGCATCTTTATACAAAACTGACGATAAGATAGGCACATCTCTATGTTACACTTGACACTATACATTTTTTAATGGGCTTTGATTGATGAAGCTTTTCTACTACAGCAGTGGTGGTGGTGGTGGTGGTGGGGGGGGGGGGGGCGGGGGGGGGGGGGGGGGTCCAGTGCAAGAACAACACATACCCAAAAGAAATTTTAATTTTATGTCAAATTTGGACAAGGATATAACAAAACCTTTATTCTTGTCTATTACAACTACAAGTGTACCCTTTGTAAAAAAATAAATAAATAAAAATAAGTACCTCCCCATTCACAGTGGCTACACATAGTATAATCTTTGGTGTGTGGTTTTCTATAGCTAAGATCCAAATAGTTATAGGACCTGGTACCAGATCATTTGTCAAACAGGCACTGATTTCCATCTTTAAAAAAAAAACAGAACATATTCCCAAACATTATATTATATAAGAGTTCAAACTGAAAGAGAAAACTAATAAAATAAATAAATAGCAATTAGCAGAAGAATTGGCATTGGTACTGGCAATTAAAAAATACATAATTGGCAGATGTCCAATTAAATGGACAAGCTGTCAATATTTTCAGGACCAAACTGCCACTGACTCAAGGCAATAAGCTGTTTGCTTAAATACACACATATGTTTGGTATATTTGAATTTGACTGTATTCGGGATAGAACTGAACTGACTATACTGTAATGGACTGTACTGGAAGGAATCGCATTGATTACAATTGAATTTGGACCAACTTGGATTGTAAATAATCAGCCTCGAATTGACCTGCTTGTCTTGTAAAGTGACATCAGTTGTAAGCTGGTGCTATATAAATAAACTAAGCAGAATTGAGTATGTTGTGAATTAAAAAATGGCTGTGACTTCAACTAGCAGAGACAGAACCGCGTTCCAGAAGATGATCTGTCAAACAGTCCAATTTATGAGGTCAGAAAGACTCAGACTGAACTTCTCAATTTCTTATCCTTTACCTCATCCGAGAAGTGCTACATAAACTCCCTGCATCTATAGAAACCTTTCCGAGCTCGGGACCAAATATGGCATTACATCAGTCCGGGCATGTTTGGCTATTCAGTTACAAAGTGACGAGCCTTAATCAGATTTACTCCGAGGGAAATATCTAACATAATCTGATACACCTTTCTTGCAAGCTCGAAAATAACAATCTATGTCCTTTGAACGGAGACACATCTGTGTCAAAGCAAAGACATACACAACAAACCCAATCAGAGATAGTGTTGAAACAGACTGCGCAGTGTCTACAGAAACTGGACCACCATCTTATCTTTATTAGAAATGACTATCTCACATTTTTTCCTAACAAACCGTTCTGTTGTGCTTACATGGAGGAGGTAACTGTAATGCAACAAAGAGTTATTGCCTGCATGTTGCAGCAGCAGTTGTTTGAACTTCAATGACTCCTCTGTGCTTCTCTGAACTCTGATTCACTTTGGCTCAGAATCTCTTTTATAGTTGTGTTTAGCACTCCAAACTTCCTGTTTGGCTATTTATTTCCCCCCTTCTGTTATTGTTATTATTACTACCATTGCAAAATGTTTACATAAACATTGTCTCAGTAATCTAGGGGTAAAAATGTGAGTCATTTGTTTAAACAAACACATATAAAAACATATAAAATAAACACAGCTCTAAAGTGTTATCGAATTAAGCTAGTTTTTTTCATGTCTAAAACATTAAAAACCTAAAATCATCAGCAATAAGAGAATTAAAATTAGTCAGTTCTTTTACATTTTGCAGCCATACTAGCATGTCTCCACCTCAGAGGTGTTGTATTTATTCATTACAAAACAAATATAGACGAAGAAACACATCTAAAATAAATATACCTAAAGTTTTGATGATTTTGGATTAAAGTATTTTTTTTAAGCATTTAATTTTCATCTCATTGTTAGTCTGATGTAAAAGCACTAATTACTAAATGCAGGAAGTGAGATTGCAAGATTATGTGTAAATGGTACAGGCAATTAGATATTCTCACTAGAAACTAACAACGAGACACGGTGGAATTTGTTTTTATTTTAAAATACTTTTGCTTTCTGTAGAGCGGTCAAAAACGAAATATCTTCTTTTCCTTTTTTGCCGTCAATATAGAATAAAATAAACAAAATACGGGAGTTGAAAACTCATCATTACTATATATGGACAGTGACGTCATGAACTGAAGCAAAAACTTTGCAAGGACAGGTTGAGGTGTGGACACAGAGCAGAACATGGAAAAACTGCGTCTTTCAGTTCTTCTCTGCTAGTCACTTCTTGAGCTCATCTTTTTATTTGTGAAAACAAAGTCCAACCAAGTTTACATTTCTACTTTAACACCAAATAATCAGTTGTTTCTCTTTCTGTTTTCTGTAAAGAAAAGAAGAACAACGAAGGAAGACTATTCGCATCAGGAGGTCTGGTGAAACTTTTACGAGGTACAGAAACTCCGAGCGAAGTGAAGCATCTCAGGTTTTCGGACAATCGGGCTAAAAAGTGGAAATTCCCAGCGGAGCAGCACGAACCTGATTATTAAGCGTTAAAAAGCAGCAGCTGCTGAGCTCCAGGTACGCCGGCATACATACCTCCTCTTCGTGGTTGGTGAATTCACTCTGCTCGTTTTCCTTCTCTATTTTGTTGTTATTCATTCTGAGTCGGACTCTTTGTTGTTTTTTCCTCACTCGGAAGGGTCGTCTTCTTTTCTTGCGCCGCTTTGCTCGTCTTCTTCCTCCACAAATTAAATTAAAAAGCACCCTCCGACTGGACCCGAGCCTTTAGTTCTTCCCTTTAGTTCGGAGACATTAATGACTTCTCTCGTTTTATATTTAATCAAAGGAGCCAATAAAGGGGGTCAGCTGTGAGCGGCGGGTGTGACTCAGCTCTCGGATATTCCCTCAGCATTCCCTGGAAAGCTTCTCCGCAGGGCTCCTCTTGTTGCTGTTCCCCCCTAAAATGAAATACAGTTTAATGTTGAGCGGAGCGCGCCGCAGGCAAACTTCTCTCCCCATCCCACCGTCCGTCCCTCCGCGCGGAAGGAGGCGAGGGAGGACGAGAGGGAGGGGTTTCTGGGTGGGGTAGAGGGCTGGAGGATGCGCCGCAGCGGCGTTTATGGCGATTTATCCACCGCTGGAAGAGCTACAGCGGTAGGGGGAGAAACTAAATCTGCCTCCATCACCTTTTGGACCAGCTGGATGTTATTTTAGTGACTGAAACATTCCTGAAATATTCTCCTAAGGCGCTGGCTTATATGTGGTTATTTTGTTTTTGTTTATTTTTTTTTATCTGACTGCCGGTACAAGTTGTCGAGTCGAGGGGGGATGTGGACAAAAGGTTGCAACAAATTCTTGCTTTTGTTGTCTCCGTGCGAATGTTGCGAACTACTTTTGAACTTGAGATTTTCTCTCATGTTTCAGCCACAAGTCAAACTTCAGTGGATTTTACTGACGACCACTGCAATGGTTATGAAGTAGTGCAACACTGTGCACAACCCCGAAAGAGTTAAATTAACACCAATTGTGATAAGGGCCGAATAGAGTCGGCGTAGTGTTGATTTAACTCTGCAGAATGTGCTGTGTGAATAGGAAGAACGTGGCAACATGTTTATAAAATATTTTTGTACAAATAAAAATATGAAAAAAACCCATCATAAATCAATACTTGTTCAAAAAGGTGATAGGATGTATTATTAAACGGACATAGTAAGAAACAATTAAAATATTATAGTTTTCTCTATTCAGTGGTATTAAGTAATATTTATCTTTTCACATTGATGGAATTCAGCACTATATAAGTAAACACTGATTTGAGTTGGCTCATAAAATGATATTGAAGCACACAAGTCTCAAAGTTCAACAGGAATAGTTATGGTGGCCTGGATTTTGCCCAAGATTCTCGGTTTTGACACGTGATCTAAACCGCTCTGTTGTAGCTAATATGGCTGTGTGTTTATGAAGAACACGCAGCCATATTAAGCCTCTCTTATAAAAAGGAGAAGATCGAACTGATTAATTTATGATCTCCTCTTGGTTACCTTCAAAACTTTACTCACTCTCTGATTTCCTGTATCTAAGGAAAGTAAAGACCAATCAACATTTGGTCTTTAATTTCATTTTTGCAAGCACCTGGCATGCTGAGGTGAGTTGCTCTTCATCACTGGAGACATCATAGTGTTGCGTTAGCTTTAGTAATGTTGTTATTGGGTCACTGCTGCAGTATCTGAGATACAGTTGTGTCAAGCGGTTAGCTGTGTCACCTGTGTGGTATGCATGTCATGTGTGAGCGGTAGCGATCAAGACACACATTTTATTCATTTTAAATCAGTAGTAGTCTGTCTGCTGGTCAAAATAGGAAAGTACAGTATCAGAGTTGTTGTAAGGTGATGTCAGAGCCTCAAAGCATAATGACAAATACAAATACAATAGGGTGACAGCGATGTTAAGTTAAAGATGATGTTAAATTAACCAGATAAACTTTAGCATATTGTGGTTTCCCCCTAACGTACTCCAGTGATCCAAATAAAAACACATGTAAAATATATCAGAAAATACATAATAATACATTTATTTAGGGCTATTTCCACATTTCAACATATTTGCCCAGAAGTATGAAGATGGCTGTATGACTAAAGGTTATTTTGACTATGACTTTTGCTGTTATGATCCTTGTCTGTTCAAGCAGGTTCATGCTAGGAGCTTGTAAGAGTTTCAACTTTACGTTCAGGAAATCGGAGTACGCAAAACTGCAGTTTACTGATTCTTAGTTGTTTTTGTACTGTAGGCATGACTTTCTCAAGAAAAGTAATCAAACTTTATGCAAACTCCACAATAACCTGTTTAAAGAGTGACTTATTTTTTTACCACACCCCTAGTGTGGTGATTGTCTAACCTTTAACTAGGCTGCATGACAGCGTTCATCATAAATATGGCATCACGAGACAAGTTGTCACCCAGTAGCACATGTGCTACCTCAGCGTCTTTGAAATTCAGTATTCAGCATAATCCATCATCAGTAAAGAAGAAAACATCAGTAGACACAAACAACTGTCAGCCTAATTGTTTAATGCATTTCATGTGTGTATATCGTCCCAAACTGCCAAATGGCATCTCGTTTCTTGTCAGGCATCGCTAATCTCCTCTATTTCTTTTTAAATGTACTGTATGCATTTCAGGTTGGTCGTGCAAGCAAGACCTGGAGACCTGCGAGGTGTTTAGATAGCCTTACACATAGTAAACCCACCATGTGAGCTCACCTAAGTCTGTTTGATTTATGATTTCTGAGTGCAGAAGCAGCCAGGCTCCAGGATCTGTGGAAGTGATGTCTGAACCCTCGGCAGAGATGAGAAAGCACTGTAAAGTTTACAGGCGCGCCTGTTATTTTCTACACAGCAAAAGGCGCAAACAAAACAGCCTTTAACAGCAGCCATCAGGTGACAAGGCACCTTCAAACACTCCCCAATATCAAAACATTTATTTTGAGCAGCTGCCTCGCTCTGTATTCTGCAAGTTAAAGTTCGAGAGCTGACAGAAGTTCTTGACTATACGTTTAGGTGACATTTATTACACGGGACAGACGCTCGCTTCGTTTGACAGCCGGCACTGAAAAACAGAAAAAAATCAGATTTTTTGGGTTGTTTTTTTTTGCTGCACTTGCACCTCAAAAGGAACAAGGAAGGAGGAAAAAGTACTCGCCGTGGATCAGTCTTGGATATTTCTCCTCTTTGCTCCTCCCCAATCATGTCTTTATCAATTACACCTCATCTGAAGCATGCACAATGAAGAAGGGGCATGGCAGAGTCTTTTTATGCTGATGAGAGGCAGTTGGGGATGATGGGAAGGAGGGAGGCTGTCGGAGTCTTCGAAGCAGATAAAAATGGAAATCTTCCCCCGTTTGCCGTTCACCACCGCGTTATCAAAGCTTCCTGCTGGAGTCTGGGGAGCAACGCGGGGAGGAGAGGTGAGAGGGGGCTTGGGGGGGGAGGAGAGAGTGGGGGAGATGTCCCAGCTGTGTTTGACAGGTCTCAGAGCTGAGCTGTGTGGTCTGATGCTCAGAGAGAGAGGGTGGTCCCCCCCAAGCCCCCCGTAAAAACACACACACACAGGGAAAGGGGGCGGAGAAAGAGGAGCAGCTAGAAGAGAGTTTGGTCACGGTGTCCTGGGTAACATGTCAGCAAGCTTTGACGAGGCCCAGCCTTACATGAAGATATCTGTGCGTTATCTGCAGTAGCTGAGCAGAGCGCAGCGTCAGTCAGGGTGCTTTCTTATTTTAGACATGATAGGGAAACAAAGGAAACCATGCATATTTTCAAAATGTGTAGTACCGCTACAAAGTTTAAACCAGCTCTAATTAAATTACACTGTCTTTTTCAGGAGTCAAACCTTCTTCAAATCTTTCAAAGTGCCAAGTACTATAGTTTTATTTGCTTTTTATACATTGATTTGACACTCAAATTTAGAACTAATGACTGAGGTCATAAAATCAGTAAATAGGAAATCTTCTTACAACACTAAGTTTTGCGTTATGTGGAGTTCCACCTCAGCAGACAAACTTGACCTGGCAACCCCAAGCTCAAAAAAAAAAAAACTGTTAGATTTGCTAACTGTTGTGCTCATTGACCAGATTAACTACTATTAGCTACATAAAATATGACAAGAATGTATTTCTCTGCAACACTTTTGCTAACACAAGTTGTACAGTACTGTATGTGCAACCAATTTCATGAGGTACAAATGGTCAGAAATGAACATGAGTAGTAAAACGTGAAAAATATCAATGTATTAAAGGGTGTGGAAGTCCTGTTGGATTTGGACGTTAGTGTTGGAGACTAATGTCTTACTTTCCAAAAGGCCAGTTAGAAATACATGAACAATTTCAGATTCTACAGATCAAGATACCTTTTGCTTTTGTACGTGTATTGGAGTGTCTGTCAAGTATAGTTTAGTTTCAGGGCCCCATTTTTTTCAGTTAACTGTAAATAAATAGTTCAACAAGGACGCAGATATGGAAGATTGAGACACAAAATCGCATTTTCCAATACTATGATCTGAATCACTGACTCACAGCTAAAAGGCCAGCTTGATATGAGCACAGAAACAAGAATCTATCATGACACATTGCCAATGTATTGACCTGCGGTGGATCCCTGAGGTTGGACGCCTGCTGTTCTTAAAGTTCACTCAGTTGGCAGTCAGATGAATCAGAAATATCTGGTCTATGCGTTATTTTTTCTTTGTTACATGCCCAAGAGGCTTAGTACTGTTCTTTAAAGAACTAACCACATCATTTATGATCATAAAGGGAAAAAAACACATGGGAGTGGGAAACTTGTCCATCCAGAGGTCAGCTGTAAAACAGGCAGGTCTGGCTGAGAACATGACAGCAGCTCAGCTTTTGGCAGAGAAACACTCCTTACCCTTTAGAAGAAATGTGTGGTAAGTGTCTCTCATTGGTTTTTGAGCCAGGCCATTCCATTCCTTTGACTTACTAAATTTCAGTGTTCCTCTCTTTATGCCGTAGTGCCCTTTGATCTTCCCGTAAGATCACTAATGAGCGACTTATGGTCAGATTGACCTGCTCTAATTGGCCTTCGGAGGTTTGGTATTTCAGCGGGGAGTTTTCACAGCCAAATCTTTGTATGACAAAAAAAGTAACGACAAACATTTGCTTAAAATATTTAAGTTGCACACCTCTATGTCTCTCTGTAGATGCAGGTTGTTTACATGCAATATAACAAGACTCTGCCAACAAGCCAGTGGATGCTTTTCAGGGCATTTGTGATATAATATCTTCATTTCACCCTCTTTTTTTACCTACAAAAAATTCTAATCTGCTAATTCAGCCTTTCTTTAAGATTCTTGTTCAGATTGTCCAAACTAGTGCACACAACATGTAAGTGAGGCCCACTGACAATTCCAATAAGCTCTGTATACATGCAAACCTGCAAGACTGTTGAAACAAAGGGAAAATAAAAGATGTCCAGTCTGCGGTTTTGCTATGACAGGAACAAAAGATGACAAGAGAAAAGGAAAAAAAGAAAGAGAGATGTAGATATCTTGAGGATTCAGACAGCTAAACCCTCCCTGCACCACTGTGCTAAATTTAACATTTTTTTAAAAAGTCCCTAACCTACTACAACCAAATTTGGACTACACAGTGTTGTAGTTGTTAAGACTGATTCCTTACAGGAAGAAGAGTTTAAATTAAAGGACTTAATGGAGTTTACATGCACACATTCCCTTCAGGTACACCCTGCCTTCCTACCACAGTCAAAGTACGTGCATGCTAGGTTAATTTGTCAAGCAAATTGCCCTAAGGGGAAAACGTGTGCATGTCCACCTGTCCAGAGTCGGGTGAACACTGCGTTTCCCCCATTGACCTGTGGAGATGACAATGAATTATGAGTCGCTAGAACCAAATTTCATAAGTACAGTTGTACCTGACTAAAAGATACATATCCAAGCTCATGGTGCACATATTGATATTCAAACATTAGGGGATCTGTACATCTGCGCTAATTTTTACTGCCTTTAATTAACCAAGATATTTCAGGGTGGATCAAAGTGATTTAAAATCCCCAGGCCATGCAACTGGTGTGACTTAAAACACAGGTTTAAAAAAATGCACTGCAGCAAACTAGACGCTCTAATGTAGCTAAAATATCTTCTTGTTATGAAGTTGCTACCAAGTAACATTTTTGTTAATGCTCTGTTCACTGCCATTCCCATCAGGTTTCTGCCAGGAAATTATTCCTCAAGAACAAGTCAACAACCAGAACTTTGGGTCCAGATAGAAGTATGGATTTAATTGTAGTGCCTAGAGATGTTAGTTGCAGAAGGCTAAAAAGAAATCTGCTGTTTTCAGTAAACCCTAATGCGTAACATTGCATCACCAATTCCACATGCACATGACTTCATCCTTGACGACACAAATTTGACAAACACCAAGTTAAAGTCATATAAAATTACAGTGCATATCCAGATACTCATATATGGAAAGAGCCACAGGGCTTTCGTTGTTCAGAAACACAAATAAGAGGCAACAGTTGAGCTGTCATTAGATTGTACATTAAGATTTTATGGTCCAGTGAACAGTGAGGGTTAAGCGGTGGCCAAAGGCATTGTTAAGCATGTCTCCGAGGCTTGAATTCCCAAACGTTGACACACACACCTATGCAAAGCAATATAACGTTCTTTTTGACTGCCTGAGAGAGGTCTTAAAACATCTGAAAGCAGGTTAAAGGGAGGATATGTAAAGTTATATGTTCTCCCGTGTTGCACAGAGAAGCCAATAAAAGGTTAAAGTAAAACCAGTTCCCTGGAGTCTTTGTCCTTCTCAGCACCTTTAATGCTCACTGAATCATTTGCATTTGAAAGAACATGTTTGCTTTTTGCAGCTTAGTTTAGAAACATAGTTAGAAATGTTATATTAACCTTTACTTATAGCATCATAAATCTTCTATTGCTATTTTTCATCAGCTTTTGAATATCCTTTTGTTAAAATTAATTCCTTTATGGTATTACATCACATTATGATCATGTCACATTAAATTCATCATACTTTCCACATCAATTACAAGTCTTTGAATCTTCTGATGGCAGAAGATTAAATTTTTTGTTGATGGGTTTGTTTGTTTTTAGCAAATGCTGGGTCAGTTTAATTAGCTTCACTTATTTTATTAGTTATTTTAAAAATACTTTAAAAATGTGTTCTATTTTTGAATACAGCACTGCTGTTTGTTATATTCATTTGCACATTTTTATTTGTGTGTCACTAATATTAACCAAATGTTTGGGGGTTTTTTTGCGATTTTATGAGTCTGGAAGTGACTGGTGCTAACTTGCAGATATGTCAGCAAGATAGCTTCCAATATAAAATTAAAAAATATATATAAGTATCCTAGGAAAAATTATATGCTGTAGTAATAGTTGGGTAATAATAAAATTGAAAATAACAGTAAAAAAAACACAACATACTGTTCTAATATCATAATACTAAAAGAACACTATGTCTTTCTAATAGTCATTAACTGACTAACTTTTTAAAAGCATTGTTCAGATAGAAAGAACATTATATTTTTAATGTGGGGATGTTTTGAAATAATATAATCAAAGATATGTTGACAGTAATAAAGAGAATAATTAATATGTATATCACTCTCACAACCTCTTCATTTCCTTGATAATTAGGTGAAAATTTAAAATATCCCCTAATTATCGGTTTCAATGAAAGATTGCCATTATTTATTGAAATTACCTAATTATCACCTGTTATAGAATGTAGATATGGGATATGTCCATTTCTTCCATATAGTTTTTACATATGTTCGCAGCTTTTGAATTAACATGAATATTAAAAAGTGGCATTGCTCAGATTACACTGCGTCTAATTTTACAACAGGATTTCAAGTGAAAACTGCAAATGTGAAACCGACAGTGGGCTTGCAGAAAAAAATGTAGGAATCATTCCCTCTGGAAAATATGTAGAAATTTTACCTTCAAAGTAGTAACTTAAGTTAAATCTTTTCCTGTAGAGCCATGCTGATTAAAAAGGTATAACATCCAGTGGTTTCTGGGTTCCTGTTGTCATGTGATTAATTATTTCTGTGGGACTGCAATGGAAATCACTGTGGCCTATAGGTCACATTTCAGTTTTAAAAGGTGGAGTGGACCTGGATGTAAAGGTCAGCTGTCAGAAAGCCTTTATCCTCCCAAAGCAACTGGTGGCCTGTGAGCAGGACGGGCTGCAGAGGAGAGTGAGCTGCTCAAAGCGCCACAATGGTGCAACAAAGAGAAGAGAAAACGGTTTCTATGGTGAGACATTGTGGTTAAAATGCTAAAAGCTCCACGTATATCATATCACCGACCGAGGAGCTGAAACCCATTGAACTTCTTACCCGTTCTGTGATGACGCAACCACAAACTTCCATGTATTTCATTTAGATTTTATGTTGGACACCAACACAAACCTGAAGTAGAAGAAAAGCAATGAACGTTTCTTAAGTATTTTCTCAAATAGTGATGCACAAAAAAAATCGTAGTGGACCCCCTTCACTCTGGTACCTCTAAATAAAACTCATTGCTGTCGGCTGCCTTGAGAAGTCATGTGATTAGTAAATCAATTCCAGATGTGAATGATTTAATCTGAGTTTAAATGCAGCTTTGTTCTGTGAAGGACTCAGAGGTTTTTGAGAAAACATTTCTGAAAAGAAAAGAAAACATCACGAAGACAAAGGAACACGGCTGACATGTTAGCGATAAGGTGTTTGAAACAGGATTATGTTATAAGACAACATCGCAAGACAGGCAACCTAGCCAGAACAAAACCTGTATACTATAAAACTTAAGTCCTGTTAGCAGAACAAATACTTAAACATAAACCCAGAGCTAATAATGAACTGGTTTAAATCAAACCATCTGAGTTACAATGGCCTAGTCAAAGTCCAGACCTAAATCTAGTTAAAATGTGGCAAGAAGTGGAAAGACATGTTTACAGATGCTTTCAGTTCAACCTGGCTGAGCTTGAGCTAGGATTTATTGATTAAGGAGCCTGAACGGAAATGCTTCACTCTTAAGATTTCCTTTCTTCCATCTTCCTTCCACTGTGCAATTATGCACAACCTTATGTAGGTCTATATGTTGGCTGTAACATGCCACTACTTAAAAAAAATGCTCAAGAGAGCTGAGCTCAATTGCGAGGCGCTGTATCTCTGCTTGTAAAAGGAAAATATTGATGTTATAAATCCTGACTGGCATAATATTTGTATGACCAAATTCTAAGTGATAAGTTCATGGAAAGAAAAGCAACAACAACCCTACCCCAACTCACTGGATGTAGAGGCGGTCTGCCTTTAAAAACCTGTTGAAAGTTGAAAGAAACCTGTAATTCAGTCTCATAACAATATAGCAACGCAGAGAAAGTAGGGTATAAATAGATCCTTCCAAATTTAGAGCAGCTTCTGAACTTCCTCTCAGATTCCTGGCTTGGGTTGGTATCCTCTCAGACATTTTGCCAGAGCAGATTAAAAGGCCACACAAGCACCCCATGATGCCCCTATCACTCTGCACAACAGTGCAACTGTGTGCAGCATCTGTCTTTCTTGTCATGCTAAAGTAAACTGAGGCTTTAGCAACAACCCCCCCGCCACCCGCCTTCCAAATTAAAACGATGAGGAGCCTAGATGTGGCCCCGGCTGCACTCCTCTGCAGAAATAATTAGCTCCCGGTTGGTGAGCACTCCTCGTGGGACTCCAGGGTGACATGACCAAATGAGTATTGGCAGAGAGCGACACCAGCTGTGGGTCTCCAACAAGGGGGGGGACTGCTGTACTGTGGAGCGCTCTGCTCACTGAGCACCACACGATGCCCCTTAAAACCTTTGTTTTTCTTGAGCCCCTGGAAACTCTAACATCCGAACCTTTCCTGTCAGGTGTTGCAGACGGTGACACGCTGCTTTCCTTCAAGCATCCATCCTCATCCAAATGGGCGAGTGTGTGGTACAGATGGGAGCACCACCCCAGGGAGCTTAACTCAAAAATGCAAGTCACAACCACGCCCGTGTCAATTATATATATATATATATATTAAAAAAAGCCGTGCAGAACTCCCAGTGGTACCCACAGCACCAATTTGGAGGGGGACAAATTGCCATCAAATTCACAAAAGGGGGCATCACTGTTACACAGTTATGCTCTTGATCAAAAACACAGCAGCTCTTTGTGTCAGCTGCAGAAACTATTTTTGGATCAGAACTTCAGATAGAGATCTTTTTTAGCTAAAAAAAAAATAAATAAAATACACCTGTGGTCTATATTTAGTGGCATTAAAAATACCCACATATTCAGTTTGATACGATGCATCACCAGATGAAGCAAAAGATCTTAAAAAGCAGAAAGAAAAAAGACTGTTGCTCAACAGTGCCATCTTGTGGTGATAAAGCATAGGCCGTGCAAGAATCGTAATCTCATTTTGAATATTTATTGGAATGTTTTTCAATGACTTTCTTTTGGTGACAGTTATGACGTCAAGTGCAAATACTTTCAAAATTAACGAAAAAATCAAAACATTAATCCAAAAGTAAAAGAGCAGAGGTGTGGTTTGGTTATTTTTTGGTGATAGAGGCAAAGCAACACACTTAGATGAAAGAAAAGTGCATAAAGTGGGAAATTAAAGTGTCTCTGTGTTTTCGGATCTTACTACCGATCCTGATTGACTGCAGCTGATAGTTTCTCTGTGATTTCTTTTGACGCCAAAAGACAGTCAGTTTCTCAAAGGCGTGCCGCTTCCTTTCACTGTTTTCTTCAAGTGGTGATAGTTGGGAAGGATCTTCATGAGGAAGTCGAGCTGCAGGGTCTGTGACTGTAAAATGAAACAATTACTACTTTCAGAGCTTAAACACAAAGCCAACAAGGCCTTCCTCTGCCTGAACTGAAGAGGTACAAACCTGCGGCTTTTCACTTTGCACACGCCTGATGCAGCTTGAGCCGTAAACTACCGTGTTCTCGGGCACGACTTCGCACGTGTTCACCTGGCAGCACGCGCCGACGATGCAGCCGCTGGTCAGTATCACGTTTCTCCCCACATCAGCTGTGGTTAAATAACAAAAATATGGAAAAAGCATCTCCACAAAAGCAATAGAAAGTAAGATAATTAGTCTTGTCCATTTACTGTTGTGACAGAATTAAGATTTTGCTGTACTGGCTAATTAAATGTGATTTTTTAATAGTGTTTTAAAGCGGCCAGGTATAGTGTCAGGTTTTTACAGGTTTTGCTACCTATCCTGTAAAATAGGTAGCATAGTTGTTGTTTTTTAGCTAAAGAAGAAAGTTATGTTCAAGACATACCTTTCAGATAATCTTTATCTGTTGTGTGTGATTTATTTAGGATGTTCTGGCTCATGATCACTAATGAGTGCTGGACAGAAAATAGGTGGCAAAAAAAAAAATGTTGAAAGATAACAAGGAAGTCTTGCAAGCAAGTAGAAAGAACGAAGGGAGCAGCTTAAAACTTAAAGTACCAGAATATATGCACACATATTTACCTTCCTATACAAACTTTATGCCTATCCGAGTAGCCTATCAAATAATTTATAGTAAATTATATTTCTTCTTTATGTCTGTCAGGGTTTTATTGCACCATTACATTCCAGTGAGAACTCACATATCTGTTATTGAGCAACGTTTGAAGATGCTAAGCTACAGACTCAAGTTTGGAATGGCCTAAAAAGTTCAATCTTGGACAACTGACCTTCTTCTCTATGTTTGCTGCATCTCCTACAAACAGCACATTCTGCTTGTCACTCTTGCAAAAAAAGCCAAGATTTATTTACTGTTGTCAAATAGAAGAGGCTGTAAATGCTTTCCAGACTTTTCAGATTTAGATTTGCAATAGATGTTAAAGGTCATGTATATTTCTTCTTCCGCTTCACAACACTGGACTTCTTTGTGTTGGTCTATCACCTGAAACTATGACGTTTGTGATTGTAACGTGACCAAATGTGAAGAGATCTAAAGGGATGTGAATCCTTTTCAAAGCACTGTATGAGTTTTGGCGATGGTCGACTTGCAGGCCTTGACAAAACAATATGAAAGCAATACTCACCCTTGGACTCAATCACATTGTTATCTCCAATTTTCAAAGCTTGGGAAACTGAGACAGAGTGAAGGATTTTAAACAGGATATATAAACGAATAGACACTTTTCAGCTCTCTGGAGACCTCTGGTGGATTACTTCTATATTAGCAGCAGTTGAAAAGGGGTTTTTTGGGGTTATTTCTGCACAATTAACTGGGTCACTAACATATGGGTGATATATTCATTAAGGACTACCAATACCGGAAATAGTAAAGGATACCGCACCCCACTTCAAACACATTATTGGTCCCAATGATCATCGTTTTAGGCTCAACTCCCTCCGAGTCTGGCATTATATTCTCAGGATAACTACGGACACAACACAGATTAAAACCTTTGGACGAATAAAAGATTAAAATTTAAAACACATTCACACATGCGCCTACCTGTTAATGATAAGAGCTTGCTCCTCTATTAGATTACCCTCCCCAATTATAATGGGCCCTGCCTCGGCTATGATCCGAGCTTTTGGGTGGACGACTGTTCTAGCGCCTGAGAGAGCAAAAAAAAAAAAATACATTTTGGTACAACTATGATGATTGGAGTACAGACGAAGCAAATACGTGTCAAAATAAAAAGGCTCACCAATGGCGACATCTCCTCTTATTTCACTCTCAACGCACACAACAGCTCCAGCTGCTATTTTAGCACTAAAAAACAGTTCATACCAGAAAAAAATCTAATAAGCCATCAATGTGGCCGGTAAACACAATTGTAAGGAGAAGTACATCACGGTTACATCCTTACAATAAAGGTTCCGCGAACCATTTGTGAATTTATATGATTTAATATTTTTATTTTTTTCCAGACAGAAATGATCACCAAAGTAGTCACTAAGCACATATGGGCAGATAAAATCAGTTCACATAAATACCTTTTAAGTGCAATCACTTGCTTCGAGTCTGACATCCTTGCGACAGCAAATTGGCTGGTCGACAGTTGATTATTAATCCTTCAAAAGTCGAGCGCGGAACTATTATGATTGCTAGAAGGGTTGATGCTTCCCTCTATCGTTCTACTGACGTTACTACAAGACAATTTAACTTTTTGTGTGTGCATCGTTATATTATTACTATTATATAAATTAATTTCAGTCAGTTATTTAAAAAAGTGGTACATCGATACTGTATGGAATATCTGCATACAGAGTAGTTATATTTCATTTGGTATATTTCTGGCCATATCGATTAGTACAGCTTACAGTTTAAAAAAAACCCTGCAGTTCACTATGTCAAAAAATATCAGATAATGACATCAGAACAATGAATTTTTTTATATACTGTTATGTTGTGTTATGACCTACATAATCACAGAAAAGACTGTTGAATAACAGACGACCAATAAACAGCCATAAAGCGGGTGTTGCCAAAAAAGGCATTGCTAAAGAATATAAATGTTCACAGAATTCTATATGTTTGTTCTTATATAACACAATCTTTTTTGTATGTATATTTAATATGAAAAAGACATAAAATATTATGTATGACTACACACTTGCTTGGTTAAAATAACATCATTGTTGGACAATGTCTCCCATCCCACACAGCTGTTGTGGGAAGCTGTTGCAGAACTGGAGCTCCTTCCATGACAAACTGCTATGACAGACAAAGAAGTTTCATCACAGACCCTTATATAATGCCATGTTTTTGTAACGTATACTAAAACATACATTTTAGTATGTATGTTTTGGTGTACATACTAACATACTGTTTGTTTTTCGTTTTTGAAAGAAAAACAAACAGCCAAAGTTTGTGCCAGATTTCTAATAAATGGAAAAAGAATAGTTTGTCTCTGAAATGGGAAGCAGTAATTATTCCATTATAATTGTAACAAAAGTGAAAAATTATAATGGTAGTGCATACTTTAAAGCAGGATTGTGAATGATAGTTGCACAGGAAATACAGAAAGGACACGGTGCGTTTAGTCTAAAATACTAAATTGAAGGAAAACAAATCCTAAAAAATGAAAATCCCACCTCAATATATATAAGCAGTCCAAAGTTAACACCATTTGTAGCAAAACAAAAAAAAGTCAAGCAACAAATAATCTGGTCCAAAGATATCTGAGGTTCTGGAGGTGAAAGTTAATTTTGTAATCAGGTTGCTGTGTATTGCAGACTATTGTCCAGGTCCCTCTTGAAAATGAGATCTAGATCTTAACGCGGTTTACCTGGTTAAATAAAGGAAATTAAAAAAAAAAAAAGTTTAGATAGGTATTGTTGAGGTGAGGAGTCATGACATCTTTTGGTGTAAAAAGTCATAGCAGCCCTCTACCAGGACTGTATGTTTCCTTGTTCTGACGAGCTTTATGGAGATGCTGATCTCACTTTGCAGCAGGATGCCATGACTACTACTTTAATTAGTTAAATAGCCCAGAAAGATTAAATAAAACATCAGTTAACTGCTTAGTGAATGTGGTAGACCATTTGCACGTCTTTAATTTGGGTTTTATTTATTTTGAGTTATTTCACCAACTTTCCTTGTACATAACAATACATAAATTTTTAAAGCCAAATATTGTATAATAAGCAATTCGTTCAGGGTCGTGTAAGTGTAAAACAAAAAGCTCAATATATTAAGATATCTTTACTTGTATTTCATTCCCCAGTTGAGTGTGACTGAGCTTCCTGCAGGGTGCGACATTTCCCAAAAAAATGGAGGGAAAAAATAAGTCTAATTTGTAAAATCATCACTTTTAGAATATTTATGAAAATGCGCAATCAGCGCTATTTGCTATATAAATACACTTTTTATTGTTACTTTTTGGTGTGTAAAGACGCGCGCGTGCGTACGCGCGTGCTTCCAACCGGCAGCCGCTGGAAGTGAGCCACGACGATGCTTTGATGAAGCGAAACACATTTCACCGTGGAAATCCGGATATGACCTAAGCCGGGACCTTCACAATAAAATCGAGTAACGTTGTATGGTCGGATGAGACAAAGATTGAGCCATCAGGCCACATTGACAAGAACACCAATTGTCAAGCATGATGGTGGTAGCATTATGCTATGGGTGTGTCTGGCTGTCAGTTGTGCTGGTCCACTGCACAAAGTGGAAGGAATAATGAAGAAGAAAAACTACTTTCAATTTCTTCAACTTGACCTGAAATTAACAGCTGGATGATTAAAATGTGGGCATGCATGAAAAGGCCCATCATCAAAAGTGTGTTTAGTTCGAATGAAGCAGGAACAAGGTTTTGGAAGAGTCTTCTCAGAATTCAGATCCATACAAAGAAAACCAGACAATTTAAATGAACTCTAATGATCTCACCATAAAGTGATCAAATATTAAGACAGAATTATGGAAGAAGCTCGATGATGGCTACAAAAAGCAGTTGAGATACAACGTTTTAAGAAACAATTAACCAATTGTTAGTGGGAAAATTTGTATATACTTGAGCTTGTATGTATGTATTTTAACACTGTGGAATAAATTCAAAGTTATGCATTAAGTTGTCTTAAAAAAACTAGATGTTTGCTATACAATCATCCCTCCAAATAAATCCTTGAAAAGTTAGGGCAAAATTCACAACCAGGAATGTTGGAGTGTATGAGAAGATTTTCTCTGAGCTAAAAAATAAAATAAAATAATAGTATTACATTATTTTCATGGTTCAGTATTCATGTCCTTGAAATATATTCATGGGTGTAAATCACACAAAAGGAGTTTTAAAGACATTTTAAGCATTTCTTTTGTAGAAGTATATCAATAAGTGTAAAATGAGGTACTCTTGTAGTTTTTATAAATGTAGCTCACGTTAGATGATTATTTTGAAATTATGTAGAGGAAACGCTGTGCGTGATTACGTCACACTTACTGGCGGCTGAGTTTTTGAAGAGGAGCGAATGACTGGAAAGTGGACAACCGAGGTGAGCACCTGAATCTGCACACCTGCAACTCGTTAAGCACTGATAGCCATTAACGAGCCACCTTTAATTGACGGCTGACATGCAGTTGAGAATGAAAACAGCTCTTACTGTAAAACAACGGAGCTCTCCTCAGCTGTTCGGAAGCGAGGCGGGACTGAAATCTCGTTTGTAACAACTTTGTGGAAATATGTAACAAACAGATGAGGACGGAAAATGGAGCAGTCGGCAACCCTCAATATAGAGAACCTCAAGGTAAGGTGTTAAAGCCTAGTACTTCATTTAAATGTGTGTGGGGGATTTTTTTTTACTGAAAAAAAAAAATGTTCCAAAGATTTTTTTTTTTTGCTAAGTCTTAAGATAAATGACCATTTTTCACTTGAATACAGTTTGTTTATAACTCGCGTCTATTACATTTATTTACACATAATTACAAAGTCACTGCTTTAGTGTAATTTTCAAATTATATGTAAATAAATTTTCTTCACATTTCTAAATATATCCGTAATGCTTATATCCCTTTTATATACTTATTTGAGTTACAAACTCTAGTTTTTCCACTTGTCTTTTGCAACAGGTGCACCTTCTGTTTCAGTACGGCCATGACATTTTTTATATTTTATTTTTAATCTGATTAAAGATGAATAGCAATTGTCTGCTTCTCTTCCCTCCAGGCAGGAATAAAATTAATAGTAATCAAGGTGCCTGGCCAAACATTTCAGGGAGCCTACCTGGACTTCCTCACATATCTCTCTCTTGCAGCACACCCCATAGTGTATGCACTCCCCTCTTCAAGAATCGCAGTAATGTGACAGCCTATGAATATTCCGCCTGCATGCTTTCTCATTATCATTCCACTCTAGTGAGGGGAGGCAGTAACCTCTGGGTACAGTATGTGCATCCCATCCTCCATGCTGCTGCAGTGCAAAGAAAAAGAAGAAAAGGGAGGGACAATAATAAGAAAAGAGATATCTTCTGTGTAAAATCCACACAGCAGAGCCTCTGTTTGACTGAGCTCTCAGGTCCAGCTAGCACACACACACACACACACTCTGAGAGCTCTGGGCTTACTGGTTCACGCTTATCAGTCAGGAAATCACCCCAGATAAAAACCAGCTCAGAGCTGATCCTACACTTTGTCTACAAGTTTCTCTCCAGTTATGTTTTATGAACCATGCGGCTTGTTAGACTCTAGGAAGATGATTTAAGAAATAAAAAAAAGTTGGACTTAATATTCCCATCCAAAAAAAGGGCTCTCTTGCATTACTTTCCTTGACAATACAGCGTTCAGTATTACACATCCGCTGTGAATTTGGCCAATGAATGCAAATGACGCCTGTGCGTGCTGTCCAAAAGTGGCCCTGCTGGCCTCCCTGAGGATTTCCAGGGGGATTAGTGAGCAGTAGGAGTTTACTGTGAGGAAGTGTTTGTCTGTTTACATCAGCAGTTTGTCTCTCCTCCCCTATGCAATCATCACACTAGAGGGAACTGTCAGTGCTGTAAGTGTCTGAGACTTAACAGCTCTTGACTTTAATACACATAGGTGCACAGAAAAGATTTTTTTGTGTGTGTGCAGAAACTTATTCTTAAAAGCCAGAAGTATTGTTCTGTCTGGATGGAAAAACCTTTCTGATGTTCAGTCTTATTGGTTTCAGGCCTTCTGCTGCGACCTTTTTGTTGTGCTGGACTTATTGGACATCACTCATCTCTGCTGGTCCGACTTGCTTTGAGTCAAAAGAAGTGCACAGCCGGCCATCTTTCTGTCCCTCTATCCATCAATCAGCCATCCACCCAGAAAGGGCACTGCCTGCCAAACGATGAAGCCATTGTGACAAACTTCAGTGATTGTCGCGCCAGCAGAGATGAAGGAGCCTGAGGGGGAAAAGGAAAGGAGAAAAAAAAAAAGAAGAAAAATTGGATTTCGCATGTAAGATGGATGAGTATTGACAGTGGTAACCTCTCCAAGCATGCTTGTCACATCAACAAGATGTGAAAAGAGTAACAATAATGCATAAGTTGCACACAGAGCAACGTAATTGGCTCTTGCAGTTGCAGTTGGTTGCAATCAAGTCGCTTTGATTAGTCTGTCAAAAATTTTAAAAAGCCAACAGAATTTCCAAACAGCTTCTTTTTTGGCAGATCTTGGGGATGATTGTCCGTTTGTTGTGCATAATCATTCGTGTACTTCAAATGTTTTCTTGCTTCCAGCTGAGGCAGCCTTGTGGGAGTCCAGCGGCGCTACTGCATGAGAGTGAGCGGGCCTTTTTGCTGATTAACATCATCAAACATTAATAACGTCCTAATTTCCTTTCATTATTTGGCTTCTTGGTTGTATTCTGCTGCCTCTGCAGTATGTCATCGCTTGATCAAAGCAGCATGCGGACCATCATCGTCTACAATAATTGGTGAAGATGAGGTGCACTGGCAGCGTGACGGGACTGCTGGGTAATTGCTGGCTCACTGGTGGCTTTAGCTGGTTGCAGGTGCAAGTTTTTATTGTCAAAACTCTTGAAAATCTTTCCCTGAAGCAAAATGGGCATGCTCAATCATGAATAGGATTAATGAGGCAGAGTTTTCTAAGATTGGATTGTGCAGAAAGTCCATGTGGCTGTTTTCAGAGCATCACCTGCAGAGATGTTATGGCTTATTCCACCTCAAAGTAGCATGCTGCTGTGTAGGTGTTTGGTTTCTAATAATAGAAAGCATGTGTAACAAGGACTGTGGATGGTAAATCATCCGTGTGGATTCTGACCCATCTGTTCATGATGGTGTGCATATTTTTTGGGAGCTGCAGAGTTATTTCAGCAATTGTATCATACAAAAGCTGTTGAAACAATAGCAGTCTTGCACATTTTCAGATGTGAAGATGGTTATTACCACATTTAATAATGAGTGTAGTAAAATACAGTAGCTTTTTATAGATGAATACCTTATTTCTGTAGTATTGCTTTTTTTTCTTATCCGAGATCAAGGTTTTAGTCTTCTCTGTGTTAATATCACTAGTTGTTAGAATAAAGATATTCTTTAGTGTCTCACAGTGGGGAGATTCAGATGTAACTGCAGCAATGAAACTTGTATAGATTCATACAAATATAAAAAAAGAAAAGTATTAAATGTATAAAAACCTACAACAAAGTGTGCCTAATGTGCAGAATGAATATTAGACAAGATTATAACTTAAACATACTGTCCAGTTACCATTGGTGGCTCATGGGAACAATTAATGACTTTACAGGGTGACTGGATAACTTCCTGACTACAAGTACATTTTTAACCTTTCTTATTTTGATACAAAAGACTTGCATAAACTTAAAGCATAATTTAGCAGTTCGTTTCAAGTGCTTGTTGCAAAGAATACTACATCCTTTCACTGTGCATCTCCTTTGTTATGGCCTTGACACACAGAGCATGATGGACGATGATGAAAGGTAAAGACTGTCCAACATTTGAGATGAACCCAACACATAGACACAATGGCAATATCAGTGGTAGCAACAAATGTTGAACAGTTTTCAACTTTCTTGTGTTTCACTAGCCTGTGTTTGTATATCTACGTGTATGAGCTCAAAATTTCACACGCACAAATTTTGCCAGTAGCTTGGCTGGATGACGGCAAGTGATTGTCGCCTCATCACAATCGTTCATAGGAAATGAGTGGAGATGGAGCGCCGTCGCCTACGTGAGGCGAGCCCATTATTGGTCCTTCGGCTGCTTAAGAGTCGTGCTCCTCATGCCTTGGGAAAGTCACAAAAGATTAATTGATGAGATAAATTGACCATTTTAAATGTTGGTTGTTGTTTTTTTAGATACTTTATTGAAGTGGCGAATGATGCAGAATGTGTATTCTTTCATATATTTGTATCATACCTGCTAACTTAAAGTGTCCAACTGTTGTTGAGCTGAACTTTAACTGGTCCAGCTTCCTTGCATTGCATTTTCTTCACATCGAAAGTATAGTATAATTACCTGTCTAGCATATTATACTTCAAATTTAAAGGAAACTAATGCTTTAAATATGGTGCACTTATCAACCATAATGTACGTACCATTTGAGTAGAAAATCTCTCTTAAACTTGCTGGATCTCATTCAGCACTCTACTTTTTATGGTTGTAATGGACTGCAATGTCTGACATAATGAAGTAACTGATGGCTTTTCTTGATTCAATTATCTGTTATGAACTAAAGTTTTGGCGGCAGATTGATGTATACATTAAAAGTCTGGATAAGAAATCACAGACTCCACTTGCGCTGAGTATGGTGGGTTGTCAAAATTTGCAAGTGATTGAGTTTCCCCTGGCAACA
The DNA here is from genome assembly GCF_003331165.1 of Xiphophorus hellerii. Taxonomy (NCBI): domain Eukaryota; kingdom Metazoa; phylum Chordata; class Actinopteri; order Cyprinodontiformes; family Poeciliidae; genus Xiphophorus; species Xiphophorus hellerii. The sequence continues at coordinate 14,504,470 of NC_045685.1, read as the reverse complement.
GTGCAGTGAGTGAATAAATCTATGCAGCTGGTCAGTTGACTAAAATATTGTTTTAAAGCATTTTTTTCTTGACAAATATGCATCAGATCCACATAAAATATGTTGTACATTATGTTTAAGTTTGAAAACTGTCTGATAATCTTAGCAACACTCCATCTACAAAGAATTGTGGCTGCAAAAAATGACTTTTGTGATGCTAAACCGTGCGACTTTGTGTTGGTGCCTCTGATAATACTCCTGTCCCTTTGCTGTAACTCTGGTTAAATTGGAATCGCTGACATTTCTAGGCCAGTGATGTGGATCATTTGTACTTGCTGCCAAGTCGCAACGTCGATTTGTGAGACATCTGCCACCACTTCCAAATCTGACCGAAAGTGTTCATCCATAGAAACGGCCTCTTAGAGAGTGAATGAAGCCTGTAGAGCAGGTTTGTTTGGTGTGCTATAAATGCAAGATTTATATTTGTTTTATTTATATATATATATCTCAAATATAAATCTAGCATTGTTCGTATATGCATTCAACCTTTTGTGTTGCACCAAAATTAAATCAAATACAATTAAATGGCTTTTAGAAGTCACTTTTGTTTTTAAACCGAGTCCATCTGTTTGTAATTTAATCTTCTAGAAAATGCAGCTGGTCTGTAGACTTCAGGTTTGTTGGAGAATATTGGTGAACAATCAACATCACGAAGACCAAGGAACATGGTAGGGAAAAAGTTGTAGAGGAGTTTAAATTTTGATTAGTTTATAAAGCAATACTAGAAACTTGGAGCATGTCATGGCACTAGTTTGTCCAAAATCAAAAGGAAACCTGCCAAGATGAAGCCTGCTAAACTAACAGGCCAAGTAAGGAAAACCTTTACTTGAATTGGTCAAGAAGCCCATGGAAACTCAGAATTGTTGGATCAAAATTAGCCAGCTAGAAATAAGGTAGATTAAAGAATCTTATCGGGTTCTTTGCCTATGTGAAAATTTAAATTTGTGCCAAGAAAACACACAGAAGAAACAAATATGTACAAGCAACAGTTTGCGAAACTTGTTTCAAAGCCACTAGCAAAGTTGTGCTGAGTTTGACCTCTTGGTGAACTACTGCAATAAAGTCGGTATGAGGCAGTAAGTGTTAATACATCATGCTAAAAACTACAGACTTTGCACATTTGGTGTGTACAAGTTGGTCAAAACCTCTTACTGCATCAAATTCTGCAATAAATGCACCCAAAGGGATACCCAACACAGATTTGTGCTGTATCGCAGTTCTCATGCAGGTAGGCTGTCCAAGTACACTCAGTGCTTCAAGTTTGGATAACAGTGTTGTGTGCCATCCTTAAAATGTTCACACCTACATTAAATTCTGCTCATCACTGTATTCCTTCAGATACTAGAAGGTAATGTGATTTATTTATTTTTTCCTGCAGACTCATGCTGTGGCAGCAGCTGTCTTTCCTTTGGGATACGACACACTCATTCCACAACCTGTATTACCCCTTAAAATTCATAGTGGCTACAGGTTTGACAGTCTTCTGAATTTGATCAAGGGTCTAATATTTGTGGTTAAATTTCAACCTCCTGTTTTGTGTCGGGTAATAAACATGTAGTGAAAACAGGGTAATATCAAATGCCTTTTCTTTTCTTTTTTTTAATGGCATAGAGCAACACTGAAATATTTCAGAGCATTTTTGATTCAGTGACTTTGTTTTTATTTTTAAAAAAGCTAAATGAAGTAGGATTTATTCAACTGTAAGCTGTGACATATTTAAGTTATTGCTGGTTGGGATTGGTTGACCCTATTTTACTGACCAGATGTAACATTAATACAAAAAAGCTAAGGATTATATGCATTTATTTATTTATTTTTGTGTTAGATCTTAAAGCTTCTGGAAATTTATATAAAACATTTGAAATTCCATTTTGACCACATTAACTAAACTTGGTGTTCCAGAGACGGTGTTAAGTAGATGTTTGCCTTTCTCTTCTTTTTTTACTTCTATAATGAAACACACTCGGTCAATCAGAATAGTGAAGAATCTTACAATTGTCAAAATGCCTGAAAATACATCTGTTTCTATGAAACGATGAGCAGCCCAAGGGCTGTTTGCCTATTTCTGGCATCCACCTTTAACCACTACACCACGCACTGCCTGCACAATTCTTTCCAAAATCAGCCTCTGTGTGTTTCTGGTTTTATAATGACTAAAATTCATCAACTGTTCACCCCCACAAGAAATATTGATTTGTTGCAACAATACTTCCAGAGGCTGCTGTTCTGTTTGTTCTCACTTCTGAAACAGATGTTTTGTTGCATCCAAGCCTCACATGGACTAATAGGACTACAGCAAATAAAACATTAACTCTTGATTCTTAAAGAATCTCTGTTAATAAACTTGGACTTTCTTTGAAGAAAAAAAAAAGACAGCTTGCGGAGTTAGCGCGGCAACTAATGACTGCCTGACAGAAAAAAGTCCCTACTATTTAATGATACTAGCCATTAGTGTCTTATGCTAATGACATGCTGAGTGTGAAGAAAAAAAAAAGCATGTGGGCCATGACTTTGAAATTATGCATGAATTACATGTCCAGGGTATCTTGGGGGGGGGAAAGCTATGCACAGGTGTGTCAATTATAGATGTGTGTGTCAGCAATCAAAAGATTTTACAGCAGCATGATAGATTAATCGCAGCTCCTGTGGGTGTATGAGTAGCATTCGGTTGCTGCTGGACATTTTGCCCTGATTTTAAAATGCCAATTCTTTCTTTTAGCTTCTATATGAAGAGTTAAAAAGGGCCCAATTTTCATCCTTTCAACAGCTGTGTGGAAGAGTTCAGAGCTCAACCAACCTTCCACCCTGTGATTAGGATTTTCACACAGTCAGCCTTCGGTCACAATCTGCTAGAGAACAACTGTTCATCTCTGCCTGAGAAGGTTCATTCTGATTGACATCGGTTTCTGTGATCTCAAAGCTTAGCTTTATTGTAGCTTTTTTTCTGTGGCCTGCAGGCATTTTACAGTTTTTCATTGCTCAGTATGAATTGTTTTGATTAATGTAGATTTAAGGAAAAATGGCATATCTTTGGGATAAGCACATGCTGGGATGTTATTCTGATACAACAGTATCCCAGTATTTTGTCAGAAATGTATATAATGACCTAATGCATGTTTGCATATCTCTTGGAGAAAAAAGTGACGATTTTGGCAGATATTAGGAAGACTGAACCGAGTGAAGTTAATGTTTGTTGGATTTGGAAATGTTGGCAGCTTTTTGGTTGGCATTTCTGTATTTTCTAGGTATATAATGTTTTATAGCACAAGAAAGTAACGGCTCCTTTTAGTTGTATATAAAAATGCTCAATATATCAAAAATAAAAGAATCAAACTTCACAATTTGATACTTTGAAATGGGCCTCTGTGTCTTTAAGAAGCTTCTGATCTATTTGACTCTCCATCACATCAATGCTTGTCATTATCCCATTTAAAACCGAGAGCAATGCACTAGAAGTAGCTCATATGATTAACTCAACAGACTCTGTTTCAGTAGGTGTTTGCTAATTGCTGCTGCCACTAGTCTGGAGGAGCTGAGGGAAGGTGAAGGAGGACTCTGTGAGGCAGAAGCTTGGAAACTGCATTGTTAATTTAGGCTACATGTATTAACATTAGATTTTCTTTTGACTGTTTAAACTGCCAGCTCCTAAATCATTTAGTCCAGGGATCCTAAAATCCTAAAATTTCCCTTTGAGGGACAAATCTAAAAGTTTGTGTCCCTGGTCCAAAATAATCACACAAATGAATTACCTCCTCAAAATGCAGTCATGTTCTCTAGAGTCCTGCTAATGACCTCATTATTTGACTCGAGTTGGTTGAAGCAGAAACCTCTAAAAGTTGCAGGAGACTGTCTCTCGAGGCCTGGATTTGAGGAATCTTGAGTTGGTCTCTTGTAAAACCCTCGCATGGTGTAATGTCACAGTAACTTTAATGTAAATGACTAAATACTTACAGCAGATTGGATAGGGTAAAATTTCGCAGCAGCAGTTTCATTGTAGTTTTGAAAGAGAAACCTCTTTAGTATAAAAAGCTCATTATTTGCTACCCGCTCAAGTAGAAAGCCTGCAGTTCTTTCAGCCAGCTGAAGTCAGTGTCCTGCTAAGGGTGAGGGAGAGACGGTGCTGCCCTGCTCTAATACTTCCTTTAGCATTGCATTAGGGAGACTTTAAATTGTAGGAAATTTAAAAGCATTTTGAAAACTTATTTTGAAACTTTTTAGATTTTTGTGTTAAAAACTGGCCAATTATTTGTTGTGAACCTTCTGATGTGATGCCTGTCTTAGATCAATCTCCCACCTGTACTCATTCCCAGTGGTAACCATCAGCTTCACAAAGCCAGCTTACCACTCTACCACGGAAAGATTTTCCCATGAGACATTGATTGGCAGGAACTTTCTAAACATTTCAACATGAGCGGAGAAGTAAACAAGTGAGCTGCAGGAAGCTGTCATTCAGAGTAACGTGTTGTTTGCTATTTAAGCACTGAGATGTTAAAATGTCAACAAGCAATTAGCATAGAAAACAAAGATGTGACAGGTTATTAAATCCATACAAATTACCTCTTATGGTGGCCAAACTTCATACAAAGGTCACACTTTTATGAGCAGAATAACTTGTACTAATTATGCTTGATTAATATGTAGTTTTGATTGCAAAATTAAAATGTATTAAAAAAAACATTCCCTACAGTGTGCATGTAATCAATAATTTTGATAAATGATGCAGCTTTTTTTTTTAATGGTTCTCCTTTCCAACAATTGATTTGTTTCCCTTTTAGGTGCCAATCTAATACGATTAACATGAAAATAAAAACATTTCTCATTCTGTGGCTTGTTACAGCTCAAAAGCCATTTAATGAAATTTCAGGCTACAGCAGCCAGCAACTAAAAATCAGGCCTCACGTTTTTTGTGTTTTTTATTATGTGTCACCACTTAAAAAATAACAGCCATTCCTCAGTGTGGAGTCAATTTGGTGGTGCTTGAAGGTAATGACCACTTACAACATGTGATTGCCTTTGCAAGGAGTGACCATGTACTTGACAGCCACCTAACAAAAGGCTACTCTGCGTGTTTCTTTTCTAGATTACCCAGGAGCAGTTTATCCTGGCCTCGCAGTCCCTGCACCTCCAGCGTCCGGGCTGTGAAGCCGTATATCCAGTGGGACTGTATGGCTGGAGAAAAAGATGCCTCTATTTCTTCCTGCTGCTGCTCCTGGTCACCATGATAGTAAACCTGGCCCTCACTGTCTGGATTATTAAGGTCATGAATTTTTCAACGGTGAGTTCAGCATGTCCTTCGGAGAAAAGTTTTTGCTTTGGTTTGTAATTTTCAAACATTTCTCACAGACAGCATTGAGTTTCTTTTTACATAGGAGTTCAGTTAAGGTTTTCAGTTGTCAGAATTTCACTTTTCTGTTTTGCAGCTAACAACTAGCCAAAGCAGAGCCAAATGCAACTGCATTCTGGAAAATGTGTTGGTGGTTAATGTGGATGCTATTTTTACTATCATGGCTACATTCATGTTACTCAGGGGTGGAAATGGAAGTTTTGTACCAGCCTCTGAAAATTGATTAGACCACAGTTTTTCAATCCCTTGTGATATTTGTCTTGATGCAAAAAACATGCAATCTAAATGTAGCGAGGATATTTTTTTTCATTATGTCCAAAACACTGTTAAAGCCAAACACAATGATTCTAAACATTGCATATTATGTTTTGGGTTTTGGCCAATCTTTGTTTTATAAAGAGTTGAAAACACTTGGCAGCTGGACCTGCCGACATGGAGACTGTTAATCTGAGACAAAACCAAACCCAGCACCTCCTCTGGGCTCCAGTGACATTTTCAGGGACAATGCACACTATTAACTATTTTGTCAACAATGTCCCAACGGCAGCAGTTTCCTTTCCTGTGACGGGACTGTTCCTGACTAATGTCACTGCCTCTGCTATTTCCATCAATCTGTGCCATGAGTAAAATACCTTTTCAGTGAACATTTCAGATCTCTGCGGGTCTAATGCCATAAATGTAGAAATTAAAAATTAAATTCCTTCTTTTAGGTGTTGTAGAGTTTGTTTGTTTCATTCTGGCATCTTGGCATTGATTTTGTCTTTATGAACTGAGAATCAAAATGATCTCAAAGGACATTAAGGTGAGATAAATACTCTTGCCCTTATTGAGTCAGAACTTGATTATGAACAGGAATTTCTTTTTAATTTGGGGCATTTCACAATGTATTAGGAATTTTTTTTTTTTCAGCATTAAAACAGTTTCCTTGCTAATTATCACAAAAGCTTGACTGCAATTGTTGGGGCGGCACAGCCAGCGATTAGGTTTAGGGGGCAATTACTTTTCAGCATGTTGCCTTGAATATGTTTTTCACTCAACAACAAAAAAAATTAAAAACTCCAGTTTGTTTATTTTTCCTCTGGTTATTTTTGGCATTATATAAAAGATTTAGAATTGATTTTAAAAAATTTGTGAAGGGGTAAATTATTTTCTCAAGCACTGTTACACTTTTGACATGTTTGAACTAGAGAAAATCCACGGTAAATGTTTCATCATTGGTTGATGTTTATAGTACAATCTTACTCTAAAAATCCTCAAAACATTCAAATATTTAATGCTTCAAATTAAAATCATAGTCCTATGTGATGATAAAAGCCTGTAAACTTCTAACCTGGGCTGCACTCGAATGGATCTTTAGCATCTGTTCTTCTCTGAAATCTAAATGAAATGGGGACGGTCTCTTAAGGCTTTTCTGGATAATCAAAAACATTCAGTTTTATTCACATTTGTTAAAGTCTACAATGTCCATTTTAGTGTTGTAGATTTTTGTTCTCAACCTGACAATTTAAAGATTTCTTTTTTCTCTCTTGTAATGCCTCTTTGAGCAATGTCCTATTTTCACTCCCATGCTGCCTATGGAGCATTCACATCCACTCCAGTGACTTTAGCATCTGTCTGCTGACATGCAAAGACCCAAACCCTCCTCCTGCACTCCTTTGATTTCTGTTCTGGTTTCTGTCCTCACTCCCTGCTCTCATATATGATAAAGCTCTCCCTTCTGTTGCTCTGCTTCTATATTCTTCTGTCTCTATCCATTTCTGCTGACAGCTCTATATACCCTTTCAGCACATCCCTCAGGGCCAATCTCATCATACACAACCTCACAAAAGCTGTCCTCTCTCAACACTTTGCTTATTGTGCTGGGGCTGGACGTAATCTTGTCCAATTTCAGCTGAATTATCTGTGACCAAAATAATTTCCTGAATTGATGTGATGCAAAACTAACATTTATCTTCAGCTATTTTTGCAGCTTTATATCCCCTTTGACTGGATGTTTAAAAAAAACAACAAAAAAACAGCATGGAGCCAATTTATTTGTAAACCTTTCAGCTGAACAGGGAAAAGTCTGCCTCATCTGTCAGAATAAGCTGAACAGCTGGGTTGCTGAAAATTTGCAACTTTTATGGATGGGTTTTGTGTATACAGTGGTGTGAAACAGTGTTTGCCCCCTTCCTTATTTCCTTTTGTTGCATGCTTGTCACACTTCAGTGTTTCAGAACATCAAGCCAATTCAAGTCAAAGATAACATAAACACAAAATGCAGTTTTTAAATAATGTTTGTTAATAAGGGAGGAAAATAATCCAAACTTACACTGACCTGTGTAAAAGAGTGATAGCCTGCATGTTAAAACATGTGATTTATCACACCTGAGTTCACTTTCAGGCCTGATTACTGCCACACCTGTTCTCAATCGTAGGACCTGTCTGATAAAGTGAATTACACCAAAAGCTTCTAAAGCTTGGCATCATGCTTACATCCATACAAATTCAGGAACAAATGCGAAAGAAAGTAATTGAAATCCATCAGTCTGTAAACCTTAAAAAAGAGACTGCGCAAAAATGGCCTGCATGGCAGGGTTCCAGGATGAAAACCACTGCAGAGAAAAAAAACATTAAGACTCGTCTCTATGTTCCCAGAACACTTCTTGACGATCCCCAATACGTTTAAGAAAACAGTCTTTGGACTGACGAGGCAAAAGCTAAACTCTCTACTGTATAAAGTGTGTCCTATTACATCTGGTGAAAAAAGTAACACTGCATTTCAGAAAAATAGCATCATAATATCATCATACCAACAGTAAAATATGATGGTGGTATTGTGAGGGTCTGGGGTTGGTTTACTGGTTCAGGACCTGGAAGTCTTGCTATGATAAATGGAACCATGATTTCTGTTCTCTACTAAAAATCCTGAAGGAGAATGTCTGGCCATCTGTCCGAGACCTCAAGCTGAAATGAACTTTGGTTCTGCAGCAGGACAATGATCCAAAACACAATAGCATGTCTACTTCTGATCAAAGTTCTGATCTGAATCCTGTTGAGATGCTGTGGCGTGAACAGGCTGTTCATGGTTGAAAACTTTCCAATGTGGCTGAATTGGAACAATTCTGCTAAGATTAGTTAGCCAGAATTGTAAGTTTAGATTTTTTTTCTCTCTTAATAAATGCCTTTATTTAAGAAATATATTTTTGGTTACTTTTGTTGTCTTTGATTTATCTTTACATTGGTTTTATTTTTTCAAACCCAAATGTGTGGGGAAAGAATTAGGAAATCAGGATTAGGGGAAACACTTTACACCACTATCTTTCTATAATTCTAGCATCCAGTTGTTGCATGTATGAAGACTCTTGCTCATTTGTTTGAATTTTATCTGAATATATAAGTGAAGCTGAAATAAGTTTTAATGAGAGCTGTTAAATTAGGCCACAAAATAATATTTAAAAAAACCCATTCCTGTTCATTGCTGAGTTCGTGTTAACTGAGAACACTGAGTCTTAATGATCCGTGCTAACTAGAAAACCAGACTGCAAGAAGATCTATAGACTGTGACCTTTCGCCTGTGAATCAAAATTGGCGAATTTGAGCAGACTGTACTGGAGAAAATTGACATCATTTAAGGACATAAAAAAAATGCCCATTAAGGTGGTTCTAAATATTCTAAAAAGTCTTTTAATATCTTGGGACAAGACCTGGAAACCTCTTGAACATGGAGACTGCTGCTGGTTTGTCTGGCTTGACCAACATTCACGCTGCTAATTAAGTCCTCTCAATCAAGGATAACGACGAATATAAAGCAGTGGTAGGAAAGTTTGCAGTCTGAATGCTGCCATGGCAGATTTCTGGTTATTGTCTTCTTTTGCCTAACGAGCGGTTCTGCTCTCTTATTTCCTCATCATCCTCTCCTGCTTTTCAGAGTCTAACTTTAATAAGTGTATTAAAACCCCAAACCGACTGTCCAGTCATAGTTTCACTGAAAAAATAATAATTCCTTCAATAAAACTCTTAAAATCGACTGATGCTAAACACTTATATGTTTATGGATTAATGTCATCTCTACTAAAGCTGCCAACAATAAAATAAACATGGAAATGTTTGCATTAAGCTTTAAAAATGTGAAAATGTGTCACTCAGTTTGTTCTCAATCATAATGCAGTTGCTTTCTACAAAGCTATGACTGTTTGAATCAAAACGGTACAATCAGCACAGCCCATCCCAGAGTCATTGATTGTGTTTCAGGACGGAATGGGAAACCTGCAGCTGAACCAGGACAGCCTGCACCTGGAGGGAGTCGGCGAGTTTCAGATGCCTCTGTATGTGAGCGAGATCCAGTCCAGAAGGGTAAGTAGCTGTCGTTACTCACCAATGTGAAGATCTCTTTAATCGCTTCTCTGAAACAAACATGAAAAGACTTTTCCCAAAGCAGAAGACAGGCATTGATTGTTTGGTGTTTTAGAGTGGATGAATTTCAATTAATCTATGATCAGCAAAGGCCAAATCAAGTAGCCCTTTGATGTTAGCTTATGTTGGAGACATTCTCCTTACCTTTGTCCACTCACGTCCTACCGTCCTCCAGCAGACACCCCTCCTCCCATCACCAGGACACTATAGGAACTATAGAATGGGGGGTGGACATGAAGCTGCTTACTGGATTTCCAATCAAGCCCCTGCAGTAAATCCTTTTGCTTCCAGTTCCTACTCCCCATTTTTTTCTTCTTTGATGCTTAGTAAGAATATCCAGCTCAGTTTCCACATAAAAGTTGATCCACATTTCCTGCTCCCACGCAAATCAGACTCTCTGTTGGATCATCCTCCTTTTCAGTGATTAGACATGGCGCTGCAAGCAATTTCAAGCTCTGGAAGCCGGGGCTTCCCTGCTAATTTGAATTTTAGGGACGTCGATTGGGGAAGTTGCTCAGTCGTGGCTCCAATTTGCCACAGCAGAGTTAGAAATGAGTTAGATTATGCCAGTTTGAGTCAAATGACTTGCTCGTTTATATTTTTAGTAACGGATGAGAGCGCAGCCTCCACCTAACGTTTAGAGGGCAGTCCCAGTGGTCTACTCCTGTTGCAGAACAACCTGCGGGCATTTTTACTGTCTTATTTTACAAACGATGCTCTGAGTTGCTCTCTCGTCTTCCACCAGCAGGTATTTGCACAAGAAACTCAATGAGTAACTCGGGTCAATCACACCGAAGAGATCAATTCCCTGATTTGTTTTACTGTAGTAATCATCCTCAAAATAGAAAACCAATAGCAAAAGCGGCAGGGAACATAGTTGTGCAGTGTAAAAGAAATGTAAAATACCAAGTTGCAGCCTCCAGATTTTTGAGGTGTCAAAGTTCTGCTGCAGTAAAATATCCCCAGATCATGAGATCATTTCCTCCTTCATGCATAAGTTTGCATGAATTTGTTTTTTTTTCCTTTTCTTAGAATGATGTTTTGCTTACAGCAAAAATTGTATGTCCTTTGTTCTGGTACATCTGTGTGTAATTTATTTATTTTTTTAGGTGAGAATAAATGTGGAGTTCTCCTAATTATTTCTGAACATGCAATGTTTTAATTAGAATTTAATTTTTAAACTGTCCTCTCACAACACTTTTTAAGACATTATGTTGTCCTACATTTTAAGTGTTTAGTTTACTTGCATTTTTAAGTATTTGTATAACTGAAATATAAAATCCATGTGTTCAACTGTGTTAGAAGTGCACAAACAAGAAGAGGAACAAAACAGGAAACATGTCCTCTCTGAAAGCCTGTTTTACGATTTGAAATATTAAGCTCTTTTAATATCCAAAATAAACCAAATAAGAAACAATTCTTGAAGCTACTCGACTAATAAAGTAAAATGCTACCATTTAGATTTTTCTTTTTTTTTTACCAGATTTTCCTTAAACATTTGAGAGCAAAGAAAAAAGGAGATATTGGTCTTAGTTGACTAGATTTAGTTACCAATGTCAGAGCAAGTAGTTTTGTCTTTGTTTCAGCCTAGCAATGTTTATGCAAAAGCATTTCACAAAGAAAATTAGATTTCAAGAGCTTTTATGATGGAGTGCCCTGCAAAGGTATTAACACTTGAGGTTTTTCACATTACAACCACAAACTATAATGAATTTTATTAGGATTTTATGTGACTGAACAAAACAAGGTGGAGAAAATCTCAAAAATTGTCTTAAAAGAATATGAAAAACTAGACTGAAGTAGCATATTGAAAATCTCTGTATGATTATGCACCACTTTGTGTTGGTCTATCATGTAAAAGTACATGAATGTTTGATTAGGATGCGACAAAATATGAAATACTACTTTGAAAAACACTATTCTGCAGACTGCTGAGGGTGTTCCGTTTGATTTTGTTTCATTGCCATTCTAGTTTTAATTAACAGGTTTATAAATTTCAGTCATCACAATAATTTATGTTAAATTGAATGGCTATAAAGTTTTAACTTTTAATTGAGTTGTACCTTATAAACCCTTCTAGTTGAAGCTAAAGGGGAAAATGGAATGTTCTGGTACCATGTTACAATTAAATACTTCTGCTTGAATTTCTCCAGTCAGGAGATTTTATGTATTTTTAAAAACTTTTATTAGGAAGGCAGCAGCAGAGATCCAGGCGCTTTATTTAATATTTTAACTTTGCGGTTATTCACTATGCACATATGAAATATTTCTGTCTTTAGGTTTGATTTTGTGTTCATTGCCTGGAATAAAAACATATTTTAACATTCATCCCCTTCTCCAACAAATTTTAATTACAATTTAAAACGCAGATGAGTTTATAAATAACTTCATTGTTTTAAAACCAGATTATTGTTTTGAAAAATGGTAAAATGAGGCAACACTTTGCCCAAATAGTTGATCAAGTTTCTGATGTTGAAGTTGCTGGCTCTTATTATTGCCTCTAGAGAGTCTGACTGATCTGAGAATAGCTGCAGGTGTAACTTTTTTTTCTACTTCAGGCATTCTCGCCTTGCTTGCTTGACAGCCGTCAGAGAAGATGGTGAGCTGTATTCCTAATTTTATTGCTAGAAAAGATAACAAGTCTGTTTAAAATACAGGCTTGTTAAAGTCTCCAAGCTGAAAAGCCTTCATTCTGGAATCGGTTTGAGCTGGCTAACACTGTTACGTTTCACTGCAAGGAAGAGTTTTATATTAGGCTGCAGAGAAAGTGAGTGACAGAAGTATTGAACATATCAATGCTTGTCTCGGTTTGAATAATTTTAATGGGGTCATTGACATAAAAGTCCCATCAAATGTCAGCCAAAACCAAAGTTATCCACACTTACAAAGAAATCAAAGCAACCTACTCCACAAATGAAGAATCGGTTTATTTATCAGCTTATTTAATAAAAAGTAATGGCCTACATAAAGGCTTGTCATTACAAATGGGACAGAGTGGTACGATTGGGAATGGCAGTGGTTAGTGCTTCATTTCTAAACTTCTTAACATTCCAATGAGTAGTATTGGAAACATAATTCAAAAGTAAAAGGAAGAAAATGTCACTATAAAATAGCTGTGGCTTAGAGCTGCTTGTTAGATTTCTGACAGGATTCAGAAGAATAATCAAACGAGCTGTACAAGAGTGAAAATTCACTCGCATAGAGCATAAAAAAGACCTAGAGATGGCAGGTGAAGTTGGGAGCAATAAGTAATGCACTCTACTGTAATTACCTCTGTGCAAAATCACTGCGCAGGTCTCCACTGCTGAAGATAAAGCATGTTTGGTTTGTTTAAAGTTTGCTGTAGTAGATTTGGACACGCTTTAGAAATACTAGGAGAATGTCGCCTGGTCTTTTGGAAGGAAGAATGTTTAGCTTACAAACACAATGCTAACAGGTCAAACATCATGTTGTGGGCTGTCTTACAACATAGGGTAGACGCTATACAGAGAAATGTACTGGGACATTCTTTATAAGAAGCTGAGTGACAATAAATCCCAAAGACATCACTGGGGGAACTTAGGAAACATCCTTCATCATGTACCATGGCTTGAAAAGCCAGGTCAGCCATCTGACTTGTATCCAACTAAACAAAATCTATGGAAAGAACTTAAGATAAGATTGCAGAGAAATTACCTTCAAAACCTTCCAGAGTCAAAGACAGTTTGTGTGGAAGAACGAGTCAGAATTCAACCTAGGTTCAGCATTTAATTAGTTTCTTCATAAATGAGAGGTTTTGATGTCATCACCACAAAAATGCTTTTTCTGCAAACTATTAAATGCACTTCTGTTTTCAATTATTTCAATTACCTCATAAGAAACATGTGAAATGTTGAATATTTATTTTACCCACTGTGTGTTTGCAAACCTATTAAGCGTCCTGGATACAAAAGTGATTTAAATTAAGAAATTAAAATGTAAACAATCTTTGTAAAAATAGGAAATGTTTTTTGTTTTGACAGAAAATAATTAAAATACAAATGAATTTCTGCACAAATTAGTGCTGTTAAATCCTGAGTGGCAATCTTTCTCCCCTTTGAATCCCTGTGTTTAATTTAATGTTCACTGTCTGAATTAACAGCATCACATGCAACTGCTTTCTTTTAAACTGACTTCTTGAAGTGGCGTGCCACACTTTTGCTTTTGGCTGAGATGTTGTTATTTATATGCGGGGAAGCATCCTTTGCTCAAGTAAATTTTCAGTCTGATTCAGTCACTGTGCACCTACACGCTCCCCATTTATGTGCTTTCTCTTTGATCCCAAGTTGACCTTCTGCAACATAAACGGTGACTGAAGATCCGTTTATGTGATCTTAGAGTTTGGAGGAGCAAGAACCTCTCCAACAAACCCCCGAGGAAACCGTTTAATGCCTGTAAACTCTTTAAAGGAGCACCATAAATCAAGAATGCTAATTTCTTTATGATGCTGCACTCCCTTGGTAAAGTTGTTTGTATTGAATCGTGTATTTTTTAGTATTTTTTTTAATTTTGTTTTAAAGAAGCAAGCAGATAATAATCATGAACCAAATGACCTTTGCAAAGTTTTATGCAGCTCAAAGCTGAGATAATGACCCAGTTGAGGCAATAATTAGCACCCCTAGGACACCATTAGATGAACCTTTAAGGTTGCCACATAACATTAGCATTTGCTAAACTTTTTCTCACACCTCGCATAGCATCAGGTAGCAATATTTGGAACTAAATCTGTGAATAAAGAGGTGAATTTTGTCAAATTATAAGGATGTCAGTGTTTTAAAATCCCTCCACGTTTCCTCTAAAGTCAGAATAACTTATTGTCAGAAAGCTGAGCAGGGTTTCAAATACACCAACATATTTTCTTTATGCGTATTTATGCCATAGGTCAATGCATTTCCTTTTGTTGTGAGCTTTCAGTTACAATATGTAAAATTTCTAACTTTAGTCCAAATCATATTTATGGAAATAAAGAAAGAACTCAAAGAATAGAAAAGTACAAAAAGAAATACTCTCCAATAAGAACTTCATTGAACACATCTTTATAAGTTTGTGCTTCAAAATCAAATTAAACATATAGATTTTATTTTAACTATCTTAATGAATGTATTAATATTAATTGGGCCAGTAACAATAAGCAATACATCAATTAATTGTATGATAAATTAAAATACCCATTTTCATGTTTGGTGGTTTGTTCCCTTTCACAATAAAAGCAAAGGCTTTTCATTGTCATAATAATAATTGGACTTAATTTAGAACTTAGTTTCTTCAGTCTTTTTTAAACCTACTTTACTGTTTAAGAAAAAAGGCCTCCATCAAATTGAAAGTCAAAGCTTTGGAACTGTATGAGTTCATTCAATATGTAAAGGAAGATTTAAGACAAATAAACAGGAATATAAATAGATTAGATTCATACCAGTTTAATTCCTGAAAATGATCATTTCCTTATCACCACTTGTTTTAGCCCCTGGTTGGAATCCATCAATGTGAGACGCCTTGAATTAAACCTGAAACGAGTGCTGCTTGTCTAATTTAAGCTATATGCTGTGGAAAATATTTTTATACACTTTCTGAGGAGTTTCCAACTGATTTGTTTTTGCAGCTCTCAGCTTTTCTATTTTCTCTTTGCCACCATCGTTTATATGTCCTGTTGCAATAGACTCTCTGTCTAGTCTCTGTGGTGAAATAGTAACTTTTTTTATGATACTGTGACAGGCTTTTGTGTTTCTGTTTGCGTTGCTGCCTGCAGATGCTTGAAAATCGATAGAGTAACCTTCACATGTTGTTTGGAAACCAGAGTAAAATTAGTCGCTCTGTCGATGAGATTTCTGTTTTTTACATAAATAAATTTTTGTCTTGACAATATTATCAAATCTCAATGGTATCAAAGATTTTGACTTTCGATACAACAGTCTTTTCAGACAGAGTAATTTAAACAATGTTGCTGAGTTAAGCATGTCTATACAGGACCCTCACATTATTAACAAAAGAGCAGACTGCAATGATATTTTTAATTATTGCGCATCTTTTAACATACACAAATATGATTACACGCCTTTAGTTTCACTAACATGAATATTAAGTCAAAATGTAAATACTTTATTTTTGCCATCTTATTCTTTATTTCATGCACACTGACAATCTATAAAAGTGGCTAAAAAGGACAATTTTGCAAAACAAAATCTCACAACCTGAAATTATTCCCTGCACTGTGAGCTCCTTTTTGCAGAAATGTCTGGGATAAAACATTTGCCTGGACTCGGAGGCTGATCAGTATTCACACAGTGACACAGGAATTTGCCATCATTCAAATGTCAAAAAGCCAGAAAATTATTAAATACAAAGCTGCCAGGAAGCAGAACAGGTCTGCAGCTTAAATGTCTTTAGTTAAAAGACGTAGACGCCTACACTTGTCACATCTTTGGCTCCCCCACCAACTTCTTTTATCCTGAAACCTCAAAATCTAAGAAAGTCTGAGTGTAAGATGTTTTTATCGTTCACTCCAAGTGACTTTAAACGTTTGCTTTATAACGTGTTCACTCTAATTGCTACTTTTACTTCCAATAGCCCAAAACGCTGTTAATGCGCACCGTATGTTAAGGGCATTTCAAGTACTTTAAAATAAATACATTTTGTGTTGTGTCTCCATTTTATACCCATCCAGGACAGTTTGTTGGTGTTGCGTTCAGAAAAGAATGTAACACTGAATGCCAGAAACCACCAAGGCCAGTTGACCGGTCAGCTTACAGTGGGTGAGTTTCCAGTTTCATCTAATTATTATTCCAGCGGTACCTGACTGAATATTAATATGGTCACGTTCAATAAATTAGAATTAATGTTAAAATGTCCATTGATTTCAGTAACTCAATTCACCAACTGAAACCCCATATTTATTTATTTTTTTGTTTGTGATTTTTTATTTTTTTTTTTTTTTTTACAGCTAATGAAAACACAATATTAAACTTCTTAGATTAAGATATTTCAGCAAACTGGTAAAACTGAGTTTTAATCCAGAAATGTGGTCGTAATGAAGAGTATGCATTATTCCTGTTTTAAAGGTATTTTTAATCTGACAAACAAACCTGGTCAAAGATATATTCTAATTTATTGAATATGGCTGTATTTTAATAAGAGGTGCATTGATCAGAGTTTTGTGGCCATTTCTTATATCCGATTTTTGTAAAGCTTTAAACGCAGCTAAAAAGAACAGTATTATGGTGTTGACATTTTTTATCTTATTTTGTCTTTTATATTGATGACTAGCTTGGTTTATGTGTCTAGTTCTACAGAAACAGCACTTTTGTCTGTATTTCCCAGAAAATGTAGATCATTACCTTAACTTTGAGATTTAACAAAAGGTTGCAAACATGTTTAAATTCAGTATATTGTATGACAGTTTTAAAGCTGAAAATTATAAAACAGACCAACAATAGTTTACTCAATTAGTCTGAAGGAACCTCTGATGTATATCTGCATGTTGTAGAAAATTGCTGTTTCCTTTTTAAAGAGCTTCTTGGAGCTCTGTGCTTCTGTGACTTTAGTTTTAAACACCTCATTGATAATGAAAGAGCTGACTTATTGACTCCCAGCCACAGTGAATTCTTCCTCACCAAATATTGTGTTCTGCATAATCTGAAAGTGCTTAATAATTATGTTTTCACTGATTAAAAAAACTGATTCGCTGTTTAAGTTTCAGATTGAGGTTAAACACAGATTTCTTGGTGTCCATTTCGTATTAGTATTTTTAATCAACGTTTATTCAGAAGTCTCCCTTTTAGTTTTGTTGTATCATTCTCTCTTTTTTCTTTACAAATAACCCCTAAGCCATTTATGGAAAGGGCAGTAGATTCGTCTTACCATTAAGTTCAACCATCAGTCAGCCTAAATGACCAAATTACCAATTACAGTGATTAATGACCACTGGAGAACAAATGACCTGCTTCTTAACATTAATAGCTATTGATCTTTGTCAGCATAAGTAGAACGTTGATGCTAATTTGATAAGACTGTTGATATGACACATTGTGGTCAAGCTTGACCTTTCTTTAAAAATCAGAGCCATTTTTCCCTCTGAAGGCCAGTAGATGGTACAACAATGTAGCCATTAGAAATATATTCATCCACATGTGGAAGAATGTAAAACTCTGAAGAACAGGAGACAAGGTGATATGAGCAGTTATTTACTGATTTGTGTAATCGTTGTAAAACTATATAGTCCATCACCTTCTGTGGGGCCACTGTGAGATGTTTACATTCTTATTATGAACATAGATGTCACAGTAACTATAGATACAGCTTCAAATTAATGCATTTGTCTACTAATTTATTGATTAAAATGTTCCTACAGCTACACAGTTTATCAAGCTTTTGGATTTATTGTGACTACATATTTCAGAATTTTTGTTGGACAAAATCCATTTCAGTGATTGAGTTTCGCTTCTCATTCTGCTGTTGGGTATAAATTACATTTCAGTGGGGTTGGGATCAGTGCTTTGGAGTTTCATATTCTGTTTTAGTCATTTCAAAACAAGTTTTGATTTACTTTTTTTGGACCATTGTCTTGCTGGAAGGGTTTGAAAAAATTAAAAAAAATTAAAAATTTTAATTAATGTAAAAGAAATTGTTCAAACTACAAACTTTACTGTTGAAGTACAATCAGTACATAAAAATACAATTGTAGTTTGCTATCACCCAGAGTTAAAATGTTAATTTTTCTGTGTAGGTCCTGAAGGTGTGGAGGCTCAATGTCAGAGGCTGGAGGTGCGAAGCAGAGACGGTGGCAGACTCCTGTTCTCTGCAGATGAGGAAGAAGTCACAATGACAACAGAAAAGTTTACTGTCACAGGTAAACTTTGAAGCAGTCTCATCTGAATTTCAAACAAGAAGCCCTTATGCGTTTTCACTGAATTAAAAAAAGAACTGATTTAGTTGGATTCTTTGAGTAGAAAATTGATATTTTGGACATGATTCGTTCTTCAAATTTCTCAAACCTGATGAAGCAGTTGACAACATTTTACAGCTACTATAAATGTAAATTTGAAAACTATTTTGGTATATGCACACAAAGATATTTTAAGCATCTTGCGTCACAGTGCAAGGACTTGTTCTTTACACAGATTCATTTTTTGTGCAAAAGTGCACAATGGAGCAAAGTCATTATGTCACTGACAACATGCCTCTGTTGAAACTTCTTCTACTACATCTTGCACTTTAGGGAGACAATTTACCACTACAAATTATCGTTTTTGTCTCGTCATCCCTGCAAAGAGATGCATTTATTACCAGTTTGATATCAGAAACAATGGTATCTTCTGTTTAGGTACAATAAGATCAATTTCTGATGGTTGTGATGTAATTGAACCAGTTGCTGTAAAATACTGCAAAATATCTATGTTTTTAAAGCATAAAATAGAAATACAGAGCAAAGTGCAAATCCCACAGATTTCAGTCTTACAACCAGAATACTCTCCACCCTCTGTGACTTCAATTACAGCTCTAACACAACAGGAATATGAGACACAGATCCAATTTTAGTCGCCTCCAAGTTCGCTGGAAAAAAAAAAAAACTGAAAGGTGATAGTCTAAAAAATTTAGTCAGTTTTTGGTATCTTTTGAAAGGCCTACACCTGGTAAAGCAAAGATAAGCTCTGCAAAAACAGTCAAATTTTCTGAATTAAATTCTAAGATCGAACTTTATCGGCAGGTTCTGAAGGTGCTGTGTTTGGACACTCGGTGGAGACTCCGCTGATCCAGGCGCCGACGTCTGAGGATCTGAGGTGAGTTGATGTTTGGTGTCATTAAAGCTTAATGTCATCTGTTAATATCCTGTTAAATTAAAATTAAGATTCTTAAATATTAAAGATTAATGCTCTGTGGCATTTCAAAGTCGATGGCCGGGCTTTGGAAAAAAAAAAAAAAAAAAAAAATCTGTGACAGGAACCATTAGTCACCACTATCATTATCTCAAACACCGTATTTTAGACTCGGGCATCTACTGGTTACTACAACAACTGGATTTGACCACTATATTAATTTCACAGCCGAAGGGCAAGCTAATTTATTAGTTTTTCTCTATAGCAGACAGGAATTGATTAAAGCGGTGAGAAAACATTGAGAAAGTGTGAAAGGTTGAGCTATGTGCTGCGCTCCTTCTCTCCCCTTGTGCATGTGATCCCCACCGAACTCTGCCTGAGGCTGCGAGCCCCTCGTCGCTCCATTAACGAGCTATCAGGAGTGCAGTTTGTTGTCTACCTTACTGGTCCGGAGAGGAGAGCTGGGATCAAAGTTGACAGAAAAAGCACTGTTCTGGCAGCTAATTCCTCCGGAGTGAGAGGAATACTGATGGTTTTCATTTTCAAGCCATACACACATCCACACACAGATAGAGAGAGAGACGGGCCCAGCTCGGGGGTGACCATCTGCAAAGTGATCGCAGTCTCAATGAGGGGCAGTAAAACAGGAGACGGCCAACACAAGACTCTTTTATTTTATTTTTTTCTATCACAAACATTTGTAACACTATTTATTTCCTTGAAAAATACTGTAACTGAAATATATTTCCAAGAATGTAAAAATATACTTGAAGGTGAAAATTACGGTCATTTTCCAATAATGAATCACTGAAAACACTTTCGAAATCGACTAGCCGTCTAACTGTCTATTATTCTGCTTTTCTTTGAATTAAATGTGTTTCCTGGAATCGTATAGACACACATTTTCCTTTACAGAAGCATTTGAAAAGCAGCGCAAGACAAACTGTATATTAAAGGCTATTAATGACATGAATTTAAGTCTAACGAGGCTTTTGTGCACTGGCCAATTCATTCAGTAATTGAACTGTGCACAAAAGCTGAACAGAATAATTACAACAAGGCCAAACCGCCCTCATTATTTAGGATATAATAGATGTTTTTTTAGAATCAGTAAAAACCGAGTATTAAACCAAAATATAAAATATCTACAAAAAAAAACTCAGGAGGCTATAATTAATTTATATGAATGCACAATGCAAAGCCAACATGCTGTGAAAGCTACTGGAATTTTAATACTATGTAAATAAATGAATAATAAAAATTAATAAGCATAAACTTAATTAATAAAACTGAGGTTAGGAATTCTTATCTGGACACATTTCAATGTTTCTGGGTGATGAATCCACTCACACCTTAGTAATTTGTCACTGGTTCCCTTCACCCGGGATGAGAAAGTCCAGATGATTTTAAATGACCAAACAAACGCATCTTTATAGTGACTGGCAGTAAACACCAGCAGATGGGTCCCCAAGTCATCACTGACTCTGAAACTATAAAATGGGCTTCAAGCAACTTGGATTCTCTGCCTCACTACTTTTCCTCCAGATTCTGGGAAATACAAAATTTATTTTGATATGAAAAGAAGTTGTTAATCCACTGAACATCATGTGATTGTGTTACGAATCTCCCTTAAACCTTTGAATGCATTTTGCTTCACAATCCTCTCAAGGTTGGATTTATTCCAGTTTCTTTTTCTACTTGTTTTCCTTCCACTCAATTTCCCATTAAAGTATTTGGAGACGGCATTCTGTGAACAGCTATGGTCTTTAGCAATTGCCTTTTGTGACTGGCCCTCTTTGTGAATAAGATAACCTTATATTATTTACAAGTTCTTTGTGATATAAATATTGTGCATACAAATACTGCAGCAATACATTTGCAATAAATTCCGGAGCCATATTATCTGCTGGATAAGTTTTTAAACAACTATTTCAAAATAGTCCATATTTTTACGACATTCCTCCTGCTGCTTGATGTCATTTTATTGAGTGGCAGAGTAACAATATTTTTCTGTAGCTGTTTAAAGCATGAAGTCAAGCAGAGCAGCATCTCCCCAACCTGTCAATGTGCACTGCCAGTCAGCTGACTCAAAAAAGCTACAGTAGCTTTTCCTAACTCAGCAGGATTACTTTTTTGCAATAAACAAGCTAGCGATGCAAAGAAATCAAAATAACAGTAAACATTGTTAGCATAATACAAATTTTAGCAGCAACAGGAATAAGATTTTTTGTTTTTAAATACTGTATTTTATGCAGGCTTATCATTCGGTTAGAGTCTAACCATTAGTCTCTTACCACCCTCCTACTCCTTAGTCACTAACAAAGCAAACAGTGATTTAAGCTGTGCTCATTTAGACCAGCTGCTGTTTCCTAGAATAACTTGGCCCTCAGACTGAGCTGTCCTTAAGTTGCAGAAAGTCTGCAGTCCCTCATACTAATGACAGCAAAGCAAGGCATAAATCATAAACTGGAAAAGGCTTTAGATTGATTACACTTGTACCTCTAATTCGTCAGCATGACAACATCACACAGAACAACTCTTTAAAAGCAAGGAAAAATTCAAATACACACACAAACTCAAAACGTCCTTTGCCACTATTTTTCAATTTTCTCCTGCTGACGTTAGACTTTAAACTGCGAGCTCTGAAGAGTTTGAAAATGCTAGTATATAAGTTAGATTTGGTTCCTGCACATTGCAGATTCTAGGCCTTTCTCTGCTTAAAAGGACAACATGACTGTGTGTTCATTTGAATCTAATACCATCTGTGTTGGCTCACATCCTTGTCATCATATTCCTCATCTTTAAAAGAAAGATCAATCTGTTTGGGATGCGTTTCATTTTCCTGCCAGCCAATGGTAATCGAGGAGAGGATAGAGCAAAGACAAAATCAAAGAAACTCACCTGAGATCTTCCATCTCTTTGAAGCACCTGCTCACCCCCCTCAGCAGTGAATGTGTGTACACTGGCACTCAGCCCAGTCTCTGTTTGCTGCCATCTTAATAACTTTGGTAATCCGGCTGACATTTAATCATGTAGCTCAAAATGTTTTAAAGTTGCTGTACAAATGTTGTTTTCAGTGTTTACTTCGGCCATCTCTTGCAGCTGCACCCTACAAGAGGATAGATGACAGGTGAGAGAAAACAAGAAATACGTGAGCTGCAAAAGGTTTAGAAAAAATGGAATCTGAAAGTATTCAAACTTTTAGGTCAGAAGGAGAGGTTGACTGAGTTATTAAACATTCAGCAGTTGCACAAAACGGGCTTTTATTTTAAATAGTTTCCATACATGAAATCAAGGTAATATAGCTGCACTATATTAAGAGGTTTTATGTCAGTCTGAAAACACACTTTGCTACCAGTCATGAATGTCTCCACTTTCAAGTTTGTGTTGCCAAATTCAACTATGTCTTGAATACAACGATAGCAAGGACACTGCAGACGGCATCGTATAGCTGTGATGTTTTTGTGTGTCTGTTTAAATGGTAACCCACACAGCTCTGTAGGAATGCACAATATATCGGTATTGGCCAATGTTCATCTTTTTTTTAATTTATTTATTGGTGTCTGTCCCAAAAAGTAAAAATAGGCTTAGGTTTTTATTTCTGGATCGGAGAGGAAGGGGACTGGCCCTGTGTGTGTGTGTGTGGTCATGTGATAAGGATGGTAAATGGTAATTTATTACTATCAGGTTTTCATATTTCTGGATTGCTAATATGAATCATAAAATAAACCATTTTGCATCATGTGTGAACTAAACACACATTGTAAGATAACTGCTGCAAAGTGTTTTTCCTTGAAGCTGGAACAAAAAACCCGTAGAACACCATAAATGTACAGTACCATGGAAATCTTTTTTTTCCTGTGTTGTACCACTTCATCCTTACCAAGAGCTTGTTCTGAATTCAGTTCACACAAGAAAGCTGTGTTTAAAAATTAAATAATTATCTCCATCCATTAGTGGGCTGATCCTTGGTTATAGATGCTGGCACTAAGGAAATGGGATGCTATAATAACTATTCATCATTTAATCCTTCTGAACTAGGTTCACAGTCTAGGACAGGGGTTGGCAACCCAAAATGTTGAAAGAGGCATATTGGACCAGAAAAACTAATCTGTCTGGAGCCGCAAAAAAATTAAAGCCTTACATAAGGCTTATAATGAAGGCCAAACAGGCTTTAAGTGTTTATATTAGCTTATTATCAAAATGACTAAGTTTTATACATAATTAGCATTCATGATTAAATGTTTATTTTCCCTGCTGTGCGTCCTGGAAGGAATGACACACCACGTGACTCTGTTGTACAGTGGTGCTTTAAATTTACCTTCCGTTACAATATTAATGTATTATGTTTTGTTGCATTGATTAAATTAAAGAAATGCAATAAAGAAATCAGATTTTTGATGTCGTCTTTATTATGAAGATCGACAGGGAAAGGGTCATAGTTTTCCTTTTGGAACTTGGAAAATCTGCTCCCAAATGTTGAATAAATGTGAATAAATAAATTGATTGCTTCAACTTTAAGAAGCAAAGTCTTTTTATTTACTCATAAGTTTATGTATTTCTATTGGCCAAGAGAAGGACTAATAGTCTTTGTACATGAGTCACATGTTTTACTGCTCTGCTACACACTGTCAGGAAATGCAATTTTAACCAACAACATGTCCTTCAAATGGAGGCATTTCTTTAGATTATGACATTATAAGTACTTTAAACAAGTTTGCAAAAAAAAAATTCTGTATGTCATCAAATTCAATTGAAGTTTATATTAATACAGTTCAAGTTTTGTTTGGAGTTCAGATCAGCATTTGGTCTGCAATTATTTTTGTTCTATTCATTTAGTTTCTTTGGTGATGAAGCTCATCTACCCCCTGTGTATTGATAGCTTGAATATTGTAGTTTTGATGTATTGGCAAAGTAGAAAAAATGTATAATAATCAGAAATCCCCAATGGTGAAAATGCAAAGTAAAACAGTTGTGACATCTGTCTATTACAGATTTAACACTGTCTCTGGCTAAGTACTTCACACAGCCCCAGTTATAAATTGCAATAAAATGAAAACTGCTCGGTCCACAATAATAGGTCTGTTCCTTCAAATATATCACTTGACTGCAGAAACTCTCCTCCATTTAGGGTGAAAATACATTTTGCAGCTCTTTGATTGATCCAAGCAGTTTTCAGGACGTTGCTGCTGTTTCCACACGAGTTTGACAAGTTCATTACAAAGATAAAGATGACTACAAGGGCTGCAACATTTGTTCACACTGCTCTCCTACTGTTTCGGAATAGTTTAACTTCTCACAGTTTTGGCTAAATACATGTGTATTTTGGCTATGAAATAAAGTTTATATTTCTTAGAAGATTAAATATTAGTAGCACATCTTGTTTGCTGCCTTACTTGTTATCTGTCAGCAGGAGTAATCATTAGAGTGAGATCATTGGTACTGAAGTGTCTGATCTTTATGTTTGCTCTGAAGATACACTGAACGGTTGGAGCCATTTTATAGTTTCTGCTCCATCTTTGTGCAGAGTTGACCTTTATCTCTTTTGCAAGGCTAAGAAAAGTTATCATCTGCCGAGCTGTACTACTGTTAAATGCACATGAGGAGTTGGATAATGTGTCTTTGTTATTAAATTTGTGGGCTTGATAATGGTGTTGAGGATTACTGAAGGGCTGAAATGATAGAAATTCTAATCTCTCTATTACCAATCACCGTGTGAGGTTTAATGCGTCCTGTCATCGCTTGAACTGCTTGACGTCCTACTTTCATAGATGACTGACGAAAGAATTGGTCCTAAAAGATAATAAAGGTTCAGATGAGACTCTGTCCTTCAAAATTGAGTTGGAGGTAATCTTTCCTGTGCTGAAAGCAAGTCATGGTTACATTATATTTTGGGATTCAAATTCTCAGAAAATGAGACTTTTTACTAAGATGTGCAAATTGTTGTAAAATAAATATTTAATCGAGTGAAGGCTAGTACTTAATAGTGGCAAGGTATGCCATTTTGGATTTGACCTTAAGTTCCTCCATTGCTGTATGATGTTACAAGAGAAGCAATGTTTGTACTGTAGAGATGGTAGGAGGCCAGCGTAGATGTGATGGTGCCTTTAGGATCAAGGGCTGCAAGTAGCCAACAAAAATTATTATCCATTGACTTCAATACAAATATTACATTGTTTACTGAGGGTAAACGTGTAATTTACCTTTTAAATTAAAATCCATTGTAGGCTTGTCTTTCTTTATTTTAACAAAACATTCTGCAAGCAAGTGAACCTCAAGTTTACCCAGAGCACCTTGGCCAAAGGAAATCATGTCCTTCAGTTCTCCAAATTTTGATTCCATGATAATATATGTTTTATGCTACTATCCACTGGCAGGATTTATGTATAAAAGACAGGAATACTATTCCAGCAAGAAGAGCAAGACACTGAGATTTGTCATTTAAATTTGAAGCACTTGCTCTGCCAATAACTGGATCACTACCCGGAGTTTGTCCGCCATTGTATTTTGGAAAAGAAAGACATACAGAGACTCTTGATGCAGGTTTTGTCTAGTGCTGACATCGATGGCACACGACTGTGGTCTCATATTGCTGGCTGGGTTTTTGTAAACTCACAGCTGTTAGTGATATCACTGTCATCACCTTACAATTGACCAGAGGGCACTCAAAGGCGGCTCGTCTTTGTGTACGGCTGAAATGTTATGTGAAAAGAGACTGAAGCCTCAAAGTTGAGGGGTGAGCCAGCCTTTTGTCTTTACATGGACAGGTTGGCAAAGAGCAAAGAGAATTTTATTCATTTCCCTTTACTTTACTCGAAACTGAAAAATGGCACATAGACTATAATGCAGTCTGACATGGAAAGATGGATTCCTAGAAAGCTGAAGGACGATGCCTCTCATTCTTTGCATCACGGATTTACAGGCTTTTATTACCGGTACTTAGTTTTAGACGTTACTTTCAGGTACTTTTTATTTGCAGCTTTAGTTTGTTTTTTTTTTATTTAGGGGGAGTGAGAAGGGCTCTGCACTGGTATGTCATTTTTGTCCTTTAGATGTCCACTAATTTCTTATAAGCAAATATCCCACAATATTTCGAACAGAAAATTTGTAAAAAGAAGAAGAAAAAAAGCAGCCAGTGACCAAAGAAAACCTTTATCAAGATCTGCAGGAGAAGACCAAGATTTTTATTTTAAAAAATAAAATAAAATAAGAGTCTAGCCCCTTAGAAGAAAAACAGTTGTTTTAAAAATAATTTCATGACTCTGTCTCTGCAACTCCCTGTTCTCATTTTTATCAACCATAATCATCAGCACAATTTTTTATTTTTTTTTTCCCCTCGCAATGTTTGCTGACCTTTTTGTTGATGTAAAGGTCAACTTGAATGCAGGTTGTTTAGGTTTCTTGGATAATGAGAGAATCTGTCATAAACAGTCTTTCTGGCTTAAAATGCCCCATAAGTCATCCTTTATAAGGACTTTTTATATCCAACTTTTGTAGAAGGAGCCAGAAGCCCTGAAACATCCTGTATATAATGAACTCTTCTGTATGAAGGTAATTATTCTTTCTTTCAGGTAACCAATGGCCTCATCAGTCAGCCTAATGATCTGAGAGGTATAAGGCATTGTAACATTTCAAAACAAAATAGCTGTCCTACTCTTCTGCAAAGGCACATAATGGAAAATTAAGGTCACCGGGCGCTTTAGCTTAAGAAACTAATATTTGCAGAGCTGTGGTGGCTTGAAAGTATGCAACCTGTATTCTTCCACCAATTTTCTCAAGCTGGTGTATAATTAACAGTCTTGTAATAATAAAAAAAAACTTAATAAAACCTCTGTTTCAGAATAACATGCAGTTCCTTAGTAACGGAGTAATGGGATTTTGCAGCAAACTGTGAAGACAATTTTCCTATAAATACATGCATGCTAAAGCAGGTGGCGATGAGCAATTTAGATACAGTGGTGAAAACAAGTAATTGATTCCCCGCTGATATTTCCAGAATGGAGAGGCCTGTAATTTTCATTATAGGGACACATTAACATCTAAAGAAATCTAAACTCTTCTTCAAAATACTGAGAAATCATATTCAAACATTTGAGTTTAAAGAAAGTTATAATGTATAAGAAAATCTCTCGCTTATTATTAAATAAGAAATGGCTTAATCAGGTTTAATGTTAAAGAGGAAAGAATAAATTGTTTTTAGACGGTGAAGGCAGATATCTGGGTTCAGCCCTGTCCAACCTCAAACAAACGAGTTGTATTTTATTGCAGCTGAGTCCTTGTACTTGCTCTGCAAGAGCAGCTCGTCATGTTGCATTATGTGCAGCTTCTTGTCTCCTAGAACCACATGCATAAAAAAACAGCATTTTAAGAGCAAAAATTTCCAACATTTGTCAAAGTACCTTTTTTGTGAAAGGCAAATTTTACGCTTCGACACCCGAAAGGGATGTTTCTCTCCAAAGAAAAACATGTTTTTGATTTAGATCACGCATTCTTGTGTTTCAGGTCCTCGACAGTCACTGGTGAGTAATGCTTAGTGAGCATTATATCACTGTGATAAAAATGGAAACATCTCATACTTCATACTGCATCATCTACACCCCAGGGTTTTGTTTTCTGGCCCTGCCAAGCTACTGTGTCTGGGTGTTAAAGCTACAAGAGTAATTTATTTTATTCAATGCATAGATCTGCTTCGTCACTGTGGGCTGAAAGCTTCTGCTAGGGAGCGCGCAGCTTTGTACAGGACAGTAGTTATAGCCTTTACAAGATAAAACCAATCAAGAGCACAGTCTAATCCTTACTGCTCAGCTCTATCCTTGTTTGTATTTTGCACATTTGATGCAAGAGGTAATGTGTGCAAATTTACTCTGGTAGAGGTGTAAATTATAGTGGCGCATGACTGGCTGTATGGCAGGGTGCCTTCAGGTTCAGTTTGGCATTTTCAGCATCACAAAGCTGTCCCACCTGGATCGATCACCATGGTAACCAAAGCTGGAAGCCCACTTTGTGGCAGTTTAGTTTCCAGATCAGAGATGCACATAAGGTGACTTTTAAAAAAAAATAAAATTTCTCAAGCCTGTTAAGAACTGAAGTAAATGCCATATTGTAGAAAAAAGCTTTTCTGTTCATATAATACATAAAAATATGACCTCCAGTGACGAAGGCGAATCTTGTCCTTTGTTTCCATAGACCAATATATTGATCTATAAAAATATACTGATCTGTATTCTATCTTGGAAGGTCCTACAAAATAATTATAAATATATAAATGCTGTTTATTTTCTAGATGTTTAGATTCTAAGTTTTACAAATGAGTTCAAATGTGTCTTTTAACATAATTTCCTTATAAGACAAAACTATACCTTAAAAGTCGACATACCACTAATGCCATTAATAATCAGGGTAAAAATGACTAAATTTAACATATGTATTGTAACTCTCGATCAGGTATTGATGCTTTTAAATGATCTCGCTTTAAACCTGTCTGGTTTTATCGGGCAGCATTAAGGTGAAATGTGACCTTAGGGCGCCATAATCACACATGGTGATGTAGAGAGCCTTAGATGACTATAAAGCCGAGACATTTGAAAAAAGAATTAATTCATTTAATGCTTTGTGCTGGACTGTGTTTGAAACAAGCACTCTTGGAAATTGAACACTTTGTCTTCTGGAAGAGTTGGCCCATATGTGTGTGTATGTGTGTGGAGGCAGCGGGTGATGATTGAACTGCTTTGAATGGAGTGAAAATGTCTCACACACACGCATCACACACAACTAATTTCTAACGATGCGTCTCAGTGCGGAGTGTTGTAAATGAGTCTTTTAATGACTCTGCTGTCCAGGCCATGGATCATCGCTGGAGTCTTGAGAAATTATTAAAATGTGACTCACTCAAACATTATTCTATCTATCAAAGAAAGGAAAACAGAAAAACATGGACGTGCTTCAGGGGAGAGGAAATTTGTTTATTTTAAATCTTTCCTCAAATCTCTATGGCCTTTTTTTTTTTTTTTTTTTTTTCTTTTAATGATATTCTAAAATGTGGGCCACATTAAGCAGCTGCAGAGATTCAAACAAATTCAACAGGGCTGCTTAAAGCATCCCATTTAAAATTTATTGAAAAGAGATTTAGGCAAGATGTGGGGGAAGAAAATCAATTTGCAACAGTTATGAGTTATGAAAACAGATATTCACATCGATTGGCGCTCACACTTATCTGTCTGTGTGTAAACAAACGGCCCATGAAGGAAGATGCATATTGCGTTAGCCTCAGTGATGCTGAAAGTCAAATCAGCTGCTTGGTCTATGTGCCTCACAGGGGAACCTGGTTTGGTTTGGAGTGATGTGCTGTGGCACATTTACATGAACAGCAGCTATATAGAAAGTAAGGAGCGGTACCAACAACTCGCCATTTTGTTTGCTCAGATTTATTAACCTTTCTCTGCCTTGTATTAAAGTTGACTGTGCTCAACCGCCAATAAAATGTGAATTTACTCAATGATGTGTAAACATGGAAAAGAATTCAAAGTATAGTTTGAATTTCTCCGTTTATCGAATCACATAGACCAATTGATTGAGTTTAGCAACTTAATATCTGGTTGTAACTATCCTTTTAGGTTGGAGTCGCCAACAAGAACCCTGACCATGGAGGCTCCGCGAGGGGTGGAAGTGAGCGCAGCCACGGGGACGCTGAAGATCAGCAGCAGGAAGGATCTGCAGCTGGAAGCCACAGAGGGAGAGGTGAGAGCATCTCCAGTTACAATCCTCTTTGGTTTTCTGTTTTATTTGGATCTTCTTTCTCTGTGGTCAGCATGTAGGGAGCATATCGCCTTCTCCATCATGTGCTGGAAGAAGTCTAATGCTTTTCCCAAGATCTTAATGTATGGATAAATGGAGAAATAAATGAATCAGAATCAGCTTTATTTGCTATGTTTGAGCACACAAAGAATTTGAATATAAATATAATTGTGTAGATTTGGTGGAACATAAAGATTTCTTTAAGGTTTGTCGTAGAAAATTTTAAATCTAATTCCGAAAAATTATAATCTTTAAAAATATGTAATCTTAAAATAACTGGAAATTATAATTATAACATTTCCATTTATTATATTATAATAAATGCTTACTTTTTTGGTCCATTGTCTTGTCTGTCCATCCTTACTCAGCCATTTCTGTCCATCTGTGTGACCCTCATTTGTCCTTATATTTGTCCATCAAGTCATTCATCTGTCTGTCTTCAGATGGTTCTTTGTTCATCTGTCCGTCCGTCCCTCTAAATGTTTGTCCATCCAAACACCTTTCCTGGTGTACACAGGTTCCACATACAAGACCTGACTTCTCTAAAGAATATGAAAGTAAATTTTTACTGTTTGTTTCATTAGTGGGGCTCAAATACACAGAGACATTTCAAAATTTGTGTTTTAGGTAAATGAAGTGCTTGTGCCTCCACGTGGATTGTTGGGATTTCCAGATGCACAGTGGTGGACAAGTGTCTCAGCTTAACTTTTCAGTTTGCTCTGTGGTTGTTTTGGTAATTCACAGGCTGATTGTTGCATCTGGTACCGAAACATAGAAGTCAGAACTTTTCTGTATTCTTTAAAAAGCCAACCTGCTAAGAGAAAATTCCAGTATTTTTGTGAGGAAGCAGAATAAAGACAACTGAGTGACAATTCGTGATTAAAGAAACAATCGTGGATGTTTACTTTCAGTGACAATCAGCTAATATAAAACTCAGAATTATTGCTGCTTCAAATGGTTATGTGTAAAAGTAAAGACCTGCTTCCTGCTTTATTCTCATCTAAGCAGTGCTGCTGTCTTTCACGTTCAGTTTGCCCTGACGGGTATTGAAGAATCGGTTTCCGGTGGTTGTACATCACATCAGGACACGTCGACTGATTTGTTTGACTTCCAGTGCTTCTGACGTTTTTCTCCTCCAGATTCTCCTTGATGCCGACAGCATTCGGCTGGAAAACCTCCCGCTTGGCCTCTACGCCGCGTCCGCCGGCGAGCCCTTCAGGAAGCAGGCTGTGTACGAGGTGTGCGTCTGCCCCAGCGGCAAGACCTACCTTTCTCCAGCTGAGAGCGTTTCCACCTGCCAGGCCATGAGCAGCATCTGCCTTTGGAGCTGACCTGAGAGCAGCATGTCGTGACGGAGAGCAAAACTCGAGTATCGGCTCTGCGATCTGAGATTACTGGAGTGGAGACGGAAAGCTTCAAGCTCTGAGCTGTCAGTGCTCATAGCAGGACAGAAGTGTTCAAACCGCTGCCTGCAGAGGATCGACGGAGGCTCACACTTCACTGGCTGACTGAGGAGAAAAGTCAAAGACTGAAACCAGGAATACGTACAGATCAGTTCTCACAATCAAATCACAGACAGAGGATACAACTTTTATTTTTCTACTTTTAGGTTTACGAAGATTGTTTTAAATTTGAAAGGAAAAAATAAATAACATGGTGCCTTCAGTTTTAAATGGCATCACATTGAAACTGTCTTGTCAATTAGACACAAAGGTATTGAAAAATAAAGCAAGCACAAATGAAAACTTTGTCTAATCTAAATGTGTTTCAGCAAAGTTGGAGATGCTTGGAATCAGATTGAAACAGGTTTGTTGAATTTATTAGCAGAAGCTCATGTCAGATAAGGACCGCTTTGAAGATGCAGATGAAAGATATTTTCCCAAATCAAAGGTAAATATTTATCCTGTCCTTTGCTTCATTTATGCCGTACCATGTTTGAGAAAATACCCAGTTTAATTTTCTGGATCTTTCTGTCATAATTTGTGCTCTTTTACACAAGTTATGTAAAGGAGCACATAAAATTAAACAGCTCTGTGAGAGGTACAGCTCCAGCCAGGAATTTACATTCACTTGAGGAATAATTAGATAGAGTAATGTTATTTTGCTATTTATTTGAATGGTATTCATTGCCTTCATTCCAGTATTTTCTAAACCTGAAATGTGACAGTGAAGCTCAGCAAATCCCAGAAGCTTCATGTTTACTTGCTTTCCCAATTTCAAATGTAGTTTTAACGCTGGTGTTGGAGGTAACCCTCCATTAGTTCATCCATTGTTTTAGCAATGCACCAACATCAGTGGCAGTGAAACAGACGCTCAGCATGATGCTGCCACCACCATGCTTTGCAGTTGATGTCTATTAAGATTAGAAAGCCTCTCATTGTCTCCTCCAAACTTTTGTCTTCTCAATCTTTGGTCTGATAACATCATAAAACTTTTCTCCAGACGGAATTTGATTCAGTGAATTCCAACATCTGCAACCACTTTTTGACTTTCAAATTAATTGAAGTTGTGTAATAATTCCAACCAGGAAACTGGAAATGTCTAAAATATTCCAGCTTGGTGTTCGTTCTAGATCTGTTTACTTGCACTCTTCTGTTTACTCTCCTGCTGGCTTTCATGTTAAACCTGTGACAGTGTGCTAACAGCTTCTCTCTCCAAGGTTTCCCGAAGGCTGCCTAACCTGGGCTCCCCAGCTGAGAGCGAGACAGGCGGCCATGTTTCATCTGACCTGATGCAGACACTTACTCCCTCGAGGCTTCCAGAGATGAGCTTGTCTGGTAAGAGCCCCGTCACCTTATCTTAAGGGTATATTTCAGACATGCAGCTGAGTGTTTATCTTTTGCTCTGAAGGACAATTTCAAGGGCAAACGTTGAGATTTTTTAGAGCCAAAACATCTGAGAAATATCAAAAAGCATGAAACGTAAATAAAACACATTTGGTATTTTTATTGATTTTTGAAGAAGTAAGTCAATTTCTTTTAGTAAGAGTCTTCTTTTTTTCTCTCTCTACAATGGAAAGGCATTCCCAAATATGGATGTTGACGTAACATGTAGCAGCAGAGCGCAACCGGCAGTAGATTTGAATTGAAAACCGATTAATTTCTTGACACAAAGAGGCTTTTTGTGTTTAATTTGCAGCAGCATCTACTAGTTTCTCTAAATGAGTGACACAACGTATATATCACTATATCTGCAGAGAATTGTGCATATTAACTTTAAACATAGCAGACAACAAGAAAAAATACAGCAAAACACATCCATCAAAGTCTTTGTAATGTCAACAATGACAACCTGCTTGGCTGAATTGTGTTTTTTACATCATAAATTATCCCCATAATGTCAGGTTACACACAGGGGTGTCAAACTCCAGGCCTCGAGGGCCGCAGACCTACAGTTTTTAGATGTGCCACAGGTACAAAACACTGGAATGAAACGGCTTAATTACCTCCTCCTTGTGTAGATCAGTTCTCCAGAGCCTTGCTAATGACCTAATTATTCTATTCAGGTGTGGTGCAGCAGAGGCACATCTAAAAGTTGCAGGACTGCGGCCTTCGAGGACTGGAGTTTGAGACCCCTGCACTATAGACTTCCTGTGAGTTGCGCTGATTGTAGCTAAAATCCTCCTATGAAGGATTGCTGTTGATGAATTCAGGGACCTCCAAGGCCTGATAGGTGGGTGATAGCGGTGCAGCTGACCCTGGGGTGGCTTTCACATGCAGAAAGCAGGTGCAAATCAGTGGAGCCGTTGCCAAAATTGCCTCCAGATAACATCTGAGCTGGAGCTGATGCTGGCAATGGGGTTGAATAATGATTTTATCTATGTGGGACCTGAAAATCTCCGCTGGAAACACTGGAGAGATGTGAACGTCCTGCAGGAAAGGACATTTCAAACTCAGACAAATGCCTTTCATCAATAATTGGTGACTAACAGTTCATTATTAAGTTCTTTCCGCATCAAAACAACATTCTGTTGTTTTGTGCTTTTCTTGCTGCAACAAACTGAGTCACACCTTATGAATATGCATGCCTCCATCGTTTCAGTGCTGGTTCTTATGAAACTCGCATCAAATCCACTCAGATCACCAAATATATTGCAGCTGATTGGGAATGGAGTGTTTTCTCTGAGCAGCTCAGTCAAATCTGAGTTTAGAGAAAGCCACAAGTTCAAAGTGCCAAGTAAAGATTTTCCAAATGAAATGCTCAGGCTGCTTAGAGTCTCGAAGTTTGGGTTTGTTTGAACTATTTTCAATACTTGGATAAATATCAGAGTCCCTGCACTGTGTAGAAAGACCAAGAATTCAATTTAAGTATTTTGGGGCTAGGAAATTATTTTTGTACTTTCATACCCATTCCCATTCTTTAAATATTATCTCTGACAGCCAGCCGTCCGATCGTTTCCCCATCCATCCAGCCAGTCCACCTGCTTTCCAGATACTTTGGGCTGAAGTCCAGAAAGCTGTAAGCTGGGATTTTTCTATGTTTAGAGCATACTGTCAATTAAACCTGACCACAGGGCAAACATTTATAGAAAACTGCTACAAGAATTTGAATTATGCTTCAAAAATTATCTTGGTGATTAATATGGTTATTCAGGAGTTTGCCTCTGGAGATAAATGAAATGGTAGAGTGCGCTGCATGGTGGAACCATGCTAGGTGTTTGTTAAATTGAACTTAATGTTTAACTTCATCTGCAACTTTAATGTAGAAATCAATTAGTTTTAACTTATATATTCCTATTATTGAATGCAGCACTGACTCTGTAAAATTTGTGTCTCAGGATTCAAATCTTTCATCTTTGGCTAAAAACTGAGTTGTGCTTGACAGCCAAAGCTTTCCATATGTTTTCTGTAGGTTAAAAATAGCTCATAAATACAGTCACTGTCTAACAAAATATCCTGAATCCAAAAATATTTAGCCCTAGTGTGGTAAGAGAGGAGAACAGTACAATCTGAGGAGCAGCCACCATAAAGTAATTACCAGAACAGTTTCTAGTTAACCTTCTGTCAGCTGACTAATTGGACATTTAAGACGAGTCCCTGTTGCCCCATATTAAACAGGCATAATGGAGTAAAAGCAGAGTTTTATTGGACAAAAACTGAAAAATAGTTCGAATGTCTGAACGTGATTGTAAAAGCCAGGTGGAATGAGTTTTCATTACTCGGAAAGTAATGTGAATCAATACCATCTACCATCACACACCAAACAGTCTAGTGAGTTTTAATTTTCTAAATGTAAAGCAAAAAAAAAAGAACGATTTTGGGAAAGACATTTTAACACACCGACTTCCAGTGAAGGACCGACTTTCTGGGTTCATTAAGGTTTCAGAAGAGGGGGGGGGGGGGGGGGAAATGCAGCCCTCTCCTTTTTTAATGTCACTTTTTATGTTTTGCCATCTCCCGTGATGTAGACATGTTGCTTACTCAGTGGAGATGCAGACAGGACTTCACCTGCCATATGCCGGGGCATTACGAGGCGTGTGCTTAGCCACAGGCAGTCTGAACAGAAGTGGCCTGAGGAGAGAGTTTAATTGCTGGGGTTAGAGACAGATTTTATCATAACATGCTGCTGCACGGTCACAGCTGGATGCGCATTACACATTACCTCCTTCTAATTAAGCCCAGAATTACTGTTAAAAATCCAAATTGGGTTCTCAACAACTGCTCTTGTCAACTCCCCATGACATATTTTTCAAAGCATGCAATCGTGATAAGAACATCCTCTTGAAGCTTCGGGGGGTTTCCACATCAGGACAGAGTAAAAATGAT
Organism: Xiphophorus hellerii; assembly: GCF_003331165.1. Classification (NCBI taxonomy): domain Eukaryota; kingdom Metazoa; phylum Chordata; class Actinopteri; order Cyprinodontiformes; family Poeciliidae; genus Xiphophorus; species Xiphophorus hellerii. The sequence goes on along the minus strand of NC_045685.1, from coordinate 14,468,306 downwards.
CTGATCTAAAGTTATTTACTTCTAACCTCCAGTGCAGAGCCACAGCAGAAAGGGAGAGTTTGTGCAAAGCCAAGCACAATCCCACGATTCATTAACTTATAGAAGCACCTTTTAGCACCAATAACTTAAATGACTATTTTTTTTTGTAATACTTTCAGTTTCTCATATCATTTTTGGATCAGTTTTCATTTATTATTCTTTAAACAACACTGCTTCGGTTCAATATGTTTCTCAGACTTTTGTTTCCTCACCAGTTAGGGCGATGTCTGGACTTTTTGCAACGCTGTGATGCTTTTGTTTTTCAAATGTTCTGTTGTGTTTGGGATGACGGATGATCTCACATTTTCACTCTGAGTGTAAACTTTGGTTTGCAGAGGAGTTATCCAATGATTACAAGATGCCCGGTTCCTGTGACTGATAAAAAGCCCATGTCATCACTCTCCTGCTGTCATGCTTGTCTCTGTGTGTGAGATGTTTATGCCGATATGCTTTTCATTTGTTTTGGTCTCATCTAAGACAACACTCTGGAGGTTTTGTGGATCGCTCGCCTTTGCCATATTCTTGGCAGCCCTCCTCTTTCTCTCTTTGGTCTTTTTCTAATCAGACCTTCTTGAACAGCAACATTCATTGTGGTAACAGAGATCTGCAGTATCTGACATGGAGCTTATGTTGTTTTTTTAAATTTATTTATATATATATATATATATATATATATTTCTCTGAGCATTTCACACTCTGACCTTGAGTGTGCTGGGACTTCTGCTCCTGGGAAGACTGCCAGCTGTCATAAATGTTTCCACTTGTAAATAACCTTCCTCTCTGTAGTAAGGTCCTCTTCTCCTGACCCTTCCCAGGTCATTGCTGATGTCTTTCCATCTTGGCAGCATGTTAACACAAAACTGTAGCCTCAAGATCTGAAAGCTGGCAGGTCTTCTGCTTTTGCAGCAACTGGCTGCTATTTTCACAATTAAATCCATTTATAAGCAGCAAGTTGCATGTAATTTTTCACACACAACTTTTTTATTAGGGCTTCATTTTTCATATATAATCTGATCAATCTGTTTTGTGTTTTTGTAGGCTCAAGCATGGATGTAAGTAATTTTAAAACCTGGTAAACACCTAATACAGTAGATTAGAGCAAACTTTATTATGTTATGCATCATTAAATATTTCACTTTGTGTTTATTGCTAAACATAAATTGTAATGTTTCTCTCTAGGTCTCTTTTTTTAAGTGTAGTCAAATCAGTGTTAAAGCACAGCAGCAATTTTTTACATAATTCTTTAACTACAGACCTACTGTCTATTTTCACAAGAATCTCAGGAAACTGAGCAAAATGTCTGCTGTAGTTGCAGACGAAGCACATAATTAGTATCCAGCACCAATCATATCAGTGTGTGTTTGTTTACTGACTATCATCTCAGATTGTACCTACCAAGAATGATTTGACTTGAATCTGAACAAAGTTTCAGCGATGACGTTTCACTGCAGTGGCAACAAAAGGTTGGTGCTGCCACCTACTGGCCTTCAGAGAATAAGGTGAATGCCTCGTTTTGGTGAAAAGTATTGCAATGCTGATTCCAGATCCTAAAGACGTCGTGCATCGTCTGTCATAGTTTTGCAAGTTAAATGCTATATCCACTGGAATTAAACGGCACATTTCTAGCAAAATACAGAAAATCAACTTGAGTCAGAAGACAGGAAGGAAAAAATGTCCATTTTACAGAATTTTTAGCCAAGTTACTGACTGGAGAATAATTAGAGACGTTACAATATGAGTTAGAACTTGTGAAAATGTTAACATAGTTTTTTATAAAGGTTGCAGTGTTAACTGATCCGTAAATCCATCATTAACAGACTCACAGCTTGTTGTGGATGAAGGGTGACTCACATTTCTTTACATGATCACCTACGTTAAAGGCTTCTGAGTTCAGTCATCTTGGTTTTCTCTAAACATTGCACTGTGCATTGAGGCCAGCATGTCTCCACTTCCTTAACTTTTATATAGAGTGATTGATGTTGTTAAACCTCATATGGCCCTAGTCATTTCCAGATAGGCTGCTATATAAATACACCCATTTTATTTTAATCAATTAAATATATTCCTGTGATTGTCAGTTTCTGACTCCCGCCTACTCATACTTTCTGTGGCAACACTAATGATTCATTTTCCAGATTTAACTTGTCATAATGTAACTGTTAGCCCAGTAAAATTGCTCACATTGCTCCAACAGAATGTTCTTGTGCCAAAACCCAAGTCCTGCTATTGATCTGAATGTCACTTTGACATTTTCCTCCTACCTAGACATTCTGTATGACTGATTCAGTTTCTCAAAGGGAAACTGCACTCCCCTTCACTCTCCAGCCGCTCAGACAGCGACAGAAATCACCATTTAAATTGCTCAAAAAGGACTAAGACCAAAACAAAAAGTTGAGTTTTTTCATCCAGCCTCCAAAGTGCTCTGTATTACCTCTAATTTTAAAAAGGTCAATTTATACTAATTGGCATAGTTAAATCCTGTATTTGGACCAAACTTAGCTAGGTGGTTTGTGTAACAATGAATAAGGGAGAATAAATAATCTGCACACAATTGCATACAGTTAAATAATTGTTCCTTCAATCAGTTAATGATTATAAATTAAAAGAAACTTTTTTATTTTTAAAAAAAGGCAAATGTGGGAATGCTGACAACTGAAAATAAAATTAAGAAAAATTGATACCAAGCAGAGATTGATGATTTTCGTTTAACCAGCACTTTACTCATTCCTGCAAGAATAGGAACAGCCGGCAGACGTGTGTAACCTTCGCTCAGTCTGTTCTATCTAGACAAAAAAGTTACTGTCACAATGCAGCTTCTCAGCAGAGGCCTGGAAGTCTTCAGCCTGGCTCGACTGAGCAAGACTTTTAATGTTGAGAGATATTGAACCTTGAACCTGGAGGAGAGCGTCTCCCTTATCTCCATTTGGTGCCTCCTGGAATCTCTGAACACTCCCTCAGGTTCAGCAGGGAGAAAACACAAAAAGCTCACATAAATCTAGCTACAGGAGGAGGAGCAGATACTTTTTAGGCCACCTTAAATGTTAGAAATGCTACGTTCTAAAATTCCATTTTAGCAGTATGCTCCCAGTTCTAGATCAGGGCTCCCTTTGCTTGGAGGCGTTCAGCCTGTGCCGAGGTAACAGAAGCCCAGGTTGTTTTAACAGAGTCCACCTATACCAGCCATCTCCATGTCGATTATACAGCTCACTCTGTAGTGTAGTTTCTTCACTGGTTGCTTCTTTCTTAACTTTTAAGAAAATGTGTCTGCATTATATCAATTCAGTTCAAGAATATCCATCCCAAAGCAAAATTAAATGTCATAAGTCGCATCAGTTGTTGTAGAGCACTGCTAATCCACCTCCTTTGCTTTTGCTGCTCCTCTTTACAGCCAAATATGTGATTCTTCAGGGTTCCTTGCAATGCAACTTCTTTATGTTACAGTTTCCTTCAAAGGGAAGGCATTTTAAGTTAAGATACATAAACTTCAGACTCAAACAGAACTTCAGATTAATAAAGCGTCTTTAATTTTCACATTAGGAATAGCCACCTGGTTAATAAAGGTACAAGTGTGCACAACCTCATGGTAAATCACTAATGATAAATCAAAGAGGATAAACAGCTATTCAGTCTCTAGAAAGGGGAAAAAAACAAGCTTATAATACAGGATGCATAGAACTGTCCTTATGCAATTGAGAACAATCAACATATTTTAAGTTTAGAAAAAGAAATAAACTGGATACAGAAATGATGCAGGCTGTGCATGTAAGGCAGAGATTCTCCTAAAAGATCCACATATGAATACAAGGTCAACGTAAAGTATATCTGTTATACATCTGTCTTACTTCCTGTATACATCATGACTCCTTAATGTTTTGTTTGATTAATGTTTTAATCAATTTAATACTGTAAGCAGGTGATTAGCTGTAACAAACTGGCGTTATACTTCATCAATACTTGAAGCCACTGGCACTAATATGGCAACATTCAAAATATAATGGTGACCTTCTTCTGAACTTTAAGTCTTTAAATTACCATCAAGACAATTCTGTTTTAAATTATAGCTTTAAAAAAAAATATCCAACAATAATAGCCCATATTTGGATTAATGAGTCACCTTCTGTGATAATACAAAAGAATCAGATTTCTGTGGCTTAACGGGAGTAAAAGCGTTGAGCAGGAAAACCTTAAAGTTTGGTGAATACCATTGTTTCATCTGGAAGTAAAAGCGTTAAGATATTCTGCGTCTATTGATAATATTTTGATGAATCAGAGGCTTCCTGGGTCTGGATTGTGATCACGAAAACATCTTTGGTTTCCCACCGCCTTCTTCCCATTGTTGCATTGTCTGCAAACAGAGTAATATTTTTTCTTTTTTACATTTAAAGGTTTGCTGGTGTAGTGTTAGTCAAATTTCAGTCAAATAAAATTCAGGGTGAAATAGGTTTTCTCTTGAGAAAACAGATGGCGTTACATTATGACTGATTAATTTAAAAAAAAAAAAAAAAAAATTTTTAAATGCAATTGAATTTTAATCGTCCCCAAAATGTTTAACACTAACCTGAGGTTCTCATCATGTAGATCTCGAGCTCTGAGCGCAGACCTGGAGATGCCCATCCCTGGAGGAATGCGGTCCGGGTATCTCACAACTATCTTTATGCCATTCAGATCATAACCCTGAAAAATACAAACGGACAATACATGGCAAGTTGGAGTGCCACTGAAAACGTCATTTATTCCAGCAGCTATATTTAAACAAAACTCAAAGCTAGAATTCAGCTCATCACAAAAACTGGAATAAAAAGAAGCATGAAAGTTGAGGATATTTCCAGGATTTAATAGTCATGTTGGAGACAAAATTCAAGAAAAGTAAACCCTGACCAAGAACTGAATGAATCTTCTGTACATGGATGTACTTTTCATCAGGGTGATATTAACATTTTTTGTTAATCTGATACAATATTCAAATTTTCTAATAGATTGGACTCTGGGGGTTTGCAGCTTTTAGCAGTTTAATTGAATAATTGTATGGATTTTCCAAAACAGAATGAAAATAAAAGCACCAGTTTTCCTGTCATCACGTTGGACACCATGTGCCATCATTTAGTAAGATACATAACCTTTGAACAGGTCCTGCACACTTCAATCTTTCAGCAGATTTTTATTTTTCTTTGCACAGTCAAGGTCTGTTACTTTATACAACAATGTATCAAAAACAAAAACCCGCCGCGGTACAGGATGTACAGAGGATTTAGTGGTTCAACTTAGCAGAGCTGGCATTTGTGCATTTAAAACAGAACTTTCTCAGATTTTTTCTTGCAAAGGTTTTCTTTATGTTCATTGTCAGCAATGTTTTGCTGCAACTGAAGCAGAATAACTGCAGAAAAAGGATCTTAAATATATGTGCTTGAAATATCCGTCATTTCTGGTGACCAGCCTCCTTCAGATAACTTTTCAGAAATGTCAAAGTGGTTTGCAATGTTTCTTTTAAATTACTTTGCATTGTGCTCTGAAAACCCTGAAGCCAAATAAATGCTGACTAGAAAATGAACATGTGCAGTTGAGAAGGACACATTTTTTGTGCTATACTTTCTAAAGTTCACAATTCCATTTGTAGACTTAAGTTTAAAAAAAAAAAACACAAAACCTACATCTCGCCATAAACACTAAAATTTTAGATCAAATCTGGACATGCAAATCAACAAATTCTATACTTTTCCAGACTCAAAAAGCCTCAGGTTTTGTCATAGATCCAGCATAAAGTTGCGTTTGTACTTACATGAAAGAGTCTGATGGCTTCATCGCAGTGCTCTTGTTTAGTAAAGTTCACGAAGGCACAACGTTTGATGGTAAGAAGCTTCACACTAAAGACTGGGCCGGCCCTGTAAAGGAGTTTAGACAATTCAAGTAACTCAGTTCACTTTGGATCAATTTAAAACACATTGAAGTGAAGTCAGGCATGGGTGGCGACCAGAATCAATCTTTAAAAATTATTTAGTTTAAATAACACAAAGGTTTTCAGTGAAAGTTTTTTTTAAAGTACATCTGGGATGCAAACAGCCTACAGGCCATGAGAGTTAAACTCCAGCTGCTGATATCAGATTAAATACTTTAAAGGCACCATAATCTAATTAAGCCTTTTGCTAAAAAAAACAACTAAAATTAGAATGTTTATTTGATTTTAGTTTTTCACTCAAAAATTGCTGGAAAAAAAAAAGTTAATCATCAATATTATCAATTTTAGCCAACAGTGACATTTCATTTATCTCATTTAATTGTGACTGAAGTGGAGTTTAACCCTCCATGTTTCAAATTACGGTTAAGTGAAAGAAAACTCATTACCCTATTGTTGCCATGAGGTTAAGCAAAATGATCTCTAATTTTACTGAGAGTGCATCAACACCGTTGAACTGTTCTGACTCTGTGACTCCAAAAATAATAAATAAATGTAACTGGAATATTTATTTTTGCAGCTGCAGGAATATTGTTTTGTTTTTTTTAATTAAAGCAATTTGATCATGTTTTTGTTTTAATAAAATACCAAAATTTCATTTTTACTCAATATTTATCATGCCAGGTCTCATACCAACCCATGCCCAGTGGGAGTTTTACACAAACATTTCTTACTTGCTAAACAGCTTGCTAATCTTGGCTTCAGTTGCTGGAAAACACAAGTTTCCCACCCAAACCGGAAACAACTCCCTGTTGGAGAAAAGAGAACATGTTAAATCAAAATGATTGTGCTGAATAGAAACTCAAGTATTGACCAGCTCATGACTTTATTTCATAACAGGAAGTGATGAATTCAAACTCTCTAAACTACCGATGAAAGACACAGATACTCACGGTGGGGTTCTATCACTATTTATCCTCCCAGCCTGGTTATAAGCAGGCTTGGACTGATTGTCAACATTGGGTATATTCTGAACGAGGCCTAAGGGTTTGTCCAGAAGAGGTTTCTTAGTTGCATCATGTGACTTAGTAGAAGCAACAGGCACAGGACTAGAATTGGCAGAAAGAACTGGAGAGACTCCGGTGACGTTTGCTAGTTGAGCCGGTGGGAGAGGTCCATTTAAAACGGCTCCTAAAAACACAAAAAGACAATTAAAACACTTTAATCAGTGAGCTTAGGTGGAACTGTTCAAGATTATCTTAAGTTAAAATGTATGTAAGCCACAGTCCTGAATGAGCAGCTTTGGGACTCACCTGGTGGATTGTGTAATTTAGACAGAACCTCTAAGGCTTTATCTACAGAACCATGAATGATTAAAGCATTAGAGCTCTGCTCTCGGGTAAATCCGTACGCCTGAAGAAAAACAGGAGAAGTAGTAGTCAGGAAAAACCTGCAGAATAATCTGATATATGCATCTACAAGATTTTGCCTTTTTTTTAATCAGCATGGCTTTCAAATATGTGTAAAGGCTGATTTGACAAATGATTGTCATATTATTATTAAGTAGAAAATGTAATGATGTAGTTATGGATCACACGCACCATCAGTTGTATTATCTGAACTCGCATGAGCTCCTGCGCCGCTTCTGCATAGGAACTCTCTCGTTTCAGGACGTCCCTGAAGGCATCAGCGGCCTCTTTATATCTCTGGAAGAAAAAGAGATAAAACCATTTGCTTAATCTGAACTCAGAGTGCCACGGGTTTTGCTTTGACAATAATTAGTCAAAACATGTATGAGTAGATATCACGACTCGGTGATGTTCACATAAGGTCACAGTGAGGAGTCAGAACAACCTGAACCGATTAGAAGCTGCTCATAAAGCACCATATACATGCAAAACATCTAGAAGAATAGCTACGGTATATTAAAGCTTCACTGTTTCTTAATTCTGTACAATTCTACAAAGATTTATTAATTTGATACTTTATACAATGACTAGTCCTAACATCATGAGTAAACCTCAGGAATCTGAGGCTCGTTGTAGAAAGTCAGCTGGGACTTTAAACTCTGTGTTGCTCAACTTTAAACAGACTGAAAACTGAGCAATCAGATATTGATTTTAGCCATTTTGTGACAGATTTGAACACTACAGCTTTTAATCACTTAAAATGTGCCGAGAATCAAAAGTCAAGAGGATTTTTCCAGACTGACTTTAGGCTGGGTAGATGAGTTTTGTAGAAATGTCCAAACAATCAGAACGACTCATTACATGTGTTATCCTTTCATCCTGAGTTAATTATTGTTGGATATTTTGTGCATGCTGAGCTGTAAAATCTTGTTGTGAAACATTTGTTTTTATAGGGTTGGTGTTTAGTCAAAAGCTGCTAATGTGGATACAAAACCAGGCTTGTATTCAGCTGCAGGTCTTTATTTTCCTTGAATCCTTGAAATGTTCTGAATTTTATTTTTAAAATATGTTTTAATAATATTTTTGAGATGGTCAGTTTTTAAAGGAGGTCCTTGGCTCCAGTTTCTGTTTTCTTCCTACTGAACTCGTATCAATTTTGTTGATACGAGTTCAGACAATTAATTTTACTCAAATCAAACATTTTAGCTGAATATGAGTTGAATTGTAGGTGGGAACTCCTCACAATCAGATTAATTATCAAAAGGACTCACAAACAATAACAAATGACATCATACTGATCACCATGGCGTTTGCATGTATCCCTAATAAGATCTTTTACCTTTAGACCTGCTAGAGCTTTGCCTTTTCTAAAGAGACCTTTCACCCATCCTGGAGAAACGCTGAGCGCCAACTCTGAATCCGTCAGCGCTTTCTCATACTCCTGCATCTTTTCAAAACAGAAGGAGCGATTCCCAAACAACCTGTAACAAAAAAACAGTTCAAATGTTGCATAAAGGCCAGTGACTGAGAGAGCAATTTTATTTATTTTTTTGTTACAGTGTAGCATGTTCTTACTTAAACTCTTTAGGGTTGTACTTAATTGCATCTGTGAAATACTTCACAGCCATGCCGTAGTCTCCTGTGCTGGCAAATTTATTTCCTATAACTGAAAGAAAATGTTTTTGTTATGTTCGACCCGTGAGAAGAGGGTGAAGGTTTACATTGAATGGATTGAGGTTGGCATCCGCACAAACAAACTTACTTGCGAGATCGGTACTTATTTTTATATTATCTACTATAGAAGGAGCGCTGAGGACGACAGAATCCTGTTTAAAAAATAAACATCACCACAAATTATTCATGACCCTAAATCTGCATTTAAAGAATGCAACATTTTATTTTTCTCCTGAGAGACTCCCTACCTTTTGCTGCGCCCCCTTCACGTCCTCTTTATTCTCAGACGTTTTAACAGGAACACTTTTAGACTTCTCCTTCTCTGGAGTCTTCTTTTTGTCCTTTTTATCCGATTTGGGCTTTTGCTCCAATTTACGCTGCGCTATAAGAGCCGCTTTGGTCACAAAGGAACTCGCCATATCCAGTTCCTAAAGATAAGTAACATGAAAAGTAAAAAAAAACAAAAAACTTGCATGAATGTGAAAGTCCGTTTCTGAAGCTTACGGAAACTTGTTCAAATTTTCATTCCTAAAATGGATTTAGCAGCTAAAATGCAAAGAGTTTACAGATACTTCAAGTTGTACCTCGAAATCGTGCGAGTCGTTTTTGGCGTCTTCATCGTCGTCGCTGGATTCCTGGTCGCTGCTGCTGCTGTCGCTGTCTGTGTCTTTAGCTGCAGCCAAGTTCTTCTTCTTCTCGTCATCATTAACAGATTTACTCTCCTCTGATTCTTCTGCAGCGTCTCCCTGCGCAACAATAGAAACACGTTTGAAGGATTCAAGAACCAGAGTGATATTTTTAATGCCACATTGTGTTGATGCTGCGCTCACCTCTTGAGGTTCTCCAGGATTTTGTTTCACCTTCTCCATTTGTTTTCTTTGCTTCCGTTTCTGTCGGACAGAAATAAAAGCAACGTCGCTTAACGTTTCACCCCCTCCTTCACGGCTCACGCTGAAAAACTCGTCACTCACCTGTTTCTTAAGCCGCTTTTTCTCTGCTTTTTCTTTGCTCTTTTTAGTTTCTTGTAATAAACGGGCTTTTCGTTCAGAATCCTAACGCGGCAGAGCAGAAACACCCGATTCAAAGCAGATTCGAGGGATTTCATTGAACCTTTCAAACACAGAGTAAAAGTGCACTCACGCTCTCCTTCGTCTGAACTTTATAAGACGGCGGGCTGGATTTGCCGCGAACTGAAGAGTAGTAATGTAGAGGGGACCGATAAGTAGAGCTGGACGCTCCCGTACGGTTTTCACTTAATGTGTCGCAATCGAAATATTGATTAAAGCTGTGACGACGGTGAGCCCAACTGTCATAATCAACCACGTCATCCACATCTAGCTCTGCATCATATTCAATACCTGGGGGGAGCAAGAAAGTTTCATTTACACACTAAAATACTGACAAATAAGACGGAAACATCTCTTTGCTCGTATATTCCCTTACCGAGAAGGCCACATGTTATTATCCTCTGCATTTGAGGCTGGTGACCAAATAAGCCCACAACTTTTTGCTAAATGACAGGAGAGAGAAGGACACACAGGTTAGGTCAACATCTAAAAATGTAAAACTTCTCGACAGTCAAACTAAATCCAGTTTTCAAGGCCGGCTGAAGCTCTGCCTCAGTCTGTATTTGTAAACAGATTAATGATTCCGACGCTGAGCTTTCCCAAGGTTTCACTTTCCATTATCCAGGAAAACCGAACTCAACAGATGAGCTCGTTTTATGGCGTGTGACTCACGAACCCAAGGAAGAAAGCAAACCTGGAATTCATGTGCCGACCATCTTTAAATTCACAGGAGAAACAAAATAAATCACTGCCACATGCAGGGGGAAAAAAGCCTCAAATTATAGATTAATGTAGCTTTTTAGACGATGATCTAAGAGAAAACAATGTGATTTCAACAGTATGTCTAACTAGAAATATATTACTGAAGACAATCAACATCAAAAATATTGCTCCAGAATTTTGGCATTACTTAATCTGAAGAGTTTCTCATTTTAAATAACATTCCTATTATTTCAGTCTTCATTTATTCTTAATAGTCTATTGCCATTTTTTCTATACACAAATGTAGGCATATTGATTTTTTTTAGTTATCCCACTCATTTGCACATTTGATCCATGTATGCCATCTTTAACTAATATTTTCCCTGTGACATTTATAATGACTGTACAGTGTTTTACTCCTACTATTCAGTTTTTATATTTTTATTGCACTTGAATGTACATGCTTACATAAACCGTTGACTTACCGCTTGTACAGAAAAATTTTCCATACTGTAGGGAAAAGAATACATTTAATCTATTCTAAAAAAAAAAAAAAGCTGACTTCTCAACATCAATTATGTCAAACAGTTGTGAAAAATAGCTTAAACAACAAAGTAACAGTAGAAACACAGTAATAACATCATTGTTATCACTCTGACTAATTCCTAATCAAGAGAACTATTTTTTAACAGTAGAACAGGGATACTATTGTGTCCCAATAAACTGCATGATTATTGTTTGTTTTCTAGGTCACACAAACCAATCTTTCAGCAGAACAATACATCAGAGATTGTGCTTACAAAGGCTTCTGCTGAAATATGTACACCAACAACAACCAGAAAGCAGCAACTACAAAACAATGCCAGCATATTTAAAAAAAAAAAATATGGAAGCAGCCAGTTGCGAACTGCAGCACTGAATAAAGAAAAGGCAACTTGCCAAGTTTTTTACATAGTTACTCATCAGTTCTGGGGAAATGGTGACATTAGTTTATTTTTAGGAAGTAGTAGTAATCTTATGGGGAAAAGAAAGGCCGTTTAATTTTTTAGGCTTATTTTTGTTCATCTATTGCATAAAACAACTATAGATACGCCTGCAAATAAGCCGGTTACCAAAATCAGATGACTAAGCTCAAGAATCCCACTATTTCAAAACAGTGAAGGCATCATTTTACGCAGCTACCATCTTGCTCTGAAAAAGTTGTTGCTGAGTGAAAATTGCTCAACAGTAGTAATTTTCAGATTCATTTAAGTGCAAGAAACTATTTTTTTTAAAAAGAAACAATTTTGACTACAAGCCAGCAGGAGATAAAGCCGTGTTTCTAACATAAGTGATTAATGATAAAAAATATTTTGAATATTGCTTTTGAATCACAATACATATTAAGAGTTTTTAAACAGAAGTCTGAATAATCCAAAATAAATATTGGCACCTCAAATGTTTACAAAAACCACATCTACCATATTTCACCTCCCACCAATTTCTCTCTCAAGACTTAAATATGCCAACATAAAGTAAGCTGGATTTTTCCCTCAAATGTAGTTTTGAATTAGCTAAAAAAAAAAAAAAAAAAGACAAATGTATATATGAAGTGTTAAACTGCCTAAGCTGTGAATCGGATTTGATTTTTTTTTAATACAAACTCAGATCAGAAGTGTTTAACTCGTAAAATACAAATAATGTAAAGAACAAAGAATCGATTCAGTCGCACTTTCCATGTTTTAGGTTAAAAACAAATGACAGCTAAACTTAGGTATGATCAAAATAAGTAGGCGCATTTTGTCTTTTGAAAAAGTTTATTGGGATGAACACGAGGCCAGATTTTAGGTTCAATTGTTAACAGCAGCTGCAACTTTCAAGGCCGTTCGCTCAATGCAACACATTCCATTAACTTCAACTACGACCAAAACAATAAAAATATTACTTACGATCATATGAATGTCCGTAAACTCTGAAAAGCAGGAGAGACGATGCATTTTAACTGTTAGGTTTCAATGGTAAAGTCATTTATCTACATTTAAGTTAAGTGTTATTCCAATCTATTCGAGTCAACTAGCATGCTAACTGTATTAGCCACCAACTTCTACACAAGTCCAAATGAGCATTTTCTTACCGGTTTCATCGTTAAATACCTGCATGTTTAGCATCACACGTCGGAGATCGACGCCTCATACACTTCTAATCAACTAATGAGCTTCTAAAAAAAATAATATAGCAAGCGCCAATTTCAGCAGCTTCCAGCTTGAGCTGCGTTGTCGTCTCGGCGCTCTCTGAGCTCTTCTCAACATCCGGTGAGGAAGAAGAGGGAAGAGAAGCACGACGTCATGGATTCTGCCAATGGGCGTTTCGGTGGCGTTTCAGGATTCGGGTCGTTTGGCTCTACATCAGTCGGTTCTTTCGGATCCTGGGCGGTTCTAACGTTATATTTAATATTTAATTTTTTGTATTTAATTATTATTACGTTTAATATTTAATTGATAAGACTGGATACACAGAGACCCGCTTCGGTTTTGTAAGTAACCACTACAACTTCACGTTTAGTAAGCATAACACAAGTTTGTATTATTATATGTATTACAAATGTTAAAGCACACTTAAAAACACAAGTAATTACGGGTAAGTGTCTGCCTGTTTTTCGTTGCTTTAAAATCCAAACAAGTAGGTTTGAGTCAGAGGTCTGTTCCTTACCAAAACGAAACGGCAGATTACATTGACTCCGTCACCACCGACCCATCATTTAAGGCATTGTTTACAGACGAAACTTATCATTTCGCCCCCTTCTGGTTATTTGAGTAATTACCACCTGTGTTTACCCCTTTATTTTCCTCTTTACTCTAAACTTCAGTATTGTAGGCAAAACCGGACAAGTAGCAGTAGAATCTATTTCAGTATTGATCACGAAAAAAAACATTAAGTCTTACAAAAAGAAAACTAAAAGCAAAACAAGTAATGAGTGAAGTTTATTGCTTATTTAACTTTTTTCCAACACCTCACTAGTTACCTCACAAATGTCACACGATAAAGTACATCATTCTGTTATGGAGGCTGTTTGTTATTGTTGATTTATGAAAACTCATTAGTGAAGCCTGTGGAGATTTAAAAAGTGTTTTTTTTTATTATTATTATTTTGATCTCCTGAAACTTCTTTTTGGGTTAATTTTGGTAGGCTATACTGGTTCAGCCATGTTGCATGTTTTTCTTCTTTGTGAATAATGGCTCTTCCTATCATTTGGTGAATTCTCACAATTTTACAGATGAATCAAATCCTTTCCAGACAGAGAGAGGTCAGCTTCTCATGTGTATTTGATTATCTTTAGACTGGAGCATCAAGTTTTATTTTTTTTCTTTTCTTAGAACCTTTAGACTACTTCATGCTATCAGGTTCTACTTAAGTGATTTCTTGATTGTTCTTCTGTGACAGTAATCCAGCCTTGGTTTGGTGCATGATATTAAGTTTAACCTTCTAAAAAAAAGGTTATTCTCCACATTATTCTATGAGAAGTTGGAATATTTAACTGTTCTACTACTAACCAAACTTTGTGTTTGACTGATCAATGCCCTTAAGCAGTTTCCAAATACTAATAATCTTTGAATAAAATGTAAAACAGGTGACCATGGCATTATAATGAAGTAAAGCAGAGAAAGTTAATTTCAGAATAAAAACTTTATGCTTCATTCACTTCATTATCTCTGTACACACACACAGAAATCACTTTCTGAATAATTTAGGAATGAGAAAACTCCCATAGTTTCAAACAACTATGGGTAAAGCTATTCAGATAATTAGGGAAAATAACATCAGTACCTTTCTTACAGTGCATTAATTTTAAAGTGTTTCACTGGTAATTCTTAATATAAACTATGTAACCAATTTCTTGCAATCCTGAAACAGCAAAACATTATTATGTTGTTTGTTAACTTCTCTCGCAGTCCTTTAAAATGAGTGAAAAGTCAGTTGCAGTTCCAGCAAAATAATCAATCAAAATCTCTTTGCCATTAAGGTTTAGGACTAAAACCCTGAGTTAAAAACTAGTAATTGATCAGTCCCCACATTTAAAATAAGAAGCAGCAAAATGATTCTGTCACAGCAGAAAGTCTGGACAAATGTACCATTAGTAGCCATGTACTCCTGCTAGTTTCTGTGGTGAGAATCTGTTACTCCACGATCCTTCCGTGGCGAACAGAAAAGGCGATGAGTCTGTGGTAGGCTGAGAGGAGGAGGATGACGCCCAACACCACCATACCGCAGATGAGGCCGAAGGCCCAGCGAGGTCCCAGGAGGGTGTAGACGTGGGAGACGAAGATGGGGCCGAGTGTTCGCGCCCCGCTCCCAGAAGCGGTCAGCCAGCCCATGTACACACCCTGGAGACATGAAGACACACTGAGCCTCACTGAACGCATCATTACTACTTCAACTTATTGAAAACACGCCTAAATTTTTCACCTGAGGTTTTGGTCCGAGGATTTTGGAATAAAGCGTGTAGGACATCACGTTGCAGGCCGGGTAGCCCACCCCAATGAGGAAGTCTGATGAGATGTACTGAGCGAGGTAAATAGCCGGGGTGGTCTGACACCAGGTCTGCTCGTAAGGGCAGCCTGTGGGCTCCACGGTGCCGTTGCCCTCAGACATTTGACTGACCAAAGAGTTGTTTTTCAGGTCTGCATTTTGGTGAAAGGAAGAAAAACTCAAGTTCAAATCCAGATTTCTTCCTCAATATTTCACCTAATGTTTTCCCACAGATTACCTGCCCACTGGATTTTAGGGAAATGATTTCCCCAGGGAAGAAGAATAATGAAGCCACAGAATATGATACCAAAACCTGCAAGCAACACGGGGCGATCCCCAAACCTGAAAGAATAGAAAGTAACTTCTTCATGACCCAAATTCAGTCAAACTAAAATATATCTTCTTTTTAGACATGAAGCATTTACCTTGTAGCGGCTGCTTTTACCAAAAGAAACACCAGGATTGATTGAAATCCGATGCCGACCATAATAATACCGTTGTACAGAACGGCTTCTTTCCTCGTCCAGGCGAACATGTCCATGGACAGAGGAGTGGCAATTCTGGAGAACAATAACAACCATTAGGACTTTCCTCCAACCCAGTAGGTGTGTGCTGTGTGTTTACCTGTGCAAGTATTTCAGGTAAACATTTCAGTATTTCAGTGCAATACTTACGTTTCAAACACAGCGAAGATGAACATGATGATGAAGAACAAAACGTTGGAGGTCACAACAGCCACCTGGTCGATGGCTTCCACAGATTCATCCAGGATATCGACTGTTTCTGAACAAAGAAGAACACTTAAATAATTAAAAATAAAAACAGAAGGCTACCATCCTGTAACAGACACTTTTTAAACTTATCTGGATTTACATGTAATGGCTGTTTCCACACATTTAGAGACAGAGTTGGAACCCTTATTACTGGTAATCTCAGCTACCAGTATTTAAAAGCAACTTTAGAAAAGTAACCAGGATGTTGCAAAGAAAACTAACCAGTTCTTACGGTTTTTTAGCTGAAGGCAACAATCTCGTTCCAGAAGATTCAATTATTCAGATCTCATTGTATCAAATCCCATGCACATTTTTTTGTTCAAATCTTAAATAAAACAACAAAATAAGCAACAAAGATTTCTGACAACTAATACCTTCTGAGATGTAGTTGATAGATCTGATGTGCTTTCCATCTTCATTTACACGGTGCTCTCTGATGGCAAAAAACATAAAAATATAAGAGCTTTTAGATGAATAACAAGGTTGAAACTTGGACTGAACTGGTTGTTTCAAGAAGGATAATGATCCCAAACCATAACAAAGCTGGTTATAGAATAGATGATGTAGTCTAACATTAAGCTTTTGGAAAATCCTGAGCTAAAATATATTGAGCGTGTGTTATGGACTATGCTTATAGATCAGGAAATGAGTCAATTTAAAAAAAGAGCAGATCAAAATAATAAGACACTCTGCATGAGCTGACATGAGTGGAGCAAAGTTTATCCATTTTTAAACGGTTCACTGGAGAAAACAGTGATGTGATCTGAATTTGTTGTTCTCACATTTTGAAATAGCAACACACACATGAAATAAACAGGCATGCTGTGTATTAATAAACTGACTTGAGCACCAGCAGAACCAGCAGGATGTTGATGAGTCCGAAAACCGCAGCCAGTAAAGCCGGCGTGGTGTACATGTTGAGCTGCAGGTCTAGGAACTTCATCGTGACGCCGTTTTCTCCGATGAAAGACAGGCATGCCTGCAAAGCTGAAGCCCACAAACACAGAGACGAACATGAACACGTCTTTCTTCTTCAGTTATTCTCCACACCCAGAGCAGCTCCGCATGAAGCACCTGGTCCAAGGATGAAACCCAGAGCCTGACAGGCGCTCATGTTTGCCATGGCTCCAGTCCTTTCGTTCAGAGACGTAGCCCCAGCGACATATGACCTCACAACAGCAACATTACCTGAAGGCAACAAATCGAATATTACTGTGTATGAAATGGGGCAGAGACATCTCTATTTAACACCAGGTCAGATTTTCAGCGTTGTAGGAAACAGGAGCCAGAAGAACGGATTCCCACCTGCTCCAAAGCCAACAAATGCTCTGGACATGAGCATGTGGTACTTGTTGTTGGTTTTGGGCAGATACGCGTAGGCATAGTAGATATTGGCAGCCAGGTTGATGAAGATGGAGCACACCAGCGGCTCCCTGCGCGGCCGGTGATTAGACCACAGGCCAAACAGAGGTGAGGCCACCATCTGACCCAGACTGTAGGCTGCAACCATCCAACCCAGGAAGCTGGCGTCTGCGCTGCTGTCGATCTACAACACGAGACAACCAGGTCCAGGGATGAGACCGACTTACTAAAACACAACACAGTCTGACTCCACGTCAAGCAAGTAACTTCAAAGGTATGGGTAAAAAAAAAAAAAAAAAAAGAGTAACTAACCACAATTTACCTTTCAATCTATACTTAAATTTAGTTTCTTGACATAAAGTAAGCAATCTATCTTTGTTTTGCCTGCTTTGTTGTAATGATGCCTCATATCTAAGCGATGATTCTCCAAAAGGGAATTCAAATACAAAATATGCTATTTTTGGTCACAACGGATTTTCTAAGATGTTCTTTACTACTGCTTTCATTTCCCTTTTTTCATTTATTTGTGGTCACTGTGGTTTTATGCAGAAAGCGAACACTTTCTCTCAACCTTACCAAAAAAAACACACTTCTACCAAACTGAAAACTGAAAGCAATCCATACCTTCTGCAAATAGGGCCATAGTGATGTGATGACGATGGTGAAACCTGAGCAGAAACAAGAAACAGAAATGATCCACAAGCCGTCAAAGAGGTTAAATATGGATTTGTCTTAAAGAACCACAAGAAGGGAGACAGAAGTTAAAACTCTCAGCTGTTAGAGAGAGAAACTAGTGATCAGGCCCACTGTCGGATGTAGTGATGGACTCAGACATGAATCGTCATAGATACATAAAGACAGTTACAAAGTTGGCCTTCTATCAACTGAAGAACATTTCCAGGCTTAAAGAATTAATGTCCCAACAAGATCTTTCGAAACTCTTCCATGCATTGATATTTAGTGGTATTGATTACTGCAATAGTGTCTTTACAAGTCTGCCATATAAAAAAAAAAACACACAGACAGCTGCAGCTGATTCAGAACACCGCTAATAGTTCTAAAGTCCTAATACTGGCAGCATTCAGCTTCTACGCTCCACAAATATGGAACAAACTTCCAGAAAACAATAGAACAGCTGAAACACAGAGTTCCTTTAAATCAAAGCTAGTAGCACACCTGATTAGAGCTGCTTTTAATTAATAACTGGAACATCTGTATATTTGATGTATAGTTAATGATGGCGTTTGACAAACTAATGTTTTTTAGCCTTTATGTTTTCAGACAGAAAATATGTCAGCGTAATCAAACAGTTTTTCTCCTCATACTTTCAGACTGAGAAAATCATAAAAGCAGATTTAAGACTTTTTAAGACGTTGCAGGAACTCTGAAGATCAAACTAAACACATACATTTTCTGGGGGGGTTAAATCATAAAAGATACAACACTGGGGTTGGGAAACTTCATGCATGTTGAAAAGCAAAACAAATGTTATTTCCTCCTGTGTTTACTTATCAGGCACATGATAGCAAATGTTGCATTTTAAGTTGCTATAAAAAGTTTAACTTTATACCAACACATTTTTCTGCACAGCACCTGCAGTCCAGTTAATGTTTAGAACTAAAACAACTTGTAAACAAAGTTAGTAGGTGTACCAAAAAATAATTGAAGGACGGTTTATAATTATCTTGCTGGTGATCTTGCCGCAGTTGTTAAATATTGTCAAATATAGTGATTTGTTATAGATTAAAAGATCACTGCATAACACATTTGATAACTTAATGGTAGATGGATTGAATGGCATCCCAGGCAGATATTTAGTTGCTCACAAAGATTTCTTTCTTCAACTGGTCCAGCCTGATGGATGTGATGCTCTGGAGCTCTGGTATTTCTGGTTAAACTGGTTTTAACTGGAGGCACTGCTGCAACTGATCACCTTTAATTTATAGAGCCAGATCTAGGTACTGTTTGTGTTCCTTTATTTATATTTATTGTATTTAATTATTTTACATTACAGTTAGTTATCTTCCAGTTTGGTTTGAGGGTGAAGTAATTTTGGTCAATCTCAGCTCTTTTAGTAGAAAATAAAGAACTAACTTTGACCAATTCAACTTCTATAGTAAATGTAATTTATCTGATTAACAGCAATATGCCTAGAGCAAATTTAATATTCTGTCACTTTATAGTGGTTTAAAATGTAACTTTTATTTTACATGGATCTCAAAAAACTGGCATTAAAAAGTTCCTAGAATTTCTTTCAAAATGTGAATCCATACAGATTTATTACACGCAGTGCGATGTATTTCAAGTGTTTATCTCTGGCAATTTTGATAAATATGAATTAAATCCAATGGAAATCCAATATTCAGTTTTTCAGGAATGTAGGATGTTGCACAAGACCAATAAAACATAAAAGTCAGTCTGATGAAATGTATCTCCATGGACCAAAGCTGCAGAGACTGTAAAATAGCATTCATCCCCTCAATGTCAATGTTTAGAATATTGTAGTCACAAAGTATTGCTTTAACATTCAATTTGGAAGGATATTCCATGCAAATTCTGCATGCAAATAATATTTTGTGTCTTTGCAGTGAAGAAAGTTTATGAACTCTGAAAGATTGAGAACCTTTCTACATGAGTAGCTGAATTAATGGTGTTACAGCATACACAATCTTGAGGAAGACTGCTAACATGACATCCATCAGACCTGGACAGCATCCACAAATACGGTGAGCTGCGTTGGGTTAAGAAACTGGTTGTTCAGAGTGCTGTATCCAAAATTATGAAAGTTAGTGGAAGAGAAAGTGTGATCAAAATCCCCTAGCAGGATTGTGAAGTGAACTCCTTTCAGGGACCGGATGGTTGCTCAGTGGTCTAAAGTCCTCTTTTCATAAAAAAGTAAATTCTGAACTTGAGTCCATGCTACGCCAACACTACTGATACCAGCTTTCAGACCCATGGTATCATTGTGCTTCATCTGCAAATTGGCCAGAGCTAAAACCCACAGAATTTCCATACAGGACTGCAAAGACAAAGATGAGACTGTATTGTGAGAATGATGAGAGCTTTTTAGTAGTTCACATGTATGTGTTAAAAGCCCTTTGTTGCACTGGTTTAAAGAGTAATCTGGTTATTTCCAGAACAGGAATTTTAGCTTTTAAACTGAACTACTGAAATAAGTTATCTTTTTGATTACCTTCTTTTATTGGGATCCACTTGCATAGTTCTGTAAAAATGTTTTGCTCCTTTTTGTTAATTTTCCATCCCTTTATCACCAAACCTCTTTCAACAGGGAGACTTTGTATTTGCTTTATCCAGCACATTTGTCACCAGTTTTCAGATCAGTCGTCTTGTTGAACTAGACAGACAAGGTGCGTCCATACAAAAGGGGACAAAAGTCATGGGAGTCCTCCTCACCTACACTGCTGAGAAACATTGTGAAGTACATGACCCGGATGGACCTCCACCGGCCTCTGTAGTCCTCATCTTGGGAGTCATCACTGCATACAGACAGGAGCAATTTGTGGTTTAAAATTATTTAATACAGCTGTGATACAGACACATTTTAAATCTGGCTTCACGCATTCTTGGTGGTAAAAATTCACCCTAGTCTGCACTCACCTGCTTGCATCGTCCCGGAGCAACGGAGTGGCGTCGTCTGGGTCAAGATGTGACATTTTAACTAATTAAGTAATCTAGAGGAAGTTCCGATGGTGTCCTAAGTCGCCATGTAGACGAGGGTCAGTGAACTAGCCGGGGCTTACAGTAGACTGCTCTTCCGGAAAGCTTCGAGCAGCTAGCTACACTTGCAGGTAACCCCAGGCGCACAAAATAACACGTCAGCTGCAGACATTAATAAGCTTAACAAATACTTCACATATTGTTGAGAAGAGGCATTTCTAACAGTTGTTAAAGCCCATAAAAAGCAGCACGTAACACAAAACCTGACCGAACTGGACTATGATACCATGGCAGCGCAACTTAATTTAGGTCCAGTAAACAAACTATAACGTCCGGTTACATTTTACAAAATAAGACACAAAATATAAACTTTATTGAGTTTTATTTTAAATGCAGCATTTATACGTTATTTAAACAGTTAAATATCCTTTTAAATGAATATACTGGATAACCTGCTTATGTTTGAATTTTAATTTCTTTGTCTTTAACAAGAGTCTGCTTTTGTTTTGAAACCAACACTACGTTACGCTTGTGTCATTTCCGCTGAAATACTTTTAACTTGTCGCAGCTCGCTCACGTGAGAACGCGAACACGAACTTTGCGGTCTGTCCCAGCTGACAGTTTTGTGTCAAGATCAAAGGTGAAGCACCAGATTTCACAGCAGAAACCTCGAAGAAGTCCGCGGTTATACTACCAGGCCTAATGTGAAGAACAAAACAGTGCAGCAGTTCAATATATGTGCATTTAATTAGATTTCAGCTGTTCAAAATATTGTTTAAGAATCCGAGAGATTTATACACTGACATTAAACTCTTACGTAACATTAATAACATTATACCTGGATTGAGGATGGCTTAAAAATACATAATTTTCTTCTTTATTTTTATATCAACAGGAGGAAAACTGGTGCTAAACATGTTGATTGTAGGGAAAAAAAAGTTCTCTATGTTAAACGTGTAAATTATTAAGAGTGTGAAAACACACACACACACACACACACACACACACACACACCCACACATGCACGCACTTACACACACCTAGATGGTTCGGATCATTATCAATTTTAATATTATACAAAAATAAGATGAACCTAAAAGCAAATTGCAGTTTTCAAATGATCATTTATTAAAACAAATCATGGCTTATACTTATTATTAGTGACTCTAAGGTCAATTTAGTAACAATTTTATTGAGTAAAAAACAGCAACAAACAAGATTAAACAATGATTAATTATATTTATATGATGTGCTTACAGGAATGAACGTTCAAAAATATATTATTTAAACTAATAAAATATCAAGGTTTTCTCAGAAGTTAAGCATTTTCTCAGGAGTTTAAAGAAAGGCTTTTTATTGAAACACAAGTTATGAGACCTAGAAATATTGTAAATGGGAGAATTTGGGAGATAGAAGAATTCAAATTGCCCAAACATTTAAAACATAAATTTCTTCAGCAGCAGAAAATCACTTAAACTGAAGAACCATAATGTGTTATGATGGTCAGGATCTTGTTGTGCTAACACCCGACGAACTGAACTGGATCTCTGAAGCAGTTCTTTTTTCAAGCTTGGCTGATGCAGGGATCAACTTTGTCACAACAGGTATTCAAACCATTCTGTGGTTTTGTTGAATGTTTGGATGTTCTCCCTACTTTGGACCACTTCAGAAACATAAACAAAGCAAGTAACCCCGTCTTGATCGAAGTTACAGCTGATTCTAAGAACACCAGAAATAAGAAGGAAAAACAAAATAAAACTTTCTAGGAAATTTGTGCTGACATTAGAATAATTTCTGTTAAGATAATCATTCATTGAATACAGTGTTGGTCAAATTAATTCTGACTCTAACGGGTCAGGGATAAAGAGCCATCACCAGTCCTCAATCAGCCAATAAAAAGCAGACTTGACTAAATGTGTATCTTGTGTTTATCCTATGTGAAGTGAATTATTTTCACTATTTTCTTTTCTGTCATGTTTTTTAGCGATAAGATGGAGAAAAAGAATGTAAACAATATCATTGTAGATAAAATGCAATCTCCAGGCTGAAGTTGTTTATCCTTTAACTTTTCCAACACGTTATGATTCTACTGAGTAAATACACAAGTTTAACATAATAATCACCATTTAAAGTCTTTTAATCCTAAATCATTTGAAAAAACTATTTGAATTCCTAAATTACGAAACATAAGACATATTTTGACATGCATTCAGACAAAAATCGTAATACTAAAAATAATAACAATCTAGAGATTGTTACTATAATCTAAATACATCAATGATTTATTCAATATAATGAAAAGTGGTTCTAGTGGGTGAATGGTCAGCTCTAATATGATTTTATACCACAAAAATATTATTAATTTTCTTCAGCACAATAGTGACTAAACAGACGTATTGCTGGTATATTGCACTATTTATATTTTTCAGCTCAGAGCATCAGCTCATTAAAACCTGACCGTGAACATCACAGTGTATAATAGCGCCTTCAATAACATTTGCGAAATGAATTAAATGTTCTGAATACATGATATAAGAACTACTCCGAGCGAAGTGTGTTGTTAAGCATCAGAGACCCTTTTCCTTTAAGACGTTTTCATATAAATAGCGACTGTGTCTCCACCCAGCCGAACCAAATTGGGCGGCATTTTTTTCAGAGTCGAAAGTGAAAGTAGACAGACCTCATTCTGGGCGTCCATTTTACATCTTCGACATATTTCGGCCACTAAAGACTGTGAAGACGGATTTCATGCCAGACTGACCTCCTCGACTTGAATCACGCCCAAAACCAGCCTCGTCAGAAAGAATCCACCGCCGCTTTTGTGTGTGTGGTTATTACGTCACCTTGGATTCACTAAAAATACACAATGGGTAGGTCGAGTTAAACATGTGCTGCTTTAGTTTGTAAATATTACCTAGATTTAAAACTGCTCTCACCTCCAGGTTATGGGGGAAAAAAATCTGGTTTGTCTTCTTATAATTGCTGCTGTAATTTATTATTAGTTTTTTTTTTCTCATCCCAGATAATCGGATGATTCACTTTTATTTTCTGGCGCTTCTTTCCTCGCCTTGCTGTCTTGCTCCCGGTAAGTTCCTTTCATCTATAAACCTCCTCCCACTCTTATCTGAGTCATTACTACGAAAAATAATCATTAACTGATCTGTTTATGTGATTTGCTCAACCTCATTAACTCTTGGTTTGCTCAGCAAATCTTAAAACTCATACAGTTTGCAAAATTTATTGGACTCCAGCTTAACAAAAATAAATTAATTAATCTAGTATTGGAGTACCATGAACTCACAATGAAAAAGCAAAAATCCTTAAATTTAAGTATGTTTATTTAATAGGATTAAAATAAGGTGTTATTTTTTTGTACATTATTATTGGTAAACTTACTGTTTATTTACTTTGTGCTATCTTTAGATAAAATATCTTGAGTGCCTTTCCTTTCCTGATTAATTGTATATTAACAACTCTTTGGCTGGACTGAATGGCTTCAAGGCTTAAGAAAATAAAGAACACCAAACCTGCAGCATCAAAGATCCATAACTCTATAAACCCAAATGTATAATTTTTTACTTCAAGTACTTTTAGTATCTCTGAACAGCACACAATGATTGAATTAAAACTTTAGTTATAACTTTCCCTTGATCCAGGACTTGTACAGTTCTAGATAAAGCAGGACAGCTAACATTTCTGCAGACTCCACACATCCTGGACACAAACTGTCCAGTCTATTACCTTCAGGTCGGTGGTACAGAGCAGTATTTACAAAAAGCAGCCGCTACAAAGACAGTTTCTTCCCCCAAACTATCTGTTGATCAAACACTCAACAGTCAGATTTCCCAGAATGAAACCATGAACTAATTCAACTTATTCTGTTTTAAAAATAATGTCTGTATACATACTTATTTGAAAAACACTGTTTTAGTCCCCACCAAATTTGTGCACTGAAGGTAAAATGGAAAGAAAAAAGTAAAATTTGTATTTACATGCACAAAATTAGCCCATAAAGCTGATTCTGATTTTTATTAATGCTCTTTTGGAACCAGCGGAGGAAAATGTTGAAATAGCAAATGTTAATGCTGGTTTCTAAGTTTGTAAGATACTTTTTATACATTTATAAAAAGTCATACCTGGTGCTGCAAATTGTCATTAATAATCATCTGGAACTTAATTTAATATAAATCATTTGGTTTAGAAAACTTAAGACATAACCACAAGGAAACTTTTTACTTTGAACACTTCTTGTATTCAATTTAATTGTGCCCTACAAAATAAAAGATGACTGATCAAGATTTTCTTTTCAGTTTCAGAGACTTTCACGGTTTCAGTAAAGCCTCATGTCTCAGTCCATCGAGGCCAGACAGCCACCTTACCCTGCTGGCTCACCCCCTCTCAGAGTGCAGAAGATATGGAGGTACGCTGGTATCAAGGGAGTGATCAGTATGACACTCCTGTCCTGCTTTATAAGGGAAAGGCTTTAGACAATTCATCCCAGAAAGCTTCATACGCTGGCCGAGTCTCATTCAGCTTAAAGGAAGAAACATCAGGTGGATTAAAGGCAGGTGATGTCAGCCTGAAGCTGGAAAACGTCACAATTGAAGATGCAGGAAAATATATATGCTATGTCAGCAGCTCTGAAGATTATGACAGTGCATCTATTAGTCTGAGTGTGACAGGTGAGAACCATGAAACAGAACAAGAACAAAACCAAACAGAATGATGTCTACATCAAATGATCATCCTCTTCTTCTTTCAGAAACTGGACGCTCCCCTCTCCTGTCAGCAGTGATGAAAGACGATAACAAAGTTAATATGAGCTGCCAATCTGACGGCTGGCATCCAAAGCCTGAGCTGAGCTGGTCAGACAGCAAAAAAGCTCTCATACCTGCTAATGTGTCGTTTAGCAAAAACTCTGCTGGTTTTTATTCAGTCCATAGTTGGGTTCTGGTCTCCAGTTCTTCTGAGGTCTCCTGCTCTGTTGGGCTCTTCAATGAAGCACCAAAAGAGGCCAGAATGCGCCAGGAAAATTCTCCACCATTACAAGAAGGTACGTGGTTTCACTTCTAGGGCTGCACAATATATCACAAATATATTGTGATGTGTGTCAAATATATTGACACACTTGACTTTACCAAAAATGCTAAAGGTCACACAGAGTAAGAAGGACAGAAAAGAAAGAGTGAAAAGAAAAAAACAGGCACATTTAGCTCCTGATATGTCATCAAAATATTTGCCATTATTATAGCCACTGCAAGACTTTCTGATCTTGTTCAGCCTTATCATCATGTATTCTTCTTTAGTTTTCTATGAGGAAGAAATTTACTAGAACATGTTTGTTATATATTATTCAGAGTCAGGATCCTCAGCTGGATGGGTGGCCTTTGGGATACTTCTGGTAGCTGTATTAGCTGCACTCGGAGCCTTGTACTTTCTGTACTTCAGGAAGAAAGGTAAATGTTTGATTTACATCAGAGAGCATGTATTGATGACAACATTTAAAGATGCTGAGATTTTAATGAGTACTGATTTCATACTTTGTAATATGTTTTCATTTCAGCCAACAAATCAAAATCAGGAAATGACTCAACTGATGGTAAGAAACACTTCAGACACCTTAAACATATTTGTTTAGAACAGTTTTACAAACTTTCTGCTCAATGTCACCTTCCTTATATTAAAGGAACAATCTTGTAGTTTTACCTTTTGTGGAGTTTTCAGACTTAATTAATAGTTTTGTGAATTTAATACGGAGCAAAAACCTTGTGATGTTTATTAGCACGGTTATAAAACATGAAATATGTCCACATATAAGACAATAGAGACACATACAGCCCCTTGCAAAATTATTTGCATCCCTCTTTCACATTTTATCACATGACTGAATGTGTGTTATGGGAGAAGATTTGATATTATAAAACAATGTTGTGTAGTCCATCACTGGAAATATTAAGAAAAATAATACATGGTTTTCAAATATCTGACAAAATTGTAAAACTTATGGAGCTGCCTTTATAGCAAAATATAGTAAAGTTCACACTGTTATACCCCCCAAAATGGTACAAATACATTTGGAAATCATCTAAGATTTTCATAACATAATGTTGAAACTGGTATTTAAATGATCAAATTCTTTTTAAAGTCTAGAAATAAGAAATTTTAAATTTAAACAATGAAATCAAAATTGTCCATATAGCTGTCAAAACTGGACTTCAGTGTCCACCCCAAACGTCACTGTGTAGCGTCATCACACACAAAACAGATATGAGAATAAAGGACTGGTCAGAATCACTTCCTAAAGTTTTATTTTTTATCTTCCAGGGGCCAAAATCACAAGCTTTTCTGAAGGTAAAACAGAAGGTGTAATTCATATTTACTTATTAAAGATGCTTATTGTTTTTGATTTCTCTAGATGTTTGAAGACATGAGAGGAGAGCAATAGAAACATAAACTTATTACATATCTTTACTGTGTTGTGTTCAGATTTTCAGTCAAAAAACAGAATGTTTGATGAACCTCAGTCTTGTAGAGATAATTTTAAAGCTCTTGTTGTATTCACTGCATAAAACAACTATAATATCATGTATTTTTGTGTTTTCTTTCAGAGAATGAACCACTTCTATTAAAAAGTAGGACACAGTATTTGAAGCTGCACATATTAATATAATCAAAACAAAACCTTTATAATACAAAATCACATTTCTAAGATGTTTTCTCTTCTTGCTTTTCTGTCCAGCAACATGGCAGCCAGCAGTTCTATTGGAAGCATCCAAGAATTATGGTAATTTTACATTTATTTAATATTATTCTTATTTAGCATTTCTCTTCATTATTATATTGATTATAATCACATTTTCAATATTTAACAGAGAATGTTCAACTGGTGGACACAGAAAACAAGCTAATAATAATGAGGAACCCTTCATACCCCAATATGAAGGATTCTATACTGAGAGAGGCCAATGTTGAGTTTCCTGATGGAGACAGAGTCACCTGTCTCACTTCAGTCAGAGGATCACCTGGCTTCTCTTCTGGACGACACTACTGGGAGGTTTCCTTAGAAACTGCAAATATAGACCTCAAGAAGTCCTGGTGGATCGGAGTTACAGAAAAACATGAAATCCCTCACGATGAAAGTTTCCCTCCAACCACAAAAAATGGTTTCTGGTTCTTGTCTTCTTGCCCCAAACAGGAGGATACTCTTCAGTTTAGCACTGAACCAGAGACATTCATTTATGTCCAGTCAAAACCAAAAACAGTCGGTGTGTATTTGGACTTTGACAACAAAAATCTCTCCTTCTATAATGTGGAAGAAAAATGTCTGATTGGATCTCTGGCAGCAAAATTCACAGGTGAAGTGTTCCCACTTTTTAACCCTGGAAAAGGTGACAAATCACCTATGAAGGTTTTACAGAGACCTGCGCAGGATCAGTCAAATAACACTGAACCTGTGGAGAAATTACAAAAGGCAGAGAAGGACCAATCAGATATGACTGAGAATGCAGAGGAAGAAATTTAAAAGTGGCACAAATGAAGAAGAAGAAGAGGAGTGGGGGGTGCTGCACAGTGTAATGTTGTCCTGCATGCAGCAAAGTCCAAAGTAAAAGTTAATAATCAGTAGAAAAAATTATTTAGATCAAAATGTACTTGTTGCACTCAAAGTTTAAGAAAGTACAAAAAAGTATTATAAGCTGAACACTTAGATTTTCTGAAATTTAAGATCCACATCAATGTTAACAGTTTCTCTTGAGAAACATTAAATGTCTTCACAAAATGCAAGTTGTGTTTATGTCTGAACTCACTGATGCTGGAGCTTTCACCAGTGAGTGATTCACACAACGAGAAAATGTTTAATTAAATATCTTCCATCATTTCACATACAGTTTCTGTTGCGTCTGCAGTTAAAGGCAACTCTGATAAACCCAAAAAAGAAAATAAAACTTCTAGCTCCAAAGAAAGTTTTATTATTTCCTTGATGTTTTTACAAATATAAGTCATGAATTCTCAATTAGCATCAACTGTCTAACCCTAAATTTGCACTTCTTTAAATCCTGGTTTCATAACTGAGACAATCAATCAGTGAACTAATCACTAGAGTCACATGTTGCTTTCTCTGAATATTAACTTTACTGGATCAGTAAAATAAATGTACATTTATGTGTTGTTTTTGGTACATGTGTAGATTCATAAACAATGTTTAAATGTGTTGTAACTCTCAGTGAATATTTACTCATCGTTAACCTGGTCCTCTAATGTGTTACAAGTCATTTTTCTAAATTCATATTAACTGACTTTGATACCTATTGTAAAACTGACTACTGTAAAATGTTCCTTTTGTCAACATTTACTAATACAACCTTTTATATGGGTTGTTATAAATATTTTTGTTATGTTATTATATTTTGAGGCTATGCAAAGCTGCCTATTCTCACATTTTACCATCTATAAAATGTTTGTTCTTTGGAGAAGCTGTCAAAGTGATGTTTTGGAAGCTAATTTGACTTTAACTTGAACTAATTTGTTTTTTAGGTCAGTATATGATGTTTATATGATGTTTAATGGAAATACATATTTCAGGGGCGACTCAGAAGACATGTCTAATAGATTTTATCACTGCTTTAGAGCCTGTTGGGCCCTCAAAGCATTGGGAGAACATGTATACACTTTAATACCTGAAACATTTTAGCCACAAGAATGGGAAAGCATGAATTATTTATTTTATGGCAGCTCAGTATCATGAAAAGCTCCTTCGAGTCTCAACTTTAACTATTTACAGGCCATGATACATCACAAAATATATATAAAAAATGTACAGCTTGTTGAAAAATTGACTTTTTATAGTCAATCAATCAAACTTGCATGAAACTTTTGAAAACTGTTAATTACCATGACTAGCATAAAATACATTTAAAAATATGATACTGTGGTGGAATATTGTGCAAGCTTTTTGTGTCAGTCTGTACTCAGATTGTGCTGATTTTTAATTTTAGATAATAAACAGATTAAAATTTGAAGGAACAATAGAAGATAAATATGTGTGAAACTCAATGATGCTTCACGTTTTTACCGCCTCTTGTTGTAAATGTTTTGTGTTTCTAACTGAAGATTTCAGAACATTGTATGAGACATATTCACCAGGTTTAATTTTTTTTAAATAAAGAAAAATATAATAATCTGTCTGCCATCTTTTTTTGTTTTACATAAGTTCTACCTTACAATCTAGAAAAGTCATCAAAATTTCTTACTTACTTTTTTTTATGTGGATAAAATAGATTGTAATGTAGATTCCACAACATGATTCAAAATTAAATTTGGAATAACAATATAAAAATTAGAATAGATTGAAATAGACCAGATGTAGACCACTATTTGCCTTCAGACATGGTTTCTGTGTTCAAATTATTCTTGAAGGCTAATCAACAATATATTTTATTAAGGATGCAATCTACTTACTACAAAATATAACTAATTAAACTAAGTTTTGATAATTTTATTTGTGGATTCTTGTTCAGAGTTCAGTTGAAGAGAGGAAGAACAGACATATTGGAGCCCAGAAGATTGATCAGATTGTTAAAATATAAGCTGTTTAAGAATACCGATAGCACAAAAAACAGAAACTAATACTTTAAAAAATGTTAAAATATTTGATTTGTATTATTTGATCATTGGTATCAATTTATATAGTTTTTACTCCAAATGCTGACGGTGAAAATGATTTATTACATGAAGAAAAGGTCAAACTAGACATTTATTTGCTAAAATGGTGGCTGGATCATTTTTAAAAGTGGATGGCAAAATTTCTTTCACACGCAGAATTTTATGAATCTATGAAGTTTGTTTTTTTTAAAGACAAAAACAATGAATCAACACAGTAAACATCAAGAGACTGGAGATTGCAGATAGTATTATAGCATTTCTAGTTTACTGGTATTCTAACCAGAAAATGCAGGTAAAATGGTTCAATAACATCTCTGCCTGTTTTGGCAGAGTAATGGTGTGAGTCAGGATGGGCTTCTTTCACTTTCCCTGTTTAACTTGATGACCTGTCAAAAGAAATGAACCTCTAAAACTGGATGTTTGCTCAGTGATACTCTGGTCAATCACTTTATGTATGCTGATGACCTGGCTGTCCTCTCACCAGCAGTGCTGACTTTCAGCAGTTACTGAATATCTGCTCTGATTATGGGTTGAGATTTGATGTGCAGTTTGATGCTAAGAAAACTTTTATGAAGGACTAAGGCAGGCAAAAAACTTTGTTTTCCTGATTTTTTTTTCTGTTGGGTTAAAAGTTAAGAGATTTTGTTCAGGAACTAAATGTCTGGGTCACTACATCACAGGCTGGTTCTGTGATGATGATGAAATTTATCAGCAGTGTCAGATATTGTACGCCCATGCAAATTCCGGGGAGAAAATTTCATATGTGTACCGACGAGGTAAAAATAATTCTGTTCAAAGCTTATTGTACATCCCTGTACACAGCCCCTTTGTGGTGCACATTTTAAAAAGCTAGCATGCAGAAGGTTAATCTTTGCTTTTTTATGTATTGTCGTGTGTCATGTCTTTGTTCTTTTTTATATCTACGTGGACCATGAGTCTGTTGAATAAAACAATCTATATACTTTAAATGCAGTTTTTCCAACAAGGTCTTAGAGTTTTGTTGGAGAACAAACAGCATCATGAGGACCAAGGAACAGCAGACAGATCACTGTCAGTAACTTCAGCTCCTGACAGTCAAAGGTTTTAGAATAATGTGTCAAAGTTGAGCATTTTTACAGACAAGCAGGATATTTTTACTGAGTGTAGAAGTATGAAGGAAAACAACAATAAATGCTGCTCTTAAATGAAAAATGTTTTATTCTTGTTTAAGCCTGTAAATTAACTCCAAATATGTAATTGTGAGTTACAATAAAGAGTCTTTGCAGAGGAACGTTGCTCTCTGTTGACTGGAGCACATTTTGCAATAGACTTGACATTTGTAGTCGGGTTCTACAACTTTAAGATTCCCCGTTATGAGAAAAGTAATAATTATTAAGTATTCATCACAAAAAGAAAAGAAATATTGAATGAGAATGTCTCTTCCTTTTTTGTAAAAATGCTTGTTGGCAACAAAAATTATACTCTTGGAAAACCTTTTTTTTTTCCTGTGAAATGGTGTCACATTTATGAGGAAGATCTACATGCATGTTAAGAATGGGAGCCATTTGACAGCATTGTGTTACATTCGGCTTAAAGCAGAACTTACAATACACACAAGGGAGATCTGTCCCAGGAATCAGGTAAGGTATGCTACGCCATTAATTTGCAAAATTAAATAAATAAATAAATACCCAATCACTCAATAAGAAATAAGTTGATCCTTAGCAACAATGATTTATTCAAAAAGAATTACAATACTACGAAATAATAATAGTTATCTTGATAGATAAATCGATAACCCCATTCCCTCAAAAAATAATTATGGTCACTCGGTTTGAATCAGCAAAAGACCTAATTAATTAAATGTCCAAAATTTTCCCATCCTTTTTTCAAAGAGATTATTGTCCACAAAGCAGATCCATATCCTCGAAAAATAAACAAAGTCCTGGAAGTATTCTCCCGTTTTGATCCAAAGTCCCGATCCACAATGACAAAATCCTAACGTCAAAACCCCTCCCAAAAAAGATACGAAAAAAGAGTGGTAGGTACCACCAAAAATCCCCAAAAAGAAAAGTACAGTCCAGATCTCACCGGGAGCGTTTTTCTTTCCCCTCGGTGGCGTCCACTTGCACCGGGCGCCGTTTCCTGGGTGCAAACTCCGATCCAGTTCCAAAAATACTATCTGTGGCACGGGGTGATCTTTGATCGCTGTTTTTTATGTCTTTCCTTTGATTTTTACTAGTTTTAAACGTTAAGACAAATCAAAACTCCCGCTGCACAGATCCCACGGTGAGCGTCTTCCTCCCCGCTTGCGCCTTCCTGCGCCGACGCACACGCCCCTTTTTAATTACTAATTTGTTTCACACACATCTGAAAACATCAGGATTTACCCAAATCAGTTATAAACAGTGGAAATTGGAATACTTTTTAACAATGAAATCACAGCAACTGTTCTACATGCACGACAGGTTGATACATTTACTTTTTAATGTATTTATTCAGAAAAAAACAAACATAGTGGTTATGTTACAATTGTGTGACCAAACTGGTCACCAGCAGGAGGTTCCAGGTTGTTTTTGGTTGACAAGGCTTTGGTTTGTGAAATATACATTTTTAAATTGACAATATGTCATGTTTCTTCATATTTCTATCATTCACTCCAATAAATAAGACAATAAATAAATAATGAAAATCTGTAAAACCTCCTCATCCCTGGAACCCCAAATTTGCGGAGGATAGCATTGGTTTCAAGAGACTCTCTAGAACAAAGGACTTAAAAAGACACTTCAGTAGTTTTACAACACTTTTCTTCTACTTCAGAAATTTTAATTTGGAGTAAAGCTGCTCTTGTCTAAATACAGTTTCTGACTACTCTACCTGCCTGTAGTAACTTCACGAATGAAGGAGAAACATATTTTAACTAAAAATCAATCAATCAATCAAATTTTATTTGTATAGCACATTTCAGCAGCAAGGCATTTCAAAGTGCTTTACATCATTACAAACACAGAAACACAATGCAACATAGAATCAACAATCAAAACACAGCATTAAGTCAAGTTCCATCAATAAATTTGTAATTGATTACATTTCAAATACAATCCTAAACAGGCGGGTTTTTAGTCAAGATTTAAAAGAAGTCAGTGTTTCAGCTGTTTTACAGTTTTCTGGAAGTTTGTTCCAAATTTGTGGTGCATAGATGCTGAAAGCTGCTTCTCCTCGTTTGGTTCTGGTTCTGGGGATGCAGAGCAGACCAGAACCGGAAGACCTGAGAGGTCTGGAAGATTGATACAACAACAGCAGATCTTTAATGTATTGTGGTGCTAAGCCGTTCAGTGATTTGTAAAATAACAACAGTATTTTAAACTCTATTCTTTGAGCTACAGGGAGCCAGTGTAGGGACTTTAAAACTGGTGTTATGTGCTCTATCTTCCTGGTTTTAGTGAGAACGCGAGCAGCAGCGTTCTGGATCAGCTGCAGCTGTTGGACTGATTTGTTGGACAGAACTGTGAAGACGCTGTTGCAATAATCAATACGACTGAAGATGAACGCATGGATGAGTTTCTCTAGATCTGGCTGAGACATTAGTCCTTTAATCCTGGAAATGTTCTTCAGGTGATAGAAGGCCGACTTTGTAACTGTCTTTATGTGGCTCTGGAGGTTCAGGTCAGAGTCCATCACTACTCCCAGGTTTCGGGCCTGATCGCTGGTTTTCAGTTGTAATAACTGAAGCTGTGCATTGACTCTAGATCGTTCCTCTTTAGGTCCAAAAATAATAACTTCAGTTTTCTAAAAATGCATCAAACACAGAAACACACCTGCTGCTTATAGTAAAGTCAGACTTCTGGTTTGCACACAGGCTTCCTGTTTATAATGTTACTCAGTCTGCAGAGCCTTTTGACCCATTTAGAGGTCAAGTGGATATGCCGTAAAACACTTATCACTGTCAGTAGTTTGCACTGTATTTTATTGTACACATTAACTTCTGTGAGTCTTGGTTTCAAAAGAAATATGGATTCAGGCAGTTTCTTCTGCCTGAATAAATTATTTTGTAGTGATTTTGTTAGTTAATCTCACTCACTTTTTACTTTATCTTTAAAGTACCAAAATTTGCACACAAATTTGTCATTTCAGATCTCTGTTCTTGAATCTCCCTACTTCAGTCAATTTTGATGACTTTTGTTTTTCTTTTACATTAAAATATTTTTTAAGTAGTGCTGCTCTTACTCTGACTATTATACAGCTGTTGTATTTTCATGTCTGAATTTATAGATGTTGCCGATTAAACATAAAGCCTTTTTATTCACCCATTGTGTTTGTTGCTAAAAGAAATGCTAGCATATGAATCAACATGTGCATGTGCAACATATGTAATGAAGTTGGGACATTTCATAAATGTTATGGATTCTGTATAATGTATGTAAGCTAATACTCTGATGAGAAAATTTGATGTGTTCCTCCTCCTCTTCTTATGACATTCTCATACGCCAGTGGTTCCTCAGGAACCACTGGCGTCATCATTTATTTGTGACTCAGTGAACAATATTACGTGCTGTATTTATTTTTACTTTATTTTCTATTTTTATTATCTTTGTTTTATCTTGTTACTACGTCTGGAATAAAGATACAATGATGATAAATGTTTGACTGTTGAACTGGACCTTTCAAGCTCACTATTAAGCTAATTTTCTGTGAACATTTCCACAAATCTTTTTGATAAATATTATACTACAAAGAGAAATACAAACATACCTTTATCTTGTTTTTCTTCTATTCTTCCTCTTTCTTTTCTCTGTCCCTGAAGAATAAGTCCTTTTTTGCAACATTATTTTGCTAACTTATCTTCTACGGTGCTGTGGAGGTTTTCACATGCACTGCACGTTACACAGCAGCTGATATTACCAGTGAAGTGTGACGTAAAGAGGCCACCAGGGGGTCCTTAAGAAAGATTCATTTTTTCTTCTTTCCTGTATAAAGAATGACTTCTACATTCATTCATGAAATAAAAAATAGTAAATAAATAACTGAATCAGATCGTTATAATGAAATTTTGTGTTTTTGTTAACATAATAACATAGAAATCATTACTAAAAAAAAAACTATTGTGATCTTTTGAAACCAGCAGTATAGAAAAATGTATTACAAACAGCAAAAATATCCATTCACAACCACATTGTAAATGTTACTGGTTTACAAAAACATTTTGATGTTTTCTTTTTTTATGTTTACCATGCATTGACCCGCAACTTAACATACTTAATATAATACCACAGCAAAATGAAAAGATGACTCTGATTATGATTGACTTTTCTTTTCAGTTTCAGAGATGTTCACTGTATCAGTAAAGTCTCATGTCTCAGTCCAGCGAGGCCAGACAGCCATCTTACCCTGCTGGCTCACTTTCTCTGAGAGTGCAGAGGATATGGAGGTACGCTGGTATCAAGGGAGTGATGAGTTTGATACTCCAGTCCTGCTTTATCAGGCAAGACAGTGGGAAAACACACACACACACACACAAGCACGCATGTTCACCCCCCCCCACCCCCCCCAACACACACACACACACCCCTACACGTCCACACACACACCTATAGATTATTCGGATTATTATCAATTTTAATATTATACAAAAATAAGATGAACCTAAAAGCAAATTGCAGTTTTCAAATGATCATTTATTAAGAGAAAACAAATCATCACTTATACTTATTATTAGTGACTCTAAGGTCAATTTAGTCATCATTTTATTGAGTAAAAAACAGCAACAAACAAGATTAAACAAAGATTAATTATATTTATATGATGTGCTTACAGGAATGAACGTTCAAAATATATTATCTAAACTGATAAAATATCAAGGTTTTCTCAGAAGTTAAGCATTTTCTCAGGAGTTTAAAGAAAGGCTTTTTATTGAAACACATGTTATGAGACCTAGAAATATTGTAAATGGGAGAATTTGGGAGATGGAAGAATTCAAATTGCCCAAATATTTAAAACATAAATTTCTTCAGCAGCAGAAAATCACTTAAACTGAAGAACCATAATGTGTTATGATGGTCAGGATCTTGTTGCGCTAACACCCGACGAACTGAACTGGATCTCTGAAGCTGTTCTTTTTTCAAGCTTGGCTGATGCAGGGATCAACTTTGTCACAACAGGTATTCAAACCTTTCTGTGGTTTTGTTGAATGTTTGGATGTTCTCCCTACTTTGGACCGCTCCAGAAACATAAACAAAGCAAGTAACCTGATCTTGATCGAAGTTACAGCTGATTCTAAGAACACCAGAAATAAGAAGGAAAAACAAAATAAAACTTTCTAGGAAATTTGTGCTGACATTAGAATAATTTCTGTTAAGATAATCATTCATTGAATACAGTGTTGGTCAAATTAATTCTGACTCTAACGGGTCAGGGATAAAGAGCCATCACCAGTCCTCAATCAGCCAATAAAAAGCCGACTTGACTAAATGTGTATCTTGTGTTTATCCTATGTGAGGTGAATTATTTTTATTTTATTTTCTGTCATGTTCTTTAGTGATAAGATGGAGAAAATAATGTAAACAATATCATTGTAGATAAAATGCAATCTCCAGGCTGAAGTTGTTTATCCTTTAACTTTTCCAACACGTTATGATTCTACTGAGTAAATACACAAGATTAACATAATAATCACCATTTAAAGTCTTTTAATCCTAAATCATTTGAAAAAACTATTTGAATTCCTAAATTACGAAACATAAGACATATTTTGACATGCATTCAGACAAGAATCTTAATAATAAAAATAATAATAATCAAGAGATTGTTACTATAATCTAAATACATCAATGATTGATTCAAGAAATATAATGAAAAGTGGTTCTAGTGGGTGAATGGTCAGCTCTAATATGATTTTATATCACAAAAATATAATTAATTTTCTGCAGCACAATAGTGACTAAACAGACGTATTGCTGGTATATTGCACTATTTATATTTTTCAGCTCATTAAAACCTGACCGTGAACATCACAGTGTATAATAGCGCCTTCAATAACATTTGCGGAATGAATTAAATGTTTTGAATACATGATATAAGAACTACTCCGAGCGACGGGTGTTGTTAGGCATCAGAGACTCTTTTCCTTTAAGATGTTTTCATATAAATAGCGACTGTGTCTCCACCCAGCCGAACCAAATTGGGCAGAATTTTTTGCAGAGTCGAAAGTGAAAGTAGACAGACCTCATTCTGGGTGTCCATTTTTCGTCTTCGACGTATTCCGGCCACTAAAGACTGTGAAGACGGATTTCATGCCAGACTGACCTCCTCGACTTGAATCACGCCCAAAACCAGCCTCGTCAGAAAGAATCCACCGCCGCCTTTTTTAATTTCTTTTGTGTGTGGTTATTACGTCACCTTGGATTCACTAAAAAGACACAATGGGTAGGTCGAGTTAAACATGTGCTGCTTTAGTTTATAAATATTACCTATATTTAAAACTGCTCTCACCTCCAGGTTATGGGGGAAAAAATCTGGTTTCTCTTCCTATAATTGCTGCTGTAATTTATTATTGTTTTTTTTTCTCATCCCAGATAATCGGATGATTCACTTTTATTTTCTGGCGCTTCTTTCCTCGCCTTGCTGTCTTGCTCCCGGTAAGTTCCTTTCATCTGTAAACCTCCTCCCACTCTTATCTGAGTCATTACTACGAAAAATAATCATTAACTGATCTGTTTATGTGATTTGCTGAATGGCTTCAAGGCGTAAGAAAATAAAGAACACCAGACCTGCAGCATCAAAGATCCATAACTCTATAAACCCAAATGTATAATTTTTTACTTCAAGTACTTATAATATCTCTGAACAGCACACAATGATTGAATTAAAAGTTTAGTCATAACTTTCCCTTGATCCAGGACTTGTACAGTCCTAGATAAAGCAGGACAGCTAACATTTCTGCAGACTCCACACATCCTGGACACAAACTGTCCAGTCTATTACCTTCAGGTCGTTGGTACAGAGCAGTATTTACAAAAAGCAGCCGCCACAAAGACAGTTTCTTCAACCAAACTATCTGCTGAACAAACACTCAACAGTCAGATTTCCCAGAATGAAACCATGAACTAATTCAACTTATTCTGTTTTAAAAACAATGTCTGTATGCATACTTATTTGAAAAACACTGTTTAGTCCCCACCAAATTTGTGCACTGAAGGTAAAATGGCAAGAAATGTAACATTTTTCTTTACGTGCACAAAGTTAGTCCATAAAACTGATTCTGATTTTTATTAATGCTCTTTTGGAACCAGCAGAGGAAGATGTTGAAATAGCAAATGTTAATGCTGCTTTATAAGTTTGTAAGAGACTTTTTATACATTTATAAATACCTGGTGCTGCAAATTGTCATTAATAATCATCTGGAACTTAATTTAATATAAATCATTTGGTTTAGAAAACTTAAGACATAACCACAAGGAAACTTTTTACTTTGAACACTTTTTTTTTTTACCCCTCCAGGGGGTCTTTTGTGGGCTCTAGTGTCCCTTATATGACAGTGGGCTGACAGGGAACAGGTAAGGAGAGGGGGGAAGACATGCGGCAAATATCGTCAGGTCCGGGAGTCGAACCCGCAACGGCCGCGTCGAGGACTCAAGGCCTCCAAATATGGGTCTCGCGCTAACCACTACGCCACCATGGCACGCCCTATGAACACTTCTTGTATTCAATTTAATTGTGCTACAAAATAAAAGAAGACTGATCAAGATTTTCTTTTCAGTTTCAGAGACTTTCACGGTTTCAGTAAAGTCTCATGTCTCAGTCCATCGAGGCCAGACAGCCACCTTACCCTGCTGGCTCACTTTCTCTGAGAGTGCAGAAGATATGGAGGTACGCTGGAATCACTGGAATGATGAGTATCATACTCCTGTCCTGCTTTATCAGGCAAGAGCTTTAGACAATTCATCCCAGAAAGCTTCGTACGCTGGCCGAGTCTCATTCGGCTTAAAGGAAGAAACATCAGGTGGATTAAAGGCAGGTGATGTCAGCCTGAAGCTGGAAAACGTCACAATTGAAGACGCAGGAAAATATATATGCTATGTCAGCAGCTCTGAAGATTATGACAGTGCATCTATTAGTCTGAGTGTGACAGGTGAGAACCATGAACCAGAACAAGAACAAAACCAAACAGAATGATGTCTACATCAAATGATCATCCTCTTCTTCTTCCAGAAACTGGACGCTCCCCTCTCCTGTCAGCAGTGATGAAAGACGATAACAAAGTTAATATGAGCTGCCAATCTGACGGCTGGCATCCAAAGCCTGAGCTGAGCTGGTCAGACAGCAAAAAGGCTCTAATCCCTTCTAATGTGTCGTTTAGCAAAAACTCTGCTGGTTTTTATTCTGTCCATAGTTGGGTTCTGGTCTCCAGTCCTTCTGAGGTCTCCTGCTCTGTTGGGCTCTTCAATGAAGCACCAAAAGTGGCCAAAATGTGTCTGAAAAATCCTCCACCATTAAAAGAAGGTACATGGTTTCACTTCTAGGGCTGCACAATATATCACAAATATATTGTGATGTGTGTCAAATATATTGACACACTTGACTTTGCCAAAAATGCTAAAGGTCACACAGAGTAAGAAGGACAGATAAGAGTCAAAAGAAAAAACAGGCATATTAGGACCTGATATGTCATCAAAATATTTGCCATTATTATAGCCACTGCAAGGCTTTCTGATCTTGTTCAGCCCTACACTGAAAAAAGTGATTTTGGAGAGTGGTAAATATGATCTATACAAATCATATAAAATTTAATTAATTTTTTCAGTCAGCCAAGAAATTATAAAATAATGGGTAAATTATACTCATGCTACCCATTCGTTAACATTAAAAACCATTACATAGGAAAATACAGTAAAATATACCCCCGAATCTTAAGTACGGTGCTCCAAAGTTGCGCATGCGTCAGACCACGTTTTTGAACGAGCGGGACAGGGAACTCTGCATCGTTTCTGCCATCGAACCGGGAGCTGAAGGTAAGCTATTTACATAGGTGTGCTGTGAATAATAGCGCGAAGGCAAATTGTAATATTTGAAATGATGAGATGTTACACTTCACTTATATTCGATGTGCATCTGTGTAACATGCCATTATTCGAAATCAAAGTTTGAATCTGTCCCTGGCACCACCATGGCAACTGCAGGTAAGTTGCAATGAAATGTTCGCGGTGTGCTTTTTACATTAGCCAGCATGTATGACTGTCTGACCGCTGGTTTTAAGGTTAGAAACTAGTCAACGCCAGCTTTTTCTAATATATTGAATGGGCGGCTGTTTAGGCAACACATAGACTGTAAAGGGGATAGTTCAGCTTTTGCCCAGTGGTTAAGGTATAATGGTCATTAAGTATCTGCAGGCCTCTGCTCCCATATCACGCTGCACCAAGATACAGGCAGTAAATACACTGGTGTCAATGAGGAACAATTCATTTGTGTATTTTCGCCGCTCATGAGAAGTCCCGTCTTAAAATACTACTATACTAACATGTCACCAACATATGAAATGACTGACGTGTTTTATGTTGTTTGCCTGTTAGCTCCGTT
This sequence comes from Xiphophorus hellerii, assembly GCF_003331165.1. Lineage (NCBI taxonomy): Eukaryota > Metazoa > Chordata > Actinopteri > Cyprinodontiformes > Poeciliidae > Xiphophorus > Xiphophorus hellerii. The sequence continues at coordinate 14,426,994 of NC_045685.1, read as the reverse complement.
AGCTCCCTTAACATGGCTGCTAGAGTTGGTCTCCGCCGCGGTCTGTTTAAAAACAAAATGATCCGCTCTCCAGATTACCTGCATGCCTGCGTACGTGTGTCTCTGTTGTTAAAGTTTAGCGTTACTTCTCAGAGTTTTATTTTTACAATCGGGACTCTGAAGACTCATGTAAAGATGACGTGTCGCACGTCTTTTCCGGTCAGTCGTCATGGAAACAGGACGCTCATCTAGCGTGCTGATGTGGACCAGAGTGGAAACAAACATGTTGTAAAATGAAAACAAAGTACCACTGTATCCCACCTTTATGTGTGTAAACACACACTGTTGCTGCACCTAATTTTTCTAAAGGAATTGTGTGTTCAAGTAAAACATTTTAGAATTGATTTTATATTATATTGGGTATTGTTAAAACGTCAGTGCTTAATAAATGTTTTCAGAATCTTGTAATATTGTTTATGAAGCATATTACATCTATGAATATGATCTATGAAACTAATTCTATGAAGAATGAATATTAATCTATGCAATTACATTGCCTTTATTTTAGTGAGGTAAGTACAGTTATTTCTGCACAACAGACCCCTGTCAGACAGACAGACTGCTCTGATCAGAGGAGCACAGAGAAACTATGCAAAATATTTACCTTATGTTTAGTTTCTACCTTCATTAAAGAGCCTCAGACTAATTGTGATGTTAGATAAATGACTTGTAACTTGTTGGTTGTTAAAGGGAGAGTGGAGGCTCAATTCCACATCATGGTTTAAAACCAAACCTGCATGATCAGAATCTTGGACCCGGTGTCACAGCTCTCGTCTCTGCGGCATCACAATTCTGGGCCCCGTAAAGCATAATCTCTTGTTTATGAGGTTGTTCATGAGGTTAACATGAAGATAATAACCTCTGAACCATACATTAGCCCTTATATATTTCTTCTCCCAGGTACATGTCTGATCACTTCTTTTTCTCTTATTTCTGTTGCAGCCAGAGTCTTTGTATTGTTAAGGAAAAATGATTATTTTTAGTGCTTAATACAGTTAATCTTACGACATGTGTAAAAGGTATATTCAGCACTCTTATTTGGAACAGTTTTCTGTTGAGCATTTGGGATTGAGCAGATGAGCAGGCATTCAGACAAACAGGGGCCAAAATGCAGATCACTCAATGGAGTCTCCCTGCTGTGAGGCCGGGCCATAGGAGGCCATAAAATTAGCATTCCCGGCAGGGCAGAGAGACTTTAGATTTCACAGGTATCTGTGAGATTGTATCTCAGGTCGTTCTGTACTCAGAATGACCGTGGGAGCCACGGGGGGTCAGAGCGCACCGGTTTGCTTCTTTGTCTCGCTAGAAGACAGATGGCCCTTTGATCTTTGCGTAGATCAGGGGGAGTTACAAGTTTCTCTGAGTGCTTAAGGGAGTTTCCAGTTGGTCAACAGGAGGAACGCCTTGAGTGCATAAATTAAATAGAAAAAACACCCCCTTAGTATAAGATTACGTGTCAGGAGAGAAAATGCAGAGAGCGGCCACCATTTTGCCTTTTTGCATCGGCTCTCTCCAAAGACGCGTCTTTGCTTTTTGTTTGTCTCTGTTTTGTGTTTGTCTGTCTTCCCCTTGTCTGTCTTTATTTTTATGAGAAAAATGCATATCTCTGTTCCTCTGCAGTTTTGTTGTTGATTGCTTTTTATGAGATTAAACTCTGTGATCTGTGACGTCAACGCGCGTTGTTGTTTTCACTTTAGCAGCACGCCGCCACTCGCTGAGGATCCGGGACATTAAGGAGGAAAGAGCCAAACGTTTTGTCCAAAGTTAACATTAAATTATTCTTTCTTAACAGTATGTGGACACTCAGTATTTGCCCTCTCTTCAGTTCCTCTTGTCTGTTCTCCACAAGCAGGGACTCACTGATAGACCATTCTGCTTCCAGTTCTGGGGCTGACACACTCTCCCACGTCCCCACACCCAGTGTATCCTGTACAGGTATGCAAGTTTGCTAAATAAAATAATTAACATTGACCTTAAAGGTGTAGTTACCTTAACCAAGTTTCCATGTCTTAGGGAACCGGGATCATTTGCAGGCTTATATGGCTGGCAGCAGCGCATAAAATACAAGATGCACAATTACCGGGCCAAGCTAAGATCTCGAAAATATTCTTACCCGGAAATTGAAATCAACACCTTAAAAAGGAAGCATCCAGCTGATGCAGTGCCATCAAAAAATGTAAAAAAGCCCAAAAAAGCAGAGGTTAATTACCTCCCTGCGCACCTTACTGGTGAAAGCCAAGAGACACTGGAGAAAGAGAGGCTTGAATTAATTTGTGAAATAACAAAGAAAAACAATGCAAAGATAATTGCAGATAAAATGAATAAAACTTTCTCTAGCCGAAGAGTTGAAGTAGTCAGCCTATGCCCCTCTGTGATTGTGCTTAAAGAAAGGTGGCCAGCATTATTCACTGAGGCTCAGGTGAGAATGTATTTATAATTTTTCCTTCCCATCAAGAAACATTCATGTGATTACTATGAGATCTGGTCTGTCATTTAAAATTTTATTTGTGTCCTTTTATTTCCTAGATCAAGGAAGAGTTCAGACGTATCACGACAGTTTCCTTGGAGGAGACATTCATGCTAAAGCTTGATGAATACACACCAAGTCTTATGCAGCTTCTGCATGCTATAGGAGGGGCTGCTGGTTCCAAGATGCACCCTCTGTTGGACACTTTAAATGACGTATGTTATTTAACTTTTTTTCACAAATATGTCATTATTGATATACGTGAATTAAAAGTGAATTAATTTGTAAAGAATTGCTTTGTTGTGCACAAAGTTGAGCTCCTTACCAACTTAAACTACCCTTTGGTTTTTAAGCAATTCGGTGTTAGTGTATGTAATTCTCTCCCCACTCTCCACTAACAGTCTTTTCACTAAATTGTATCTCCCTACAGACACAGAGCATTGAGAAAAAAAAGGGATGCAGTTGTCTGCTGCCTCATTAACTACCTTGGTGAAAGACAAGATCTTTTCCATGACTGCCAGGTATGTCATTGATAACAGATGATTGATTAACTCAAGGGATCCTCTCCCCTTTTGGTCACTCCCCTCTGCTCTCCTTTAGATAAGTTGAAATGTATTGAAACAGCATATTCAATTAAATTAAAAATGTGTATCTTTTTTGTTTCTTTCTTTTTAACATGTAGGAATGTGAGGACTACACAGACAAAACAATGAAGGTGATCGTGATGCACAACATCATGGCTGAGGAGGATCCATCAGATGTGTCGATTGTGATTGAGGGAAACCAAGTGATGGAAGGATGTGGAAGCTGAACAAAGGCATGTGTACTGCTGATGGGACTGATATATGCCCTCAACCTTGACTATCCAAAGCAGCTCAAGAACACATTTGAAGCTTTTCAAAAACTTTTTTTTGGAACTTGATGGGGCAAAACTACTGAAGAAGGTCCACAGCCTCAAAAACAAGCTCATGCAATAGACATACATTTCCCCTCTTGTTCCAAGAGGATCTTTTGTCTGGACAGAGAGTTTTAATGGAGTATAGTTTTATATTTTTGTTCTCTTCCCTCCTCTGCTCCACACACAGACACAGAAATATATGTACCGATGGATACATAAGTATGTTGCAGCCTCTCTCAGTTTTTTGTTGTGTATAAATACACCTGCAGATTTCAGATTTGCTCAGTCACTGTTGTGTGAGGCTGAAGAAACACAAGTAAGAGTTTAGATACAAGAAAATCTTCATGTGATTGGACAGCCCTTGCACCTCTGCTCTGATCTCCTCATTTCTCCTTTTCTCTGATCAACTCCTTTCTTATTGAGCAGTCTGGATGTTCTAAAGCAGAGATATGTTTTATTGTCCAACATTACTGAAACAACAGTTGAAGTTGTTAGGTTATAACGCAGGTTCATTATTTGAAATGTTGTGTGACACTGTTGTGCTGCAGTTTATTCTGTGTTTTTGTTTTTGATGACTTTATGGATTAAAAACATTGAGAAGGTGTACGATCTGAATGTCTTTTTTGGGGGTACATCTTACCTTCTCTGAATAAGTAATAGTTATTAACTGATTTTAATTAACTTTGATTTATAATTATCAGGTATTACCTACTAGCAAACAAGACATAGTTTTACCTAATTTAACTGAGTAAGTAGCTGTTGAATATATACATAAATATGAGGTAAGTTTACCCAATTTCTTTAAGTATTTCATATATTTTTTGTTCAGTTACTTTATACTCAATATATGGAATTGAATTGACCCCAAAAGAGTCAATGCAAATTGTTACCTCAGATTTATTAGGTAAATTCTATAGATGAGTTTTTTCAGTGTATCATCATGTATTCTTTTTTTAGTTTTCTATGAGGAAGAAATTTACTAGAACATGTTTGTTATATATTATTCAGAGTCAGGATGCTCAGCTGGATGGGTGGCCTTTGGGATACTTCTGGCAGCTGTATTAGCTGCACTCGGAGCCTTGTACTTTCTGTACTTCAGGAAGAAAGGTAAATGTTTGATTTACATCAGAGAGCATGCATTGATGACAACATTTAAAGATGCTGAGATTTTAATGAATACTGATTTCATACTTTGTAATATGTTTTCATTTCAGTCAACAAATCAAAATCAGGAAATGACGCAACTGATGGTAAGAAACACTTCAGACACCTTAAACATATTTATTTAGAACAGTTTTACAAACTTTCTGCTCAATGTCACCTTCCTTATATTATAAAACATGAAATATGTCCACATATAAGACAATAGAGACACATACAGCCCCTTGCAAAATTATTTGCATCCCTCTTTCACATTTTTTCACATGACTGAATGTGTGTTATGGGAGAAGATTTGATATTATAAAACAATGTTGTGTAGTCCATCACTGGAAATATTAAGAAAAATAATACATGGTTTTCAAATATCTGACAAAATTGTAAAACTTATGGAGCTGCCTTTACAGCATAATAGCGTAAAGTTTATGCTGTTATTCCCCCAAAATGGTACAAATACATTTGGAAATCATCTAACGTTTTTATAAAATAATGTTGAAACTGGTATTTCAATGATCAAATTCTTTTTAATGTCTAGAAATAAGAAATTTTAAATTTAAACAATGAAATCTAAATTGTCCATATAGCTGTCAAAACTGGACCTCAGTGTCCACCCAAAACGTCACTGTGTAGCGTCATCACACACAAAACAGATATGAGAATAAAGGACTGGTCAGAATCACTTCCTAAAGTTTTATTTTTTATCTTCCAGGGGCCAAAATCACAAGCAATCCTGAAGGTAAAACAGAAGGTGTAATTCATATTTACTTATTAAGGACGCTTATTGTTTTTGATTTCTCTAGATGTTTGAAGACATGAGAGGAGAGCAATGGAAACATAAACTTATTACATATCTTTACAGTGTTGTTCAGATTTTCAGTCAAAAAACAGAATGTTTGATGAACCTCAGTCTTGTAGAGATAATTTTAAAGCTCTTGTTGTATTCACTGCATAAAACAACTATAATATCATGTATTTTTGTGTTTTCTTTCAGAGAATGAACTACTTCTATTAAAAAGTAGGACACAGTATTTGAAGCTGCACATATTAATTATAATCAAAACGAAACCTTTATAATACAAAATCATATTTCTAAGATGTTTTTTCTTCTTGCTTTTCTGTCCAGCAACACAGCAGCAAGCAGTTCTATTGGAAGGATCCAAGAATTATGGTAATTTTACATTTATTTAATATTATTATTACTTAGCATTTTTCTTCATTATTATATTGATTATAATCAAATTTTCAATATTTAACAGAGAATGTTCAACTGGTGGACACAGGCAATCCGCTAATAAAAATGAAGGATTCTATACTGAGAGATAATATTGATGCAATGTTTCCTGATGGAGACAGAGTCACCTGTCTCACTGCAGTCAGAGGATCACCTGGTTTCTCTTCTGGACGACACTACTGGGAGGTTTCCTTACAAAATGCAAATGTAGGCCCCAAGAAGTCCTGGTGGATCGGAGTTACAGATAAACATGAAATCCCTCATGATGACAGTTTCCCTCCAACCACAAAAAATGGTTTCTGGTTCTTGTCTTCTTGCCCCAAACAGGAGGATACTCTTGAGTTTAGCACTGAAACAGAGACATTCATTTATGTCCAGTCAAAACCAAAAACAGTCGGTGTGTATTTGGACTTTGATAACAGAGAGCTCTCCTTCTATAATGTGGAAGAAAAATGTCTGATTGGATCTCTGGCAGCAAAATTCACAGGTGAAGTGTTCCCACTTTTTAACCCTGGAAAAGGTGACAAATCACCTATGAAGGTATTACAGAAACCTGTGCAGGATCAGTCAAATAACACTGAACCTGTGGAGAAATTACAAAAGGCAGAGAAGGACCAATCAGATATGACTGAGAATCCAGAGGAAGAAATTTAAAAGTGGTACAAATGAAGACGGAAGAAGAAGAAGAGGTTGGGGGGGGACGCCGCACAGTGTAATGTTGTCCTGCATGCAGCAAAGTCCAAAGTAAAAGTTAATAATCAATAGAAAAATTTATTTAGATTAAAATGTACTTGTTGCACTCAAAGTTTAAGAAAGTACAAAAAAGTTTTATAAGCTGAACACTTAGATTTTCTGAAATTTAAGATCAACATCAATGGTAACAGTTTGTCTTGAGAAACATTAAATGTCTTCACAAAATGCAAGTTGTGTTTATGTCTGAACTCACTGATGCTGGAGCTTTCATCAGTGAGTTGGGGTGCGCGGTGTGCAGAGTAGTCCGATGTTGTTTCTTACTCATTCTGCTGCAGTTTGCTCAATGTTGGCGCGCAAGACGTAACTGACAGAATCCTGTTTAGGATTTTCAAAATAAAAGATCCGGACGTATTTAATTATTTCTTGTGCGGCCCGGTACCAACTGGTCCACGGACCGGTATCGGTCCGCGGCCCGGTGGTTGGGGACCACTCCTGTAATGTGTTTCAAGTCATTTTTCTAGTTCATATTAACTGACTCTGATACCTATTGTAAAACTGACTAATCTATTTTCCTTTTGTCAACAGATACTAATTCAACCTTTTATATGGGTTGTTATAAATATTTTTTATGTTGTTATATTTTGAGGCTATACAAAGCTGCCTTTTCTCACTACCTTCTATAAAATGTATGTTTTTTGGAATAGCTGTCAAAGTGATGTTTTGGAAGCTAATTTGACTTTAACTTGAATTAATTTATTTTTTAGGTCAGTATATGATGTTTATATGATGTTTAACGGATACATATTTCAGGGGCGACTCAGAAGCCTGTCTAATAGATTTTATCACTGCTTTAGAGCCTGTTGGGGCCTCAAAGCATTGGGAGAAATGTATACACTTTAATACCTGAAACATTTTAGCCACAAGAATGGGAAAGCATGAATTATTTATTTTATGGCAGCTCAGTATCATGAAAATCTCCTTTGAGTCTCAACTTTAACTATTTACAGGCCATGATACATCAATCACAAAATGTAAAAAAAAAAATTACAGCTTGTTGAAAAATTGACTTTTTATAGTCAATCAATAAAACTTGCATGAAATGTTTGAAAACTGTTAATTACCATAACTAGCATAAAATACATTTAAAAATGTGATACTGTGGTGGAATATTATGCAAGCTTTTTGTGTCAGTCTGTACTCAGATTGTGCTGATTTTTAATTTTAGATAATAAACAGATTAAAATTTGAAGGAACAATAGAAGATAAATATGTGTGCACTCAATGTCCCTTCAGTTTTTTACCACCTCTTGTTGTAAATGTTTTGTGTTTCTAACTGAAGATTTCAGAACATTGTATGAGACATATTCGTTTCATTTTTTTTAAATAAAGAAAAATATAATAATCTGTGTGCCATCTTTTTTTGTTTTACATAAGTTTTACCTTACAATCAAGAAAAGTCATCAAAATTTCTTACTTACTTTCAGGAGCTTTTTTAATGTGGAATAAAATAGATTGTAATGTAGATTCTACAACATGATTCAAAATTAAATATGGAATAACAATATAAAAATGTGAATTAATTGAAATAGACCACTATTTGCCTTCAGACATGGTTTCTGTGTTCAATTTATTTTTGAAGGCTAATCGAAAATATTTTATAAACGATGCAATCGACTTATTACAAAATATAATTAATTAAACTAAGTTTTGATAATTTTATTTGTGGATTCTGGTTCAGAGTTCAGTTGAAGAGAGGAAGTACAGACATATTGGAGACCAGAAGATTGATCAGATTGTTAAAATATAAGCTGTTTAAGAAGACCAATCGTACAGAAAACAGAAACTAATACATTAAAAATGTTAAAATGTTTGATTTGTATTACTTGATCATTGGTATCGATTTATATGGTCTGAGTTTTTTACTCCAAATTCTGACGGTGAAAATGATTTATTACATGAAGAAAAGGTCAAACTAGACATTTATTTGCTAAAATGGTGGCTGGACTCTCATTTTTAAAAGTGGATGGCAAAATTTCTTTTCAATGCAGAATTTTATAAATCTATGAAGTTTTTTTTTGTTTTGTTTTGTTTTTAAGAAGACAAAAACAATGAATCAACACAGTAAACATCAAGAGACTGGAGATTCCAGATAGTATTATAGCATTTCTAGTTTACTGGTATTCTAACCAGAAAATGCAGGTAAAATGGTTCAATAACATCTCTGCCTGTTTTGGCAGAGTAATGGTGTGAGTCAGGATGGGCTTCTTTCACTTTCCTTGTTTAACTTGATGACCTGTCAAAAGAAATGAACCTCTAAAACTGGATGTTTGCTCAGTGATACTCTGGTCAATCACTTTATGTATGCTGATGACCAGCTGTCCTCTCACCAGCAGTGCTGCCTTTCAGCAGTTACTGAATATCTGCTCTGATTATGGGTTAAGATTTGATGTGCAGTTTGATGCTAAGAAAACTGTTATGAAGGACTAAGGCAGGCAAAAAACTTTGTTTTCCTGATTTTTTTTCTGTTGGGTTAAAAGTTAAGAGATTTTGTTCAGGAACTAAATGTCTGGGTCACTACATCACAGGCTGGTTCTGTGATGATAATGATGATGAAATTTATCAGCAGTGTCAGATATTGTACGCCCATGCAAATTCCGTGGAGAAAATTTCATATGTGTACCGACGAGGTAAAAATAAGTCTATTCAAAGCTTATTGTACATCCCTGTACACAGCCCCTTTGTGGTGCACATTTTAAAAAGCTAGCATGCAGAAGGTTAATCTTTGCTTTTTTATGTTTTGTGTGTGTCATGTCTTTGTTCTTTTTTATATCTACGTGGACCATGAGTCTGTTGAATAAAACAATCTATATACTTTAAATGCAGTTTTTCCAACAAGATCTTAGAGTTTTGTTGGAGAACAAACAGCATCATGAGGACCAAGGAACAGCAGACAGATCACTGTCAGTAATTTCAGCTCCTGACAGTCAAAGGTTTTAGAATAATGTGTCAAAGTTGAGCATTTTTACAGACAAGCAGGATATTTTTACTGAGTGTAGAAGTATGAAGGAAAACAGAACAATAAATGCTGCTCTTAAATGAAAAATGTTTTATTCTTGTTTAAGCCTGTAAATTAACTCCAAATATGTAATTGTGAGTTACAATAAAGAGTCTTTGCAGAGGAACGTTGCTCTCTGTTGACTGGAGCACATTTTGCAATAGACTTGACATTTGTAGTCGGGTTCTACAACTTTAAGATTTCTCGTTATGAGAAAAGTAATAATTAAGTATTCATCACAAAGAGAAAAGAAATGTTGAATGAGAATGTCTATTTCTTTGTTGTAAAAATGCTTGTTGGCAACAAAAATTATACTCTTGGAAAACCTTTTTTTTTTCCTGTGAAATGGTGTCACATTTATGAGGAAGATCTACATGCATGTTAAGAATGGGAGCCATTTGACAGCATTGTGTGACCAAGCTGGTCACCAGCAGGAGCTTCCAGGTTGTTTTTGGTTGCCGAGGCTTTGGTTTGTGAAATGTACATTTTTAAATTGACAATATGTCATGTTTCTTCATTATGTTTTGTTCACTCCAGTAAACAAAACATAATGAAAGTTTGTAAAACCTTCTCATCCCTGGAATCCCAAATTTGCGGCCGATAGCATTGATTTCAAGAGACTCTAGAACAAAGGACTTAAAAAGATACTTCAATAGTTTTACAACAATTTTCTTCTACTTCAGAAATTTTAATTTGGAGTAAAGCTGCTCTTGTCTAAATACAGTTTCTGACTGCTCTACCTGCCTGTAGTAACTTCATGAATGAAGGAGAAACATAGTTTAACTAAAAATGCATCAAACACAGAAACACACCTGCTGCTTATAGTAAAGTCAGACTCCTGGTTTGCACACAGGCTTCCTGTTTATAATGTTACTCCATCTGCAGAGCCTTTTGACCCATTTAGAGGTCAAGTGGATATGCTGTAAAACACTTATCACTGTCAGTAGTTTGCACAGTATTTTATGTACACATTAACTTCTGTGAGACTTGGTTTCAAAAGAAATATGGATTCAAGCAGTTTCTTCTGCCTGCATAAATTATTTTGTGGTGATATTTTTAGTTATTTTTACAAATTTTTTACTTTAGCTTTTAAAGTACCAATTTTAGTTCTCAGTTGTAAAGTCTTCCTCCTCCAGTATTATTTTAGATTACTGATTTTTTTTTTTCTTCTAAGTTAAAATAATTTTTGAAGTAGTCCTGTTCTTACTTGAATAAAGATTTCTGCATAGGACCCTTTTATTTATCCATTGTGTTTGTTTTTGTTGTTGATTTCTATTTGTTTTGAATAGGCGTGTCTTTTGCTTTTTTTCTGGGGCATCTTGTCTTATTGTTGAGCAACTATAGACTATAGAGCAACGTTTTTATAAACTACTACACAGTTAAATCTGTGTAAGAAAAATATTTTTGTGAAATCTTCAGTTTTTTTTCTTCTGTTTATGATTCAATTAACTGACGATATCTTACTTATTTTTAAAAAAATAACATTTATCATTTGTAACCTTTTAAATAAGCTACTGGAATTGTAATGAAGCTGTAAACCTTATTGAAAGTTTTTTTCAGTCATAGGCATCCAAGCATCATTTTCTTTTAAGGGATTTTTTATGAATAGTGGCTTAACAAGTTTGGTTACATATTTGTGTGACCAGGAAGGGGGAAGGGGGAGGTCTTTTTAAAACAAGATGCACCAGAACACAGAATAGTCCACAATATTTTATTTAAACAATTTCATTAAAACATTTCTTTTTTAAAAACATGGCTTCAGGCCTACTACAGATGGTACAAATGGCACTTACGATTCAGATGAGCGGATCAAGCACACCAGCCACTTGGGCAGCCGACATGTAGTAGGGGAAACAAAGACACACACACCTGCTCAGCTATAAACCTATCTGCCCCGCCCACCAATCAACTGCGCGCTTCTTGCTACACCTGGTGCACATAGTTGGGAGGGTGGAACACCATCCCACCACATTTGCATACGGAAATAGGAAGTAAACATAGCATTCTCTTTACGTCTGTTTCACGTCTTGTTTTATTATAGCCAAGCCACAGAAGCGAGCAGGTATCAGATCGTCCCTCCTGGACTTGAATCACGTCTAAAACTCGCCTCGTCAGGAGGAATCATCACCGTTTTTTAGTGGCTATATTTAAGTCAACTTTTGATTCACTGGAACCCAATGGGTAAACCGAGAGTTACAATCGCTGCTTTAGCAGGTAAATATGACCTAGATTTCATTCTGTAAATCTGGTCTCATCATGTCATGAGTTGTCCATCCTGTTTGTTTTTCTCTTACAAAGAGGATTGACACACAGTCCTCTTATAGCTCGGACAGTTTCTTATTGATATTTTTTTTTTCTATCCCAGGTAATCGGATGATTTATTTTTGGTTTCTGGGTCTTCTTTCTTCACCCGGATGCGCTGCTCCCGGTAAGTCCCGACATCATTATTTATAGCGCAGTATTCCCCTAAAAGTCCTTGTCTGCATGACGTCTTCATTTATCGGTTTAAAGTGACTTGCTTCTCCTGACAAATCCTTGGTTTGATCACCAGATCTTAAAATTTTTATGGAGCATTTATAGGACTAAAGTCAAATTCTTTGTTTGTACACTCAAACTTGATTCTGATCCTAATCAGAGCCGGCCAAAGCCTCCATGGGGCCCTAAGCGAAATATGGTTTTGGGGCCCTGAATTTCTGGTAATAGTGTGGATTGCTGCCATAAACAGTCAGAAGATTAACTCATTCACTCACCTGTCATAAATCAATACATCTCTCATAGTGATGGTTAAATTTTATCCTATATCCATGTATTATTTATTGGTAGTAAAAAGCAACAAAAAATAAACTAGTGTACACTGGACTTAAGATAGAATACACACACACAAATATTAATTGACATATTTGATTAAATTAATTTCTCTTAGGGCATTTCCGATAGTTAAAAAATAAATTTATAGCAGGTGAGTCTCTCTCACCTGACAGTGGAATGGTATTGGGCTGATTATGCGCTTTCAAATAATTTTAAAAGTTATTCTGCAGACATTTCACATAACTTATAAATTGATGTAAAAAAATGGTTGTTTTAGCCACTTCAATTATCATGTTCAGCAGCAAACAACATATCACCAAATACCACGTAGAGTGGCTCATCTCTATATTTTAACGCAGTTGCCATGTAGCCTACTTAAAGCACACCTACCTAAATCCCTTCTAATGTGTCCTCTTTCTTTTCTCTGTCCCTGAAGAATAAGTCCTTTTTTGCAACATTATTTTGCTAACTTATCTTCTACGGTGCTGTGGAGGTTTTCACATGCACTGCACGTTACACAGCAGCTGATATTACCAGTGAAGTGTGACGTAAAGAGGCCACCAGGGGGTCCCTAAGAAAGATTCATTTTTTCTTCTTTCCTGTATAAAGAATGACTTCTACATTCATTCATGAAATAAAAAATAGTAAATAAATAACTGAATCAGATCGTTATAATGAAATTGTGTGTTTTTGTTAACATAATAACATAGAAATCATTACTAAAAAAAAAACCTATTGTGATCTTTTGAAACCAGCAGTATAGAAAAATATATTACAAACAGCAAAAATATCCATTCACAACCACATTGTAAATGTTACTGGTTTACAAAAACATATTTTGATGTTTTCTTTTTTTATGTTTACCATGCATTGAACCGCAACTATCATTATTTATTGTTTGGGAAATTATTTAATATAAAGCATTTGGTCTACTGAAAAACCTAAGACAGACTTGAAATCAAGGGAACCTTTTACTTTGAAACACTTGACATACTTAATCTAATACCACAGCAAAATGAAAAGATGACTCTGATTATGATTTTCTTTTCTTTTCAGTTTCAGAGACTTTCACAGTTTCAGTAAAGTCTCCTGTCTCAGTCCAGCGAGGCCAGACAGCCATCTTACCCTGCTGGCTCACCCCCTCTCAGAGTGCAGAAGATATGGAGGTACGCTGGAATCACTGGAATGATGAGTTTGATACTCCAGTCCTGCTATATAAGGGAAGAACTTTCGACAATTCATCCCAGAAAGCTTCGTACGCTGGCCGAGTCTCATTCGGCTTAAAGGAAGAAACATCAGGTGGATTAAAGGCAGGTGATGTCAGCCTGAAGCTGGAAAACGTCACAATTGAAGATGCAGGAAAATATATATGCTATGTCAGCAGCTCTGAAGATTATGACAGTGCATCCATTAGTCTGAGTGTGACAGGTGAGAACCATGAACCAGAACAAGAACAAAACCAAACAGAATGATGTCTACATCAAATGATCATCCTCTTCCTCTTCCAGAAACTGGACGCTCCCCTCTCCTGTCAGCAGTGATGAAAGACGATAACAAAGTTAATATGAGCTGCCAATCTGACGGCTGGCATCCAAAGCCTGAGCTGAGCTGGTCAGACAGCAAAAAAGCTCTCATACCTGCTAATGTGTCGTTTAGCAAAAACTCTGCTGGTTTTTATTCAGTCCATAGTTGGGTTCTGGTTTCCAGTCCTTCTGAGGTCTCCTGCTCTGTTGGGCTCTTCAATGAAGCACCAAAAGAGGCCAGAATGCACCTGGGAAATCCTCCACCATTACAAGAAGGTACATGGTTTCACTTGTAGGGCTGCACAATATATCACAAATATATTGTGATGTGTGTCAAATATATTGACACACTTGACTTTGGCAAAAATGCTAAAGGTCACACAGAGTAAGAAAGACAGAAAAGAAAGAGTGAAAAGAAAAAACAGGCACATATAGAACCTGATATGTCATCAAAATATTTGCCATTATTATAGCCACTGCAAGACTTTCTGATCTTGTTCAGCCCTATCATCATGTATTCTTCTTTAGTTTTCTATGAGGAAGAAATTTACTAGAACATGTTTGTTATATATTATTCAGAGTCAGGATTCTCAGCTGGATGGGTGGCCTTTGGGATACTTCTGGTAGCTGTTTTAGCTGCACTCGGAGCCTTGTACTTTCTGTACTTCAGGAAGAAAGGTAAATGTTTGATTTACATCAGAGAGCATGCATTGATGACAACATTTAAAGATGCTGAGATTTTAATGAGTACTGATTTCATACTTTGTAATATGTTTTCATTTCAGCCAACAAATCAAAATCAGGAAATGACGCAACTGATGGTAAGAAACACTTCAGACACCTTAAACATATTTATTTAGAACAGTTTTACAAACTTTCTGCTCAATGTCACCTTCCTTATATTATAAAACATGAAATATGTCCACATATAAGACAATAGAGACACATACAGCCCCTTGCAAAATTATTTGCATCCCTCTTTCACATTTTATCACATGACTGTGTGTTATGGGAGAAGATTTGATATTATAAAGCAATGTTATGTAGTCCATCACTGGAAATATTAAGAAAAATAATACATGGTTTTCAAATATCTGACAAAATTGTAAAACTTATGGAGCTGCCTCTACAGCATAATAGCGTAAAGTTTACGCCCAAAAATGGTACAAATACATTTGGAAGTCATCTAATTGGTAAGATTTTTCATAACATAATGTTGAAACTGGTATTTCAATAATCAAATTATTTTTAATGTCTAGAAATAAGAAATTTTTAATTTACACAATGAAATCAAAATTGTAAATATAGCTGTCAAAACTGGACCTCAGTGTCCACCCTAAACGTCACTCCTTACATCTTTGAAATAATAACTATTTGAACAGATTGATAAGATTGATGAGATTTATCTGTATCGAGTGCCAGTTACTGCTATTCCTAAATAAAAGCTGTTGCAACTTAATACATTTAGAAGTCATCTAATTAGAACATTGATAAATACATTGAAGGTTTGAAAATATTATGAAATAATATTGTAGATATAGTCCACAACCTTGTCATCATACTGTACAGACTTAACCGCCACAAATGTGCTTTAAGTGTAAAGTATAGTTTATTTAGGATTTTGAGACAAGAGCAGTTTACCACAATAAGTCTGCTTTGGTACTGAGATTTAAAATGTCATCTCTTGACCATGTAAGAATTGAATTAAGAAAAAAGTTTAGATCTGATTTTTCCAGAGTAGTTTTCCATAATGTCATGAGGAAACTGGTAATTCAATAATCAAATTCCTTTAAATGTCTAAGAATAACTAAATAAATAAACAAGAAAATTTTCTTTCAGTACATTAAATCCAAATCGTCCATCTAGATATCAAAATACGAACCTCTTTATCGATCAGACCATCCTAGAAGTCACATTGTAACATCCACAAATATAAAACAGTTACAACAGCAAGTCACACTGGATTTACAATTCCTAAAGTTTGTACTTTTATCTTTCAACTGCTGAACTAATGAGCAGTACTGAAGGTAAAAAAGAAGACATAATTCATTTCTTTCTCTATGTCTGAGTCAGTTTAATTAATTTTAATTCAACAGAATTTATTTATATAGTGCCAATTCACAGCACGTCCACTCAAGGCACATTTAAGGACTCAAGTTATTTTGATTTGCCCTAAATGAATGAAGGCTTGAAATGGACACATTAAAAACATGAACTTATTACATATCTTTACAGTGGGTCAGGCTTTCAGCAATCTCACCTTCAAACTAGAAATGTCTGTAAAAGTGTAGATGGTTTTAAAGCTCTGTTCATTTTCGTGACATTAATTAATAAAAATTCATTTAATTTTGCATTTTTCCCTTAGACAATGAACCACTTCTGTCTGCAGGTAGGACCCAGTATTTGAAGCTGCCAGTGTTAATAGAGTCAAAACAAAACCTTTATAATGGAAAAATCTAATTTCTGAGATGTTTTTTTTTCCTATTGCTTTTCTGTCCAGCAACATGGAAGCCAGCAACTCCATCGGAAGCCTCCAAGTATTATGGTAATTTTACATTTAGTTAATATTATTGTTATTTAGCATTTTTCTTTGTGACATTATTGATTATAATCTAATTTCCCATTTTTAACAGAAAATGTTCAACTGGTGGACACAGGCAATCCGCTAATAACAATACAGGGTTCTATACTGAGAGAAAATATTAATGCAAAGTTTCCTGATGGAGACAGAGTCACCTGTCTCACTGTAGTCAGAGGATCACCTGGCTTCTCTTCTGGACGACACTACTGGGAGGTTTCCTTAGAAACTGCAAATATAGACCTCCTCAAGACGTCTTGGTGGATCGGAGTTACAGATAAACATGAAATCCCTCATGATGACAGTTTCCCTCCAACCAAAAAAAATGGTTTCTGGTTCTTGTCTTCTTGCCCCAAACAGGAGGATACTCTTCATTTTAACACTGAACCAGAGACATTCATTCATGTCCAGTCAAAACCAAAAACAGTCGGTGTGTATTTGGACTTTGATAACAGAGAGCTCTCCTTCTATAATGTAGAAGAAAAATGTTGGATTGGATCTCTGGCAGCAAAATTCACAGGTGAAGTGTTCCCACTTTTTAACCCTGGAAAAGGTGACCCAGGAACTATGAAGATATTACCTAGACCTGCGCAGGATCAGTCAAATAACACTGAACCTGTGGCGAAATTACAGAAGGAGCAGGAGGATTGATCATCCAGTTGCAATCCTCTGCAACTGGATGATTGCAGAGAACTGGATGTTTTGCTCCTTAAAAAAGAAGAAGAAAAACAAGACAAACCACATTGTATGATTTTTAAAAATCCTGTTTTGTTGGTAATTTTTGTTCAAATGTCCATTCTTCTGCAGGTTCAGATTCTACAGTAGTTGTCATAGTATCCTAGACATTTGAGAACATTCACTTTTTTTTTTAATCACTATGTTAAATAATTGAACACCACAATGCTGAAGCTGGTTTTTGATTTGTGGTGTGTTCAAGGACTATGTCAATTATTTTCTAGCATCTGAACCAACTTGGATACCTCAACATACCCGAGTTCTCAAATCTGAACTGAAGTGTCTTGATCTAAATACAGTTTATTTACTGCTTGTGTTCTCATCAATATTTGACAAAACTGTACATTTTGATGTGGTGAACTAATCTAATCTAGCTATGTATCGACACAAAAAGAAAGTCGTTGATTTTGAAATCCACTTGATCAGTATGTCCCAACCCTTGTCCTTAAGACTCACCGTCCTGCATGGGTTTAGGTGCTTCCTTTCTTCAACACACCTGACTCAGATAATTACAGCATCAGTTAATCAGCCACCAGTTGACATCAATTGTCCTGAGGCAGAGAAACGAATAAAACATACAGGGCGTTGTGTCTCGAGAACCAGGGTTAGGAAACATTGCTCTTGTTTAGATCATAAATGTGCATCTCAAAAGTCTAAATATCATCCAAAAGTTTATTTCATCAACTCAATGTGAAATGTTAAACTCTGAGACAGAGTGACCCAAACACAGTAACACCATGAACATTAAAGCTAGCATTGGAACTTTTGGCACCAGTGTGGTCAGATGCTGAGTCCTGCTGGAAAATTGAATCAGCATCTCTGCACAGCTTGACAGCAGATAGAAGCCTGATGTACTCTAATATGTCCTTGTAGACAGCTGATCTGACTTTGGACTAAAATAAAGTGGACCAACACTAGCAGATGAAATGCAACCCCAAGTCATCACTGACTGTGGAAATTTCACTCTTCCTTCAGGATCTGGGAAATTAACTTATGAAAAGACATTGGGCCATTGTGCAGCAGATGATTCTGACATCTTTGGTCCAGGAGGAGTTTCACACAAGGAATGTAATAATTTTGAAGCTCATGTTCTGGATTTGTCCATGTGGCGACTCACACTCAGACTTCAGCTGAAGTTCATGTACATTTCCTTCAAACTCTTAACAGGCTATGATTATCTTTGTTGCTTGTGGAGGTATTGTCCCTTCCACTCAACCTTCCGTAAATTTCTTCTCCGAGTACAGCCAGATTCTTCAGGATTGTGCTTTGGTAGATTGCTCCCCCTTGTGGAGGGCTTTGGTTAGTGTCTACTGGACAACTGTAGTCTTTCATGATTGTCCATGCAGGAACAGAAAAATGTTCCCAATGCCTGTATTAATTAATGCATTATTAATGCCTGTAATATTATTTTTGTCAAACAGACATATTCATTAGATGTCATTGCTTATGAAAATTTACAGAAATAATTACTTTAGATTTTTCATTTTGAAATAAATTACTAAACTACACTAATTTGTTGATAGTGATTTATTTTTATGCACCTGCTAAGGAATCAAATCTTGAAACTCAACATATTGCCATTCTTATCCACACCTGAAAAATGTATAAAACAAATTTTTACTTTTTAATAAATACCAAAAAAAAAAAAAAAAAACCCAAAAAACAAGTTTGTCATTTCTATGTTGCTCAGTTGTTTTCACAAGGCAAAATTCACTTTACAATCCAGTTTAGGAAAACACAACAAAATGTCATACACTTTAATAAGTACAGGTAATATTTACAGTTTATATACACAAAGAGAAACTGCCAACTTTGCTATCACAACCTCATACTTTTATAGATTAGGAACTATTTACAGTGTGGATAAGGTCATATGTTGATTCTGAAATACATAATTTTTATTAAAAATTATACTCAGTGAATTCAAGTAGATGTGCCTTGACACACTAACCTATAATGATGGTATGGAGGTATGCAAGAAAAACTTAAAAACAGGTGCATCATGGTCTGGGACACTGAAGAATACTTTTTTCCAACACACACACACACACCTGTTGGAGCACACATGAGCATCAAACACATACTGTACAGATTCATACGAGTCCATGTAGTTTAGTTTGTTCTCCCAAAGCTTTACACATTCATGTTTGGTCAACAGCGACGTGACAGAGGTCTGTCTGCTTTCTGTGTAAAACTCCACAGACTTGTTGCTAGTGACCCACTTTCCCCCCATACGTTCTCTACTTTTATTTTACTGGCAGAAAGTAAACAGGACATTTTAAAAAATAATAATAAAAAGTGTTCACTGTGCTCCACCTCATTTGTCAAAAAGGTTCCAAAACGGAGCAAAAGAATATTTTTTCTTCATCCAGTCTGTCCTCATAGCTTAATCACTTTTATTACACTACTCCCTTATAACCAGGGCGATGACCTGGAAAACCCCAAAACTTCAGGTGCTGCTCCTCTCAGCTTGTTCCACAGTTCGTCCCAACTGCTGGTGGTTTATACATTATGGTATTTTACCTTCTTTCACAGATTCCCTTCGCTCTAGCTAACTGCAGCAGCACTTTCTCTCCTCCCCTGCTTCTTCAGCAGCTGGATCCGGTTGTGGACATAAAACTTGATGGCTCTCCAGTCTCGCTGGTTGCTCACCAGCAGGGGGCAGAGTTCCAGGCAGCGTTCACAGTCCGCCTTCGCGGGGACACGCAGGTCCAAGAGGTTCTTCTTGAGGTGCGTCTCCACAGCTACGCGCTCCGCCTCGGACCAGGGTCGCTTCAGGACGCCGCGTTTTCCTGTGGGAAGGTGTAATGAAGGCCATGAGCACACGTATAAGATCCTCTCAGGTCACGAGGTCACCGATGACAAACCTACCTGATTTAACTGGAGCAGGTCTCCTTTTTTGGGGATTTGCTACAGGTGGGGTGACAGTGGTTGGAGGAAGGGGTGCAGGTTTCTTCCGTGGGGGTCGTCCCGGTCCTTTCTTCTTTACGATCACCTCCGTCTTCTCCTTTACGTCTTCCTTCTCTTCATCTGCATCCGAATCTTCTGAAAATGAATCTCCGGAGTTGCCAGACATCACTGTTTGAAGACAAATTTCAATGTGACTGAATGCTTAACACCTTGCTTACATGATCCTGCTGAAGATGTGCATCCCCAAAGCATAATGCAGGAAACTTAGACGTTTAGGATGATGTGCGGTTTAAAAAGCTTCTTCACCTGCTCCTTGTCTGTCACCATTGCTTGCTTCTCTGATTAATGCTTTAGTCACTACCTAAACTCTGCTTTAAAACTCCTCCCCAACCTTATCTCTGACCCATCTGCTGTGTTTCTAGGTTTGTATGAGGCAGATTGTTTTCTGAGAAACATCAGAGGCCTTCACAAAACAGCTGGAGATTAGATATCCAGAAATGGACTCCATGTACCATTTAGGTGACTTCTAAAGACTGCATTTCATTGTGGTGTACCAGCAAGAATTAGGCAAAAAAAACCAAAAACACACACTTCAAATGTTCTAAGAAAAAAAACAAAGAAAAGAAAAATCCTGATAAAAACTATGTCTTTCATGCCATTTGTCAAAAGAGGTCAGAGCTGCCCAGTACTTCTGGGGGAGAAAAGGAGTTCCAGTGAAATTAAGACTAAACCATGGAAGTGAGTTAGTGTTTTGAACAAGACATGAATCAAAATACTTCAAATGATGCTTTTCAAGAAATGAATTGAAAGTAAAAAAGATAGAAAGAGAGAGAAAAGAGAGAAATTAGTGCTATTTTACTCTATAATACAATAATCTCAGAATGTTTATGAAATTTTTGTGACATTTTAAGTCATTTATCAAAGTTCAAGAATAGCATCCTGTGTAATTCAAAGAGAAGCATTCTTAGTCGTGTGTGATTAAAGGAACAGTTTTCCTCAGAAGATGTAAAACATCTTCATTTATAAGAACTGCAGTACTGCAATGTACTCTTTACAGAACTTATTCACTTTTTACTGAATGAAAAAAAAGAAGAATCACCATAAATCTTTCTGATTTTGACAAAAACAAACTTCTAACATCGTGCCTATTGATTTGGGTGCAGCTACATCATCGGCTGAAACGACATACAGACAGGGTTGGAAATAGAAAAAGAAAACTGTTAGATGCACTTTCTTACCGTCTAACTCGAGGCAAATGTCCTGGAGGCTCATCCCCCTGAAAAGCACGCCCTCTCTCTCTCCGTAGAGAACGACGCGTCCAACTCGACTCATCAGCGCTGGATCTCGTATGATGGAGGAGCAGTTCTGCGTCACGTGGTACTCCCGTTCCAGGAAGTCCTCCAGCCGTTTGATGGCTCCACCCGGACCCTCTCCGTCCTCCAGCAGCAGCAGCTGGGTGAGGATGGCCACCTGCCGCCGCACTCGCGTCGCCGTCAGCGCCCCGGCGTTTTTGGCCCCACTGGCCCGAGCCAAGTTCCTCAGCAGGTCTGTGCCGCGGAGCGGAGTGGCAGGCGAGTGGTAGGGCCGGGAGAAGACGTAGGGGCTCTCGGGGTCCACGCCCACGTTGGGGCTGGTGCGGAGCAGCAGGTCCAGGCAGGACTCACAGTGAGGCGGGAGGATGAGCGGCTGGACGCGGCCGCGTTTGCCCAGGACCCCCGCCCGTGGGAGGTGGCATAAGACCTGATGCTCGAAGGGGGACAAGAAAGACTCCATGGCGGAGGAGGCGCTGGGGGCGGACTGCGGCGTGATCCGGTTGCGGTAGTCCTGAATCGTGAGCTTGGCCACCTCGCATTCCCGGTGTCGGTTGTAGAGGATGAGCAGCGAGAGGCTGGAGTGGCAGAGCAGCCGCCACGCCTCGGCAGAGTGAGGAGAGCGAGTCAGAGCGAGGGAGGAGGAATGCTGCTGGCGGCGGAGGTAGATGATCAAACACGACAGGGAGGAGAGCAGGGGAGACATGTGATGCCTGTGTGTGCTGGAGAGAAAAATTGAGAAACATTAAATCGATTATTGAAATAATCATTAACTAATTTAGAAATCAATTAGTTGTTAACTAGAGTATACCGATTGAAAAAAGTTCAGTTGGTGGGAAAAAGAAAACATATTCAGAGTAGTAATTGTTTTAGGTGATAAAATGTAGATTTTCTTATTTAAAAAAAGAATATAATCGTTTATTTACAACTTTGAATGTATGTCTAATACTGTGTAAAAAGGAATAAACAGACAAATGAAAAACCTGTGGATTAATCGATGACATAATAAATAAATGTTTCTAGGCAGACAGAAAATCTAACCACACCTTACAACTTCTCCATTCTTCTCTGGTGCATCCTCCTCCACTCCACTGAGCTCCAGATCTTCATCAGGATCAATATTAGGCTCCGGAGTGGGAGGCGGCAGCAGCTCCTCTTGATTCTTCTCTACCTCCACCTTCTGCTGCTCCTCGTGCTTCTCCTTCTTCATCCGCCTTCCTCTTTTCAAAGCCGGGGTCGGAGGTGGCGACGGACTCTTTACTCGAGAAACCAGCGGCGGCGAGGAGAGTTTGGCAGCGGGAAGCGGTAAGCTTGGCCCCTTCTTTGCAGCTGTGGGCTGTGCAGACGCAGGAGGTGAAAGCGAGAGGGAGAAGGAGACGCTGCCCGTGCTCGAGCGCGTAGCCGGCGACTCCCTCTCCCTGGAGAAGAGCGAAGGCGGAGCCGGGTTGGAGGCAGAGGACTGTGGGATGGCGAAGGAGTGGCTGTGAGGAGCGGAGGTGGAGGACGAGGAGGGGTGTGGCGTGTTGCCGTTCGAGGAGCTGTGTGTGTGCAGGTGTGCCAGCTCCATGGCCGTTCGGACATCTGGCTGGTTGCCGTGGTATTTCTCCAGGTGGCGTGCCAGCGAGCGGTAGTGGCGGCCACAGTACGGGCAATGCTGCCGCCGGTTCACCGCGGCGCTGCTGGAGCTGCCGATGTTTATGTTGATGTTATTGTTTATGTTGGTTGTTGGGGGCGCCAGCGGCCGAGCTGGCGGGGCCACGGGCCCCGGCCGGGAGAAGGAGGAGCAGGGGCGCCCAGGACCCCTGGAGGAAGGGGGCGCGCTCTTCTTCTTGGAATTAACGGCCGCAGGCAGCTTGCGCTTCTTGCGGCGGCGAAGCATCCGACCCCTTATCTCCTCGATTTCTTCTTCTTCATCGTCGTCGTCATCATCGTCATCCTCCTCCTCTTCGTCTTCTTCCCGGTCTGAGTCGCTGGCCTCAGAGTGGGTGAGTGGGGAGGAGGAGGGCGACAGCGACCAGGAGGGGGTGAGGTAATCGGACACAGAGAGGGACAGCGGGTGAGGGCCAGCCTCTTCCTCCTGGTTACACAACAGAAGAACAATTAACTGGTGTTGATTACAACTGTCCTGTGGTCAGGAGTAAAACACATCAGGATGAAGTTAGCATCTGTTGTGATTGTCTTTAATAATTTAGGAAATCATTCTGACGAGTGCCCTTGTACATTCTCATCTTTTACTCTTCTGTTGTTCTTTGGCTCCTTCAAAAAAACATCTAGCTATTATTAAAACGGCTCTACACTATATTGCACTGGACTGGTGATTTCATTAAGAAATAAATGTCATTTATATGAATGTCTAGTCCAATGACCGTTTGCAAAAAGTTATCAAGATCATTGCAATTTACAAAACATTTGTTAGAAATATGCAAAAGCTATGAAAAACTGAAATTAGGGCTTTTCACAGCCCTAAATCATAGCCCTAATAATGCCACTAGCATTATTCACTTCATGCAGCAGAAACTGATAGATAATTACTGTCATGTGCTGATTTACAATACTTGACAGCTGCCATTTATTAAATTATCTCACAGACTAGTAACAGTCTGAGACTGAACACACAATGCACTCAGGAGAAGCAGAAAGGATCAGCTTCTTTAAAATGTGTAAAATATTTAAATACAGAATACAGTACATTGAAATTAGAACATGTAGCGAACTTTTAAGCGGACTGTTTATATGTAATTAGAATAGTCAATTCTAAATATTCACACTGTAAAACAGTACCAAAGTTCTGGGTGTAAAAAATAACCGCAATTTTGAATAAGAGTACATTCAGTGAGAGAATCTGTTTTATCATTGTATTCTTTATTACCATTTTATCCCTAATATTTCACTGTTCGCTTGGACTTATCGCTTCTTTAACAGAAAATACTGTAAAATGCTATCAGCTGCTCACCATTGCGTTCTCCCCCCAGTCCGTCAGGCTGTAGTCCACAGTTATCTCCTCCCCTTTCGCAATGTCGCGGATCGCTATGACAACCAATCGGACCTGAGTACCACAGTGGACTTCTCGAATCCGGCAATTGGGAGGCGGGTGGAAGAGCACGGGTCCTCGAACACCGCTCGCTCCCTCTTCCCCCAGCTCAGGAACGCTGGAAAAACACGAAGTGGGTTTAGCAACGAGACAGCTTCCGTCAGCATTGGAGAAAAGTGGTCAGGATCTTATTTACCAGAGCTGAGTGGGGTCAGGCAGGTAGTAGGGACTACCAGGAGGAGGAAGGCGGTCTTCGGCGCCTTCTGGGTACTGGCCGTCACCTGAGATCAAGTAAACGGCTTCATTATAGAAGCTATGTTTGGAATTGAAGGTATAACACAGCACAATGAATAAACACAGTGGTACCAGATGGCAAGTTGTATTTGTATATATACCCGGGCTGTAGCTGTGCTCTGACATGCTCTCCTCCTCCTCATCTTCTGTTACATACGCTCGATCACACACCTTCACAGGTGTGCCCTTCCTTTTTCTCCCACACACGCGGCTGTAAAGAGAGAAAAGCCTTTGTTCAACGTACAGTCAAGATTATATAAAAAGCATTTCTACTGTAAATATTGGCAGAGCTAGCAGACACATTAAGGTGTGCAGGAGACATCTGGAGCAAAGCAAAAACAAGAGATCATCTTTAAGAATTTGTTTCAACTATATGAACCAATCAGGTTTTTACTGGTCCAAACTGATTTTTATTTATGTATTTGCAAATCCCCATATTACTAACCGACTATAACTGATTTTGAAAGCATTGACTTAATTCAACAATAAAACAAACAGTTATCAATCATCACAGAAAAAATGTGCTGCGCATTTCTTGACAGGAATTTCGACTCCAACTGAAAATGAAGAGATTACAGGATTGATGTTTAAGCTGGGACTACACTACAATATTTTCTGTAAATATTGTGCAGGACCTGATCAAACTGTACCACTACATCGGCACTTTCTATAATTCACAGCTTACAAACTTTGTTTTCGCACAGTATGACCAGACGCTTGGAAGTGACATACATGTGTCGTACAAGTTCGGGGATGTGCTGCATACGAACATACACTTTACGTGTAGCCTTATGTCTGGAACTACAAAAGAAGAAGAAATAGAAAACCTGGAAGCGAGGAGACCCTCGCCAGAGAAGGACACTAACCTTGGTAATCCTTGGCATTCTGTGCAAAAAAACTTCAGTCTTAACTTCACTACAGTCAACAACACACTTTTACTGAAGTAGTTTTGTGTTTACAATCATATTAATGTATGCTAATGTGAGAGAAATGAGTGAACCCTCAATTCAGTAAGCAAGAAGAAATTGTTGGGGGACAATATTTTTATGTGGCTTTGAAGCTCACAAACTCCAATATCAGAATTTCAGTCTTTTTTAGAGACATGTCCACTTTAAAGAAAGTAACATTTCATTATAGCGTTAACATAACACTATATATAACAGTGTTATACTGCTTACATAGTGAATGTAAGAGTTTCAGGTAAATTTGCTTCAACAGTGCGACACTCTCACAAGGCGCGGCCAGTATTTCCAACAGGTTTGATTTTCGTGCGACTGTGTGAGTTTTGATTGGGAGCTGGTTGTGAGGCGCTTCTCGTTATCCCATGTATACTACTATCCACGAAACACAATTAGGCTGTGACTCAGCCTGATTGCAAAAACTGTCATATGTCATGAAGAATTTGAACAAAAATCACAGTGTATTTTTGATTGTATGATTTTTTTTTTACTAAGACTTAAACAAAGCAAATGTGTTTGTTCATGCATTTTCAGACTCTAATGGTCCATGAACAGGCCTGACTTGCCAAGGAGGAAAGTCAGCCTTTAGTTTCAGATGTGTTGCAGCAGGAATCCATCCAAAAGTTGCAGGAAAGTGGCACTGGAGTGAAGGATTGGAATTTCAAACCCCTACTAGAGAAATGATTATTAAACTTTCCATGTATCAGCAGTAATGCTGGTAAATACTCATGCATTTACAACACAACGTCTATTGTACACCTTTTTACCCTTAAAGGTTTCTTTCTCTCTCTCATTTTCTTTTTCCTATTCTGGAGATCTCTGAACATGATAGACAAGTCTATATCAGTTCTTGACATAACAGACAGCAAAAGGTCAACCAGTAATTTTTTTAAAGCAAAAGCACTCAAACAATATAGCCTGTCAAAAGAAGAAAGATATTTTGACGTAAGAAATATAGGCCAAAATAACGTCCATTATTCCTTTATTTGTAACTGATTACTTTAAAAGATTTGGAACCAATCAAAATGTATTAAGCCACCTCTCCATGCTTCTTACAAAATTAATATCTTAATTTTGCAATTAAGATATTACACACAATATTGCCCTGGGGATTGGAATACAATCTGTGTTGCAAATGGAGTAAATTATACTCCATTTTTAACCGTACTGCATAAAACAGCAAAGGGACATAAATAGATAAATACGAATGACCCATATTGTTTGTCAATGGGGACATCCAGGATGTTGTGGCTTTTTTCCTTTTTATGCTTGAAATGAAAACTTCCCAGTAAAAACAAGGTTTATTTACATAGCTGCTGGTTAATAAATGCAATAAAATTTTTAGTTAACGGCTATTGTTGTTCAAATAAAATGCATCTAAGAGTAGCTTGATCAAAAATCTTGCCTTATTTTGGAGACTATTCGGGGTATTGATATGGTAAACAGGATGCAACGAGTAACCCAGCTAATTGCTGCTAATGGTCGTGATTTCTCTAATCACAACGTCAATAGTAGCCCCACCCCTTCATTCAATCACTCAGACTGTGCGACTTGCCTTTTGAAAAGACTGATTAGCGCAACAACGTGTCCCTTATTCTCTGAGCCCAGTGACAGTTAAATGTTTTAGGATGCATTTTTTTTCCTGGTGGTCAGCAACTTTGTTTACTCAACACAAAAACACGCCTGCCATTTGTGAGCCGTTGGCTCAAAACTGAGGAGAAATGTGTTCGAATACATGCAGTTCTTAAAATCTGGTGGATGAAGACGACTTCTGATTTAGGGGTTTTAAGAGCGACTGTTTTCTGCGGGGATAATGCTAACATGAATGCTAAACCACTGCTAGCCTGTTAGCTTCCAGCAGCAGCTAGCTAGGACTTCTCCGACGTATAAACATCTGAATTAAAACGGGTTTCCTTTCAGTGCAGACCCAGCCGTCTGGGCGGCAGACGCCAACCTTTAGCCTTCACCGTCTGCAGCAAATAAACAGATAAAACACACTTTCCCTGCTCCGTTTTCTGCAACACAACACCGAAATCATGCACGCGAACACTGGGTTCTAACGTTAACTACAAATACGCGCACGCTCCCAGCGCGTGCGCATGTGGCTCTGGCGTTTAATGCGATGAAAACGACTCGCGACGACCAACCGGTTTCCGTCGCCGCACTCACTCACCCCCGTGGTGGCGGCGGTTTGCTCCCATCCCCGTCGCTGTCGAGGGTCGGTGGCTCCCGGTAGTCAAAAGGCGACCGTACGCTCTCCGCCATTAGGACTGCCTTCACTACCTCTGGCGCTCCGGTAGATTGCACGCAGCGCGCATGTGCACAACATCCTTGAGGTTCCGCTGGTAAAATGGGGTGCAGCCAACCACCCCCTTTAAAATGTGGAAATAATAATAATAATAATAATAATAATAATAATAATAATAATTAATAATAATAATTTAAACACAAAATTAGTAAAAAAAACAAAACAATTATCACCATAAGAACTCATCCTATTGAAAATAAGTAATAGTCGCAATACTTTTACTACTAATAATAGGAATAAATATCACATCTATAAAATAATACTGAAAAAAAAATCTAAATATGCATTGCTCTGTGATGAACTAGAGACCTGTGCCAGGCGTACCTTGATCTGAGAATTAAACCCCAAAGATTAAATGAGAAGAGAATGAAGGGACAATATGACATTGAAAAACCCTTCCGATTTAAAATTTACACACTGAAATGAATACATGGGACTGAAAATAAAAATCTACTAATCTACTACTAAACATGCCTGCCTATTATTTTGAAGTAAGCTGTTCCATATTGAAAAAGTTCACTCACAGTGTGAATTTGTGTACATATACTGTACATACTCTGGGAAAGCTGAGAGTCAGCTGACAAAACTTTCAAGACTTTTTTGCTTTCACATGTAGGATGAAGAAATACAACTAAATGTTTTCCAGTGGCCCGAGAGAGTAAGAAATAGGTTAAATAATATGCCGCAAACAGAACTGTCCCTGAACAGAATCTGGAGTATCCTTGCTATGACCACCCAACAAATATTGAGGTGGTGTCCAATTGCACTGGCAAACACTCTGAATCAAGTAAAGTCTAGCTAAGAAAGAGGGCAAAAAGTTGTTGTGTACATGTAGATGCAGGATAAATCGGGGACCAATGTGGAGCTCATCCAACATGGTCAGAGTGCTCCGAAACATGATGCACAGTTTGAACTGAGACTCGCAAGTTTTTTGAACATTTACTTGTTCTTGTTAAAACAGTAAGCGCACCAACTGTACTTACTCTTTTATATTGTTTTGCTCTGTGGCTCTGTGTTTTGCTCAAATATATTGATTTATAAAATCAGAGAAAAAGAAAAACACTATGCAATCACATGAAGAAGCAAAATCAAACTATGTTGGATGCTGGTGGACACTGTAACCTGATTTTGATCACACTTGGTTTCAGTGGTGAAGAAAGCAATACGCTTGGGTTACACTGGCTAATTTAAATTATATGAATGCTTAAAATCTCTCATGAGGAAAGTTGGCCACCTCTCTGCTTTAGTTCCCTCCGTAAATCTTAAAAATGAAAAATATAAACAGAAAATAACTCAGAGGTCTTTGCACATAGAAGCTTTTTTTTAGGAGTACAGATTTTATACTGATTGAGATTCAGTGCCTTTGTTCACATTTTGTCTGCTGACAGCTATAAACATCCATTTAAGTTAATCATTGTTTATTTGTGTTGATGTTCATTTTGTATACAATATGTAACAGATTTTACAAACAATTGAATACTCATCAAGTTCTTAGTCTGAGTTGTATGTATGCAGAAAAAGCCAAAGAAGATCAGTATAAATATGAGCCAATATTTCAGCTGTGCAGATGTCTACGGGGTGCCTGGCACATTACATACGCCACGGGCAAACATAAGCAATTGGGTAAAATTTAAAACCTCAACACAGTCCAAGACTGCAGGAAAGCAATTGTTTCTCAACAGCCAAACCCTCTACAAAGCAAAGTGTATTACAAGGGGACGGTTTTTACTAGAATACATTTATACAGCATTCAAAGAAAAAGAGAAAATCTAATTTAGTCACCTCTTGGAGCAAACTTGCAAGAATTTTCTTTGTCAAAGGAAATACCAACATGGCAAACCAAGGGTCACTTTAACACTTGCTGTGGAAATGCCAGTGTCTGGGAAAAGCTGTTTACATGGTTTTGTTAAGTAATTTTTCAACATCAAGTGTATAGTGTGATCTACTGTTTACATGTTTAAATAGGAATATTTTGAAGAAGAAGCTGGTTGGTAGTGTTGATTAGGTTTGTTTAATGTTGTTGGAGTGAAACGAAAAGGGGTCAGATCTACTTTGTTCCTTCTCTCTCAGTGTGTAAAACATGCAGGGTCTTTGCAGCTTGGTCAGCCCAGTGAATGAGCTCCAACAGCACGCGGTAGGTCCACATTTTTAGGCCAAAGGTTCCCCCCATCCCATCAACTTCCTAGACAGAGGAGAGGAGGAAAACAAAGCATCACATGTGTCAGTACAGAGAGACAGGGCAAAGGAATAATTCTGGGTTTGAGCCATATTAAAAAAATACAAAATTCCATCCTGTTATGAATTCAGGCTACATAAGCTCACTGACTATTGGTCAAACTCTAGATTCAGTTGTGAAGATGTCATGTTTTATTAAACAAACCAAATCCGAATAGAACAGTTGCAGTGAAGAAATCTAACCTCAAATGCAGAAAAACAGATTGACTATGTTTATTATTAATCAAGGAAGAGGCAAACTGGAAAAGTGTTTTTATTCATAGATTACTGCGGTCTGATTGTTGTACACACCTTTAGTATCTGAACATTTGAAATATCTCTGTTTATTAAATATCTATTGTTTTATATTGTTAGATGTAATTTTGAATGTTTTGTGGGAAAGAGAATATTTTGCTCTGTGGTATTGATAGATAAATATATTGATAAATATATTGATTTATAAAATGAGAAAAAAAAGGAGGCACAATCACATGAAGAAGCAAAAGAACTATGATGGATGCTGGGGAAGACTTTCCAGGGTCTTCATGATGTGGGACTTCAGCGCCACAGGCCTGAAGTCCTTGGAACCACATGGATGCTGCGCCTTTGGCACCAGAACAATGCAGAACATTTGATCACAGCTGCACAGTCTCTCTTTTCTTTATTACTGTCCGCATTTCTGAGTGATGAGCAGCTAGCAGTGATGCTAAATCATTTTGCAGTAAAAGTTACTGCATGAGTTCCTGCCGCTGCTCCTGATTAAGCTCATAGTTAAACTCCTCCTTACTGAGCAGCTCTCTGATAGCATGTCCGCCGTCCACAGCTAAACGTAAAGTGCTAAAAGCAAAATTTTGTTTGCAGTTTTCAGTGATGTAATTCACTAGCCAATCAATGAATGCGGTCACCTGTTAATCAAATTGTTTCAGAACCTGCCCTGCTTGGTGCTGCTAGTACTACCCTTGAAGTATGTATGAAAATGTGAGAACAGCCATGCTGAGCCACGCCGAATTTACTACCGGAAAACAAATCTGGCTGAGGCGGCCTCTAACTGGCACAAACTTGAAAAGTGAAGGAGTGGAAAAGTGAGACATTTTAATTCAGAGGAAGATCTGGCAAGTGGCTAGAATCCAAACAGGACCGTGCCGTTTATACTTCACCTCATTACACTGATGATCTTGAGCCACTTCCAGGGTCAAATCTTTGCTCTTCAGCAGATCCTTGGTGGTGTAGAGCAGGTTCTCCAGACGTGCTCGGACAGATGCTTTTAGGGTCTCATAGCCGTCTCCCTGCTGGCCCAGCTCCTCCTTCTCCTTTTGGATGACACGGCGGAGCATCCCCAGACACTGTCGCAGAGCCGAGTGCAGCAGCCGCACCTGCTCCTCTATACTGAACTTTGTTGTCTCTGAGGACAAAGACACCATACGTACACCGTCTGGGGTTTGGTCCGACAAGGAGGTCTCCCTTTTTTTCTAAGGGAAAAAAAATATATACCCAGACATGACCTTCAGGAATTTATGATAAAATTCTATCTACATCATGTCAAGTGCAACAAATTATTTTGGTTTAAATAATGCAATATTATTATTATGTTTTAAAAAATATATTAGTATTTTGGTAAAAGTTATGTATTATCAGACGTGTAGTTCCACCAGGCATTTGCTAATTGCTGCTGCTAGTCTGAAGGAGCTGTGTGAGGAAGGCACGAGGGAAGGGGTGCTCTGTGGGGTGGAAGTTCAGCTCGAGACTTAACTTATTATGTTGTCAGAAATTATTTTGTTTTAAACAACTGTTTTGTTTTATATGTATACTCAATGTGGAAACAATGCTAAATTTCTTGACTGATTTGATTAAAATGTTTTCTGGTAATGAATCATAAAGCAGGGAGATCAGAGATATACGAACACGTGCTGCTGATTACATTAAGCACTGAAGTTCACCTTTTTCACGTTCAATAAGACGGTAGCTAACCGTCTTAGCACAGGGACAAACCGCATGTAACGGAACCGTGAGTCACGCCAATGAGAAACAGCGAGGCAAAGCCCGGCGAGCGGGAAAACTCACGAATAGCTGAAGCAGCTGGATGCATTCTTGGTGCAGTAGCCGGGCCAGCGCCACCGCTCTCCCGGTCTGCGTCGAGTTCGGCACCGTTGAGTCGGTTAACGGCTGCTTCCTCTGCTCTGCCATTTGCACTCAGGTCCGGTAAAGCCGGCGATGGAAACCAAGCCGAGGAGAAACGAAATCTAATTCCCCTTCGCCTTAAAAAAAACAACAAAAAACAAAAACAAAACAAAACAAAAAAAAACCAACAACACAGACACACACACACACAAACGGAATGTGCGTGTCTGTGCGGAAGGGAACGGTGTTTATGAGCGCGCGGGGATTTAATGGCGCTTATCGCAAATTACGTCACATTTGCTTATTAATATTTATGAGCGCGCCAGTTGCCCGGAAGTTCGGACTAACAGGGTGCACACAGAATGGCAACATGTATAACTTTGGAAGACGATGATCTGGTGGCTTCATTTCAAAAAGCTTCAATACAGAAACACAGTGTAGAACAAAATTGAAATTTAGAGGATTCAAAGTGAGCAGAAAGAAGGCAGTATTGGTAGAACTTGCTATTAAAAATTATCTGGAGCTATCTAGCCAAGTTCCTGCTGGGTAATATGAGAGATTCAAAATATTGATCTATCGATGTATAGCAATTTTTTTCCAATTAAAAATCAATTCAGGAAAACTTGGTGAGCAACAGTTTCGTGAGCTACTTGCACTGTTACTATTAGCTTAGTGTGGAGCTTATCCACAGTGGTCACAATGGTCACAGTCCTCCTTACTGCCATGATGAGTTTGAATGAGACTCACACTTTGAATGAGTGTTTTGTGAACATTTACTTGTTCTTGTTAAAAGCCACCAACTGCATTTAGCACCACTTCAAGTCATTGTAAAATCATTCTTAATTAACAGCTTTTCATCCAACCTTGAAGAGACACTTGATAAATTTATCAATTGATAAATGCTTACTTTTTATTTGAAAATGAACTTTTGTTTTGTCAACTTTTCTTTGAGTCAAGCATTCAAGCACAGCTTTTTTTGAACAAAATTATACAACTGTGTTGCACACTAGGATCACTCATTTGTTCTTGATGGCTCTTTATAATCTGCTTTTAAAAAAAATTAAATGCTTACTACTTTAAGACCTCCACAGCTCCTACAGAACAGATTACACTTAAAGTGACTTCTATAATTTTGCTCTATTAGCTGGTAACCAGGTCATCATATACGTTTTTCACTACTCACAGGAGACATGTCAGAGACTTCTTATTCATGCTCCATTAACTTTCTGAACTGGTGCCATTGGGTAAAAGGTGCAGCAACATCAAAGGAGGCACCCAACTGCACCAATTTTCCATGGAAGTTAAGATCCTGAACTTGAGTTAAATTGAAATCACTGCATTTTTTTCTATGGCATTTGTATTTATGTTTCCTAAATCAATGTTCACTAATCTGCTGAGCAACCCAGAGAAACATTTTTATTTCCTTGTATGTCATATATAAACAAATGAGAGTTGATTTTTGCATCATGGAAGTAGGATAATGTACTTTAATTGTGTATAATTTTAAGCATGATAACAATTGATTACACATCACATTATTCTCAATTTGCTCTCAAATTTATACCAACTCAACATTGTGAGGTTTTCAAAGTTAACTGTTGATGTAGTTGTACCTTTGTAATGCATTTTTATAAAAAAAAATAAAATCTGAATCACAATTATGCCTTCTTGCAAATAAAACTAACAAAACACAAGGAGTGGGATTGGTATTTTAATTTGCAATGTACAATCTTCACAGAAATTAATGCACAGCATTCAGAAAGACATTCTATGATTACATCTAAAGTGAGTTGTTGTACATTCAGTTAGTGCATCTGGCTATATTAGAAGTGTGGTGCATAGTGTTTGATTCTTTTGGCTTCACTGTGAAAAATAAAATAAAATAAAAAAATCAGTCTAATACAGCAGTTCTGATACTATTTCCAGGCCTCAAGACTAGGGATTGGGGGAGGGGAGAAAGGGGACACACCCAGTTGGTCAAATAATGTAGAGTTCAGCAGCACATTCAAGTATCAGGAGAGAACTATGAACAAAGCAGCAAAAACATGACACCATGTCACAGATGGTGCCTCACAACACACATGACGAGACTCTAGGACATCATTTAGATTAAATGTGTAGATCATGTTTGTTAAAATCTAAAAATGGTAACACAATCAGCTGCACATGTAAGTCACAGTTCATCAGTTGTGGATTTTTGGTTAAACTCTAGCAGTTAGTAAATTGCGGAGTGTTAACAGCAGGTATAGATATACTGTATATATATATATATATATATTTATATATAGCCATTAACTGAAATCGATTTAAATAAAAATTTAAACTGCATTCAAAGAAAAGAGAAAAATATAAGCCCTCTATAAGTTACCTCTTAGACCAAACTAATTTACAAACTCTACAAGCATGTTTTTTTGCCAAACAAAAAATCAACATGGGAAACCAGAGGTCACTAACACTTGTAGTGGAAATACCAGTGTCAGGGAAAATCCTTTAATCTTCTGGTGCAATAGAGCTGCTCTTAACCCTTTAACAACCTTTTTACCAGCATTGCACAGAGTCGCAAGGGAAGGCTGCTCTGTGAGACAGAAGATTGGAAATTGCAGCTCAGAGGAGGAGCTGTGCTTGAGCCACCCAGGCATTTTGTACAGCTAAATGGTTGCCACCAAGTAGCAGTTTCTGATATGGGCAACATGGGTAAATGCCCAGGGTGACATCTCGTAAGGGGGGGTTTGTGGGGATAGACATGAGACATACCAATGTGTCTCCTCTCCATCCAAATGACATTGGAGGGCGCAGGTGAGATTGTTCGTCCAGGGCACTAAACAGATTAATAGACGAGCGACATTGTGATGACTTCCTGAAGGCAGAGTTTCAGAAAGAGCAGGAGTGTTTTAAAGAGATAGAGGCCCAATTTAAAGGCATTAAATTACGATGTCTAAGTTATTTTAAGTCATATTTGATATATATAGCATTTTTATAACTGAAGGTTGTTATAACCTTCAGTTGTGATTTAAAATGCCACTATGTGCCTGGAAATACATAATACTGACACTTTTAAAGGGGCTTAGTAGTGTTAAGTAGTTTTCCCATGTCAGGTGTATAGAGTGATCATCTGTTTACAAGTTTAAATAGGAATATTTAGAAGAAGACGCTGGTTGGTAGTGTTGATTAGGTTTGTTTAATGCTGTTGGAGTGAAACGAAAAAGGGTCAGATCTACTTTGTTCCTTCCCTCTCTTCATGTAAAACATGCAGGGTCTTTGCAGCTTGGTCAGCCCAGTGGACGAGCTCCAACAGCACGCGGTAGGTCCACATTTTTAGGCCAAAGGTTCCCCCGATGCCATCAACTTCCTGGACAGAGGAGAGGAGGAAAACAAAGCATCACATGTCTGTCAGTAGGGAGAGACAGGGCAAAGGAATGTGTCACTCGCAAAACGGCGAGTGACTGAGGGTCACTGTGTTTGATATGATGTAAAGCACTTTGAAATGCCTTGCTGCTGAAATGTGCTATACAAATAAAATTTGATTGATGATTGATTGATAAGCTCACTGACTATTGGTTATATCCACAGACTGTAGCTGTGATTCAGCTGTGAAGATATCATGTTTTTTTAAACAAACCACATCAGAATGTAATAGTTACAGTGGAGAAATCTAACCTCAGATGTAGAAAAACAGATTCCCTATGTTTATTATTAATCAAGGAAGAGACCAAGTTGAAAAGTGTTTTTATTCAAAAATTAAGTAAACCTAACTGTCAGTTTCAGATCATTGTGGAGGAATCCAGCTTATCTTTCCAGCATAGTTTCAGTTCATTAAGATTTCCGAGCATAAATCTAAAAAGAGGTCTTGTTATTCAGTCATTCTGTTGAAAATTTCCTGATGTGTTTGGCAGAAGGCCTCACGTCTCACTCTGGAATTAACCACAAGCCCCTGCGTACACCAGTCACTGCTAGGCGGCACCCACATACTCAGATTAAAATCACGACCATGATAACATATCTGCACCTTGAAATCAGCTAGAGATTGTTCCAGAGGTTTTGAGGAGTGATGTTGTTATATTCTTTTTTTAAAAAGCATAAGCTTCCTGCTGGAAACTTTAACAGGTGGTACTAGTTGAACCTTTCTCTAACTGCACTATAATATTATACATGCTAGTTGAGGTCAAGAGTGGAAGTGTGAGGGCGGTCTGACTTCCTGACATTCACTGCTGGAATTATAACAATGGTTGTAAAAAGTTTTCCACATTTCAATAAGCTTTATCAGAGTAGAATTATGGATTTCAAATAGTTTATATATGGCCTTACATATATAAACTATTATATATAAACGCTGGACAATAAATCAATAATATATATACAAATAGACATGGCCTTGTAAAAGCGCAAGCAGTAACTTATTCTATTATTATTATTTCAAAGCCTGACCAATTTGTTTCTATGGTAAATGGCTTGTACTTGTATTGCGCTTTATCAAGACCAGAGGTCCCCAAAGCGCTTCACTCTACATTTTAGTCATTCACACACATTCACATGCTGATGGTGGCACGGTATTGTATAGCTTGCCCTGGGGCAGCCTGACAGAAGCATCAGCACCTCCGGGTCTCTGACCA
Source organism: Xiphophorus hellerii (assembly GCF_003331165.1). NCBI lineage: Eukaryota > Metazoa > Chordata > Actinopteri > Cyprinodontiformes > Poeciliidae > Xiphophorus > Xiphophorus hellerii. The sequence continues at coordinate 14,390,055 of NC_045685.1, read as the reverse complement.
CCAGCAGCAGGCCCTGTACTAAAAATAGCCAAAAAAAGTTGCAAAGTTGGCAACAGTAGGCTGACTATTGTGAAACGTAGCCCTCTCTCAGATGCTAGTGATGGTAGAGTAGATCAGTAGATAAGATCAGTTTCATAAGTAGGCATCAATCACCCAAAATGAAAGAAATCATCATCAGTCCATGCAACCCTATAAAATCCCCTTAAAAACCCAAGTTTCTAGGAGAAACAATGGAAGTTTACCTAGACGCAGGCTTTTCATTCAAATTAGACGATTTTGAAGGTGTTCTTGCAGAGCAGGTTCACCTGTATTGGCATTTATATTAGCCCCGATCAGGACTTTCTTTGGTAAATACTGCACCAAGACAGGCGTCAAGTTTAAAAGTCACAGTGTTGCTCTGCTTGTGCAAGCTCAATGCGAACGGCAAATATAACTTATAGTTGCACTTTTAGAGGTTCACCCAGTGATATTTGACATCTCCTGTCAACGAAACATTTTTTGTACAAAAACATGATGGGCTACTTGTAGACTGGCTTGGCACCCCGACCACCGGGTTAAGCAAGTTTTATGGGGTAACCCTGTATATAAATTAAGATCTGGCAACCCCTGTGCCTTTGTCTCCTCCATAAACTTCTACCACGTGCTTTAAAGAAAAATATAAAACGAACAATATCACAATAAGTCTTTGCACATAGAAGTTTTTTATCAGAGTACATGTTATACTGATATAGATTCAGTGGTTTTCACATTTTTGTCTTCATACAATCATAAGAATGTTAAGGTGTGATAAGTGATATCTAAATGTGAGCTTAGAGGAAGATATCCAAACAGGATTGTGCTATTTATACTTCACCTCATTACATTGGTGATCTGGAGTTACTTCCAAGGTCTTATCTTTGCTCCTCAGGAGATTTTTGGTGGTGTGAAGCAGGTTCTCCAGACGTGTTCGGACAGATGCTTTTAGGGTCTCATAGTTGTCTTCCAGCCTGCCCCACTCCTCCTCCTCCTTTTGGATGACACAGTGGATCATCCCCAGACACTGTCGCAGAGCCGAGTGCAGCAGTTGCACCTGCTCCTCTGTAGTGGACTCTGTTGCCTCGGGGGACAAAGACACCATACGTCCACCGTCTGGTGTTTGGTCCGACAAGGAGGTCTCCCTTTCTTTCTAAAGAAAAACAAAACAAAAAAACAGACACGGTCTTGAGGTCGTGATGAGATTCTATCTACACCATGTGAAATGCAAATAATTATTTTGTTCTATTTGAAGTAATAATGTTAACACAATGTGGACTATATTGCTGACTATAATGATTGATTAAAATGTTTTCTGGTAATGAAAGAGACACCAAAGCAGGAAAATTGCTAAAGATTCATCTAGCAGGGAGATCAGGAATACAAGGGTGCATACTGCCTTTTGGCATGGTTACATTTTTGAAAGTTCAGTGCCACCCCATGGCATATGAGTTAAGCGGCTGCCTGGGGCCCTACATCACCATGGGGCAACCAAAAGCACCAGTTGAATAATACAAACTAAATGCTATTACACATGGAGAAAATATTTCTATTATTTTTATAGTGACACAAATAATAGGTTAATCTCTTGTTGGCTGCTGTCACTCTTGTGGAAATATAAAATATCAAGCTCATGTACAAATAGTCAAATTAATACTTCACACTGAAATACCACTCTGCATTTCAAAATTCAATTGTAGTTTTGCTTGTTACGGCTGAAAGGTTAAAATAACGCCACTGCTATGATGTAAACTAATTATAAACAATGCTAATGACAGTAGGTATTTTACACACATGGTAGCTTTGGAATGATAAAGCATTTGGTGTTGACATGTTGGTATGGTGAGCCCCAAAGGGAAATCTGCTTAGGGCTCCAAAAAGGCTTGGACCTATGGAAGACGAATAGTGCCACTGGAAAAACAAACAACAACAAAATTCTGACTTTAATCTCAGGCTACAGAAAAAAAGGCTTAAATACAACATGACACTCTTGGTCACTGAACCAGGTTCCTCTAGGGTGCCCATCTGCTTTAAAGTAAAAAATTCTGAGTTAAAATCAGAATTCTGAGAAAAAAGATGGAATTTGGGGATTAAAGTCAAAATCATTTTTGGGTTTTTTTTCTGTGGCCCTAATCCTCTTCCGTACGGACCGGCCCTGTCTCAACATCACCTATGTTCAGTGTCTGCAGTAAAACCCACACACGGCAATACGACAGGTTGCTAACAGTCCCAGGGACAAACCGCATATAACGGGACGGTCTGTGAGTCACACCGATGAGGAACGGGGAGGCAAAGCCCGGCGAGCGGGAAAACTCACGAATAGCTCAAGCAGCTGGATGCATTCTTGGTGCAGTAGCCGGGCCAGCGCCACCGCTCTCCCGGTCTGCGTCGAGCCCGATACCGTTGAGTCGGAGGCGGTTAATGGCTGCTTCTCCTGCTCTGCCATTTGCACTCAAGACACGGACAGTAAAGCCAGCGATGAAAACCGAGCCCGGGAGAAAACAAAGTCTATCACAAAAAAGAACGACCACCTTTCCTCCGGTTTACCATAAAAAAAAAAAAAGAGCACACGGAATGTTCGTGTCTGTGGGAAGGGGAACGGCGTTTATGGTGCCGTGAACGCAACGCGAGGGGATTTAATTGGTTCCGCAAGCTAGAGGGGCGTTCAGAAGGGGTGAAACACGGGAGGTTATTTTTTGTAACCCCCTTCTACGTCACTGTGTGGCCCACCAGCTCTCGGTATATTTATATGTCTTTTTCCGTCAAAAAAGACAATAAATAAATAGATAAATAAATAAATAAATAAATCACAGTTTCTCATCAAAATATCCCGTCTTTTTAAAACGTGGAATGTGATTTAAAAAAAAAAAAAAAAAGATAAACCCTTTCCTCTGGAGAAACCAGGAATGATAGGAATGCCATTAATAGAGCTATGTTTCCCAAATCCATAATTCACCAAAATGACAGCTGAAGAGAACTGTAAACCGACCAAACCGGCTGCAGAAAGAAAACATTTGTACATCAAATTGAAATTGATTTACATTTGTAAATCAATAAATAAACAGTAAATATACTGTAGTATAAACTGCAAGGCACTTTATACTATAGTATAAAGTACACTATACTGTACTTTATACTACAGCATAGTGCAAGGCACTTTATACTACAGTGCCTTGCAAAAATATTTATATTTGCTTTAACTTACAACGACAAACATCATGGCCTTTTATGGTAATTTTACAGAGAAACAACACAAACTAGTGCAAAACTGTGAAAAGTAAATTTGTATATCATCTAATCCAGTGTTTCCCAATCCTGGTTCTCAAGGCACACTGCCCTGCATGTTTTAGGTATTTCCTTGCTTCAGTCCAGCTGATTTCAATTGATGACTGATTAACAGGCCTTTGTTGAACTGCAATCAGTTGAATCAGGCACATTAAAGCAGGGAAACTTCTAAAACATGTAGGACAGTGTGCCTTGAGGACCAGGGTTTCTCCTAGAAACTTGGGTTTGGAGGGGATTTTATAGGGTTGCACAGACTGATCAGTGACAAGTTCACAACACCCAAGATAATACATTTCTCAATGAGTTACACACATTTATTAATGTTACATAATACTGCTGATATCAAAGCCCATCACTTTTAAATGTTATTCTTGCATATCTTCTGTTACTTCCCCCAACGTCCCAATGTATCATACATTGGGGTTTACTATATCTACCGGGTTTGGTTTCCCACCAGAAGACCTTAATTTGACCACTGCTTTATCATTACCATTTGCTACATGTTTACATTGAACTTTAAGTCTCTAATATTTGTTTTTAAGATTAAACTTAGTTGTGAAAATGCCAGTCATTACAAAGAGAATGTATGCACTCTCTTGTTTTCATAGTTTATAGCTCATAGTTCTGTTCATAATTTAAATTAATCAAGTTTCAATGGAGTAACATTTGCCATTTACTTTTAAACATTTTAGGCTCAGGAGGTCTGGGCTTTAACTGGGTCATTACCACACCTAGAACAAACTAAAACATCATGCTTGCACAAGCATGTTTGACAGTGAGTGTAAAGTTATGAGACCATGAAGATGGATCTTGCTCATAGAGCTTTCGCAGCTTTGTTTCCGCTTCTTAGTTGATCCTCTCAATTTGCCTGTGGGTTTGTGGGTGAAGTCCCGAAGAGAGGCTTACCTTGATACCCAGGATACAACAGAACTGTTTAAAAACTGCAAACAAACTTTGGCCCTCCATCTGAAACAATGTCTTTAGACAGGAGAGATTTTCTCAAGCCAGAATCCCTCCTAGCTCCTTGGAAGAAAGTTTGTGAAGTGGTACCTAGTGGGACGTCCTAGAGAATCGATCTACAATCATGAGAAAGACAGAGTGGTCATTGGGCAAATCTATTACAAAATCCATGAATTTGTGGGATCAAGGACAGTGAGCAATAGAGAGAGGTTACAGGAGCCCAGAAGGCAGTCAACTGGATGGTTTAGCCTGACAGCAAACCTGGCAAGTTCTAATGTATTATGTGACATCATGAAGCAAAGTTCCCTGCCAGAAACAACTTCTGACCACCGATAGGATCCTAGTAACTCCAGGATGACAGACTCATGACAAAACGAGAGAACCTCAGGGTTTGCTGATGGGTCTCCCGCATTTTCTGATCCAGTTCAGGTTTGGTAACTATTAACTATATAGACTTGGGAAGCATGTCTATATGGTTCCCAATAGCATATAGTCAAAATAATACGTCACACTGAACTACCACCTGCCTGACCTCCAGTCTCTCCTCCGTAGTTTCATGGAAAGTGCATAAGGGTTGATGTTCTTACTCCCAGGTCAGTAAGACAGTGAGAAATTGAAACAATTGAAGAATAAGATCCACCTGGGGTTGAGTTTCTTTACTACTTGAGATACTGCAAATTTTTATGGTCTGACCAAATCACAAAGGGTTCCTTAGCTCCCTCCACTCAATGTCTCCACTTCTCTAGTGCCAGTTTAACTGCCAACACTTCATTATCACCGACATCATAGTTATTTTCTGCAGAAAATAAGCTCCTGGAAAAGAAAGCTTATGGGTGAGTCTTACCATCCGTGGATCTCTGACTGAGCATGGCTCCCTGTGGTTTTTCTTCAAGTAACCCAGTTTCAAAATAGCACTCCCGTTTCAAAGATTGCGGTGACATGTGTCAGCTCCCTTTTATTGTTCATTTTGTGTCAATCTGCTTTATTGAATACAAGAAATACATCAAAGTTTGAGACTGTAAGAAGATAAACCGTGAACAACTTCAAGACTTATGATTTATTTTGTTTCAAGGCACTCCGTATTTCAGAGCTGCCACAAGGTGGAGACAGACAAAAGAAAGTTGGAAAGTTTTCTCTTCGAAATTTTCTGTCACTGAAAGCATATAAAGGAGATGACTTCAGGAACAAGTCAGAAGCAAATAATGATCCAGATATACATCTATTCAAAATTTATTAATTTGAATATTCTATTCTATTTACCTTTAGAAAATGGAAAACTGATTCCTTTTTGATTAATATAATGAGTTGCAAAAGTTTATCTTAAAAATAGGCTTAAGTGTTGCTATAAACAACAACTTCATTTAAATTTCTTAAAATGAAGTGGCTCCTTTGCAAGAATGTCCACCCATTTTGATTACTGTAAAATGTTAAATAAAAACTTTAAATATTCATCAACGTTGGATCCAATAATATTTTGTTCCTTAATTAATAAGTGATCAGATCGGACTGCTTGGTCAGTGCTTGGAGCTCAGGAGTTGGGATTGCTTTTTATGAAACCCCCTTTAGATGCTAAGACCTCAGCTATGATCCCATCAACATTGTCAAGAAAATCCGAGCTCATCCCACTTCCCCATGCTGGAGATTTAAGTTTAACAGTAATAATAAATAAAGTTATCTTTAAAATGAATCACTCAAGTGACATCAAGGCCCAACAGTAGACTTAGGTGTCAATAAAATAAATCTGGTTGTGTGTGTTGTTTTTGTCTCATGCAAACTTTGCTTTAATTCTACTTTTCTCTATTTAATCATAAGAAATCATAGTCAGACAGAGAGAGTCATGAAACAGGAAAAGCAGGTTTCCTGGAAAAAGAGGAAGTAAGTTTCCAGCCTGCAGATTTATAAAAATAGCTGAGACTATTCCTTATTTTAAAGCATGAAAGTTTAAAGAATGAAATCTAAACATTTTGAGTAATTTGATAAGATTCAAAGTAAAATACTTATATTAATACAGGTTTACTTGTAATAATACTTGCACTTATATTTGTGGGAACACTTACAAGAAAAACAAGTAACTGTAACTTTGGTATCAAATAATTAGAATCATGGATTATTCTTGGTTTCTTTTCAGAAAAACATCTGTAATAACTCACATTAAGATTATAATAAGTATAATTAATAAGTTATGGTTATAAAATCATAAATGAATGCTAAATCAGAGAAGCTAAAGAAAATAAATGTGATATAAATGTGATTTTGACATTGAACATGAAATGGTGTAAAAAGGTGTAACTGCAATTAAACATCACTGATATGTTGGAGGTAGATGGTAGGTGAAAGGTGAAACGTTTCAGAGAAAATGTCGTGCAGGCAATGGACACAGGAGGTTGAGCAACCCTGAGACATTAGCACAGACATTAGGACATAATGTCGGGACACAGGAGGGTGAGCAACCCTGAGACATTAGCACAGACATTAGGACATAATGTCTGTAAGACAGTGATGGATATGAGATCATCTGTCTGAGCAGTCAGCCAATGAAACCCTATAAAAGGTGGGTGCAAAAGAGGAACCTTTCGTTGGATCCTCCGGGCAGCTTCGAGCCAAGATCGAGATGGACAAAGAACTCTGCAGCTGAAGAAGAGCCGGGGCCACAGAGCCGAAGACTGTCCTTCTCATGGAGACCAACCCGTCAGCCCCACAACCTGTGGCTTCGAATCGCACTTCTCTCATCGGCTGGGTTCAGACCCCAAAGACAAAGATGAAGACAAAGACAAAGGCAAAGACAAAGAAGAAGAACTGGTGCCTTTTTTCCTGCCAGCACCAAGTCCTGTGTGACCTCACCATCCATGCGGAGAAGAAGCCCATCAGACCTACAGAGATCCCGGCCTTCGCCGATCAACTTCCTCCTCCTGCTGCCACACATTCTTCATCATCAAGCCAGGTCTGGGGTTCGAAACACTAAACTCCGTCCGTCTCTCTCAAAGGTTCCCTTTTTTAGTTCTCAGTGTCAGCAGTAGGGAAAGATAGACTAGATGATTGATTTTACTTATTTGATTATTTCTGCTACTGAATTAAGCTGTACTGACCCTTGCAAAAATGCCTTACTAATAAAATATTTAGCATAAAGAAAATCTAAAAGATGTTGTGGACATTCAGTTAATGAGTCACCTTAAAGTTCTTTGATGGTTGTAAAATAGCTATGATGTTTGATTCTGGAGAGGAAAAAGTTTAAAATGTTTTTAGGTTGCTGGTAGCCCATATGTAAAACGTCATCCTTGGGACTCGCCCGAGTCACTAAAACCTACCTGGTTCAATAACAAATGCAAGTTGTAAAATAGAGAACGAGCGACCGTTAACAGGTGTGCTCTGTGAAACTAGTTGGCTGTAGGCTGCTCAGTCTGGCTAATTCACAGGGGGAAGAAGGGTGGGACACCTGGATGTAGGCCGTCAGATAACCAGGCGAATCGTTTCTCGAAACCAGCTTAAACAGAGTTTACTTCAGTTCTGGACAGGGTAAATCCCAGCAGATTTAGGAAACTCAATTAACCCGTTAGAAGGAGAGCTGGTAGCACATCTCCCCTCTCAGAAGAGGAAGTAGAGAGTGAGAGAGTAGAGAAAGAAGGGGGAGGGGGGGTGTTGCGCAACAACAACATTCTGATGTGGGCAACAACACAACCCGATGCCACAAACTGAACAAGAGAGCTGATATGCGGGCCTTTCGCATTATGTCTTTTCAGTTCCCAGTGCAGGTAAAGCCACATACCTCCCAGCTGCCACAAGGTGGAGACAAAGTACATCAAAATATCTTAGATAGTTCTACGTCCCAATATCAGTAACAGCGTCACAAGTTTATTGTGTCAATTCAAGGTATTCCCATAGCAATTTTGAAATTGTTTTAAGAATAACACATCCTTGGTATACAAGTTATTGTTTATTATTAGTGATTATATCTGTTTTAGGTAACAAAAGCTGGTTCACGTTTGAAAAACACATTCAAACCAGCTCAGAATGAGGCCAAGATCAGATCTGTGATGGGCCTTTTGCCCAAAGATGGGCTTATCTGCAGGCCGATGGCAAAAGGCCTGCAGATAGGCACCAGTCTACTTGTGACTCCACAAGTAATTATAGACACTGTGTGGATAGAAGATCAGATGTCATCAAGATTTTGTTAAAAAATTTTTTTTTTTAAATCCAAAGATTCGGTAAATGTTCAGAATTTGAAAACCATTCATAACATCTCAAGACTAGAAATCTAAAATTAAATTTGTAGGAAAGTCAGACAGTCCTGGATCACGTCTTTGAACAGATAACTCTATGGTGGAGAGCTTGGATTTGGAACAGGTCTTCAACTAAGGCACTCACACAACACCATCTGTAAAACACTAGGAGGCAGTGTGATGCCACAAATCAAACCTACCAACGAAACCGTAACACCTACTAGAAGATAATAAGACATGAAATGTTCTGCAAAGGCCAAATTAAGTTATATATTTAACAACAGTCGATTCTTTAGCAAACAGGGGTTTCTTTTCAGTTAGTTAACTGAAAAAAAGGCAGTTGCAGTGTGCAAGATTGATGCTTATTGTTTCCATTTGCAACTCCTAAAAAATGAACCTATATTGAACTCCTGTTAAAAGTTCATTGACCTTATGCAGTGACTAGTTGGTTTTACATAAGAAAGAAAGTAACACACACCTAACACACACTTCAGAAGTAAAGAGTCTTTCAGTAAACGTTTGTGAACTAGAAGTTCATTTTTACCGGACACCTAAATTGTAAGAATTTTTAAGTTAAACATACAGAATCAAAGATGTGTCAATATTAAGTTATATCACCAAATAGTTAGTTTAAATCCAAATAATTTCAAAACCAAAGTTATACTGCTATTTCCAGCTCAGTTCTGTTTACAGTGCAATACAGTCAAATGTAATATTTAATATTATGTCTGTTGGTAAAAAGTTCTCTATACAGCACAAGAAAATACCAAAACCATTAAATCTTTTGACTTACTAAATTTGTGTAATAACATTTTACAAATGCTCCATTTTATGTAGAATGGGGAAAAAAGCAAATGAAGACAGAACAAATGTATTAAAACTAATTTTATTATGGTAAATAATTCACACAGGCCCAAACTAGTTAAATGGAGTCCCACAATTCTGATTGTATTTCACAAGATCGCCACAGTAAACTGACACAAATAATGATCGTCTGCTATTACAAGTTCTGGCAACATAAAGGATTTTATAGTTCTTTTATTTTTATTTCAATTAAAAAGAAAGAAAAAAACTCAATGATTTTAAAAACTGATGTTTTTCCTATGCAATTTTTGCAACTATTTTTTGTAGTCTATGTAGAATCTAAGGCAGTTTATGCATCTGTTTATAAATCATGAATTAATCCTGAATAAATAACTGATTTACGTATTGTGCTCTGATCCTTTTCCTCCCAGACAAACCGGGTTTTCACATGACTGTCTATTATTAACAACATTGCTGTGCTCTGCCCAACTGTGAAATGAACAAGGTGCAAACTCACTGCGCTGGTTTCCTGACTGTGTGAATCATCCCGTGTCACAGTCAGGTTCTGGGCACACCTAAAGCCCGCAGGGCTTTATCAGACAGCTGTCAGTGTAAATGCCTAAACTATCAAAATAGCATCTATTCAATGTCTGTCTCGCTGAGCGGCTCCTACTAGCTTGGTGGATGCATCCGTCCTCAGGAAACAACAACAAAGACTTCAGGGCAGTGCTACAGTTGTGTCTGCACATACAGTATATTACCTTTACAAAAGTCTTCATACCTGTTTCATTATTTGTTTTGGGACTTTATGTAACACCCTCACACAAACTTTGAAACGAAAAGTGAGGGTGGGAATAAAATATAGATTTTCAAAAGCTTTTCCAGCTCAAACTCTGAAACTCTGAGTGATTTTTTTTTTTTTTTACTGCTTTTGAAAATATATAAAGCTCGGTCCAACTGGATGGAGAGTATGTGAACATAAATGTTCAAGTCAACATTTATGTTCACATAATTAGAATTATGTTAGAACTGAATTAGACTTAGATCTGAATCTGAATATACTTTGATCTAAACCTTTCCACGTAACTCTGGCTGTGTGTCATGTCTTATTGAGGTTCAATATTCCCCTGAAAGATAAACCTCTACCTCATTTTCAAATTTTTTGCACCCTCTTACAGACTTTCTTCCAGGAAGGCCCTGGCATGTATATACCTTCATCCATCATCCCAACTCAATGAGATCAACGTTTGTGATTTGACTGGATCCATGTCTTTTCATCTCTTAGTTTACAACCATATTTAGATGGATTTATTGTTTTGTGTTGGGACATTCCCACGATACAGGGTCCTGCTGTGCTTCAGCTACTTTTTTTTACAGATGGCCTGACATTTTCCTTAAGCATCCTGTGATGGATGGTGGAATTAACGGTGGAATCTATTATAATTTGCTGCAAAGGTCAGAATGCAGCAAGACGTCCCCAAAACATGCCATTTCCATTTCCATGTTTCCACAGCTGAATTGAATGGAAAAATGGAGAAGCAACATTTGGATTTTATGCTGCTCTAATCTGAAACAAACTTCCAAAAAACTGCAAAGCAGCCGAAACACTAGTTCCTTTGAATCAAAGTTAACAACCCACCACTTTAGAGTTGCCCTTGACTAATAATAACTGAAACATTTGATTTATATTTGCCTGATGATTGTGATGATGGCTTTTGACAAAATTTAATGTTTATTGCTGTAAACCTCTTGGAACTGCCCTGTTCCTGTGCTATACAAATACAGTTGTCTTGACTGGTGTAGTTTATTTATAGTCAACATGTCCCCTGTTTTGTCCAGATAGACAAATTTTGGTCTCATCTGTTCAAAGAACATCATACTAGAAGTCTGGGTTTTTGTTTACATGCTCTCTGGCAAATTTCAGTCTGACCCTCAAATTTTTCTTATTTATCAAATGTTTACTCCTTGAAAGTTAGACTTGATCAGTATTTACAAGTCAGTACATTTGAAGGCCGTGTTGTAGATCCTGTGATGACATTTAAGGCGTAAGGAGACTTCATCTTGCTTTCTGCTTTCTGGGTGAATTTGTTTGAACTTTCCAGATCTGGGCGTGTCAGCAGCTCTGTTGAACCTCCTGACATTGCAGACTATTCAAAACAAGGAAGTACATGTTTGGACAAATTGTAAAAGGTCTTTTATTCAAATTTTACTGTTTATTTATATTACATGCATTTCTATGTGTTGTTGAAATTAATCTTAAATATCTCTACGCTCAAATATGCTTGAAAAACTGTAGGTTGCCTCATTTTTTTAACATGTCAATACATTGACGTTAGTGGGGTGTAACATGACAATGAGAAAAAGGTCAGGGGACATAAATACTTTTACAACAAACTGTACATGCTCCTTCATTGTTACTACAATGGCATCACAGCAAATTTGTTAAATTTATCAGTTGCAGTCAGTCAGTCAGCATGCCAAGGTTTCAACCATGAACAACAGACTATGACAGCACAAAAGGGCTCTTTTTCCCAGGTGTGTTTATTCTCAGAATAAAAAAGTGTTGCGCAAAGATCACGTCTAAATTAAGTAACAGTTTTTCAACTAGTATGAAAGACAAAGTCTTCTCACATTTGTCTGTCTGCTTTTTAAAGGGAGGTTTGACATCATATCTACTTAATCTAAAAACAACAAAGGGTGAAGAGATTAAATGTTGATTACAAAGCTAAAATTGCTAAGAACGGTAATCTTTTTCACCAATAGCTCATCTCTGCGATAGACCAATACTTGAAATATTTTCTGGTTCAAAAGTGATTTAACCTCTTGTTCTATATCTGTTTAAAAAGAAGTTAGAAATTACACTCCTGCCTATTTTTTTTATCTTCTGAAATTATCATCTACAATTTTCTCTTCTATTCCTTTTATTAAGTTATCACTTAAATGAAAAGTACAATTTATCCACCTTAAAACAGCCACAACTTGAAGAATAAATAACCTGAAGACTTGATTTGACAAATTCTGACGTTATCTCTGGATCTTTCACGTCACAACTTCCTTATTGGACAGTGTGACAGTATTCTCACTGTCACGCACTCCGATACTTGGTTTCTGTTTTTGTTTTGTAGGTTGTCTTTCAGGCCTCCAGCATGATAATCCCAGAAGAATCTTCACTTATAACAACTATTGGGTTTGTTTTATTTTTATTTCAATTTCAGATGGAGGATTCTAACCATCAACTCATCTACAGACTCAGTTGTTGTTTGGGCTTTTTATATTAGGAAGTGCAGTAAACTATGCTTTTAGGACCTTTAAGAAAAGGGATATTCATAAAAGCCTAAAAATTAACTTACATTTACAAACCTTCTTAGTAACTGTAATGAAGAGATCTTCATTACTGGGACTATTTTACTGAAATCACTGTATAGCACTTTTAAAAGTACTTTTTGCACTTTATTATCAAGCACTTTATTTAGCACTGCACTTTAAGCATAGATTTGCACATCAATAACAATTTGCACACAAGACGTTTTAATTGTATTTATTGAGTATTTTTAGAGATTAGCATGTAGCCTTTTGTTCTGGGCTCTGCACAGCTGCTCCTCGTTGACGAGTGAGGTGGTTGCCTGTGGAGGGAGGATAATTGTTACTCAGAGCAATGAGCTACTGGTGGGTAAAACTGAGCAAATGTGTTGTGCATAATCTGTTGGGTGTGGAGTGCTAATGTAGAGTGAGTCACCTGTCTTTTCTGTGTCCTCTCCAGGGTGTTTGGACAAATACTGCCCCGGGGGTCCAGACACCATATATAGTCTCCGGGAGAGGCCATTGAAAAGTGTGTGTGGGGGGGGGGGATTGTTTATGGGTTTTGTGGTGTTTCATATGGTGCAATGATAAAACATAAAATATTTATAAAAAGTAAATGGAAATGTTTGTATTTAGTAAAAGGTATTTTAATTAAATAAGTGGATATTGATGAATTGAGATTCCCCTGTGAATTAAAGGTGGTTCGGTCCATCACAGCTGGGACTATTTAAGACTGCAGGTTCACCTGTGAAGTGTTGTTGATTTTGTGTGAAGAATAAAACCACTGCTGTTTTCCACCTGACTCTGCCTCAAAGCTTCATCCTCACTGTAAAATCCAGCCGCGAAAGGCTACCTTGTTACAGTAACACACACATGCATGCACACACACACACACACAACAACACGGATGCCATAACTTTCTCAGGGACTAAACATAACAAAAGCTATCATGAGGGTACATCTGCTGCTTAGATTGATGTTCTTGCTGGCCTTGTGCATAAAGTTGTGACTGACAGCTTTCGTTTTTGCTTTTTTGTCACATTCTCATGTGACAAGGACCCAACAGCTCTGATTGTCACGCTTCTTGAGTTACACCCTTGACCTTCTGGATGCCTCTCTTGTCCCTCCCATATGTTCATCCACGCACTAACTGCATGACAGGGGTGTTTCTGAAGTGTGTTGCCCTCAGGGTTGTCATGTCTTAGGTCTACAGTATTCCAGGTATTTCAGAACGCACTCGTCCAAAAAATTTAGGCATGACTGGATTGTAAAACGCACACAAGCAGAAGACTCATACCGTCCTTACTTGAGCCGTCTTGTTCACCTGTCGAATAAAAGAAAGATAAAGTGATGGACAGAACTCAAAATACATGAGAATCTGGAATTGAATGCAAATACTGAAAATGGGGAAATATTTAGGCAATTCATCAAGAAGTTCAAAAACATCTGCTATAAGGAAAACATAAACATCAAAGTTGATTGACTTTTTCCTTCCAAACACTGGACAGCCATATAAACAACGTTTATTGACTATTTCAGGTTTGCCAGTCATTGTCTATATTTAGCCCAGAAAAATTTAGAAAATGTGACTTTTTTTCTAACTCAGTGGGCCTCTTTGAATTTAGCCTACACAAAAATGTTAAAAGTCAAGGTTGGGCAACTGCAACTACTTTCAACCATATTTAAACATTTATGTCTTTTCACATCTTAACCACAATTTCATCCTGTTTGGGTTGAGTACAAAGTCATCCTTTTTACTATGCAACAGTAATTTGCTTAGAGGAGTTTAAGTTACTTCAGTTGCTGATGCTGTTTTCACTGAAATCCGAAACACAATTCCAGTACTTTAAGAGAAGTTGCAACAGTCAGAGGCATATAAAGACAGCATGCACAATTGTTAGAGATGGTGGAAATTGGGAAATTTAAAAAACATTTGGTTGAATTTGTGAACATTGGCATATCAATCTATCCAAAGTGACAGAAGTCAAAAGGTGTGCCATCTCCACCCATAACCAGATCAATCAAATACAATCCAATTAAACAGAATACAGTTGAGTCAAATTAAGTTTAAGATTGCCACAATAGAAAACAGTTGCTGTGCATCTAAGGAAGTACATCGGTTTGAATCAAGTCACTGACTTTCCCTCATCCTGAGCAGGTTTGCGCTGACAGTAAACAGGAACCTTTCTCTTTTAACAAGAAGAACCTAATTGTGAAGTAGCTATTTGATTTGACTTAGTGGGAATTGAAAATGCAGGAAAGAGACACAAAAGTCCCATAGAAGCACTGGTCCAGGAATAAGAAGAGCCAATTGCAGCAGAGACTCCATTACTGGTTTTGTCCAAGGGGTGAAGCTCAGCTAAACAGCGTAGTTGATCCAATAGTACTATCTGTGTCACGGAAAAACCTGTCCCCACGATTAATGCCAACAGCAAATTCTTGAATTGATTTGTCCATGGATCATACCTGGTTAAACACGGAGAACTGGGCCAAGTCTATTATATATAGTTAGTGAAAATTAAGTTGATGGCAGAAATAGCTCAACCGATAGCCAATTGCTGGAGGGAGAAACGGGTTAAAGACAGAAACAACACATCATCGAGATGTGACATCACAAACTACCAGGAGAGTGGCTGCTAAGGCAATGCAAGTTTATTTGAATAGCACCATTCATAAGAGATTAAACTACAAAACATACTAAAATCCCTTGACATAAAGAAACTTCTGTCTTCTCCAAATGTTAAAGTGATTTTTCATTAAATGCAACCAGACCAAACCAAATACCAAACCACATATACCCTGTGCTTTATTCCAGTTAGGAATACCTACAAATATCAATCTTAGGCCAGATATTCCAAATTTATCAAGTTCAAATTTGACAGTCAATTGGAAATTGATTGTCCAATTTCACAATCAATATCCATTCTGTACCTTATCTAACATCGGCTTATCCTGTTGCTTTGCAGATAAATTCACTGTTATGTCACTTTGTGGGTTCCAGGTAAACTTGACGATGAGCTACTTTCTGTTAGAAGGGAATGACACTCCGGCACCTTTCACCATGCGTCAGTCATAATTGGAAAATGCCACAGGAGATTAAAGAAAGCTTCTGTTGTCAGGCAGCCATAACTTTGCACCTCATTACGTTTTCTAATCAGATTTTCATTATGAAAACCAAGCAAGCATTCAGCTTTCCAATAAAGGCAACCCTCAAAGCTTAAGTTGAATTTTGTATGTTATATCAAATAATAAAAACGCCAATCAATTAAAAAAATAAAAAAAACTTGTAAAACTTTAAATACTTAAAAAACACATTCAGTTAAATATAGCAGAGCTCTACCCCACTCCACCACCATTTACTATTGTAATTGTTCAAGATCTGTGAGGAAGTTGTGGCCTAATAGGAAGAGTAGTAGCTCTATGCAATTACTTTTGAATGCGGCGTGTGCAACTTACCCAGGTCTGCCGAGTCATACTCTCCTCACCCTTCAGATGGTTGATTGTTTGGGTAAATTTGGACAACCCAAAACACCTCATGAAAACTTGTGTCATGCTCACTCAATGAGGTTCCCCATAAATTGGGTGCTGTCTCTTGCGCTTCTGCATGCTTAGTTTATATTTTGCGATCTTCTCTTGGTTTATATGGGCAATGGACACAATGAAGTGTTACTGACTTTTCCCCAGCCGACTAATTTTCATGTAAATTGGTGCTGATTGGGATTTACTTCAGTGGCTTGTCATTTTGCCAATTTTCTTCCCGTTTTTCACCAGATTTTTACAAATGAAAGTCTCAAACTGCTGGCAAGGACGCAAAAGAACCTAAAAACTTCCTTTACTAATAAATGGTACATTTCTATATGATTATTAAAATGCATTTCAAGCAAAAGCTTGCTCTACATTTGCAACTCTAGACACAAAGCAAAATTGAGCTCGTTCCAACTGATAAACAAACAGTGAAGAAACCTGTGATTAAATGACTCATCTAAGGGGTGAATTAAAACAGACAAAAAAATTTTTTTGGCTGCCACCTATGGGACGTGAGGTACAAGGAAGTCTGTCCCTTGAGTACTGTGACGCACATCGACTCATGGGAACATGCAGAAAACCTTCTGTGTTTTCGGCATGTCTTTGTAATGATTAATGAACTCCATAAATGTTTCTTTGTATTATTCCTTGAACATGCCTGACATGGTTTATGAACTACAAAGCAAACACCAAGGTGTTCTTGTTCTGCAGGTCTCTCCACACCCAGTAATAATTAGCTGCCCTTTTGTTATACGACAAAACATGGGGCAGAGCTAGTTTTAAGAACATTAAGGACAACTAATTAAAACCTGTTTAAAAGTCAAATGTATTTTCCATTAGTTACCAGGGTATCAAAACAGATCATGGTTTGTTTTCAAATTAAGTAAGTTATTTCCATCCATCCATCCATCCATCCATCCATCCATTTTTTAACGCCCTTGTCCCTAGTGGGGTCAGGAGGGATGCTGGTGCCTTATTTGATCTCCCTATATACAACTTGTGAATAGTTTAATTATATTTATAAAACATTATCATCTTATTCAATCCCTTATTATTCTAGTGCTGTGATTTTAGATCGTGTAATGTTTATCAAATAATTATCTTATCTTACTTCAGCCATCTGAAACCGTTGCACCAACAATGCCCCTTATGTCGGTCTTTTTCAGTTAAATTGTCCTTCGTATAATTTAGGATCCAAAACCAATTTACTTATTACAAGATTTCTGTGAATTTTTGTACATGGATGTGTGACGCTGGATTACTTTTAAAGAGATATTTTTCTGGTGTCACATCTAAGATGCCCTGCTTAATGCTTAATCCAAGAGGACAGGTCTTATAATCAGTTTTTTTCGAGTGACAATAACTGGATGATGGTGTTATATAAAACACAATGAGAGCTCTGTAAGCAATCACTTTGAAGCCAATGCACTGGAATAAAACGGGAAATCCTTGCAAACAAAAAAAAATCCAAAAGACCTGAACCTAAAGTCAACCATATTCTCAAAAACACAATTGTTGGTCATTAATGTCTTTTTGGCTACAGGTGCGTGAGTTCACTCCTTATCTTGTGCAACCTTACCTCCATATACTCTTCTATAATAAATTTATCTTGTATAAAGTTTATGAAAGAACAATATCAGTAATTTCTTTTGTCATAACTTCACTGTTGCACTATAATTACGAACAACGAACCATCTTTAATGGAAAGCGTTTCAGTCGAATTCTCTTTTGTATTGATTAGATGGTGAAGTCTGAGAAACAAGGACGTTTATGATGGGTGAGTTATATAAAGACTTATTGTCATGGATAATATAAACTACATAACTGTGATATAAATGAAAAAATATAGGTAAACACATTATGGATACTGTTAGCCATAATGTGTTTACCTATACTTTTAGCTTCGATACACATACACTGGTCAGTTATATCGGGATAGGATTTATTGAGCATTTATTTCCCCATTTTGAGCAGAAAACTATGAAATTTATTTCTTTGATACTTTGTTTTATGTATCGTTTGACCTCAGTCAAAATTCTTGACTGACAATGTCATTCGGCACAATAATATCATGATGTTATTTCATATTTGATCGCTTTTGGTATTTCTGTTAACATTTATTGTTTAAGTATGTTGAAAACAAATATATCATTTATTCACCCATTCACTGATTGAAGCATTAATTGATTTAGTTTAAGAGCTGCTCATTACATGCCCTGTATTTATGTATCAGTATTCCAATGCAGGTAGCTAGAGGTATTTGCATATAGCAGAGTATAAAATGCATACCATACAGTCTGCTTTTCACAAAACATGACAATCAATCAAAAGGAAAAAAAAAATCGGTTTGTGAAAGAGGAATGCGTGTGTGCGCGCGCTTGCGGGGGTGTGCATGAGGGTGTGACATCGCATAACATCTAAATTGATGTGTATGTACTGCCAGGTTTCAGTCTTGCAGATTTTTCGGAGGGGCGTAAACTTGTTTCGTTGTAGGCCAGAAGGAGGAGACATAAACGCAATAAATTCTTAGCAGCAACACTTTCAAAGTAGCTTTAAACTTGAAACTGGATCGAAAGAAACAGCTGTTTCATACCTAGAGGTCTGATAGTCACTCTCCTTGTAAAGGCTATAAAATATCAGTGGCAATTCCTGCACACACACACATACGCACACACCTTTGCAACCCAATAAAAGGAGATGTTTTTTTTACCTGCACTTAACCAAAATGCACAAATATCTCAGCAGTTTATATTAATACTGAAATTAAGGAAGATTATTGGCAGAAATGTATCTTTACTCAGTGGTAAGCACCTGAAATTCCATCATAAATCAAATCAGACTTCCTCAAAAGCATTCCCAATAAGAAAGGCATTCTTTACCACCATGATGACGCAGATGTGACAAAGTCAACAAAAATGGAAGCGCCGTGCCAACTCTTTTTCTTCGTCATCCAGTTGACATTTAAGACATATAATTTGTTGAATTATTTAATATTCGACTTATTTTAGAGATAGTAAAAGTAGAAAAAGGAAATCAAAATCTTTTCAGTCAAAGAAAGTGTTTTTGCAGGGAGGACTAGCAAAATAAAAAGTAGATTGGGAATAAAATTGGTAGGACAGGCGAGATATTACTTCAATGTTTGCTAAAGAACATTGAAGTAATATCAATAGACTAAATGTAACCCCCACTAAGGAGACCTAAACTGGAAGGAGTCACTGGTGGTGCAACGTTTAATTAATAAATTTTTATTCAGATATGGGATTCATTTTACATACTGCGAGATACGAACAAGGGAGGCCAGAAACTGTGATGACCAGTGTTGTAAATTCAGCAACAGAAGTAATTTATTGATCTGATCAGGGTGCCTCCTGTGAGTTTGGAGGTTTTTCCCAGTACACCCATCAGCAGGTAGCAGACACTGGGATAGACCTCCCTCTCCTCCCCGATTCAATCTCCACCAAGCAGAAAACAATGGATACATTATTTTTCCCCAACTTCCTCTTACCTGTTCATTTGCACGAGGTTTACTTTACGTCGCTTCTAATTTGCATTGCTCTTTCGATTTGTTCCTTGTGATAGCTGCTTCACAAAAATAATTCTGCCTCAGCTCCTCAGTAAATAGATGGCTTCTGTTGACTGAATGCGGGCGCAGAGTTATTTCTGGGCAGTTCAACAAAAAGACCAAACTGATGAACAACTAAAAATAAAATAGAAAAAATGTGGACGGAAACTAATCATTCATTCCTGCAAACATAAAAGCCTAGCAAAAGACATTTAGGTATGGGATGAATTTTGCTATCAACCATCTTATCGCATTAGCAATGCCCTTGATGTTGAATATCAGGGCCGAAAGAAACTACAGTCAGTGTTGTGCTGTGTGTTCTCATGGTTACCGTGCACAATAACTAGCAAGTACAGTGTGGATTGTGGATGAACAGGAAATATGTTGTTGCTCTATTACTTATCTGACAGTAACATCTAAACAAGGTTCCAGGAAATAGAAAATAATCTTACAGATGACTAATTGCAAAAACTCTCACAGTGATAGCATAATTAGTGTTCGGGATTTCTTGACATGAAGAATAATGCTGGATTAAAGTTTCAGCACAAATCAGTGGTGTGAGGAAATTGCTGGAGATGGCTTTTCATTTCAGACATTGATTGGCTAAACACAGAATCATTTAACAAACTTGTCACAATATCAACATCATTAAAATTCTGAAACCAGAGATTTAGGGAGGCAGAGAAAGACATGTTCTATAGTGGCAGAGATTACTGGGTAAGTGATACGACCAGTACCATCATTAGCCAGTAGAGACAAATATAGTCAATAGAAAGTAAACCCAATTTCCTGTTTTGTATCTGTAGGGATTTGTGAGATATGCACAGATTTTTTTTGGACAAACTTTTCTGTGCTGTGTTTTGTGCACTTGCTGTTAGATTTAAGTACATTTAAAAGCTGTTCAAAATCAGATAATTTTCAATTAGCAAAAAAGATCCTAGAAGTGACTTAGATTCCCACAGAGACAGCATAGGATATTTATTATTTTATAGAATATTTTAAATTCTTCACCACCCTTTGAGGCATAAAAATACATAGTCTTTAAGGCTTGGTATGTTTTTTTTTTTTTGGCAGCAAAGTGACAAACCAGTTCTCAACATTGTCAGCTTTTTGGCAGGTTCCATTTCTCTTTTTCAAATAAATTTTAAAATCCAGCGTTTAATGTGAGAGCATGAAACAAGTTTTCTCTATCCTTGTCTGTATTTAAATATGCTGTTACATACAGCAGTCAAAGTTTTCCAATTTACATATGTGACAGTATGCAGTGAGGCGCAGCCGCTGGAGCTGTTAAAGCAGGAAGAACAGATTTCCGGAAAATGAGCTTAACTCTGTTGTGTTTTTAGTTTTGTTGAAACTTATCAGTGAACTGGAGATTTTGTCAAGATATTGTATCAGACTGATAAAAAGGTGAGTCTAACCTCGTGTAATTCATACATTTCAAGCCTCATGATAAACTTTGGGTTTGCGCAACTCACTTCTCGATTTTCTTGTCTGTCAGATTGAGCCTGCTCTGAAATTTGTACGTGTTGAAACTTGCAGGAAATTATTATTCAGAAGCTTATATGTGATGGCTTCATCAATCCTGCAGGAGAGAACAAAATATAAAAACATTGTATGTAGGTGGACATGGATGGAGAAGAGGGGGAAAAAAAGATGAAGACTGACATTTTGTAGAAATTTCTAGCAATAACCATTGAAGGCTGCTGTTGCTGCGATGTTTCCTGTTGATTGCTCAAACAGAGCTTGCTATGAACAACTTGTACTTTTCTTAAGCCTTTCTAAAAAAAAAAGGAAAAAAAAGGTTTGTAGTAACTTTGTAGCAGTGACCAGGAAATCCCTGCAGGCTAAAAAGTGTCTTTAAGTGTGAGGGAGTTCTCAGATCACCAAACCTGTTAAACATCCCACTGTGACCTCCACATTCAACTGCACAGCCAAAGTTCCTCTCAACTTCATGATCTCACATTCCAGTGGCTCGTTCTTCCATTTAGAAAAGCAACAGGAGGATGTTGAAAACTATTACAGTCGCTGGAAGTTCATTGCTATTTTGACTGTGAGTTGAATATCTCAATTTACCAAATGAAACACATTCTATAGATTAATTACACATTTAAGTTTTTATGATGATTTTCTACTTATAGCCAATAAAAACAAAAACACATTTAGACATCAATAGATCTTTTATTCTTTTAATTTTTCACTTTTGAACCATATTTTGATATCAGAAGTCTTTTCACCTATTACATTTCAGCAACACTTACGGAATAGTAAACATTTTTAAATATAGACATCCAGACTACTAGGTTGTATTTTCGTCTTTGATTTTTTAACCACATTTAGACATTAATACAGTTTTATGAAGACATCTCACCTTTCACTGTTCCACCACATTTTAGGATGACATCTCATCAAAGGGTATATCGCACACAACTTGGGCTATAGGATTACATTTTGACAAATTTGAGCTGCAGTTTAACATGCACGGTTAAAATTTCCTAGGCCTTACAATATTTGTTCAGGCACTTTAGTGTAAATCTTCAGTCATCCAGGATATGAGAGTCAGCTGAGTTGATGTACAGGGTGAAGAAGCAGATGATTCTAAGTTTCACATATTTAAGCATATTCTAGATAAAAGAAAATGCACATCTAAGCAATGTCTCAATAGTTTGTACCCATCTTGATGTCTAGAAATATAGAATTGCCTACGTCGTTTTTCTGAAAGTGCAGACTTCTCTGTAATCTATGTAATCCAGTCATTATTATCCTGACAGCAAGTACAACATTTCAAAAGATAAGCTACTTTTATTTTTCACCAGAAAAATTCCAGTACTTTCCATGATTCTATTCTTGTGAAAGTACACATGTTCGACAGAGGAACTCTCCGGTAGCTAAATTGACACTGAACGTAATCAAAGCACTTACACATCATGTCACTTTAAAATATAGCGACTGAGACAATGCTTACATTTGTGAGTGATTTGCAGACATGTCTTCTTGTCGTTAATTTTCAAGCATGCATCTGAAGAATCTCGGTTTTTGAGGTGTAGAAGCCCGAGGCCTCCTGCTACTACACAGAAACAACTAGTTTGGCTCGTCCTAAAAAAAGTTTTGTTGAGCACTGAGAATGAGGACTGAGGAGTAAAACAGGATTCAGTTTTAGACAGAGACTAATCCAGTCAAATGATGAGACACCTTAAGAGACACAGAAGAAACATTCAGACCTACATGCTGTGAGAGAAAACAGCATCTACACCCAGATTGTCAATCCAGGACTGAGTGGTTCGTTTAAACTTTATGAGAAAATGAAACATTTTGTTTTGAGGACAATCACTATAGACAGTGAAGACAGGTGGATTGAGACAGAGGTGACGGGAACAAGAGCCTGACTCTGACTCTTCCCCCCCATGCAGCTCCACAAGCTAAAACTCCTTAAAACACAACAAGAAAGGAACTTGGAAGGATTGCTGTGTCAGTGATTAATGAGAGTTTAACAGCCCTATAAGTTTAATTGTTCTATAAATAAAACTTCTGGAACTCCTAATCAGATGAAGGTGAAAGATTTTCTACCTTATAATTATGAGCTTTACTTCTGGCTTTGAGAGCCTTTGGCAAGATTGCAGCTTGTTTTGGTGGCACACTTGTGTTTATTTATAACACACAAGGTTAAGATAAAGAATGCAAACTTTCTTAGAAATAATAACACATACACTGATTTGCAAAATGAATTGCTGTGGCAGGTAACAAAATGTACACACCTCCTCTTCCTCAAATCTGCTTTAGAATTTGTACCTATTTAATGTCATCAAAAGTGATCAACGCTAAAGAATCTGTAATTCAAAACTTTTCTTCATTGATATTTGCTTAGGAAAAATGAGTTTCACTCTGATTAATACTTGATCTAATAAACTATAATACCCCTTTGCTATTTGTGACATCAGAATGAGGAACTTTGAAATGTAGAACAGGAAGAAAAATGCTGCATGTTTTGAATATGTCATTGTATAACAATGAAGGAAATAAATGAGCTATGAACATAATACTACCAAAATCCCAGAACAGTAAGGTTTGCTCAAGGAAGTTCTTAAGAAAACAAACGAGAGAAACATGACTGCTAAGCTATTACAAATAGCATACCATTTGTACCATTTGGCTGTACGGCCTTACAGTATATTCTTCTGGTGCTCATTGTTTGTTTTTGTTTTTTTTTTAGACGGGGACTCTGGTTCCCTCCTACACTCTAATAACATCGGTGACTCTAAATTTGACCTCTACATTTTGTTTGTATGTTTGAATAGAGAAGGCAGGTGCAGACAATAAGTCGGTAATCCTTTTTGAAAACTGTTGACTCTTCATGTGTGCAAGTTGAATCAGTGGATTATAACTTTAATTACAGTTGGCTTCACCCAACATAACCTGTGAAAGTTTCCGCCATGAACGTCACAATTACAATAGAGCCAAACCCTTCAGAAGCAATTCCAACACCAGCAGGCACCATTCCACACAATACTTTAAACAAAAAGCAGCAATCACTGCTCCACAGTACAGACAGCGTTCTGTAATTATATAATTATGTCTGGCTGTTGTTAAAGTTGAACAACCATTGTATTCAGAAACAACAATTTAGTTCCTTTAATTATTAGGATCTACTATCAACAACGGTACTGGTAAACTTTCGTTCAACAGTAAATACTGACTTCCTTAAAGCACTGTTGCCAGTAAGATGCGAGATTTAGTTTTGTTTATTGCACATACTGACCAAGATTTAAATTGCTTGGTAAGCTCACAGAGACATTGGACGCTGTGATCATTAAGAACTACTGGATAACTTTTGGCCCAGAGATGCTTAGATTCTCAAAGTGAAACGAAAAACCAAAATGAAAGAATTTAGGTAATATGTGACAAAATTAAATGTAAGATCTGATAGACTTTTTAAAAAGCATGTGACAGGCTTGGAGTGACAAATCATTTAAAAATGCCATTGAATTTTCTTTGTCACAAACCAGACAAGAGGAGTGTAAAGTAAGTACGCAAGAGTAGGGAGCGTTTGTCTGTCATGGAAAAAACTTTTGAATTTATTCCTCTGTCATTTGCAGACAAAAATAAAAGATAACCATCAGCTGCCACCATGAATGGTGGATTCCTTGTGAACTTGTTGGCAGGTGAGTAATCTAGTGCGTTAACCGTTGGCACAGGTTTAGATACTACACCAAAGATTTGGAAAACTGATTAGAGCAAAAGATAAATAATATCCGGCTCGTCAAGAACCGGATGGCCCTGGCTTTAAAGTAGCCCGACATTTGTAGTTATCTTTTAAATTATTCTTTGTTACCATTCTGCGGGTTTTCTGAAGGTCATTCAAAGTTTGCCTTTTGAGAAGATGTTTTTTTGCAGTTTGTTTGACATCTGAATATGGCTGATGGACCATTCAGGAATAGCCTGGCCATTCTCTTCCTGTGTAATTCCGCTCAATTATAATTTCGCTTCACAGCTTCACAGAAGTCAATGGGCTTTCTCCCATTGACTTCATAGTGTCAAACTATCACATCACAAGCATGACAGACTAGTTTAAAACTTGTCGGTGCCTCCAGGAATAAATTGTTCCTCAATATCCAAGAGCCCAGACGAAGGATGAGGGTTTGGTTTTTACCAGGCTAATTCAGGAATAAAAAGCCTCCTGAAGTCTTACTGAGGAGTGCTTTGAAAGAGAACTTAGTCTAGATCCAATTTCAAATATGAATTATAGATGCATTTTCACCAGCTGCCAGCTGCTGTTGTGAGACAGTTGGCCAAGGAAACAATTGCTTAACACCAACAAGGTGATTCCCAAAGAGCTATTACGGTAGATAAAAATCTGTAAAACAGTTGACCATCAAGAGAAAGAAGATGTTTTTTTTTTTTTGGTTTGTTTTGTTTTTAACTTTCTCTAAGATATAACTTTCAGTAGCCAGGGATATTGGATATGTGTGATGGAAGAGCAGACAACAAACATCATCAGACATTAATTATACAAGATTTGGTGTCATTGTATGTCTAGCTATGAACTTTTACTTTATTCTGTAAGGATGAAATGTTATATTACTCACATCATGTGTTTTCTTTTTCATCACAGACTTTTGCATACACACAAAAACAGAGCTTTGTCCCATCTTTCACATATCAGCCTCATATTGCTTAAAATAATAGTTAATATTTAGATAAATGTTTATATTACCTGACTACTCTCATATATATTCTTTCCATCTTGCACAGCTATCTGCATAACTCACAGAGTGAGTCTACAAACCGAACCTACACAATTAAATATTAGTACACCAACAAACAGCACTATCAGAAACACAACACAATTTTATGTTGGAAAAACAACAGTGTCATCAGGGAAAATCATCAGTAACAACGCTTCAGATGGAGAAAGCATCATGTTTTCTACACCCAAGACAAATGCCCAAGAATGTTGCAAAACCACTCAATCATCTGATTCAGAAACAAGCCAACCAGCCTCTACATTTTCCGAGGGGAACTCATCATTTTCACGTCAGACTCCCGCACCAGCTGAGACTGAAAACATCCCTGGTACGACGCCATCGAATGCTCTGCAGACTTCAGACATCAAAGGTGGCAACATACCCACCGGCATTTCTTCACCATTAGCACAAAGTGAGACGTCAGTAAAGACGCCCACACAAGGATTCTTGGAATCACAGATAAACGAGCTTTTAACTACTTTAACAGACATGCCTGGAAACATACAAACCAACATGAAACCAACCAAATTGTCTACCCAGTCACACACAGACAGAAAAGAATCTGATGCAACAAAGAGTACTACACTTTTAACAACAATAAACACAGTGGTGACACGAAATACACAATCAGGGCAAAAAACATCATCTGAGGCATCATCTGACTATAAAGCTCCAACAAACTTCACTGTAGTTCCAGGCACAACAGAACCAACTTCAATCAACAGACTTGATTCTGAACCAAGTCAGAATCAAAGCACTGACTCTTTAAAGACTGACTCAGCCTCAACACAAAGCTCTGCAGGAACCACAAAACCAGAAATGTCTACAACGGAGACGCAAATGGAGTCTACAGAACCAGCTACTTTACGTGCACTAAAAACTGAAACATCTACTGCGCATTATACACAGACACAAATTATGGAGGACATGACAACACCTTTGTCACCCTTATTAGAAACTTCTGCAACAGGAACAACCAGAAAGTCAACATCTTCCCATCCACCTGTAACACGAGCAACACGCAGTGAATTACAAACATCAATGAAGAATAATGTAAGATCTTTCACAACACATTTTCAAAACACGTCAGAACAAATTACTGTAAATGTAACCACTGAAACACAAACTGCAGTTGCAAAAGCAAGTGAAACAGCTGCCCAAGGTTTGGAGACTTCAACAACCTCTGAATCACTAACAACACAACTTCCCAAAACTTCAAAACAAACTGCAGCCTCTATCATGGATTATACATCTACACTGACAGCAAAGTCCACAACATCATTCAGTACAATATCACCTCCTTCTGTAATTTCTACAAAAGAAACATCTGTAAAAGGATTATCTTTACCTCAATCTATTACAACACCATCTACAACAGATATTGTAGAACCAACAACAAACAAGCAAGGCAATGAAACAACAAAATTAAAAAACACCTCAGAACAGAATACTTCAGATGTAACCACACAAACACCAACTGCAAATAATACTAAAGTATCAACAACAAAAAAAATATCAACTGTTTCAGGAACTGATTTGCTTTCTTCATCACCGCTAAATGCAACACAAACTTTGACTGAAGCAATACAACCAGAGAGTCAGAATAAAACTGCAACATCGACAACAACAAAACAAGAAAATACAACAGCATCAACAAAATTTTCGACACAATCCACAACTGCAAAACAAACCGTTGGATCCGTAACAATTCAAGGAAAAACAGACCGTGAATCGGCGTCTGTGTCAACCAGACTCACAACCCAAACCGCAGGGACTCTGGAAATTGTTGGATCTACAGGGCAAACAAAATCTATGGCGACAAGAACTCAGACATCCACCAAAGATAACACATCTACACTGTTTATGAAGTTCACAACAATAAGCTTGATCTCACCTCCAAGTGTGACTCCACAAGGATCATTTACAACACAACAACCCACAACTACCATGCAGACTAATCCATCAACAACAAATAGCAGAACAACTGACAATAAATCAGTCTTTGCATCAACAAAGCTGAGTACACAAACTGCTCAATCTGTGGAAATTAATCCAACTACAAAACAAACACAATCTAGTCCAGTGGCGACAGTCAGTAAAACATCTATGCAGATGGTGGAGTCCATGTCAACAGCCTCCACCCAAACATCACCTCCATCTTTAACTTCCACAATGAACAAACCCGTTCAGTCAACACAATCCACTCCATATGTAACAAGATCCAAGGTAAGCACTGTTTCATTAACAACGACCAAACAGGATGAAGAAACATCAAAATTACAAAGTATATCAAATGTAGCAACAACAAAAACCTTAGCAGAAGAAACAACAGAAACACCCTCAACAACTAGATCAGAAAATCAACAGAAAATGTCATTGTTTACAACAAGAAAATCATCAACATCAGAAGCATCAACAACACAACCCTCAACTGCAAAACAAACTGTGGGATCAACAATGACTGAAGCAAACAAAGACAGAGGTTCACTGACTGCATCAACAAGACAAACTGTGACCACACTGAGAATTGTGACAATAACAGAATCAAATCCGTCAACAACTGCAAATCAAGCATCTATTACAAATCAGACATCTACTTCAATGGTGAATGTAAAGGCAATAGGATTGATGACAACATCGTCTACATCTGTTACATCTAAAACAGAAGGAACTGTACAGTTAACATCTACACCTCCACCCCTTACAACAAGATCCACAACAGGAACAGAAGCTGAAATACCAACATCAAAGAAATCAGACAAAATATCATCAACACAAAGCACCTCAGCGCTAAACCCTTTACATGTAACAACTGAGACACAGACTGCAGCTACAGAAACAGGATCATCAACTACTTTCAAACAGGCTGTGTCATCAACATACAGTGAATCAGTGTCTGATCATAACAGAAGTGTATCAGAGTTATTGCAAACATTAACTCAAAACACAGATAAAACAACACAATCACAGAATGAGCCCACAACAACACCACAACCTCTAATTACTGGATCAACAAGAATTCAAGAAAACACAAACAGTGGATCAGATTCTTTCTCCACAATCGACAGAAAACAAACTACTAAGACTGTGGAAACGGTGCCCATTGCAACACAAACAGATTCTAGATCACCGACAATCACCAAGAAAATATCGACAACAACTGCAAAGCAACCTGCTGGATCTGTAACTCAAACAAGCACAGAATCTGGATCAATCTCTGTGTCAGCAAGACTCTCAACACACAGCACACAACCTGCAGCATCAAAAATACTCAACATATCTGCAACAATAGACTTGTCATACATAACTGAAACTCTCACTGTTGCAAAACAAACAATGGCTGATCAAAATGAAAGGAGTCAAACTGTAAATGAATCTCTTCAAAGTTCAACACTGAAATCAAAAACTCAGGATAGACCTTCACCGTCTGCAGCAGACAATTCAGGTTCATCAACATCAGCAGCTTTTCCAACAGAACAATACAAAGCAATTGGATCAACAACAGTTCAAACAAACACAAAAAGTGAATCAATTCTCATGTCAACAAGACTTAACACACAAATGGCAGCAGATGTTCAAACTGAAACATCTAGTGTATCTAAAAATGAAACTCAAGCATCCACCACAAATACAGATACATCTACACAAATGGTGATGTCAAAGGCTACAATCGCCAAACAAACAACAACAACAGTTCGAGAAAAAGATGTCAGTGGACTGGTGTCTATGTCACCTGAAACAGGAACCACTTCACTGTCAGTAATATCCTCTACATCTGTTACAAGACAATTCACCAAATTATCAAATGCTACTCAAACAACAACTAAAACAGACAAAGGAACGTCATTAAAAACTCCAGAGCCAATAACATTAAATTTGACACCAACATCTCAAACTAGAGCTGCAGAAATAACCAAAACAACAGAATTTGAGACTCTGCATGAAATGGAGTCAACATCAATAGCATTAACAACACACCAGCCAACAGCTACAAAGCATGCCACTGGATCAGCAACAGGTCAAGTAACAACATATGGTGGATCAGTGCCTTTGTCAACAAAGCAAACTGTAGGGTCTGGGACAACACTGCATGCTGCAACACAAACACTATCTAGTCTATCTACAAATGCAACTCCAAAGTCTACCACAGATCATGAGACTACAAATATAATGGAGTCCATGTTGACACAAGGTGGATTAGTGTCTGGTCAGAATGGAGGTGAATCCATGGAGTCCATGGCAACAGCAATATCTCCTACCTCTCTAACTTTGACTGCAAGAACATCTGTAAAAGCAACATCTTTAACTCCATCTATGACAATAAAACCTACAACAAATACAGTAGAAAAGGCACAGTTACAAAACACCTCAGAAAAAATTACTTTAAATGTAAAAGGAGAGGCACAGACCACAGATGAGCAAATGACCAAAACACCAGCAAAAATTGAATCATTCACTACTTCAAAAGAAACGAAGGGGTCAACTAAGGGTGGATTAGTGGTTACACAAACACAAACAATAAACACTGTTTATGGACAGCAACAAATATCAACACAAATTTCAACCTTGAGAACTCCATCAGTGGATTCACAGGAAACATCATCATCTGCAGTGACCAAGTCAGAGAAGCCAACAACATCAGCGCCACTGACAACACAACAAACTGCTGGAACTACAACAACTAACGGAAACACAGGCAGCAGATTGGACTCTGTGTCATCCAGACCCACAACCCAAACAGCAGAGTCTGATAAACATGCTAACTCAAATTCAATAACGACTTCAGCTTCGTCTGCAACTTCTACAACTGGTGCAAATGGAAAGTCTACAGTATCGACTCTATCTGCATCAAGAAGACTAACCAGCTCTGTGGTAGCAAATACCCAAGAATATACAGAAAATACAAAATTGCCAACATTTTCAAGACAAAGTACACAAAATGTAACAACCAAAATTCAAACACCAGAAAAAGAAACAAGCATAACACCTGAAACAACTAAAGCTGACACTCAGGATGAAACAAAAACCTTAGCAGAAGAAACAACAGAAGCATCCTCAACAACTAGATCAGAAAATCAACAGAAAATGTCATTGTTTACAACAAGAAAATCATCAACATCAGAAGCATCAACAACACAACCCTCAACTGCAAAACAAACTGTGGGATCAACAATGACTGAAGCAAACAAAGACAGAGGTTCACTGACTGCATCAACAAGACAAACTGTGACCACACGGAGAATTGTGACAATAACAGAATCAAATCCGTCAACAACTGCAAATCAAGCATCTATTACAAATCAGACATCTACTTCAATGGTGAATGTAAAGGCAACAGGATTGATGACAACATCGTCTACATCTGTTACATCTAAAACAGAAGGAACTGTACAGTTAACATCTTCACCTCCACCCCTTACAACAAGATCCACAACAGGAACAGAAGCTGAAATACCAACATCAAAGAAATCAGACAAAATATCATCAACACAAAGCACCTCAGCGCTAAACCCTTTACATGTAACAACTGAGACACAGACTGCAGCTACAGAAACAGGATCATCAACTGCTTTCAAACAGGCTGTGTCATCAACATACAGTGAATCAGTGTCTGATCATAACAGAAGTGTATCAGAGTTATTGCAAACATTAACTCAAAACACAGATAAAACAACACAATCACAGAATGAGCCCACAACAACACCACAACCTCTAATTACTGGATCAACAAGAATTCAAGAAAACACAAACAGTGGATCAGATTCTTTCTCCACAATCGACAGAAAACAAACTACTAAGACTGTGGAAACGGTGCCCATTGCAACACAAACAGATTCTAGATCACCGACAATCATCAAGAAAATATCGACCACAACTGCAAAGCAACCTGCTGGATCTGTAACTCAAACAAGCACAGAATCTGGATCAATCTCTGTGTCAGCAAGACTCTCAACACACAGCACACAACCTGCAGCATCAAAAATACTCAACATATCTGCAACAATAGACTTGTCATACATAACTGAAACTCTCACTGTTGCAAAACAAACAATGGCTGATCAAAATGAAAGGAGTCAAACTGTAAATGAATCTCTTCAAAGTTCAACACTGAAATCAAAAACTCAGGATAGACCTTCACCGTCTGCAGCAGACAATTCAGGTTCATCAACATCAGCAGCTTTTCCAACAGAACAACACAAAGCAATTGGATCAACAACAGTCCAAACAAACACAAAAAGTGAATCAATTCTCATGTCAACAAGACTTAACACACAAATGGCAGCAGATGTTCAAACTGAAACATCTAGTGTATCTAAAAATGAAACTCAAGCATCCACCACAAATACAGATACATCTACACAAATGGTGATGTCAAAGGCTACAACCGCCAAACAAATAACAACAACAACAACAACAACAACAATTCGAGGAAAAGATGTCAGTGGACTGGTGTCTATGTCACCTGAAACAGGAACCACTTCACTGTCAGTAATATCCTCTACATCTGTTACAAGACAATTCACCAAATTATCAAATGCTACTCAAACAACAACTAAAACAGACAAAGGAACGTCATTAAAAACTCCAGAGCCAATAACATTAAATTTGACACCAACAACTCAAACTAGAGCTGCAGAAATAACCAAAACAACAGAATTTGAGACTCTGCATGAAATGGAGTCAACATCAATAGCATTAACAACACACCAGCCAACAGCTACAAAGCATGCCACTGGATCAGCAACAGGTCAAGTAACAACATATGGTGGATCAGTGCCTATGTCAACAAAGCAAACTGTAGGGTCTGGGACAACACTGCATGCTGCAACACAAACACTATCTAGTCTATCTACAAATGCAACTCCAAAGTCTACCACAGATCATGAGACTACAAATATAATGGAGTCCATGTTGACACAAGGTGGATTAGTGTCTGGTCAGAATGGAGGTGAATTCATGGAGTCCATGGCAACAGCAATATCTCCTACCTCTCTAACTTCGACTGCAAGAACATCTGTAAAAGCAACATCTTTAACTCCATCTATGACAATAAAACCTACAACAAATACAGTAGAAAAGGCACAGTTACAAAACACCTCAGAAAAAATTACTTTAAATGTAAAAGGAGAGGCACAGACCACAGATGAGCAAATGACCAAAACACCAGCAAAAATTGAATCATTCACTACTTCAAAAGAAACGAAGGGGTCAACTAAGGGTGGATTAGTGGTTACACAAACACAAACAATAAACACTGTTTATGGACAGCAACAAATATCAACACAAATTTCAACCTTGAGAACTCCATCAGTGGATTCACAGGAAACATCATCATCTGCAGTGACCAAGTCAGAGAAGCCAACAACATCAGCGCCACTGACAACACAACAAACTGCTGGAACTACAACAACTAACGGAAACACAGACAGCAGATTGGACTCTGTGTCATCCAGACCCACAACCCAAACAGCAGAGTCTGATAAACATGCTAACTCAAATTCAATAACGACTTCAGCTTCGTCTGCAACTTCTACAACTGGTGCAAATGGAAAGTCTACAGTATCGACTCTATCTGCATCAAGAAGACTAACCAGCTCTGTGGTAGCAAATACCCAAGAATATACAGAAAATACAAAATTGCCAACATTTTCAAGACAAAGTACACAAAATGTAACAACCAAAATTCAAACACCAGAAAAAGAAACAAGCATAACACCTGAAACAACTAAAGCTGACACTCAGGATGAAACAAAAACCTTAGCAGAAGAAACAACAGAAGCATCCTCAACAACTAGATCAGAAAATCAACAGAAAATGTCATTGTTTACAACAAGAAAATCATCAACATCAGAAGCATCAACAACACAACCCTCAACTGCAAAACAAACTGTGGGATCAACAATGACTGAAGCAAACAAAGACAGAGGTTCACTGACTGCATCAACAAGACAAACTGTGACCACACTGAGAATTGTGACAATAACAGAATCAAATCCGTCAACAACTGCAAATCAAGCATCTATTACAAATCAGACATCTACTTCAATGGTGAATGTAAAGGCAATAGGATTGATGACAACATCGTCTACATCTGTTACATCTAAAACAGAAGGTACTGTGCAGTTAACATCTACACCTCCACCCCTTACAACAAGATCCACAACAGGAACAGAAGCTGAAATACCAACATCAAAGAAATCAGACAAAATATCATCTGTCTCTACACAAAGCACCTCAGCGCTAAACCCTTTACATGTAACAACTGAGACACAGACTGCAGCTGCAGAAACAGGATCATCAACTGCTTTCAAACAGGCTGTGGTATCTACATACAGTGAATCAGTGTCTGATCATAACAGAAATAAATCAACTTCATTGCAAACATCGTCTCAAAAGACAGGTGGAGCAAATGAATCAGAGGATCAGACTAAAGATGCATCACCTGCAACGAACAAATCAGAGATTCCAAAAACACAACAACCTCCAATTATTGGATCAATAACAGTTCAAGAAAACACAAAAAGTAAATCAATATCCCTGTCTACATTTGACAGGAGACAAACAGAGCACAATGGCACACAAACAAATTATACTCCACCAACGACCATCAATCAAATGTCTATCACAACTGCAAAGCATCCTGTTGGATCTACAACAACTCAAGGAAGCGTAGACTCTGGGTCAATCTATATGTCAGCTAAAAAATCAAGCATAACACCTGCAACAACTAAATCAAACACTCAGGATAAAGCAACATCATCCGCAACAACCAAATCACAGACTACAACGACAGCAGCAATTACAGGAAAACAACCCACAACTACAAAGCAAACCGTGAGTTCAGCAACAACAGCTTCGTCGAGGACTTCGACAATCACAGCACATGCAGTGACAAACACAAATTATGACACCTCATTAACAACCGGACAGATATCACCCACAGCTTCAACACAAAGCATTGGATTATCAAACCAGTCACCAACACAAGTTATAGAGAAGACTACAGGGAAACAAGAGGCAGGACGAACAACGGGACATATGGGAACTACAGTGAACACCACACCACACACCACAGCATCTTTAGTTACATCTCCTCAAGAAACGACACAAACAGCTGCACACACAATTACCCCTGAGGAGGAACCAGAGACTGCATCAGGTATGTTGGTCACAAACATTTCCACTGATGATCAAATTACTACCACAGTCATACCAACAGATCCAAATCAAACTAATGTCTTTCTTTCTTGTGCTTCTGCAGCAGCATGGACAGCGGATCAGTACTCATCCACACTGCAAAGTTTAGAATCTTCCAGTTCGCAACAACCTCAAAGTGTCTCATTGGTCCCAGTTAGCACATTAAGAAGCACTTCAGCTTCAGTCCCAGCGCAGAGTTCATCCCATTCCACAACAGAAGAAGCTCATTCAAGTACTTCCCCTCAGGTTAACGGGACTACAAATATGGAGAAGGCTACAGTAAAATCCACAGCAGCTGAGTATGGAAGTGCAGATACAACAGACTCCAAGTTATACACATCATCAGCTAACATCAGGCATGCAAACACAACACAACTGGAATACGATGCAAGCCCTTTGCCTGTTTCTCGAAACAGGACTGTGTTTTTCAAATACAGTCCTAGGGTTGTTATTGTGAAGCCTTTAGTCTTTGATTATCCAGTTGTGGAGCGCATCACGTTTTTATCAAATGATACAGACAAAATTGATGGAATGACAAACTAAATAGTAACAAGGTTTGCCAATGGTACAAGATGATGAAAACAACATGGCAAATTACTTGTTAAAGCATTTG
Organism: Xiphophorus hellerii; assembly: GCF_003331165.1. Lineage (NCBI taxonomy): Eukaryota > Metazoa > Chordata > Actinopteri > Cyprinodontiformes > Poeciliidae > Xiphophorus > Xiphophorus hellerii. Next base: position 14,354,340 of record NC_045685.1, on the reverse strand, counting down.
TCACATGTTGATGTAAAATAATTTTTGGGATAAAATTTTATTGGGGCGGTTTCTTACAATCTCTTTTGTTCTGTTGAGATGTTGCGACTGTTTGGGATTTTAAAATTAGTTCAAAAGAGCAACCTAAATCTGGAGAGCCAATAGGTACACTCGAAATAAAACTTGATGTGGGCATTTTACAACATGTAGGCCACATCCAGCTCTGTAGTTGCTCAAGACTGGCCTGCAGTGGTTAATAGATCTGCAAAAATGCAATAAATAAAATAAATAAAGTTTATTTTGTACTGAAGTCCAACTATGTGTATTATTTGGAGAATCCAATCCTTATTTCACTTTTGTCTCTGTCTGCTACAACAGCGTCCGGTATGTGCCAATGTTCATTTTGCTACCAAATGTAAAGTTTCTTCTATGTAATTACTGCACACATACCATCATCACAACATGAGTGTTAATACTAATAATATTTCAATTGTCACGAATGCGCACACTGCATATGACATTCAGCCTGACACAGATGAAGGTACCTAAGATGCTAAAGGGAAAAGACATCACAATCCAATGTACCTAATATACCTAATACTGTATAAAAGTTTGGTTTCTGACACTGCAGTTTTAGATTACAACATGTCCTATTTTGCAAAATATGTAAAAATCTGAGATAGCTGGTAATGGGACATTTCAAAATCTTCAGTGTAAAGCAAAACAACAAACTCCTATGTAAAAAGGTAATGCAGTACAACAGGAACTACAGTCTGATGGTGAAATTTGAGGTTGTAAAGTATAAAGTATTGTCATTTTGTTTGTTCAACATGTGGATAACAGTCTATGTAATAGTTTTACAACCAAAACACAGCAAATGTGCCATTATTGGTGTGGGAGGTAAACAAATCTTGTTTTTAGTTTCATGTGATGGCTCACTTCATCATTTGTCAGAATTGTTTTTGAAACAAGATTTCTTTTTTCCACTGTATAACCCTTTAATCTGTTATTGAAGACATCAAGAAAATTTTTAAAATTATTCTTTTACATTTTCTGTCAATGCTGTGTGCCGTGGCAAAGTGGTTAGCACTTTAACTTTTTCCAGAAAGTCTTCGACCATCAATCTGTTTTTTCTCTTAAAGTGGATTGCACCCAGGCAATCTTTAGACTTAGACTTAGACTGACTTTATTGTCATTTTGCATGCACAGGGTGTATACAGAACGAAATTTCGTTGCATACGGCTCAGGACAATGTTTTGAGGTTCCAATGTTGTGAGGTTACTCCAGAATAAAATAAAATACAGTATAAAATATGAATATAAATATGAATATAAAATATAAAGTGCAGGACTGACAGTAAAATGGAAGTTATTTAGCTATGTATATGTGCAAGGTATGAAGTGGAGACCAGTTTTTGAGTGCAGTCCAGTTAAGTGTTCAGCAGTCTGATGGCAAGTGGGAAAAAGCTGTTTCGGAACCTGGTGGACCTGCACCGGATGCTGCGGAACCTCTTTCCACAATCAGTCATCTGGATCAACAACATGAAGTCTGGTGTATCTTTACAACTAATGCCTGGTAACTGGCCAGTTGGCCTCCCTTTTTTCTTAAAGTAACACATGATATTATAAAGTTTGGGAATCATTGCATTTTTCAAGCAGTTTTCAAAATAACATCTGGGGATTTTTAAGGTGAAGGAAATAGCAAAATTCCATTTTAAAGGTCTAATTACAAAGTTGCACAACATAACATTTAAAAGTCTTAATGTAGATGTTCAATGCAGACCTTATGTTCTAATGTGTGTCTATTTTTAATAAAAACAAATGCTCCCAATGTCTATATTTGTTGTGTTACGCTTCTTTCAGGTTTTCCTTTAAAGTAGCCACTTTCCTCCTATTATGTAATGCCCCCATCCTCCATCTACGCCAGCCTGTGACATCAGACACTATGCACCCTAAATCAGTATATGAAAAGAAACAATCTCCTGCACTGCCTTTGAAACAAGCCAAAAATAAAACACAAAAAAAAATAAGCAACAAAAGCAAACACATCTCCACCCTCTACATTCTTCAGATCAAATGAAACAGATTCACTGCTTATTATGTTGGTTGTAGTCATGATGTTTCTCATAGTGGGTTTGATCTGAAGCGTGCCTCTTGTTTGACTATAAGCAGTGATGGTGACAGACACAGCTCCTTCAGCATACTTAGTGCAGTTAGACCAGTTTAACTGAAAGTCTTTGCATGGATGTATTTTGCAAAAGGTGATTTCAGTTTCTCTAAATATTCACATTTTTATGCAAATAACATTTTAAAAATGTTGAAAATACATTTGTGATTTATATTTCTTTGTGTAGTTAGACGACTGTCACATGCAATTTCTGACAAATGTAGGTCTTCATGTAGTGCTGCTTACTTCCTTTAATTTGTTGTGTTGAATTGTGTTTTTCTTGGATGAAGCAGAAAAATCACATGGTTGCTTGAAAGCTCAATCAATTTATAAGCCAGTCATTATTGTGGACCAAAGGATCTTGGTGATCCCTGGAAAAGCGTTCTCTCCTGATCCTCCTATTTACAATATCCTGCAATGCCAGTGGATCCATTGTGCAGCATTGAGCATGGGTGTCACAGCGTATTTAGATGTTTACAGGGATCAGTGTGATTACACATCTTGTCAAAATGTACAGTATGTGTTAATCTGTGGTGAAATAAATAAATAAAACTGATGTGCGTCTCAACATTCTGACCACTGAAGACAGGAATCTGAAGATGAGAAAAACATTTAAATATTGCGTAGACTTTGATTTTGGATTGAGACTGCCTTATAGAACTTTTTTGTTTGCTAGAACGGTCATCATGTATAATTATATCACCCTTTGAATGCTTGAATGCTTATGAAAAAGTCGATCTATGATTAAAGGTCAAAAGATTTCCGCATATAAAAACACTTGCAACCTTCCATGCACAAATCTCGTCCACAAACAACACTCAAACAAGATTGTATCAGCAAAATATTTTGCAAAAATATGCAGCGCATATGCTGATCACCAGAAAGTGCAAAATACAGGGAGGAGGATATGGAAATGTGTGACGTACCACCTGCAATTCAATATACTAGACCAGAACCAGATTACGGGTGCTGTTATTACGTCTACATTTGGCATGTTTGAAAAGCAGGTGAGAACTTTAATGCAAAACTGTATGGCCACAGTGGCAAGCATAGCATAGCATTCTAGCTGCAAGACAATTAATAGTTGGGAATTTTTTTTTTTGTCTGTCTATGATGCACACTGCTGTCATTGGAGCAGTCCCTTCTCCTAAGCAAGCATGAGGTGGCAGTGGAAAGGAAAGACTCCTTTATTACAAGCTGAACGTTGATCTTTATTTATTGTAAAGAAATTGCTAGTGGTCTAACCTTGTCCATATTTAGAGTCTAAGGAATTATTTCAAAAACTTATAACTGGAAATGTGACAACCAAGGCTGGATATGGAGGTTTGTCTTACCATATGCACAGTGAGGAGGACTATAAAAGTTTTAAAGAGATCAACTTCTGTTTCAAAAACTGCTGCAAATATTTCTTTATCTACTGCAAAGAACAAACATCTTTTCTCACGTTTTAGAACTGATGAGATGTTTTATTTATTTATCCCTAAGTACTTTGTCATGTTTTCATAGTTTTCAACTGCGCTTTTCATAGTTGTTTTAGGTCAGTGAAGTTTAAAATAAATGTTGCTAATTAAAAAGGTACACCTTAAGTCCTACTGTCCTTAATCGTGACACAGTAAATCAATGTCACGCAAGTTCACATCAAGTCAAGAAAGTAAAAATGTCAGTGCCAATGACGTCTGAAAATAAATGTGTCAGTGCTCTGATTTGCTTGATTAATTTTTTTTATTGAAAAGTGTTACATTGCACCCATGCCTTTGAATTTGTTTTGCCAAGAAAAACAGCTTCTACATCCAATCACGCTATGCGGTTCGCTCTGTGACTGATCTGGCAAGCTTCTAAAGCATATTTCTTTAAAAGCTTGCTAGGCTTGTTGCAAAAAAAATGGAACAAATGCACCTGTCTTTTGTATTTCACACATTGTGTGTATTGTTTTCTTAGTCTCAATGTTTAAGAAAACAGACCTCCAATCCCAGAAACTCAAGCGTCTACCTAACCTTTCAGACCATAAAGTAAAGATAAATAATTTGGACATGCAAACATTAACATCTTATCATTGTTGACATCAATACTTAAATTTTAAAGTGAAACTGTACCAACACGGAACAGAGGTAAGCTAGCTTGTGGTCTGACCACTTCAGTGGAATGAATAAACAATAGATGCCTCTAAAACTGAGTCTGAGCCAACAGATTTTTTTTCTTTTACCTGTCATTTCACAAACATCCCCAGGAGAATGAACATAAATTCCTTTCCGTCGTCCTACTTTTCAGATGCAGGTTATATATAAGGGCCAACATCATTGTGGCATCTGATGAGTGAAGGGAGCAGCAGGAAGGTTTTAAAGAAGCACTTGAACTTGAATACAGCTGCAGGTAAGTGGATTACTGACTTTGTTGTTAGTTAAAGTGATGAGAGGTTTTATAGTCTAAATCTAATTCCTTATCAGTCAAATTCATGTAATATTAGACATTGTGTGATGTTTGTGCAATGTGCAATGTAAAAGATTCTAATTGGGAAATTTTGCATTGTACAAATTCACTACAACATAATTACAACATTTTTGTTGTGGTATCAAAATCTATCAAAATAGATTTTTTAAATTTATTATATTTCAAGACCCATAATATTTATTTTGTACTTTAAGACAAATACAATGTAAATACCTTATTATTCTCTAGTCTGTTTTAACATTAACCTCTGCTTGTCTGTTTTACAACTATTTCATAACTACTATAACTATTTCCACTCCCTACTGTTAGGGAGGTGTGGGATAAAAAACAAAACATGCATGACTTATGCCTGAGGTTAGTTTAGATTAACCATAGAAATAAATATCCTTGCTATTGGACTGCTGTGTTAGAAAAGTCAGTTTCAAATAGAGCACATGGAAACTGCACACTACAGTATAGAACAGTTCATCACTATAAGTCCCAAAGCACTGGTTTATAAAACATTGTTTCAGTGATGAGCTTTTCTTAACATGCACAGTCAACCCGCTCAGATTTAAACCAAATTCTCTCTTTCTCTCTTGATTTTAATTAAATGAGTGAGATATTTGCAAAAAAAAAAAAAAACCTCAGCGAAACTTCTAAGTATTCTAAAAACTCATAAATTTTTTTTTTACATGTTATTTTTATACCACTGATTAAGAACTAAAGTGGACACTGATAGTCCGGGTCACTCTCACTCCTTTCATTACATTATCCCACATGATAAAAAGCACTGTACTACATCTTACAGGATCTACTAATTATTAGATCCTATTGAGAACTTATTGAGGAAGAAAATAAATTTAAAAATCCCATTCCATAAAAGAAACATTAAAATATGTTTTCAGTTAAAGTTAATTAAAACTTTTTTTTTGTTTGTTGAACAGGTTTAGAAGAAATTGCAGAGAAGATGTAGATATGACATTTGATTAGATTCTTTTTTTATTCCACATGACTTCCAAACAATGGACCTTTAACTCATTCATAGTTTCAATATTATGTATTTAGAGAGAAGTGCATGCAAGACCAGTAATGATAGTTGAATACCCACAATCCTTCACGCTGCTTGAACTGAACCCAAGAGAGAAAAATAAGTGAACCATGTGACTGCTCCTTGTTTCATCACAATCAGCATTTTCCATTTGTTGCACTGATTTCCTCTGCAGAATAATTAAGAAGTAGTATATAAGACAAAAACTACTCATCCTTGAATCACAATTTAATATTAAGGTTAGGCTAATTTTCTGAAACACTAAAAATTTTGGCAACCTATAAGCTCTATCTAGCTCTATCTCATTTTGGGGAGAGCAATTAAACTAGCCTCCTTAAAAGATAAAAGTTGTTGTGATTTGTGTTTTGACCAGTTGAATGATTTAAATGAGACATCACCTACACAAATATTAAACTCAAAAAATACAGATTGTACTTAGTTTAAAGAATTAGTCGGTTAATTTATACATATGAATGACATAATGACTTAATTTAGTCATGATTTCAGTAGCTTAGCTACTTTGTTGAAGTATTACCACATCACTCATTTGATTAAAGAATAGGAACATGTCAATACAAAAGTAATAGAAACCATTTTATTAAATAACATTATTTACTTTCTGTTTTTGAGGTGATTTTGTTTCATCTTTGCTGTTATGTGTCCACAAATGTGATCAAGAAAGAATTTGGATGAAACAAGACTTAAAGTTTACTGAAAAAACTTTAAAAACATATCAAAATAAAATGGGTTTAGCACATAATAAAGGCTCAGTTACTACAAAAAATTATGGAGATGACATTGAAAATTGATTAAGATAGATTTTCTTTACGTTGCAGACTAAAGATCAGAAAAGGATGGGGGTTGGAAACGTAACACCATTGCTACTAATCCTAGCAGGTAAGTAAGAGATTAGACAAAATAAGGTTGAGGGTGGAAAGACACGGTCCTGAATATGCATTTTAGCTCCAAAAGAGCTGCACAAAATAACGTAAATCTCAGTAGAGCACACAAAAATCTCTATATGTGAATGATAATAAGGATTAATAAACTGTTTTCTTGATTCAGTAGTAACACAGATAACAACAACTACAGCTCAGATAACAGCAGCAGCTCCAACTACAGCCACAACCACAGGGGCTCCAACCACAACCACAGCTGTTACAACAACAACCACAGCTGCTCCAACTACAACCACAGCTGCTACTACTACAATAGTAGCTCCAACAACAACCACAGCCGCTGAAACTACAACCACAGCTGCTCCAACCACAACCACAACAGATCCAACCACAACCACAGATGTTCAAACTACAACCACAGCAGCTCCAACTACAACCACAGCGACTACAACCACAGCGGCTCCAACTACAACAACAGCGGCTCCAACTACAACTACAGCAGCTCCAACCACAACAACAGCAGCTCCAACTACAACCACAGCTGCTCCAACCACAACCACAGCTGCTCCAACCACAACCACAGCGGCTACAACAACAACCACAGTAGCTACAACTACAACCACAGCTGCTCCAACCACAACCACAGCTGCTCCAACAACAACCACAGCAGCAACAACTACAACCACAGCGGTTCCAACAACAACCACAGCGGCTCCAACCACAACCACAGTTGCTCCAACTACAACAACAGAGGCTCCAACCACAACCACAGCTGCTCCAACCACAACCACAGCGGCTCCAACAACAACCACAGCGGCTCCAACCACAACCACAGCGGCTCCAACCACAACCACAGTAGCTACAACTACAACCACAGCTGCTCCAACCACAACCACAGTAGCTACAACCACAGCTGCTCCAACAACAACCACAGCTTCTCCAACCACAACCACAGCGGCTACAACCACAACCACAGTAGCTACAACCACAGCAGCTCCAACAACAACCACAGCTGCTCCAACCACAACCACAGCTGTTCCAACTACAACCACAGCTGCTCCAACCACAACCACAGAGGCTCCAACCACAACCACAGCAGCAACAACTACAACCACAGCAGCTCCAACAACATCCACAGCGGCTCCAACCACAATCACAGCGGCTACAACCACAACCACAGTAGCTACAACCACAACCACAGCTGCTCCAACTACAACAACAGAGGCTCCAACCACAACCACAGCTGCTCCAACCACAACCACAGCAGCTACAACCACAACCACAGCAGCTACAACCACAACCACAGCTGCTCCAACGACAACCACAGCTGCTCCAACCACAACCACAGAGGCTCCAACCACAACCACAGTAGCTACAACCACAACAACAGCAGCAACAACTACAACCACAGCGGCTCCAACAACAACCACAGCGGCTCCAACTACAACCACAGCGGCTCCAACAACAACCACAGTAGCTACAACTACAACCACAGCTGCTCCAACCACAACCACAGCTGCTCCAACAACAACCACAGCTGCTCCAACCACAACCACAACTGCTCCAACCACAACCACAGCGGCTCCAACCACAACAACAGTAGCTACAACTACAACCACAGCTGCTCCAACCACAACAACAGCTGCTCCAACCACAACCACAGCAGCTACAACCACAACCACAGCGACTCCAACAACAACCACAGCTGCTCCAACGACAACCACAGCTGCTCCAACTACAACCACAGCTGCTCCAACCACAACCACAGAGGCTCCAACAACAACCACAGCTGCTCCAACCACAACCACAGCGGCTCCAACCACAACCACAGCAGCTACAACCACAACCACAGCAGCAACAACTACAACCACAGCGGTTCCAACAACAACCACTGCGGCTCCAACCACAACCACAGTAGCTACAACCACAACCACAGCTGCTCCAACTACAACCACAGCTGCTCCAACCACAACCACAACTGCTCCAACCACAACCACAGCGGCTCCAACCACAACAACAGTAGCTACAACTACAACCACAGCTGCTCCAACCACAACCACAGAGGCTCCAACATCAACCACAGCTGCTCCAACCACAACCACAGCGGCTCCAACCACAACCACAGCAGCTACAACCACAACCACAGCAGCAACAACTACAACCACAGCGGTTCCAACAACAACCACAGCGGCTCCAACCACAACCACAGTAGCTACAACCACAACCACAGCTGCTCCAACTACAACAACAGCTGCTCCAACCACAACAACAGCTGCTCCAACCACAACCACAGAAGCTACAACCACAACCACAGCGACTCCAACAACAACCACAGCTGCTCCAACGACAACCACAGCTGCTCCAACTACAACCACAGCTGCTCCAACCACAACCACAGAGGCTCCAACAACAACCACAGCTGCTCCAACCACAACCACAGCGGCTCCAACCACAACCACAGCAGCTACAACCACAACCTCAGCAGCAACAACTACAACCACAGCGGTTCCAACAACAACGACAGCGGCTCCAACCACAACCACAGTAGCTACAACCACAACCACAGCTGCTCCAACTACAACAACAGAGGCTCCAACCACAACCACAGCTGCTCCAACCACAACCACAGCGGCTCCAACAACAACCACAGCAGCTACAACCACAACCACAGCGGCTCCAACCACAACCACAGTAGCTACAACTACAACCACAGCTGCTCCAACCACAACCACAGTAGCTACAACCACAGCTGCTCCAACAACAACCACAGCTTCTCCAACCACAACCACAGCGGCTACAACCACAACCACAGTAGCTACAACCACAGCGGCTCCAACAACAACCACAGCTGCTCCAACCACAACCACAGCGGCTACAACCACAACCACAGTAGCTACAACTACAACCACAGCTGCTCCAACCACAACCACAGCTGCTCCAACAACAACCACAGCTGCTCCAACCACAACCACAACTGCTCCAACCACAACCACAGCGGCTCCAACCACAACAACAGTAGCTACAACTACAACCACAGCTGCTCCAACCACAACAACAGCTGCTCCAACCACAACCACAGCAGCTACAACCACAACCACAGCTCCTCCAACAACAACCACAGCTGTTCCAACCACAACCACAGCAGCTACAACCACAACCACAGCGACTCCAACAACATCCACAGCTGCTCCAACGACAACCACAGCTGCTCCAACTACAACCACAGCTGCTCCAACCACAACCACAGAGGCTCCAACAACAACCACAGCTGCTCCAACCACAACCACAGCGGCTCCAACCACAACCACAGCAGCTACAACCACAACCACAGCAGCAACAACTACAACCACAGCAGTTCCAACAACAACCACAGCGGCTCCAACCACAACCACAGTTGCTCCAACTACAACAACAGAGGCTCCAACCACAACCACAGCTGCTCCAACCACAACCACAGTAGCTACAACTACAACCACAGCTGCTCCAACCACAACCACAGTAGCTACAACCACAGCTGCTCCAACAACAACCACAGCTTCTCCAACCACAACCACAGCGGCTACAACCACAACCACAGTAGCTACAACCACAGCGGCTCCAACAACAACCACAGCTGCTCCAACCACAACCACAGCTGTTCCAACTACAACCACAGCTGCTCCAACCACAACCACAGCGGCTCCAACAACAACCACAGCGGCTCCAACCACAATCACAGCGGCTACAACCACAACCACAGTAGCTACAACCACAACCACAGCTGCTCCAACTACAACAACAGAGGCTCCAACCACAACCACAGCTGCTCCAACCACAACCACAGCAGCTACAACCACAACCACAGCAGCTACAACCACAACCACAGCGGCTCCAACAACAACCACAGCTGGTCCAACGACAACCACAGCTGCTCCAACTACAACCACAGCTGCTCCAACCACAACCACAGAGGCTCCAACCACAACCACAGTAGCTACAACCACAACAACAGCAGCAACAACTACAACCACAGCGGCTCCAACAACAACCACAGCGGCTCCAACTACAACCACAGCGGCACCAACAACAACAACAGTAGCTACAACCACAACCACAGGTGCTCCAACTACAACAACAGAGGCTCCAACCACAACCACAGCTGCTCCAACCACAACCACAGCGGCTACAACCACAGTAGCTACAACTACAACCACAGCTGCTCCAACCACAACCACAGCTGCTCCAACAACAACCACAGCTGCTCCAACCACAACCACAACTGCTCCAACCACAACCACAGCGGCTCCAACCACAACAACAGTAGCTACAACTACAACCACAGCTGCTCCAACCACAACAACAGCTGCTCCAACCACAACCACAGCAGCTACAACCACAACCACAGCTCCTCCAACAACAACCACAGCTGCTCCAACCACAACCACAGCAGCTACAACCACAACCACAGCGACTCCAACAACAACCACAGCTGCTCCAACGACAACCACAGCTGCTCCAACTACAACGACAGCTGCTCCAACCACAACCACAGAGGCTCCAACAACAACCACAGCTGCTCCAACCACAACCACAGCGGCTCCAACCACAACCACAGCAGCTACAACCACAACCACAGCAGCAACAACTACAACCACAGCGGTTCCAACAACAACCACAGCGGCTCCAACCACAACCACAGTAGCTACAACCACAACCACAGCTGCTCCAACTACAACAACAGAGGCTCCAACCACAACCACAGCTGCTCCAACCACAACCACAGCGGCTCCAACAACAACCACAGCAGCTACAACCACAACCACAGCGGCTCCAACCACAACCACAGTAGCTACAACTACAACCACAGCTGCTCCAACCACAACAACAGCTGCTCCAACCACAACCACAGCAGCTACAACCACAACCACAGCTCCTCCAACAACAACCACAGCTGTTCCAACCACAACCACAGCAGCTACAACCACAACCACAGCGACTCCAACAACATCCACAGCTGCTCCAACGACAACCACAGCTGCTCCAACTACAACCACAGCTGCTCCAACCACAACCACAGAGGCTCCAACAACAACCACAGCTGCTCCAACCACAACCACAGCGGCTCCAACCACAACCACAGCAGCTACAACCACAACCACAGCAGCAACAACTACAACCACAGCAGTTCCAACAACAACCACAGCGGCTCCAACCACAACCACAGTTGCTCCAACTACAACAACAGAGGCTCCAACCACAACCACAGCTGCTCCAACCACAACCACAGTAGCTACAACTACAACCACAGCTGCTCCAACCACAACCACAGTAGCTACAACCACAGCTGCTCCAACAACAACCACAGCTTCTCCAACCACAACCACAGCGGCTACAACCACAACCACAGTAGCTACAACCACAGCGGCTCCAACAACAACCACAGCTGCTCCAACCACAACCACAGCTGTTCCAACTACAACCACAGCTGCTCCAACCACAACCACAGCGGCTCCAACAACAACCACAGCGGCTCCAACCACAATCACAGCGGCTACAACCACAACCACAGTAGCTACAACCACAACCACAGCTGCTCCAACTACAACAACAGAGGCTCCAACCACAACCACAGCTGCTCCAACCACAACCACAGCAGCTACAACCACAACCACAGCAGCTACAACCACAACCACAGCGGCTCCAACAACAACCACAGCTGGTCCAACGACAACCACAGCTGCTCCAACTACAACCACAGCTGCTCCAACCACAACCACAGAGGCTCCAACCACAACCACAGTAGCTACAACCACAACAACAGCAGCAACAACTACAACCACAGCGGCTCCAACAACAACCACAGCGGCTCCAACTACAACCACAGCGGCACCAACAACAACAACAGTAGCTACAACCACAACCACAGGTGCTCCAACTACAACAACAGAGGCTCCAACCACAACCACAGCTGCTCCAACCACAACCACAGCGGCTACAACCACAGTAGCTACAACTACAACCACAGCTGCTCCAACCACAACCACAGCTGCTCCAACAACAACCACAGCTGCTCCAACCACAACCACAACTGCTCCAACCACAACCACAGCGGCTCCAACCACAACAACAGTAGCTACAACTACAACCACAGCTGCTCCAACCACAACAACAGCTGCTCCAACCACAACCACAGCAGCTACAACCACAACCACAGCTCCTCCAACAACAACCACAGCTGCTCCAACCACAACCACAGCAGCTACAACCACAACCACAGCGACTCCAACAACAACCACAGCTGCTCCAACGACAACCACAGCTGCTCCAACTACAACGACAGCTGCTCCAACCACAACCACAGAGGCTCCAACAACAACCACAGCTGCTCCAACCACAACCACAGCGGCTCCAACCACAACCACAGCAGCTACAACCACAACCACAGCAGCAACAACTACAACCACAGCGGTTCCAACAACAACCACAGCGGCTCCAACCACAACCACAGTAGCTACAACCACAACCACAGCTGCTCCAACTACAACAACAGAGGCTCCAACCACAACCACAGCTGCTCCAACCACAACCACAGCGGCTCCAACAACAACCACAGCAGCTACAACCACAACCACAGCGGCTCCAACCACAACCACAGTAGCTACAACTACAACCACAGCTGCTCCAACCACAACCACAGTAGCTACAACGACAGCTGCTCCAACAACAACCACAGCTTCTCCAACCACAACCACAGCGGCTACAACCACAACCACAGTAGCTACAACCACAGCGGCTCCAACAACAACCACAGCTGCTCCAACCACAACCACAGCTGTTCCAACTACAACCACAGCTGCTCCAACCACAACCACAGAGGCTCCAACCACAACCACAGCAGCAACAACTACAACCACAGCGGCTCCAACAACAACCACAGCGGCTCCAACCACAATCACAGCAGCTACAACCACAACCACAGTAGCTACAACCACAACCACAGCTGCTCCAACTACAACCACACAATCACCAACTACAACAACAGTTTCTACAACCACAACCACAGCTCCTCCAACCACAACCACAGTTGCTCCAACTACAACCACAGAGGCTCCAACCACAACCACAGCTGCTCCAACCACAACAACAACTGCTCCAACCACAACCACAGCTGCTCCAACCACAACCACAGCGGCTCCAACCACAACCACAGTAGCTCCAACAACAACCACAGCGGCTCCAACCACAACCACAGCGGCTCCAACAACAACCACAGCAGCTACAACCACAACCACAGCGGCTACAACCACAACCACAGCAGCTCCAACCACAACCACAGCGGCTCCAACAACAACCACAGCTGCACCAACCACAACCACAACTGCTCCAACCACAACCACAGCGGCTCCAACCACAACCACAGTGGCTCCAACCACAACCACAGTAGCTCCAACAACAACCACAGCGGCTCCAACCACAACCACAGCAGCTACAACCACAACCACAGCAGCTACAACCACAACCACAGTAGCTACAACCACAACCACAGTAGCTACAACCACAGCTGCTCCAACAACAACCACAGCTTCTCCAACCACAACCACAGCGGCTACAACCACAACCACAGTAGCTACAACCACAGCGGCTCCAACAACAACCACAGCTGCTCCAACCACAACCACAGCTGTTCCAACTACAACCACAGCTGCTCCAACCACAACCACAGAGGCTCCAACCACAACCACAGCAGCAACAACTACAACCACAGCGGCTCCAACAACAACCACAGCGGCTCCAACCACAATCACAGCAGCTACAACCACAACCACAGTAGCTACAACCACAACCACAGCTGCTCCAACTACAAGCACACAATCACCAACTACAACAACAGTTTCTACAACCACAACCACAGCTCCTCCAACCACAACCACAGTTGCTCCAACTACAACCACAGAGGCTCCAACCACAACCACAGCTGCTCCAACCACAACAACAACTGCTCCAACCACAACCACAGCTGCTCCAACCACAACCACAGCGGCTCCAACCACAACCACAGTAGCTCCAACCACAACCACAGCGGCTCCAACAACAACCACAGCAGCTACAACCACAATCACAGCGGCTACAACCACAACCACAGCAGCTCCAACCACAACCACAGCGGCTCCAACAACAACCACAGCTGCACCAACCACAACCACAACTGCTCCAACCACAACCACAGCGGCTCCAACCACAACCACAGTGGCTCCAACCACAACCACAGTAGCTCCAACAACAACCACAGCGGCTCCAACCACAACCACAGCAGCTACAACCACAACCACAGCAGCTACAACCACAACCACAGTAGCTACAACCACAACCACAGCTGCTCCAACCACAACCACAGCAGCTACAACCACAACCACAGCAACTACAACCACAGCTCCTCCAACAACAACCACAGCTGCTCCAACCTCAACCACAGCTGCTCCAACCACAACCACAGCAGCTACAACCACAACCACAGCAGCTACAACCACAACCACAGCGGCTCCAACAACAACCACAGCTGGTCCAACGACAACCACAGCTGCTCCAACCACAACCACAGCTGCTCCAACCACAACCACAGAGGCTCCAACAACAACCACAGTTGCTCCAACCACAACCACAGCGGCTCCAACCACAACCACAGCAGCTGCAACAACAACAACAGCAGCAACAACTACAACCACAGCGACTCCAACCACAACCACAGCGGCTCCAACCACAACCACAGCGGCTCCAACCACAACAACAGTAGCTACAACCACAACCACAGCTGCTCCAACCACAACCACAACCACAGCAACTACAACCACAGCTCCTCCAACAACAACCACAGCTGCTCCAACCACAACCACAGCTGCTCCAACCACACCCACAGCAGCTACAACCACAACCACAGCAGCTACAACCACAACCACAGCGGTTCCAACAACAACCACAGCTGGTCCAACGACAACCACAGCTGCTCCAACCACAACCACAGCTGCTCCAACCACAACCACAGAGGCTCCAACAACAACCACAGTTGCTCCAACCACAACCACAGCGGCTCCAACCACAACCACAGCAGCTACAACCACAACAACAGCAGCAACAACTACAACCACAGCGACTCCAACAACAACCACAGCGGCTCCAACCACAACCACAGCGGCTCCAACCACAACCACAGTAGCTACAACCACAACCACAGGTGCTCCAACTACAACAACAGAGGCTCCAACCACAACCACAGCTGCTCCAACCACAACCACAGCGGCTACAACCACAGTAGCTACAACTACAACCACAGCTGCTCCAACCACAACCACAGCTGCTCCAACCACAACCACAACTGCTCCAACCACAACCACAGCGGCTCCAACCACAACAACAGTAGCTACAACTACAACCACAGCTGCTCCAACCACAACAACAGCTACTCCAACCACAACCACAGCGGCTCCAACCACAACCACAGTAGCTACAACTACAACCACAGCTGCTCCAACCACAACCACAGTAGCTACAACGACAGCTGCTCCAACAACAACCACAGCTTCTCCAACCACAACCACAGCGGCTACAACCACAACCACAGTAGCTACAACCACAGCGGCTCCAACAACAACCACAGCTGCTCCAACCACAACCACAGCTGTTCCAACTACAACCACAGCTGCTCCAACCACAACCACAGAGGCTCCAACCACAACCACAGCAGCAACAACTACAACCACAGCGGCTCCAACAACAACCACAGCGGCTCCAACCACAATCACAGCAGCTACAACCACAACCACAGTAGCTACAACCACAACCACAGCTGCTCCAACTACAACCACACAATCACCAACTACAACAACAGTTTCTACAACCACAACCACAGCTCCTCCAACCACAACCACAGTTGCTCCAACTACAACCACAGAGGCTCCAACCACAACCACAGCTGCTCCAACCACAACAACAACTGCTCCAACCACAACCACAGCTGCTCCAACCACAACCACAGCGGCTCCAACCACAACCACAGTAGCTCCAACAACAACCACAGCGGCTCCAACCACAACCACAGCGGCTCCAACAACAACCACAGCAGCTACAACCACAACCACAGCGGCTACAACCACAACCACAGCAGCTCCAACCACAACCACAGCGGCTCCAACAACAACCACAGCTGCACCAACCACAACCACAACTGCTCCAACCACAACCACAGCGGCTCCAACCACAACCACAGTGGCTCCAACCACAACCACAGTAGCTCCAACAACAACCACAGCGGCTCCAACCACAACCACAGCAGCTACAACCACAACCACAGCAGCTACAACCACAACCACAGTAGCTACAACCACAACCACAGTAGCTACAACCACAGCTGCTCCAACAACAACCACAGCTTCTCCAACCACAACCACAGCGGCTACAACCACAACCACAGTAGCTACAACCACAGCGGCTCCAACAACAACCACAGCTGCTCCAACCACAACCACAGCTGTTCCAACTACAACCACAGCTGCTCCAACCACAACCACAGAGGCTCCAACCACAACCACAGCAGCAACAACTACAACCACAGCGGCTCCAACAACAACCACAGCGGCTCCAACCACAATCACAGCAGCTACAACCACAACCACAGTAGCTACAACCACAACCACAGCTGCTCCAACTACAAGCACACAATCACCAACTACAACAACAGTTTCTACAACCACAACCACAGCTCCTCCAACCACAACCACAGTTGCTCCAACTACAACCACAGAGGCTCCAACCACAACCACAGCTGCTCCAACCACAACAACAACTGCTCCAACCACAACCACAGCTGCTCCAACCACAACCACAGCGGCTCCAACCACAACCACAGTAGCTCCAACAACAACCACAGCGGCTCCAACCACAACCACAGCGGCTCCAACAACAACCACAGCAGCTACAACCACAATCACAGCGGCTACAACCACAACCACAGCAGCTCCAACCACAACCACAGCGGCTCCAACAACAACCACAGCTGCACCAACCACAACCACAACTGCTCCAACCACAACCACAGCGGCTCCAACCACAACCACAGTGGCTCCAACCACAACCACAGTAGCTCCAACAACAACCACAGCGGCTCCAACCACAACCACAGCAGCTACAACCACAACCACAGCAGCTACAACCACAACCACAGTAGCTACAACCACAACCACAGCTGCTCCAACCACAACCACAGCAGCTACAACCACAACCACAGCAACTACAACCACAGCTCCTCCAACAACAACCACAGCTGCTCCAACCTCAACCACAGCTGCTCCAACCACAACCACAGCAGCTACAACCACAACCACAGCAGCTACAACCACAACCACAGCGGCTCCAACAACAACCACAGCTGGTCCAACGACAACCACAGCTGCTCCAACCACAACCACAGCTGCTCCAACCACAACCACAGAGGCTCCAACAACAACCACAGTTGCTCCAACCACAACCACAGCGGCTCCAACCACAACCACAGCAGCTGCAACAACAACAACAGCAGCAACAACTACAACCACAGCGACTCCAACCACAACCACAGCGGCTCCAACCACAACCACAGCGGCTCCAACCACAACAACAGTAGCTACAACCACAACCACAGCTGCTCCAACCACAACCACAACCACAGCAACTACAACCACAGCTCCTCCAACAACAACCACAGCTGCTCCAACCACAACCACAGCTGCTCCAACCACACCCACAGCAGCTACAACCACAACCACAGCAGCTACAACCACAACCACATCGGTTCCAACAACAACCACAGCTGGTCCAACGACAACCACAGCTGCTCCAACCACAACCACAGCTGCTCCAACCACAACCACAGAGGCTCCAACAACAACCACAGTTGCTCCAACCACAACCACAGCGGCTCCAACCACAACCACAGCAGCTACAACCACAACAACAGCAGCAACAACTACAACCACAGCGACTCCAACAACAACCACAGCGGCTCCAACCACAACCACAGCGGCTCCAACCACAACCACAGTAGCTACAACCACAACCACAGGTGCTCCAACTACAACAACAGAGGCTCCAACCACAACCACAGCTGCTCCAACCACAACCACAGCGGCTACAACCACAGTAGCTACAACTACAACCACAGCTGCTCCAACCACAACCACAGCTGCTCCAACCACAACCACAACTGCTCCAACCACAACCACAGCGGCTCCAACCACAACAACAGTAGCTACAACTACAACCACAGCTGCTCCAACCACAACAACAGCTACTCCAACCACAACCACAGCAGCTACAACCACAACCACAGCTCCTCCAACAACAACCACACCTGCTCCAACCACAACCACAGCAGCTACAACCACAACCACAGCGACTCCAACAACAACAACAGCTGCTCCAACGACAACCACAGCTGCTCCAACTACAACCACAGCTGCTCCAACCACAACCACAGAGGCTCCAACAACAACCACAGCTGCTCCAACCACAACCACAGCGGCTCCAACCACAACCACAGCAGCTACAACCACAACCACAGCAGCAACAACTACAACCACAGCGGTTCCAACAACAACCACAGCGGCTCCAACCACAACCACAGTAGCTACAACCACAACCACAGCTGCTCCAACTACAACAACAGAGGCTCCAACCACAACCACAGCTGCTCCAACCACAACCACAGCGGCTCCGACAACAACCACAGCAGCTACAACCACAACCACAGCGGCTCCAACCACAACCACAGTAGCTACAACTACAACCACAGCTGTTCCAACCACAACCACAGTAGCTACAACCACAGCTGCTCCAACAACAACCACAGCTTCTCCAACCACAACCACAGCGGCTACAACCACATCCACAGTAGCTACAACCACAGCGGCTCCAACAACAACCACAGCTGCTCCAACCACAACCACAGCTGTTCCAACTACAACCACAGCTGCTCCAACCACAACCACAGAGGCTCCAACCACATCCACAGCAGCAACAACTACAACCACAGCGGCTCCAACAACAACCACAGCGGCTCCAACCACAATCACAGCGGCTACAACCACAACCACAGTAGCTACAACCACAACCACAGCTGCTCCAACTACAACCACACAATCACCAACTACAACAACAGTTTCTACAACCACAACCGCAGCTCCTCCAACCACAACCACAGTTGCTCCAACTACAACCACAGAGGCTCCAACCACAACCACAGCTGCTCCAACCACAACAACAGCGGCTCCAACAACAACAACAACAACAGCTACAACCACAACCACAGCTGCTCCAACCACAACCACAGCAGTTCCAACCACAACGGCTCCAACCACAACCACAGCAGCTCCAACCACAGTGGCTCCAACCACAACCACAGTAGCTCCAACAACAACCACAGCGGCTCCAACCACAACCACAGCAGCTACAACCACAACCACAGCAGCTACAACCACAACCACAGTAGCTACAACCACAACCACAGCTGCTCCAACCACAACCATAGCAGCTACAACCACAACCACAGCAACTACAACCACAGCTCCTCCAACAACAACCACACCTGCTCCAACCACAACCACAGCTGCTCCAACAACAACCACAGCTGCTCCAACCACAACCACAGCAGCAACAACTACAACAACAGCTGCTCCAACTACAACAACAGAGGCTCCAACCACAACCACAACTGCTCCAACCACAACCACAGCGGCTCCAACAACAACCACAGCAGCTACAACCACAACCACAGCGGCTCCAACCACAACCACAGTAGCTACAACCACAGCGGCTCCAACAACAACCACAGCTGCTCCAACCACAACCACAGAAGCACCAACCACAACCACAACTGCTCCAACCACAACCACAGCGGCTCCAACAATAACCACAGCAGCTAGAACCACAACCACAGCGGCTCCAACCACAACCACAGCTTCTACAACTACAACCACAGCTGCTCCAACCACAACCACAGTAGCTACAACCACAGCGGCTCCAACAACAACCACAGTAGCTACAACCACAACCACAGCTGCTCCAACTACAACCACAGAAGCACCAACTACAACAACAGTTTCTACAACCACAGCCACAGCTCCTCCAACCACAACCACAGTTGCTCCAACTACAACCACAGAGGCTCCAACCACAACCACAGCTGCTCCAACCACAACCACAGCAGCTCCAACCACAACGGCTCCAACCACAACCACAGCTGCTCCAACCACAACCATGGTGGCTCCAACCACAACCACAGTAGCTCCAACAACAACAACAACAGCTACAACCACAACCACAGCTGCTCCAACCACAACCACAGCAGCTCCAACCACAACGGCTCCAACCACAACCACAGCAGCTCCAACCACAACCACAGTGGCTCCAACCACAACCACAGTAGCTCCATCAACAACCACAGCGGCTCCAACCACAACCACAGCAGCTACAACCACAACCACTGCAGCTACAACCACAACCACAGTAGCTACAACCACAACCACAGCAGCTACAACCACAGCAGCTACAACCACAACGGCTCCAACAACAACCACAGCTGGTCCAACTACAACCACAGCTGCTACAACCACAACCACAGCTGCTCCAACCACAACCACAGAGGCTCCAACAACAACCACAGTTGCTCCAACCACAACCACAGCGGCTCCAACCACAACCACAGCAGCTACAACCACAACAACAGCAGCAACAACTACAACCACAGCGGCTCCAACTACAACCACAGCGGCTCCAACAACAACCACAGCGGCTCCAACCACAACCACAGTAGCTACAACCACAACAACAGCTGCTCCAATTACAACAACAAAGGCTCCAACCACAACCACAGCTGCTCCAACCACAACCACAGCAGCTACAACCACAATCACAGTAGCTACAACCACAACCACAGCTGCTCCAACTACAACAGAGGCTCCAACCACAACCACAGCTGCTCCAACCACAACCACAGCAGCTACAACCACAACCACAGCGGCTCCAACCACAACCACAACTGCTCCAACCACAACCACAGTGGCTCCAACCACAACCACAGTAGCTACAACCACAACCACAGTTGCTCCAACTACAACAACAGAGGCTCCAACCACAACCACAGCTGCTCCAACAACAACCACAGCAGCTACAACCACAACCACAGCGGCTCCAACCACAACCACAGCTGCTCCAACTACAACCACAGCTGCTCCAACCACAACCACAGAGGCTCCAACAACAACCACAGCTGCTCCAACCACAACAACAGCGGCTCCAACCACAACCACAGCAGCTACAACCACAACCACAGCAGCAACAACTACAACCACAGCGGTTCCAACAACAACCACAGCGGCTCCGACCACAACCACAGTAGCTACAACCACAACCACAGCTGCTCCAACTACAACAACAGAGGCTCCAACCACAACCACAGCTGCTCCAACCACAACCACAGCGGCTCCAACAACAACCACAGCAGCTACAACCACAACCACAGCGGCTCCAACCACAACCACAGTAGCTACAACTACAACCACAGCTGCTCCAACCACAACCACAGTAGCTACAACCACAGCTGCAACAACAACCACAGCTTCTCCAACCACAACCACAGCGGCTACAACCACAACCACAGTAGCTACAACCACAACCACAGCTGCTCCAACTACAACAACAGAGGCTCCAACCACAACCACAGCTCCTCCAACAACAACCACAGCTGCTCCAACCACAACCACAGCAGCTACAACCACAACCACAGCAGCTACAACCACAACCACAGCGGCTCCAACAACAACCACAGCTGGTCCAACGACAACCACAGCTGCTCCAACTACAACCACAGCTGCTCCAACCACAACCACAGCTGCTCCAACCACAACCACAGCGGCTCCAACCACAACCAATGCTGCTCCAACCACAACCACAGTGGCTCCAACCACATCCACAGTAGCTCCAACAACAACCACAGCGGCTCCAACCACAACCACGGCGGCTCCAACCACAACCACAGCAGCTACAACCACAACAACAGCAGCAACAACTACAACCACAGCGGCTCCAACAACAACCACAGCGGCTCCAACCACAACCACAGTAGCTACAACCACAACCACAGCTGCTCCAACTACAACAGAGGCTCCAACCACAACCACAGCTGCTCCAACCACAACCACAGCAGCTACAACCACAACCACAGCTGCTCCAACCACAACCACAACTGCTCCAACCACAACCACAGTGGCTCCAACCACAACCACAGTAGCTACAACCACAACCACAGTTGCTCCAACTACAACAACAGAGGCTCCAACCACAACCACAGCTGCTCCAACAACAACCACAGCAGCTACAACCACAACCACAGCGGCTCCAACCACAACCACAGTAGCTACAACTACAACCACAGCTGCTCCAACCACAACCACAGTAGCTACAACCACAGCTGCTCCAACAACAACCACAGCGTCTCCAACCACAACCACAGCGGCTACAACCACAACCACAGTAGCTAAAACCACAGCGGCTCCAACAACAACCACAGCTGCTCCAACCACAACCACAGGAGCTACAACCACAGCTGCTCCAACTACAACAAAGGCTCCAACCACAACCACAGCTGCTCCAACCACAACCACAGTGGCTACAACCACAATCACAGTAGCTACAACTACAACCACAGCTGCTCCAACCACAACCACAGCTGCTCCTACAACAACCACAGCTGCTCCAACCACAACCACAACTGCTCCAACCACAACCACAGCGGCTCCAACCACAACGGCTCCAACCACAACAACAGCTGCTCCAACCACAACAATAGCGGCTCCAACCACAACCACAGCTGCTCCAACAACAACAGCAGCTCCAACCACAACCACAGTAGCTACAACCACAGCTGCTCCAACAACAACCACAGCTTCTCCAACCACAACCACAGCGGCTACAACCACAACCACAGTAGCTAAAACCACAGCTGCTCCAACCACAACCACAGTAGCTACAACCACAGCTGCTCCAACAACAACCACAGCTTCTCCAACCACAACCACAGCGGCTACAACCCCAACCACAGTAGCTACAACCACAGCGGCTCCAACAACAACCACAGCAGCTACAATCACAACCACAGCTGCTCCAACCACAACCACAGTAGTTACAACCACAATCACAGCTGCTCCAACCACAACAACAGAGGCTCCAACCACAACCACAGCTGCTCCAACAACAAGCACAGTAGCTACAACCACAACCACAGCGGCTCCAACAACAACAACAGCTCCAACCACAACCACAGTAGCTACAACCACAGCTGCTCCAACAACAACCACAGCTTCTCCAACCACAACCACAGCGGCTAGAACCACAACCACAGTAGCTACAACCACAGCGGCTCCAACAACAACCACAGCAGCTACAATCACAACCACAACTGCTCCAACCACAACCACAGTGGCTCCAACCACAACCACAGTAGCTACAACCACAACCACAGTTGCTCCAACTACAACAACAGAGGCTCCAACCACAACCACAGCTGCTCCAACAACAACCACAGCAGCTACAACCACAACCACAGCGGCTCCAACCACAACCACAGTAGCTACAACTACAACCACAGCTGCTCCAACCACAACCACAGTAGCTACAACCACAGCCGCTCCAACAACAACCACAGCGTCTCCAACCACAACCACAGCGGCTACAACCACAACCACAGTAGCTAAAACCACAGCGGCTCCAACAACAACCACAGCTGCTCCAACCACAACCACAGGAGCTACAACCACAGCTGCTCCAACTACAACAGAGGCTCCAACCACAACCACAGCTGCTCCAACCACAACCACAGTGGCTACAACCACAATCACAGTAGCTACAACTACAACCACAGCTGCTCCAACCACAACCACAGCTGCTCCTACAACAACCACAGCTGCTCCAACCACAACCACAACTGCTCCAACCACAACCACAGCGGCTCCAACCACAACGGCTCCAACCACAACAACAGCTGCTCCAACCACAACAATAGCGGCTCCAACCACAACCACAGCTGCTCCAACAACAACAACAACAGCAGCTCCAACCACAACCACAGTAGCTACAACCACAGCTTCTCCAACAACAACCACAGCTTCTCCAACCACAACCACAGCGGCTACAACCACAACCACAGTAGCTAAAACCACAGCGGCTCCAACAACAACCACAGCTGCTCCAACCACAACCACAGTAGCTACAACCACAGCTGCTCCAACAACAACCACAGCTTCTCCAACCACAACCACAGCGGCTACAACCCCAACCACAGTAGCTACAACCACAGCGGCTCCAACAACAACCACAGCAGCTACAATCACAACCACAGCTGCTCCAACCACAACCACAGTAGTTACAACCACAACCACAGCTGCTCCAACCACAACAACAGAGGCTCCAACCACAACCACAGCTGCTCCAACAACAAGCACAGTAGCTACAACCACAACCACAGCGGCTCCAACAACAACAACAGCTCCAACCACAACCACAGTAGCTACAACCACAGCTGCTCCAACAACAACCACAGCTTCTCCAACCACAACCACAGCGGCTACAACCACAACCACAGTAGCTACAACCACAGCGGCTCCAACAACAACCACAGCAGCTACAATCACAACCACAGCTGCTCCAACCACAACCACAGTAGTTACAACCACAACCACAGCTGCTCCAACCACAACAACAGAGGCTCCAACCACAACCACAGCTGCTCCAACAACAAGCACAGTAGCTCCAACCACAACCACAGCGGCTCCAACCACAACCACAGCAGCTACAACCACAACCACTGTAGCTACAACAACAACCACAGCTGCTCCAAGCGCAACAACAGCAGCTCCAACTACAACCACAGCGACTCCAACCACAACCACAGCTTCTCCAACTACAACCACAGAGGCTCCAACCACAACCACATCTGCTCCAAACACAACCACAGAAGCTCCAACCACAACCACAGCAGCTACAACTACAACCGCAGCTGCTCCAACTACAACCACAGCGGCTCCAACTACAACCACAGAAGCTCCAACCACAACCACAGAAGCTCCAACCACAACCACAGCTGCTCCAACCACAACCACAGCTGTTCCAACTACAACCACAGCTGCTCCAACTACAACCACAGAGGCTCCAACTACAACCACAGTGGCTCCAACCACAACCACAGTTTCTCCAACCACAACCACAGTTTCTCCAACCACAACCACAGCGGCTCCAACTACAACCAGAGAAGCTCCAACTACAACAACAGCTGCTCCAACTACAAACACGGCTGCTCCAGTTATCACTACAGCTGTTCCAACCACAACAGCTGCTCCGACCACAAGTATAGCAGCTCCAGCATTAATAAGACAACTAACTTTTAAGTCCAATGAAGTATTCACCTCTGATTTGGGAGACCCATCATCATCAGGATTCCAAACACGCTCTGGACACATAATTAATCGTGTATGTTTACATTTCTTACTCACATAACAGTGTTCATTGTAATTTTTATAAAAATGAATTCTGCTTCATAAATTAATATCTTTTTATATGTATATAAGTATTTTGTGTATCTCTTCAACTTGAAGATGTGAGTTAAGTTTTATTCTAAATTTAAAAAATACATATTTATCTTATAAATATTATAACATGTATTGCTTACCTAGAATGTAGTCTTAATTTTCCTCCAACATCACACCATATACTTTCATTTTTTTCATTAGGGGAGTATGTAGAATTTCTATTGAAATCAATACAACATAATATATTAATTGTAATAATGTTTATATCTAGCGATATCCAGAAAAATACATTTTTTAAAATTGTACACTTAACATTCTTAATTTCTCCACATAGCTTGACCCACTTTTCAGAAGATCTTTCCCCTCATTCCAAAAGACTGGAGCCATGAGATTCAGGTAATTTCTTTGTAGTTTGCTCAAGAAATTATAAACTTTGTAGGAAGGCACTTGTAGACAATAACTAATTATGCTAATACATTTGCAGTGCTGGATCAATTATCAACTCTGTGGACCTTGAATTTCAGTCATCATCTTCTCCTAATGATACACTAATTAAAGACATTTTCGTTAATGAGGCTTCAAACATCACGGAATTCAACGTACTAGCAGACACGGTTGCTATTAGTGACCCAGGTAAGAGGAATAAACTAATTTAAGAAAATTGAATATTTATGCAAAGGACAAATGAAAACAAACACTGTTCAATAAATATGAAGGAATTAGTTGGATCAACAAAATATTCTAAAAATCTTTTTGAGAACTTATAACTTCTAAGCTTTTTGAGAACAGCTTAGAAGAACTGAAATCTTTTTCAGTTCTTCTAAGCTGTTCACATTTGGTAAATACAATAAATATTACAGCACCTCCAACCACAACAACAATGGTTCCAACCACAACAACTGCTCCATCCACAACTACAGTGGTTCCAACCACAACAACTCCAACCACAGCTGCTTCACCTACAACAGCGGCTCCAACACCAACCACAGAAGCTCCAACCACAACCACAGAAGCTCCAACCACAACAACAGTAGCTCCAACAACAATAACAACTGCTTCAACTACAACTACAGCACCTACAACCACAACAACAGTAGCTCCAACAACAATAACAACTGCTTCAACTACAACTACAGCAGCTACAACCACAACAACAGTAGCTCCAACCACAATAAAAACTGCTTCAACTACAACTACAGCACCTACAACCACAACAACAGTAGCTCCAACAACAATTACAACTGCTTCAACTACAACTACAGCAGCTACAACCACAACAACAGTAGCTCCAACCACAATAACAACTGCTTCAACTACAACTACAGCAGCTACAACTACAACAACAGCTGCTCCCACCAAACCAAAGACTACTCCAACAACACCAACTACTCTTGTGACGACTACAACTACAACAACTAAAGCTCCTCCTCCAGTGTTTGTTGTTGCAGCGACTGTGGTTGAACCATTTGTTGAAGAGCTAAATGACAGACAGAGTGTGCAGTTCAAAGCTCTTGAAGTAAAAGTGATAGCAGTGGTGAGTGGTTCATTCAAAATCCTTTATTATTTAAATTGTTTAATCTGAGGATTATTTTACAATGAATTTTAACATGTTTTCTGTTCTACAGTATGATATCATCTACAGCGCAAGATATGGAATTCTCTTCATCCGGAGTTTTATCATTTCCTTCAAGTATGTTAGCTTTTAACTTTATTAGTCAAGTTCATCTACTTGTATGTTTTATTTACGTTTATAGTGGTAATGACCAACTAGGAACAAAATAATCTGAAAGACATATTACACATAATTTATTATTTCCACCACATACATAGAATTTTAATATTTGAAATCAGTTTGAGTGTTGATCTTTTTTTTCAGACCAGCCTTCACCAGATTTCGAATGAATGGTACTCAAGCAGAGGTGGGCGTAGAGTTCAATAAAACCACACCAGCTCAGACAATCCCAAAGGCTGAAGATGTTCAAGCAACACTAAAGGAGGCTGTGAATAACCCCAACTCCACTTTGAATGTCACATTCGACGTGAATTCCATTAAAATAATAAGTAAGAACAAAGTGTTTGAAACACATAAAGCCATATATTTAAGGTTACTCAAGTAATTTTACTTCATAATTATATTTCTAATTATCCTAATTCTCTGCGGAGTAGCATGACACTAAGTATCTCTAATTTTGTAATGAGGCAGATGATTCATACAATTCTCCTTTTATATTTTATCAGTCACGTACACGGTGCCTTCCACCCATCTCTCTCCTGTAGAATCTTCTCTAAGTTTCTCTCATCTCTGGTTAATTGGTACCTCTGTCCCTAAATCAAACCCGGTTCAAAGGAGTTTTGGTTGGACAAGGAAGAAAAAAACATCTTCCCTGAAACCTCCGTTATCAGTTCCATAAGCATAGCACCTGCTCAGAAACCTTCATTATCAGTTCATTCTTCCCAGTAAACAAAACAAGCCCCTTGTTTTACACTTTGCTCCATACAAAGGGTCTGGACCCTGGGTTACTGAGAAATTATTGATTGCAGGACTTGTTGATTTTGCTGATGTTCGAAAAGATTGGATTTGACTTTACAGAGTCGCTAACGATTGGCCATGTAATGAGCCAGCTCAGTGAAGCTTCCTGGGGAGTAGGGCCACTACATCTTTGCCAGCGGTTTCAAACTTGAACACAATCCACACTTCCTGTAAACGATCATTATTCTATAGCCAGGGGACCAGGCCTTCTGTATGAAGTGAGTACAGAACAGGGGACTGGTTTTTACCAAGCTAACCTCCCAGTGGAACATGACTGGAAAACGTCCAAGCAGAGTGAGAAATTTTGAGAATCTTTGTCATCGCTAATTATCTTTTAAAATATGATTGAAAAACAATCAGTTCATTCATTGTTATTTTTATCACCATAAAGAAAAAGCAGTTGACTTTCAGGTTAATTTTGAAACAATAAATCAAGCAATTCCTCTCTTTATTTGTCAGGACATTAGTATCTACAAAGAAAATTCAATGACCAAAATATGCACAGACTGATTAAAAAAAACAAAAAAACACTAACTACATAGTTTATTTTTATTGTGATAAATATTAAGTTGATTACTTATTGATAGGTATTTTTCCTTTCGAACCTAAATAAAAGAAAGAACCACAGACAACGTATATGAATTTTACGTTTAGCTTTTGCAAAAGGAGAACGCTCTGCCAATTCTTCCTCCGAACAATCCACAGAGCATTCTGATCTGCTCTCACATGAGCTCCTGTTTTTATTGTCAAAGAAGAACAGGCAAGGGGGCAGTCAGGAAAAACAACAGAGGTCGTAAAGCTTCTAACCCAAACATCTAACAACCCAGTTCCAGATGTGATATCTGATCAAAAGTCTGAGCCCGGTTCAAATCTCGGTCAGTACTGTCAAGAAAACAAAATACGACTGCTCACAGGTAGTTACTAAATTAGGAGGTGTTCTTGCAAAAGGATTTAAGGTCTGAGAAACTTAGTGTTATCTATTTCTCGTAAAGTTGAACAGACAGTAGTGACCTCCAGGTCAGTTAAAGAAGAGAACACTTTAAACAGAAAATCACAAAGATCAATAGGCTTAATGTGAACTAAAGTAAGAATAAAATGATAATACCAAAAAATCTCTAACACTTATTGCTTTCACTTTACCAAATTATTATTAGTTCATGTATTGTAATGGTAAAGAAAAATGATCAATTTTACGTTTCACTTATTTGTTGTTTTTCTGCACACTAATATGTTGCTTTCAATGCTTGTCTTTGTTTGACAGGTGTACCTGCAACTTCAGCCCCAGTAGTTTTGCAAAATACAACAACTACAACTAATGAAACTGCTGCTAACATCACTACCGGAGTGGCAACAACAACACCTGGAACGTCAACTGCCAGCAATGCAACAACTACAACTAATGAAACTGCTGCAAACATCACAACCGGAGTAACAACAACACCTGGAACGTCAACTGCCAGCAATGCAACAACCACAACTACAGCGGCTCCAACAACAATTACAACTGCTTCAACTACAACAACAGCTGCTCCAACCAAACCAAAGACTACTACAACAACAACACCAACTACTCTTGTGACGACTACAACTACAACAACTGAAGCTCCTCCTCCAGTGTTTGTTGTTGCAGCAACTGTGGTTGAACCATTTGTTGAAGAGCTAAATGACAGACAGAGTGTGCAGTTCAAAGCTCTTGAAGTAAAAGTGATAGCAGTGGTAAGTGGTTCATTCAAAATCCTTTATTATTTAAATTGTTTAATCTGAGGATTATTTTACAATGAATTTTAACATGTTTTCTGTTCTACAGTATGATATCATCTACAGGTCAAGATATGGAATTCTCTTCATCCGGAGTTTTATCGTTTCCTTCAAGTATGTTAGCTTTTGACTTTATTAGTCAAGTTCATCTACTTGTATGTTTTATTTATGTTTATAGTGGTAATGACCAACTAGTAACAAAATAATCTGAAAGACATATTACACATAATTTATTATTTCCACCACATACATAGAATTTTAATATTTGAAATTAGTTTGAGTGTTGATCTCTTTTTCAGACCAGCCTTCACCAGATTTCGAATGAATGGTACTCAAGCAGAGGTGGGCGTAGAGTTCAATAAAACCACACCAGCTCAGACAATCCCAAAGGCTGAAGATGTTCAAGCAACACTAAAGGAGGCTGTGAATAACCCCAACATCACTTTGAATGTCACATTCGACGTGAATTCCATTAAAATAATAAGTAAGAACAAAGTGTTTGAAACACATAAAGCCATATATTTAAGGTTACTCAAGTAATTTTATTTCATAATTATATTTCTAATTATCCTAATTCTCTGCGGAGTAGCATGACACTAAGTATCTCTAATTTTGTAATTATGCAGATGATTGGTTTAAAGAGTTTATTTCCTACTATAAAATGTTTTGTTTCAAGTCCCCAAATCCCTTCAAATTAAAAGTTTATGAAGGTCTGATACTGCTATCATTAACATTTGATCAAAACCATGATATACAGTACAGACCAAACGTTTGGACACACTTTCTCATTGAATTCAATATAAAATTATCATTTCGGCACATTTTTGGTCATTGGATATGTTTTTAGGAATCAGTTCTGAAAAACATATTTGAGTGTTTATTTCAATCAGAAACTCAAAATACTACCAAATGAATTGGGGGTTATTAAATGTGAAAATTCTAATAATTTTCTTGTTTTATATTTTTTGGCAATGAAACACTCAACTCATTGTCAAAAGGAAAAGAAAGACTTTTTTTAGTGGGATTTAATTAATCCTGACATTGCTGTTACACATTAACTTGCTCTCAAATAATAGAGAGAGAATTTTGAAGGACCACGTCATTGTGGTGGAGGTTAGAGTATAGCAACTGCTCCTCTGTATCAAAAGGAGTAAGCTGAGGACATTGGCGTATGGAGATGCTCTCTCCATAACTCTGCTTGGAGGTTTTCCAGTCACGTTGCACTGGGAGATAACCTGCGTATAGGACAAATCTTTTTCGTTTTCGGGATTGAGAAAAACACTGAATCAATCAGAGAAATGCGCATTTGTCTTTAAATATTTTATTTAGAAAATCAGAGTAAGTATCAGAGATCAGCATGTGAGAAAAGAAAATCAATACAATTCTCCTTTTATATCTTATCAGTCACGTACACGGTGTCTTCCACCCATCTCTCTCATGTAGAATCTTCTCTAAGTTTCTCTCATCTCTGGTTAATTGGTACCTCTGTCCCTAAATCAAACCCGGTTCAAAGGAGTTTTGGTTGGACAAGGAAGAAAAAAACATCTTCCCTGAAACCTCCATTATCAGTTCAATAAGTATAACACCTGCTCAGAAACCTTCATTATGAGTTCATTCTTCCCAGTAAATAAGCGAAAGTTTTATTTTCCAAGACACCTGGTAAAACAAGCCCCTTGTTTTACACTTTGCTCCATACAAAGGGTCTGGACCCTGGGTTACTGAGAAATTATTGATTGCAGGAGTTGTTGATTTTGCTGATGTTCGAAAAGATTGGATTTGACTTTACAGAGTCGCTAACGATTGGCCATGTAATGAGCCAGCTCAGTGAAGCTTCCTGGGGAGTAGGGAACTACATCTTTGCCAGCGGTTTCAAACTTGAACACAATCCACACTTCCTGTAAACGATCATTACTCTATAGCCAGGGGACCAGGCCTTCTGTATAAAGTGAGTACAGAACAGGGGACTGGTTTTTACCAATCTTTGTCATCGCTAATTATCTTTTAAAATATGATTTAAAAACAATTATTTCATTCATTGTTATTTTTATCACCATAAAGAAAAAGCAGTTGACTTTCAGGTTAATTTTAAAACAATAAATCAAGCAATTCCTCTCTTTATTTGTCAGCACATTAGTAACTACAAAGAAAATTCAATGACCAAAATATGCACAGACTGATAAAAAAAACAAAACACTCACTACGTAGTTTATTTTTATTGTGATAAATATTAAGTTGATTACTTATTGCTTTCACTTCACCAAATAATTATTAGGTCATGTATTGTAATGGTAAAGAAAAATGATCAATTTTACATTTCACTTTTTTGTTGTTTTTCTGCACACTAATATGTTGCTTTCAATGCTTGTCTTTGTTTGGCAGGTGTACCTGCAACTTCAGCCCCAGTAGTTTTGCAAAATACAACAACTACAACTAATGAAACTGCTGCTAACATCACTACCGGAGTGGCAACAACAACACCTGGAACGTCAACTGCCAGCAATACAACAACTGCAGCAGTTACAACCATTACAACAAAAACCACAACTGTGGTGCAAACAGTAAGGCAGCTGACCTTTAGGTCTCCCGGAGAGACCTTTACAACTGATTTGCTCGACTCGACCTCAACAGCATTTAAAAACCGAGCTGCACTTTTAAAGTCAACTGTGAGTAATTTTCTTTGAAATTTGTAACAGCCAAATGATCACAACATATTTGCTACACTTGTTAAGCAATGTGGCAAGACTTTATTTTTTGTCAAAAAATAAATGTACACTTTTATTGAGATTCTACTTAAATATATTTCTTGTTCTGTATGTTTGGTATGAATAATTTCCACAATGTTCTAAATGACACAACTTTGTTTAGTTGTGTTATTTACACATTAAGCGTTGTTATTTACACTCTTAGCATCGAGATTTGATTCGAACTTTCTTCTTTCTTCAGCTTGAACCATACTACAAGCAATCATTTTCTTCATTCAGTGATCTAACAGTGAAGTCTTTCAGGTAATTCATTTACAATATTCTAAAAAATTTTTTTAATGCTTTCAACTCACATCATATGTTTTCTGTTGTACAGAAGCGGCTCAATCATCAATGAAATGGAGCTTCGATTTGTATCTGCATCTGCTCCTACTGGCTCCGAAATTGCACAAGTTTTGGTCAAGGCGGCTTCAAACATCACTGCCTTCACCGTTGATGCTGCTAGTATTTTCGTCGATGGCACACGTAAGCTACAATAAATTCAGATATCAAGATAATTATCTACATAAACAAAAATCATAAAATACATTTAAAAACCGTTTTATTATCAAACATTTTGTTGACATCATGTTTTGCTTTCTCAATGTTTACAGAAGTGTCAAGTGGAGTAAGCCACAAGATCAGTCTCATCCTGGCTTTCTGCATGGTCCTGTTGTCATGGATGCTGTCAAGCCAACACTAACATCTCTGCTAATTTCTAGTGGATGATCTGCTTAAAAATTATTCTAAGTGGAAACCACCCAAGACATCATGAGAGGGCATTTTGTTTAAGAGATATAATTAGTCAACATTTTCCAAGCATGTTTCTGCAAATCATCAGTCAAAAACTTAAATGCTGGTAAAACCACATTTATTATTTGTAGTACTTGTGAGGATATTAGTAGGATATTGTTAGTTTGGCAGCAAAATCCTGGATCCAGTCTATGAAGAAAACAACTTGTGTACTTCCTGCGTCTATTGAGAGAGTTATTTATGTTGTCTAAAGAAGTGATGTAGGATTTAAAACTTTTTCTCTCAAAGTAACTGCACTTTATTCTTATACAAAGTTTAATTATTGTGTTCATTATTTATATATATATATTTGAAATACTAATGAAGGAATTGCCTGAATGACTGATGAGTGGGTGACACAATTTATGCCAGAATCCTCTATAAATGAATGTTGTGGGATAAAAGAAATGTAGAACGTCTGAAACCTTTGATTATTTTGTTTTTCTTTTCAATATAAACATATCAATGAGATCGATTGTTTCTCTATTCAGTATGCTCTTAAGTGTTATGCAAGCTTATTTCCGTGTAACTAATGAAGAAATTTAATTATATACAATATGAACATTAAATTACATTCATATGAGATTATTGCAATATTTATCTTTAGGGTGAAAGATGTGTTAAAGGGTATAAAATGCAATGTAGCTGTTTCCAATAAAGAAATTAATATGTAAAAGTATTGCTTCTATTCTATTCTGAGCAATAAATACACCACTGAGTAGTTACTCATTGGGCTGAGTGACATAGCTGAAAAATAAAATCTCAGATTTTTTTCATACTAAATCTGACGTCTGATTTAAATTTTAAAAATTGATCTCGCTTTTTATTTTCAGTTTTTTTTTAAAGGAAATTACAAATCACATAAAGCATTTCCAAAGACATGCTTTTATTTTAATCATCCCTTCTTGGAATTTAAATGAATTTAAACAAAGTAATAAAAACGATCATTAGAACATGTCTTTATAAATATTCTGGCACTAACTGAATAGAAAACGAATAAAGAATTCTTTTTGTACCTGGTTAGAGTTTAGTCTGATGTAAAGTCAAACTGTGAGAGAAAAAAAAACAATGTTTTCAAAAAGTTAATTTAAAACTTCCAATGTCAAATAAAAGACTCTTTCAGTTGTGCTGTTTTTCTTTCTCAGTCATTTTTGAGAAAATCGTCATGAAGGCATCCAATAGGAAATGACACCTTTTGCTCAGCTTTTTCTGACCAAAGGAATCCTTTGTTTGCTGCTGACGTCGTTCACGCACTCAAGCAAATACAATATAAATCTCTAATACCAACAATGAAAACAAACTTGTGTATTTATAGAATTCAATCTGGAGAGACTCAGACGGAGATAAGAAGACAATTAGAAGAGTTTATTAACAAACAGAACAGCTCGGCTGGAGAGCGAAGGACACCATGAATGAAGGTCCTTATCAGCTGGGACTTGGTCGATGATTGGACGTGACGTGGCTTGGTCCGGCGTTGATAGGTCGGCGATTGTGGGCAGGTCGCTTCAGTGGGGATAAAAGAGTCTTCCAGTTTGAATTTACGCCTAGGCTTCATTTCTCAGTTGATGTTAACGTAAGCAAGCTGTTATCTTGTTTTATGATCTTCCTTCCTGCATGTTTGTGGTGGTTTGGCCAGTTTTGCTGCTATTTATATATCCGGATGAAGAGATTTCCCAATAGCAAGTTCTATGTTACGTTCTTAAATAAAAAATACTTATTGATAACATTTGGACACATTTGAAATCAAAGATTTGGTATGTAAATTTGTATGGTTTTGGATTTAAAGTGTACCGGATATTACTGGTAAAATTTTTCATATTAGTATTAGAGAAAACAAGTAGATATAAATGTTTGTTGCTACCACTAAACATATATTTATCACAATTACCGTTACTATTATTATTATTATTATTATTATTATATTTTAACCACCACACATATCTTAACTACATGAGGCATATGTATACATGTTATCTTAAATGTTGGGAAAAATAATATCTTTATGAAATTTTATTCATTCACTTCCTTATTTGTGCTTTGACTTGTCGTTAAATGGTTTGTGTAACTCTTCCAATATTGTGGAAAATGTAAAATTTAGGACTTTTTGAACAGTGAACTTTTTGTTTCTTTTTAAACCAGCTGGTTTAAAACTGCAATAGCTCAAAATAAAATAAAATAATGTAGCAAAAACTTTTGTTTTAAACTTGAACAACATCTACAACAGAAACGTCTTCGACTATTGCTGTGCATTTTATTGCCATACTCTTATACGCATTCTAAAATATATTCCAGGATTGCAAGAAGCTGATCTACAACGTAATTTTTTGTTAAATATAAAGTTTATTCCATTTAACAAGTTTGTGCCAATATAAACAAATTTTATAGTGTTTAAAAAAACTAAACATGATGTCTTAATGTCTAATAGCTTAATGCTATTTGTAACAATGAAGTGTTCGAAGTGAGACAAACATAATGTCGCAGCCACACCTTTGCATTCTTGCTCTTGTGAATACTACTCACAAAAACACACATGCAGTTTAAAAGCTATCCATCTTTAACAATAGGTCTGTCTACAGCAGTGGTGTCAAACTCCAGTCCTCAAGGGCCGGTGTCCTGCAGTTTTTATAAGTGCCACAGGTACAAAACACTGGAATGAAATGGCTTAATTACCTCCTCCTTATGTAGATCAGTTCTCCAGAGCCTTGCTAATGACCTAATTATTCCATTCAGGTGTGGTGCAGCAAAGGCACAACTAAAAGTTGCAGGACAGCGGCCCTTGAGGACTGGAGTTTGACACCTGTGGTCTACAGGCATTTTTGTCTGAGTTAGTTTTTAAATACATCAGACACTTTATAACGTAAACCTTTGTACAAAACAGTCTGTTCAGCTTTATAGAATGTAGATTTCATAGCATCTGTGCTAAAAAAAAAGAGACATACAAATTTCTTTAAAAAAAAAAAAAAGAACTTGTGGGGCAAATTAAACTGTAAATTACTGAAACGACCAAGTCATTCAGTACAATGCCTTATGTAACTATGAAACCCTCTTCTATTAGAAGGCACCATTTTGCATACACAAAACAAGATAATGGCGTCTGGTTTGTTCACTTTGACGGAATGAAAGGACAATAGGAATGCAAACCAAATCACCTTTGCGAGTTGTTTTCATTCCTCTGACACCAACAACAGTTCAAAAATGAATGTTTTAACCTGCGTCATACTTGCAATAGATAAGTTGCAATAGATAAGGGTAATATATAAGGTTCAGCAGCAGAGTGGTTGATCAAGAATTAGAGGAGAAGCAAGAGAGGATTAGAGGAACTTTTGAAACCAGCCACTGCTTTGGGTAAGTACATTCCTTAGTCTAATAATGCCAGGTTTTGTAATTTACATGTGTATGAAAAATTAAGGTTTTAGCTTTTCTTTTAAAAAATTAGGTTGATGTGATTTGTGTTTAAGGTTCTCACTGTCATTGTTTAAAATGACTATGTCCCCCTCCCCTCATCCCCCAAAAAGACAACATTTAAAAACAAAAAAGCCTGCTGTGTGACGTGCTTTTGCTAATAAATTTCCTATACATTGACAGAGAAGTAAAAAAACACTGATAGAGTCAGAAATACATTTCTATTTTAGGCAAATGTAAATAGTAATGAATGACTGGACTTTTACGTGTATTTATGTGTCTTTAATATTGGCAAGCTTACTAAATATGTAAGTTTGCCAATTTTGTGATAAAATGGTGACTGGGAAGTTTAATCAGACTTTTAGCTAGATTAAAATATGTCAAAACAATTTAAAAACTAAATTTTGATGACAAAATATAATCTACAGAATACCTTGGCAAAACTTTAAATGAAACATTAACACACATTTAGTTAACACATTTAGTTCTTTTTTGAAAAATTTCTAATAAAAGATTTTTTAACTACAACAATATGGAAATGTGTACAGCTTATTTTAATTTCAAGTAGTTAAAGAACAGTGTTTTTTGTTAAAAACCTTTAAAAAACTAATAATAAGAAGTTGAAAATCAACAAATCAATTTGATGTGTTTTCTGTTTTGATAATTGTTTGAGGATCGACTGTCAGAAACTCACAAATTGTGTTGAATATTTTTCTTTGTATTCATGAGAGGAAAGTTGCTGGCTGCTTTAATGTGTTTATCTTTATTTGAACAGTTTATTATTTATTACAATTGATTATTTACAATTTATACAATTGATTACAATTTAGTTATAATTTATTATTTACAATTAACCTAAATAACTATCAATTATGTTCTTTTTTTATGTTTTTAAAATGGCTGTTTTAAAGGAAATTCAATTTATCTATTTAGTTGGAAGTAATTATTGTCTGTAAATTTACAAGGGTTGATGTGTTAACTTTTTAAGGACAAAGATTGAAAATGGGACTTAAAGGAATCTTGATGATACTACTAATGCTAAATGGTAAGTTCACAAAGGAAAAACTTAAAAGATTTGTGTAAATATGAAACAGTAAAATAACAGTTTAATATAATAAAAAAAACTTTACCAACAAATTCCAACCGACAGCAAATACAACGCTGACGACTGCACAGGCAATGACTACAGCTGCTCCAACCACAACAACCACAGCTGCTCCAACCACAACCACAACCACAGCTGCTCCAACCACAACAACAGCAGCTCCAACCACAACCACAACCACAGCTGCTCCAACCACAACAACAGCGGCTCCAACCACAACCACAGCTGCTCCAACCACAACAACAGCTGCTCCAACCACAACAACAGCAGCTCCAACCACAACCACAACCACAGCTGCTCCAACCACAACAACAGCGGCTCCAACCACAACCACAGCTGCTCCAACCACAACAACAGCGGCTCCAACCACAACCACAGCGGCTCCAACCACAACAACAGCTGCTCCAACCACAACCACAGCAGCTCCGACCACAACCACAGAGGCTCCAACCACAACCACAGCGGCTCCAACCACAACAACAGCAGCTCCAACCACAACCACAACCACAGCTGCTCCAACCACAACAACAGCGGCTCCAACCACAACCACAGCTGCTCCAACCACAACAACAGCGGCTCCAACCACAACCACAGCTGCTCCAACCACAACAACAACAGCGGCTCCAACCACAACCACAGCTGCTCCAACCACAACAACAGCAGCTCCAACCACAACCACAGCTACACCAACCACAACCACAGCTGCTCCAACCACAACCACAGCTACAGCAACCACAACCACAGCTACACCAACCACAACCACAGCTGCTCCAACCACAACTACAGCTGCTCCAACCACAACAACAACAGCTGCTCCAACCACAACCGCAGCTGCTCCAACCACAACAACAACAGCGGCTCCAACCACAACCACAGCTGCTCCAACCACAACAACAACAGCGGCTCCAACCACAACCACAGCTGCTCCAACCACAACAACAGCAGCTCCAACCACAACCACAGCTACACCAACCACAACCACAGCTACACCAACAACAACCACAGCTGCTCCAACCACAACCACAGCTACAGCAACCACAACCACAGTTGCTCCAACCACAACAACAGCTGCTCCAACCACAACCACAGCGGCTCCAACCACAACCACAGCGGCTCCAACCACAACCACAGCTGCACTAACCACAACCACAGCTGCACCAACCACAACCACATTGGCTCCAACCACAACAACAGCGGCTACAACCACAACCACAGCTGCTCCAACCACAACCACAGCCGCACCAACCACAACCACAGCTGCTCCAACCACAACCACAGCTGCTCCAACCACAACAACAGCTGCTCCAACCACAACAACAGCCGCTCAAACCACAACAACAGCAGCTCCAACCACAACCACAGCTACAGCAACCACAACCACAGCTACACCAACTACAACCACAGCTGCTCCAACCACAACCACAGTTGATCCAACCACAACAACAGCTGCTCCAACCACAACAACAGCAGAGGCACCAACCACAACCACAGCTGCTCCAACCACAACCACAGCTGCTCCAACGACAACAACAGCTGCTCCAACTACAACCACAGCGGCTACAACCACAACAACAGTGGTTCCAACCACAACCACAGCTGCTCCAACCACAACAACAGCGGCTCCAACCACAACCACAGCGGCTCCAACCACAACAACAGCTGCTCCAACCACAACCACAGCAGCTCCGACCACAACCACAGAGGCTCCAACCACAACCACAGCGGCTCCAACCACAACAACAGCAGCTCCAACCACAACCACAACCACAGCGGCTCCAACCACAACCACAGCTGCTCCAACCACAACAACAGCGGCTCCAACCACAACCACAGCTGCTCCAACCACAACAACAACAGCGGCTCCAACCACAACCACAGCTGCTCCAACCACAACAACAGCAGCTCCAACCACAACCACAGCTACACCAACCACAACCACAGCTGCTCCAACCACAACCACAGCTACAGCAACCACAACCACAGCTACACCAACCACAACCACAGCTGCTCCAACCACAACTACAGCTGCTCCAACCACAACAACAACAGCTGCTCCAACCACAACCGCAGCTGCTCCAACCACAACAACAACAGCGGCTCCAACCACAACCACAGCTGCTCCAACCACAACAACAACAGCGGCTCCAACCACAACCACAGCTGCTCCAACCACAACAACAGCAGCTCCAACCACAACCACAGCTACACCAACCACAACCACAGCTACACCAACAACAACCACAGCTGCTCCAACCACAACCACAGCTACAGCAACCACAACCACAGTTGCTCCAACCACAACAACAGCTGCTCCAACCACAACCACAGCGGCTCCAACCACAACCACAGCGGCTCCAACCACAACCACAGCTGCACTAACCACAACCACAGCTGCACCAACCACAACCACATTGGCTCCAACCACAACAACAGCGGCTACAACCACAACCACAGCTGCTCCAACCACAACCACAGCCGCACCAACCACAACCACAGCTGCTCCAACCACAACCACAGCTGCTCCAACCACAACAACAGCTGCTCCAACCACAACAACAGCCGCTCAAACCACAACAACAGCAGCTCCAACCACAACCACAGCTACAGCAACCACAACCACAGCTACACCAACTACAACCACAGCTGCTCCAACCACAACCACAGTTGATCCAACCACAACAACAGCTGCTCCAACCACAACAACAGCAGAGGCACCAACCACAACCACAGCTGCTCCAACCACAACCACAGCTGCTCCAACGACAACAACAGCTGCTCCAACTACAACCACAGCGGCTACAACCACAACAACAGTGGTTCCAACCACAACCACAGCTGCTCCAACCACAACAACAGCGGCTCCAACCACAACCACAGCGGCTCCAACCACAACAACAGCTGCTCCAACCACAACCACAGCAGCTCCGACCACAACCACAGAGGCTCCAACCACAACCACAGCGGCTCCAACCACAACAACAGCAGCTCCAACCACAACCACAACCACAGCTGCTCCAACCACAACAACAGCGGCTCCAACCACAACCACAGCTGCTCCAACCACAACAACAGCGGCTCCAACCACAACCACAGCTGCTCCAACCACAACAACAACAGCGGCTCCAACCACAACCACAGCTGCTCCAACCACAACAACAGCAGCTCCAACCACAACCACAGCTACACCAACCACAACCACAGCTGCTCCAACCACAACCACAGCTACAGCAACCACAACCACAGCTACACCAACCACAACCACAGCTGCTCCAACCACAACTACAGCTGCTCCAACCACAACAACAACAGCTGCTCCAACCACAACCGCAGCTGCTCCAACCACAACAACAACAGCGGCTCCAACCACAACCACAGCTGCTCCAACCACAACAACAACAGCGGCTCCAACCACAACCACAGCTGCTCCAACCACAACAACAGCAGCTCCAACCACAACCACAGCTACACCAACCACAACCACAGCTACACCAACAACAACCACAGCTGCTCCAACCACAACCACAGCTACAGCAACCACAACCACAGTTGCTCCAACCACAACAACAGCTGCTCCAACCACAACCACAGCGGCTCCAACCACAACCACAGCGGCTCCAACCACAACCACAGCTGCACTAACCACAACCACAGCTGCACCAACCACAACCACATTGGCTCCAACCACAACAACAGCGGCTACAACCACAACCACAGCTGCTCCAACCACAACCACAGCCGCACCAACCACAACCACAGCTGCTCCAACCACAACCACAGCTGCTCCAACCACAACAACAGCTGCTCCAACCACAACAACAGCCGCTCAAACCACAACAACAGCAGCTCCAACCACAACCACAGCTACAGCAACCACAACCACAGCTACACCAACTACAACCACAGCTGCTCCAACCACAACCACAGTTGATCCAACCACAACAACAGCTGCTCCAACCACAACAACAGCAGAGGCACCAACCACAACCACAGCTGCTCCAACCACAACCACAGCTGCTCCAACGACAACAACAGCTGCTCCAACTACAACCACAGCGGCTACAACCACAACAACAGTGGTTCCAACCACAACCACAGCTGCACTAACCACAACCACAGCGGCTCCAACCACAACAACAGCAGAGGCACCAACCACAACCACAGCTGCTCCAACCACAACCACAGCTGCTCCAACGACAACAACAGCTGCTCCAACTACAACCACAGCGGCTACAACCACAACAACAGTGGTTCCAACCACAACCACAGCTGCACTAACCACAACCACAGTTGCTCCAACCACAACCACAGCTGCTCCAACCACAACCACAGCTGCTCCAACCACAACAACAGCAGTTCCAACCACAACCACAGAGGCTCCAACCACAACAACAGCTGCTCCAACCACAACCACAGAGGCTCCAACCACAACAACAGATGCTCCAACCACAACAACAGCGGCTCCAACCACAACAACAGCAGCTCCAACCACAACCACAACCACAGCTGCTCCAACCACAACAACAGCAGCTCCAACCACAACCACAGCTACACCAACTACAACCACAGCTGCACCAACCACAACCACAGTTGCTCCAACCACAACCACAGCTGCTCCAACCACAACAACAGCAGCTCCAACCACAACCACAGCTACACCAACCACAACCACAGCTACACCAACTACAACCACAGCTGCTCCAACCACAACCACAGCTGCTCCAACCACAACAACAGCAGCTCCAACCACAACCACAGCTACACCAACCACAACCACAGCTGCTCCAACCACAACAACAGCAGCTCCAACCACAACCACAGAGGCTCCAACCACAACAACAGCTGCTCCAACCACAACCACAGAGGCTCCAATCACAACCACAGCTGCTCCAACCACAACAACAGCTGCTCCAACCACAACCACAGCGGCTCCAACCACAACCACAGCTACAGCAACCACAACCACAGTTGCTCCAACCACAACAACAGCTGCTCCAACCACAACCACAGCGGCTCCAACCACAACCACAGCGGCTCCAACCACAACCACAGCTGCACTAACCACAACCACAGCTGCACCAACCACAACCACATTGGCTCCAACCACAACAACAGCGGCTACAACCACAACCACAGCTGCTCCAACCACAACCACAGCTGCTCCAACCCCAACCACAGCTACACCAACTACAACCACAGCTGCTCCAACGACAACACCAGCTGCTCCAACTACAACCACAGCGGCTACAACCACAACAACAGCGGCTCCAACCACAACCACAGCTGCACTAACCACAACCACAGCGGCTCCAACCACAACAACAGCTACACCAACCACAACCACAGTTGCTCCAACCACAACCACAGCTGCTCCAACCACAACAACAGCAGCTCCAACCATAACCACAGCTGCACCAACCACAACCACAGCTACACCAACTACAACCACAGCTGCTCCAACCACAACCACAGCTGCTCCAACCACAACAACAGCAGCTCCAACCACAACCACAGCTACACCAACCACAACCACAGCTGCTCCAACCACAACAACAGCAGCTCCAACCACAACCACAGAGACTCCAACCACAACAACAGCTGCTCCAACCACAACCACAGAGGCTCCAACCACAACAACAGCTGCTCCAACCACAACAACAGCGGCTCCAACCACAACCACAACCACAGCTGCTCCAACCACAACAACAGCAGCTCCAACCACAACCACAGCTACACCAACTACAACCACAGCTGCTCCAACCACAACCACAGTTGATCCAACCACAACCACAGCTGCTCCAACCACAACAACAGCAGAGGCTCCAACCACAACCACAGCTACACCAACTACAACCACAGCTGATCCAACCACAACCACAGCTGCTCCAACGACAACACCAGCTGCTCCAACTACAACCACAGCGGCTACAACCACAACAACAGCGGCTCCAACCACAACCACAGCTGCACTAACCACAACCACTGCGGCTCCAACCACAACAACAGCTACACCAACCACAAAGACAGTTGCTCCAACCACAACCACAGCTGCACTAACCACAACCACAGCGGCTCCAACCACAACAACAGCTACACCAACCACAACCACAGTTGCTCCAACCACAACCACAGCTGCTCCAACCACAACAGCAGCTCCAACCACAACCACAGCTACACCAACCACAACCACAGCTACACCAACTACAACCACAGCTGCTCCAACCCCAACCACAGCTGCTCCAACCACAACAACAGCAGCTCCAACCACAACCACA
The DNA here is from genome assembly GCF_003331165.1 of Xiphophorus hellerii. Classification (NCBI taxonomy): domain Eukaryota; kingdom Metazoa; phylum Chordata; class Actinopteri; order Cyprinodontiformes; family Poeciliidae; genus Xiphophorus; species Xiphophorus hellerii. The sequence continues at coordinate 14,309,632 of NC_045685.1, read as the reverse complement.
GCTACACCAACCACAACCACAGCTGCTCCAACTACAACAACAGCAGCTCCAACCACAACCACAGCTACACCAACCACAACCACAGCTGCTCCAACCACAACCACAGCTACAGCAACCACCACCACAGCTACACCAACCACAACCACAGTTGCTCCAACCAAAACCACAGCTGCTCCAACCACAACAGCAGCTCCAACCACAACCACAGCTACACCAACCACAACCACAGCTACACCAACTACAACCACAGCTGCTCCAACCACAACCACAGCTGCTCCAACCACAACAACAGCAGCTCCAACCACAACCACAGCTACACCAACCACAACCACAGCTGCTCCAACTACAACAACAGGAGCTCCAACCACAACCACAGCTACACCAACCACAACCACAGCTGCTCCAACCACAACCACAGCTACAGCAACCACCACCACAGCTACACCAACCACAACCACAGCTGCTCCAACCACAACAACAGCTGCCCCAACCACAACCACAACCACAGCGGCTCCAACCACAACCACAGCTGCACTAACCACAACAACAGCTGCTCCAACCACAACCACAGCCGCTCCAACCACAACCACAGCTGCTCCAACCACAACCACAGCTGCTCCAACCACAACAACAGCTGCTCCAACCACAACAACAGCCACTCAAATCACAACCACTGCAGCTCCAACCACAACAATAGCAGCTCCAACCACAACCACAGCAGCTCCAACCACAACCACAGAGGCTCCAACCACAACAACAGCTGCTCCAACCACAACCACAGAGGCTCCAACCACAACAACAGCTGCTCCAACCACAACCACAGAGGCTCCAACCACAACAACAGCTGCTCCAACCACAACCACAGCGGCTCCAACCACAACAACAGCAGCTCCAACCACAACCACAACCACAGCTGCTCCAACCACAACAACAGCAGCACAAACTGCAACCACAGCTACACCAACTACAACCACAGCTGCTCCAACCACAACCACAGCTGCTCCAACCACAACAACAGCTGCTCCAACCACAACCACAGTTGCTCCAACCACAACCACAGCTGCTCCAACTACAACAACAGCAGCTCCAACCACAACCACAGTTGCTCCAACCACAACCACAGCTGCTCCAACCACAACAACAGCAGCTCCAACCACAACCACAGCTACACCAACTACAACCACAGCTGCTCCAACCACAACCACAGCTGCTCCAACGACAACAACAGCTGCTCCAACTACAACCACAGCGGCTACAACCACAACAACAGCGGCTCCAACCACAATCACAGCTGCACTAACCACAACCACAGCGGCTCCAACCACAACAACAGCTACACCAACCACAACCACAGTTGCTCCAACCACAACCACAGCTGCTCCAACCACAACAACAGCAGCTCCAACCACAACCACAGCTACACCAACTACAACCACAGCTGCTCCAACCACAACCACAGCTGCTCCAACCACAACAACAGCTGCTCCAACTACAACCAAAGCGGATACAACCACAACAACAGCGGCTCCAACCACAACCACAGCTGCACTAACCACAACCACAGCAGCTCCAACCAAAACCACAGCTTCTCCAACCACAACAACAGCTGCTCCAACCACAACCACAGAGGCTCCAACCACAACAACAGCAGCTCCAACCACAACAACAGCTACACCAACCACAACCAGAGCTGCTCCAACCACAACCACAGCTACAGCAACCACAACCACAGCTATACCAACCACAACAACAGCTGCTCCAACCACAACCACAGCTGCTCCAACCACAACAACAGCAGCTCCAACCACAACCACAGAGGCTCCAACCACAACAACAGCTGCTCCAACCTCAACCACAGCTGTTCCAACCTCAACCACAGCTGCTCCAACCACAACAACAGCAGCTCCAACCACAACCACAGCTACAGCAACCACAACCACAGCTACACCAACCACAACCACAGCTGCTCCAACCACAACCACAGCTACAGCAACCACAACCACAGCTACACCAACCACAACAACAGCTGCTCCAACCACAACCACAGCTGCTCCAACCACAACCACAGCGTCTACAACCACAACCACAGCGGCTCAAACCACAACCACAGCTGCACTAACCACAACCACAGCAGCTACAACCACAACAACAGCTGCTCTAACCACAACCACAGCTGCACCAACCACAACCACATCGGCTCCAACCACAACAACAGCGGCTCCAACCACAACAACAGCTGCTCCAACCACAACAACAGAAGCTCCAACCACAACCACAGGTACACCAACCACAACCACAGCTACAGCAACCACAACCACAGCTACACCAACCACAACCACAGCTGCTAAAACCACAACCACAGCTGTTCCAACCACAACCACAGCGGCTCCAACCACAACCACAGCTGCACTAACCACAACCACAGCGGCTCCAACCACAACAACAGCTGCTCCAACCACAACCACAGCTGCACCAACCACAACCACATCGGCTCCAACCACAAGAACAGCGGCTCCAACCACAACAACAGCTGCTCAAACCACAACCACAGCTGCTCCAACCACAACAACAGCAGCTCCAACCACAACCACAGCAGCTCCAACCACAACCACAGCTACACTAACCACAACCACAGCTGCTCCAACCACAACCACAGCTACCGCAACCACAACCACAGCTACACCAACCACAACAACAGCTGCTCCAACCACAACCACAGCTGCTCCAACCACAACAACAGCAGCTCCAACCACAACCACAGCTATACCAACCACAACCACAGCTACACCAACTACAACCACAGCTGCTCCACCCACAACCACAGCTACACCAACCACAACCACAGCTGCTCCAACCACAACAACAGCAGCTCCACCCACAACCACAGCTGCTCCAACCACAACCACAGCGGCTCCAACCACAACCACAGCTGCACTAACCACAACCACAGCGGCTCCAACCACAACAACAGTTGCACTAACCACAACAACAGCGGCTCCAACCACAACCACAGCTACACCAACCACAACCACAGCCGCTCCAACCACAACCACAGCTGCTCTAACCACATCGGCTCCAACCACAAGAACAGCGGCTCCAACCACAACAACAGCTGCTCCAACCACAACCACAGCTGCTCCAACCACAACCACAGCTGCTCCAACCACAACAACAGCAGCTCCAACCACTACCACAGCTGCTCCAACCACAACTACACCAACCACAACCACAGCTGCTCCAACCACAACCACAGCTACAGCAACCACAACCACAGCTACACCAACCACAACAACAGCTGCTCCAACCACAACCACAGCTGCTCCAACCACAACAACAGCAGCTCCAACCACAACCACAGCTGCTCCAACCACAGCTACACCAACCACAACCACAGCTGCTCCAACCACAACCAAAGCTACAGCAACCACAACAACAGCTGCTCCAACCACAACCACAGCTGCACCAACCACAGCTACACCAACCACAACAACAGCTGCTCCAACAACAACCACAGCTGCACCAACCACAACCACATCGGCTCCAACCACAACAACAGCTGCTACAACCACAACCACAGGTGCTCCAACCACAACAACAGAAGCTCCAACCACAACCACAGCTGCTCCAACCACAACCACAGCTGCTACAACCACAACAACAGCCGCTCAAACCACAACCACTGCAGCTCCAACCACAACAACAGCAGCACCAACCACAACAACAGCTGCTCCAACCACAACCACAGAGGCTCCAACCACAACAACAGCTGCTCCAACCACAACCACAGGTGCTCCAACCACAACAACAACAGCTCCAACCACAGCTACACCAACCACAACCACAGCTACACCAACTACAACCACAGCTGCTCCAACCACAACCACAGCTGCTCCAACCACAACCACAGCTGCTACAACCACAACAACAGCCGCTCAAACCACAACCACTGCAGCTCCAACCACAACAACAGCAGCACCAACCACAACAACAGCTGCTCCAACCACAACCACAGAGGGTCCAACCACAACAACAACAGCTCCAACCACAGCTACACCAACCACAACCACAGCTACACCAACTACAACCACAGGCGCTCCAACCACAACCACAGCTGCTCCAACCACAACGACAGCGGCTCCAACCACAACCACAGCAGCTCCAAGCACAACAACAGCGGCTCCAACCACGACCACAACTACACCAACCACAACCACAGCTGCTCCAATCACAACCACAGCCGCTCCAACCACCACCACAGCGGGTCCAACCACAACCACATCTGCCCCAACCACAACAACAGCTGCTCCAACCACCACCACAGCGGGTCCAACCACAACCACATCTGCCCCAACCACAACAACAGCTGCTCCAACCACAACCACAGCCGCTCCAACCACAACAACAGCCGCTCCAACCACAACCACAGCCGCTCCAACCACAACGACAGCCGCTCCAACCACAACCACAGCCGCTCCAACCACAACCACAGCTGCTCCAAGCACAACATCAGCTGCTCCAACCACAACAACAGCTGCTCCAACCACAACAACAGCGGCTCCAACCACAACAACAGCTGCTCCAACCACAACCACAGCGGCTCCAACCACAACGACAGCCGTTCCAACCACAACCACAGCCGCTCCAACCACAACGACAGCCGCTCCAACCACAACCACAGCTGCTCCAAGCACAACATCAGCTGCTCCAACCACAACAACAGCGGCTCCAACCACAACAACAGCTGCTCCAACCACAACCACAGCGGCTCCAACCACAACTACTGCTGCTCCAACCACAACAACAGCCGCTCAAACCACAACCATTGCAGCTCCAACCACAACGGCTCCAACCACAACAACAGCTGCTCCAACCACAACAATAGCGGCTCCATCCACAACCACAGCTGCTCCAACAACAACAACAGCAGCTCCAACCACAACCACAGCTTCACCAACCACAACCACAGCTACATCAACCACAACCACAGCTGCTCCAACCACAACATCCGCGGCTCCAACAACAACAACAGCGGCTCAAACCACAACCACAACTACACCAACCACAACCACAGCTGCTCCAACCACAACAACAGCTGCTCCGACCACAACAACAGCTGCTACAACCACAGCAGCTCCAACCACAACAACAGCCACTCCAACCACAACCACAGCCGCTCCAACCACAACAACAGCAGTTCCAACCACAACAACAGCTGCTCCAACCACAACCACAGATGCTACAACCACAACAGCAGCTGCTACAACCACAACCACAGCTGCTACAACCACAGCAGCTCCAACCACAACAACAGCGGCTCAAACCACAACCACAGCAGCTCCAACCACAACAACAGCTGCTCCGACCACAACAACAGCTGCTACAACCACAGCAGCTCCAACCACAACAACAGCCACTCCAACCACAACCACAGCCGCTCCAACCACAACAACAGCAGCTCCAACCACAACAACAGCTGCTCCAACTACAACCACAGATGCTACAACCACAACAGCAGCTGCTACAACCACAACCACAGCTGCTACAACCACAACCACAGCAGCTCCAACCACAACAACAGCTGCTCCAACCACAACCACAACGGCTACAAGCACAACGACAGCGGCTCCAACCAGAACAGCGGCTCCAACCACAACCACAACAGCTCCAACCACAACAACAGCAGCTCCAACCACAACCACAGCTTCTCCAACCACAACCACAGCAGCTCCAACCACCACCACAAAAACTTCAACCACAACCACAGCTGCTCCAACCACAACCACAACGGCTCCAACCACAACTACAGCTGCTCCAACTGCAACCGCAGAGGCTCCAACCACAACTACAGTGGCTCCAACCACAACAACAGCTGCTCCAACCATAACCACAGCAGCTCCAACCACCACCACAAAAACTTCAACCACAACCACAGCTGCTCCAACCACAACGGCTCCAACCACAACTACAGCTGCTCCAACTACAACCGCAGAGGCTCCAACCACAACAACAGTGGCTCCAACCACAACAACAGCTGCTCCAACCACAACCACAACCAGAGTTTCTACAACCACAACCACAGCGGCTCCAACCACAACAGCGGCTCCAACTACAACCAGAGAAGCTCCAACCACAACTATAGCAGCTCCAGCATCAATAAGACAACTGACTTTTAAGTCTGATGAAGTATTCACGTCTGATTTGGGAGACCCATCATCATCAGGATTCCAAACACGCTCAGGACACATAATTAATCGTGTATGTTTACATTTCTTACTCACATAACAGTGTTCATTGTAATTTTTATAAAAATGAATTCGGCTTCATAAATTAATATCTTTTTATATGAAAATACTGTAAATATTTTGTGTATCTCTTCAACTTGAAGATGTGAGTTAAGTTTTATTGTAAATTAAAAAAATACATATGTATCTTATAAATATTATAAAATGTATTGCTTACCTAGAATGTAGTCTTAATTTTCCTCAAACATCACACCATATACTTTCATTTTTTTCATTAGGGGAGTATGTAGAATTTCTATTGAAATCAATACAAGAAAATATATTAATTGCAATAATGTTTATATCTAGCGATATCCAGAAAAATACATTTTTTAAACTTGTACACTTAACATTTTTATTTTCTCCACATAGCTTGACCCACTTTTCAGAAGATCTTTCCCCTCATTCCAAAAGACTGGAGCCATGAGATTCAGGTAATTTCTTTGTAGTTTGCTCAAGAAATTATAAACTTTGTAGGAAGGCACTTGTAGACAATAACTAATTATGCTAATACATTTGCAGAGCTGGATCAATTATCAACTCTGTGGACCTTGAATTTCAGTCATCATCGTCTCCTAATGATACACTAATTAAAGACATTTTGGTTAATGAAGCTTCAAACATCACGGAATTCAACGTACTAGCAGACACGGTTGCTATTAGTGACCCAGGTAAGAGGAATAAACTAATTTAGGAAAATTGAATATTTATGCAAAGGACAAATGAAAACAAACACTGTTCAATAAATATGAAGGAATTAGTTGGATCAACAAGATTTTCTAAACATCTTTTTGAGAACTTATAACTTCTAAGCTTTTTGAGAACAGCTTAGAAGAACTGAAATCTTTTTCAGTTCTTCTAAGCTGTTCACATTTGGTAAATGCAATAAATATTACAGCACCTCCAACCACAACAACAATGGTTCCAACCACAACAACTGCTCCATCCACAACTACAGTGGTTCCAACCACAACCACAACAACTCCAACCACAACCACAGCTGCTTCACCTACAACAGCGGCTCCAACAACAGCCACAGAAGCTCCAACCACAACCACAGAAGCTCCAACCACAACAACAGTAGCTCCAACAACAATTACAACTGCTTCAACTACAACTACAGCAGCTCCAACCACAACAACAGTAGCTCCAACCACAATAACGACTGCTTCAACTACAACTACAGTAGCTACAACCACAACAGTAGCTCCAACAACAATAACAACTGCTTCAACTACAACTACAGCAGCTACAACCACAACAACAGTAGCTCCAACCACAATAACAACTGCTTCAACTACAACTACAGCAGCTACAACCACAACAACAGTAGCTCCAACCACAATAACGACTGCTTCAACTACAACTACAGCAGCTACAACCACAACAACAGTAGCTCCAACAACAATTACAACTGCTTCAACTACAACTACAGCAGCTACAACTACAACAACAGCTGCTCCAACCAAACCAAAGACTACTACAACAACAACAACACCAACTACTCTTGTGACGACTACAACTACAACAACTGAAGCTCCTCCTCCAGTGTTTGTTGTTGCAGCGACTGTGGTTGAACCATTTGTTGAAGAGCTAAATGACAGAAGTAGTGTGCAGTTCAAAGCTCTTGAAGTAAAAGTGATAGCAGTGGTGAGTGGTTCATTCAAAATCCTTTATTATTTAAATTGTTTAATCTGAGGATTATTTTACAATGAATTTTAACATGTTTTCTGTTCTACAGTATGATATCATCTACAGCGCAAGATATGGAATTCTCTTCATCCGGAGTTTTATCATTTCCTTCAAGTATGTTAGCTTTTAACTTTATTAGTCAAGTTCATCTACTTGTATGTTTTATTTACGTTTATAGTGGTAATGACCAACTAGGAATAACATAATCTGAAAGACATATTACACATAATTTATTATTTCCACCACATACATAGAATTTTAATATTTGAAATCAGTTTGAGTGTTGATCTTTTTTTTCAGACCAGCCTTCACCAGATTTCGAATGAATGGTACTCAAGCAGAGGTGGGCGTAGAGTTCAATAAAACCACACCAGCTCAGACAATCCCAAAGGCTGAAGATGTTCAAGCAACACTAAAGGAGGCTGTGAATAACCCCAACATCACTTTGAATGTCACATTCGACGTGAATTCCATTCAAATAATAAGTAAGAACAAAGTGTTTGAAACACATAAAGCCATATATTTAAGGTTACTCAAGTAATTTTACTTCATAATTATATTTCTAATTATCCTAATTCTCTGTGGAGTAGCATGACACTAAGTATCTCTAATTTTGTAATTAGGCAGATGATTCATACAATTCTCCTTTTATATCTTATCAGTCACGTACACGGTGCCTTCCACCCATCTCTCTCCTGTAGAATCTTCTCTAAGTTTCTCTCATCTCTGGTTAATTGGTACCTCTGTCCCTAAATCAAACCCGGTTCAAAGGAGTTTTGGTTGGACAAGGAAGAAAAAAACATCTTCCCTGAAACCTCCGTTATCAGTTCCATAAGTATAACACCTGCTCAGAAACCTTCATTATCAGTTCATTCTTCCCAGTAAATAAGCGAAAGTTTTATTTTCCAAGACACCTGGTTAAACAAGCCCCTTGTTTTACACTTTGCTCCATACAAAGGGTCTGGACCCTGGTTTACTGAGAAATTATTGATTGCAGGAGTTGTGGATTTTGCTGATGTTTGAAAAGATTGGATTTGACTTTACAGAGTCGTTAACGATTGGCCATGTAATGAGCCAGTTCTGTGAAGCTTCCTGGGGAGTAGGGCCACTACATCTTTGCCAGCGGTTTCGAACTTGAACACAATCCACACTTCCTGTAAACGATCATTACTCTATAGCCGGGGGACCAGGCCTTCTGTATGAAGTGAGTACAGAACAGGGGACTGGTTTTTACCAAGCTAACCTCCCAGTGGAACATGACTGGAAAACTTCCAAGCAGAGTGAGAAATTTTGAGAATCTTTGTCATCGCTAATTATCTTTTAAAATATGATTTAAAAACAATTATTTCATTCATTGTTATTTTTATCACCATAAAGAAAAAGCAGTTGACTTAATTTTAAAACAATAAATCAAGCAATTCCTGTCTTTATTTGTCAGCATATTAGTAACTAAAAAGAAAATTCAATGACCAAAATATGCACAGACTGATTTTAAGAAAACCAAACACTAACTATGTAGTTTATTTTTATTGTGATAAATATTAAGTTGATTACTTATTGCTTTCACTTCACCAAATAATTATTAGTTCATGTATTGTAATGGTAAAGAAAAATGATCAATTTTACATTTCACTTTTTGGTTGTTTTTCTGCACACTAATATGTTGCTTTCAATGCTTGTCTTTGTTTGGCAGGTGTACCTGCAACTTCAGCCCCAGTAGTTTTGCAAAATACAACAACTACAACTAATGAAACTACTGCAAACATCACTACCGGAGTAGCAACAACAACGCCTGGAACGTCAACTGCCAGCAATGCAACAACTACAACTAATGGAACTACTGCAAACATCACTACCGGAGTAGCAACAACAAAACCTGGAACGTCAACTGCCAGCAATGCAACAACTACAATTAATGGAACTACTGCAAACATCACTACCGGAGTAGCAACAACAAAGCCTGGAACGTCAACTGCCAACAATGCAACAACTACAGCAGTTACAACCATTACAACAAAAACCACAACTGTGGTGCAAACAGTAAGGCAGCTGACCTTTAGGTCTCCCGGAGAGACCTTTACAACTGATTTGCTCGACTCGACCTCAACAGCATTTAAAAACCGAGCTGCACTTTTAAAGTCAACTGTGAGTAATTTTCTTTGAAATTTGTAACAGCCAAATGATCACAACATATTTGCTACACTTGTTAAGCAATGTGGCAAGACTTTATTTTTTGTCAAAAAATAAATGTACATTTTTATTGAGATTCTACTTAAATATATTTCTTGTTCTGTATGTTTGGTATGAATAATTTCCACAATGTTCTAAATGACACAACTTTGTTTAGTTGTGTTATTTACACATTAAGCGTTGTTATTTACACTCTTAGCATTGAGATTTGATTCGAACTTTCTTCTTTCTTCAGCTTGAACCATACTACAAGCAATCATTTTCTTCATTCAGTGATCTAACAGTGAAGTCTTTCAGGTAATTCGTTTACAATATTCTAAAAAATTTTTTTTTAATTCTTTCAACTCACATCATATGTTTTCTGTTGTACAGAAGCGGCTCAATCATCAATGAAATGGAGCTTCGATTTGTATCTGCATCTGCTCCTACTGGCTCCGAAATTGCACAAGTTTTGGTCAAGGCGGCTTCAAACATCACTGCCTTCACCGTTGATGCTGCTAGTATTTTCGTCGATGGCACACGTAAGCTACAATAAATTCAGATATCAAGATAATTATGTACATAAACAAAAATCATAAAATACATTTAAAAACCGTTTTATTATCAAACATTTTGTTGACGTCGTGTTTTGCTTTCTCAATGTTTACAGAAGTGTCAAGTGGAGTAAGCCACAAGATCAGTCTCATCCTGGCTTTCTGCATGGTCCTGTTGTCATGGATGCTGTCAAGCCAACACTAACATCTCTGCTAATTTCTAGTGGATGATCTGCTTAAAAATTATTCTAAGTGGAAACCACCCAAGACATCATGAGAGGGCATTTTGTTTAAGAGATATAATTAGTCAACATTTTCCAAGCATGTTTCAGCAAATCATCAGTCAAAAACTTAAATACTGGTAAAACCACATTTATTATTTGTACTACTTCTGAGGATATTAGTAGGATATTGTTACTTTGGCAGCAAAATCCTGGATCCAGTCTATGAAGAAAACAACTTATGTACTTCCTGCGTCTATTGAGAGAGTTATTTATGTTGTCTAAAGAAGTGATGTAGGATTTAAAACTTTTTCTCTCAAAGTAACTGCACTTTATTCTTATACAAAGTTTAATTATTGTGTTCATTATTTATATACTGTATATATATTTGAAATACTAATGAAGGAATTGCCTGAATGACTGATGAGTGGGTGACACAATTTATGCCAGAATCCTCAATAAATGAATGTTGTGGGATAAAAGAAATGTAGAACGTCTGAAACCTTTGTGATTATTTTGTTTTTCTTTTCAATATAAACATATCAATGAGATCGATTGTTTCTGTATTCAGTATGCTCTTAAGTGTTATGCAAGCTTATTTCCGTGTAAATAATGAAGAAATTTAATTATATACAATATGAACATTAAATTACATTCATATGAGATTATTGCAATATTTATCTTTAGGGTGAAAGATGTGTTAAAGGGCATAAAATGCAATGTAGCTGTTTCCAATAAAGAAATTAATATGTAAAAGTATTGCTTCTATTCTATTCTGAGCAATAAATACACCACTGAGCAGTTACTCATTGGGCTGAGTGACAAAGCTGAAAAATAAAATCTCAGATTTTTTTCATACTAAATCTGATGTCTGATTTAAATTTTAAAAAATGCATCTCGCTTTTTCTTTTCTGTTTTTTTTTAAAGGAAATTACAAATCACATAAAGCATTTCCAAAGACATGCTTTCATTTTAATCATCCCTTCTTGGAATTTATATGAATTCAAGGTCCAAATAAATACAAGTTCTAAAGCATGTTTGTAAAACAATATGGTAGGTCTTGGACGGGCTGACATAGCCCTGAAGTATGGAAGACCAAAAAAATAAAAATGTTTCTAAAACTATGAATGCATTGATAAAATTGATTTATTGTCAACCCTAGTTCTCTCTTTCTTTTTGATACAGAGAAAAAGAACATTTTCTTTTTATGCTTAAAAATGCACCATAAGTAGTTAAAAAAATAACCTGTGCTCTCCGTAATATGTAACATACATCCTATGAACATCAAATATTTACATCATATTGCAAGAAGTATCATTAAAATTTTTACTTTTGATATGAGCTTGTTAGAATCACCAGAGCCACAGTTACATAATTAGGCCCGAGCAGCAAAGCGCTGCGAAGGCCTATTGTTTCTGTACTGTTTCTTATTATTATTAGGCCCGAGCAGCAAAGCGCTGCGAAGGCCTATTGTTTCTGTACTGTTTCTTATTAGGCCCGAGCAGCAAAGCGCTGCGAAGGCCTATTGTATCTGTGCTGTTTATTATTATTATTCTTATTATTCTTCCACCCAAATGAATTGCCTTTTTGGGGGCTTTATCATATTCAAAAACTCACCAAACTTGGCGGTCGCGACTAGAAAAATTCAAAATTTTGAATTTTAAGGTTGTCGCAAAAATCGCAAAAAAAATTGCTCAACGGCGGCAACTAGCAATTTTCTGTTGACACAATGGTATGAACGTACTTCATCGTAGAGACATGAAATTTGGTACACTTGTAGAGCTCACCAAAAGACTCAGAACTTACATTTAATGTTATTAGCCAACTATCACAGGAAGTCGGCCATTTTGTATTGAACGTCCATTTTTTTCCTCGATTTTGACGTTTACAGCCTTCGTATTTGATCGAACTCCTCCTAGGGATTTCGATTGATCGACTTCAAACTCGGTCAGTCTGATCATAAGGCATGTTTGATTTAAAGTTATAAAATTGGTGAGTTTTGGAGTATGTTGAAGGGGGGTTAGCAGGGGTCAAAGTTCACCTACTCGCCATGAAACACGAAACTCTTATATTTCCTATAAAAAAACACATAGAGGGACCAAACTTTCAGTGATTGATCGGCATCGGATGTCCTAAAATACCCTGTGGTGAAATGATGACATCACTTAAGCCACGCCCCCTGAGAACAGGAAGTGTCATGTTTTACTGTGAGCGGTCGCTCTCTTAGCCCTTTGACCTAATCAACATGAAACTGTGTCCAGACACAGAAGACATGTTGGTGTGTTGAGGATTCCAACCCTGACCGGCTTTGAGATAGCAGCTGGGCGTGGCGGCGTGGCGAAGTGACCTGTAACGCCGATGCCATACGTTTGCTTCTAGATTCCACATGTTTCGACCGAGCTGCACCAAACTTGGCTTGAGTGATGCTGGTGTGATACCTGAAAATTCTATGTCATCAGATTATGACGTCATCTAAGCCCCGCCCCCTCAGAACAGGAAGTGCTATTTTTTTCCTTGGAAACTTTCATCTATGGCTCTCTTGACCTAATCAAGGTGATTCTGTGTTGGATGACAGATAGGAAGTTGGTCTCGCTTGCTTTAAAGTGCCAAGAGTTTTCAATGGCGGCAACGCCGTTCGTATACGTTTGCCTCTACATTCCACATATTTTGACCGAGCTGCATCAAACTTGGCCTGAGTGATCCTGGAGGCTTGCCCGTCAATCCTACGTCATCACAATATGACGTCATCTAAGCCCCGCCCCCTCGGAACCGGAAGTGCCGTTTTTTTCCTTGGAAAGCTCTGTTTATGGCTCTCTTGACTAATCAAGG